>NC_091636.1:15397989-16022989 GCF_027580195.1 Bos mutus
ATCTGTATGCAGGTCAGGAAGCAACAGTTAAAACTGGACATGGAACAACAGACTCATTCCAAATAGGAAAAGGAGTACGTCAAGGATGTATATTGTCACCCTGCTTATTTAACTTATATGCAGAGTACATCATGAGAAACGCTGGGCTGGAAGAAACACAAGCTGGAATCAAGATTGCTGGGAGAAATATCAATAACCTCAGATATGCAGATGACACCACCCTTATGGCAGAAAGTGAAGAGGAACTAAAAAGCCTCTTGATGAAAATGAAAGTGGAGAGTGAAAAAGTTGGCTTAAAGCTCAAGATTCAGAAAATGAAGGTCATGGCATCCGGTCCCACCAGTTCATGACAAATAGATGGGGAAACAGTGGAAACAGTGTCAGACTTTATTTTTGGGGGCTCCAAAATCACTGCAGATGGTGACTGCAGCCATGAAATTAAAAGACGCTTACTCCTTGGAAGGAAAGTTATGACCAACCTAGATAGCATATTAAAAAGCAGAGACATTACTTTGCCAACAAAGGTCCATCTAGTCAAGGCTATGGTTTTTCCTGTGGTCATGTATGGATGTGAGAGTTGGACTGTGAAGAAGGCTGAGCGCCGAAGAATTGATGCTTTTGAACTGTGGTGTTGGAGAAGACTCTTGAGAGTCCCTTGGACTGCAAGGAGATCCAACCAGCCCTGGGATTTCTTTGGAGGGAATGATGCTGAAGCTGAAACTCCAGTCCTTTGGCCACCTCATGCGAAGAGTTGACTCATTGGAAAAGACTCTGATGCTGGGAGGGAATGGGGGCAGGAGGAGAAGGGGACAACAGAGGATGAGATGGCTGGATGGCATCAATGACTCTATGGACGTGAGTCTGAGTGAACTCTGGGAGTTGGTGATGGACAGGGAGGCCTGGCGTGCTGCGATTCTTGGGGTCGCAAAGAGTCGGACACTACTGAGCGACTGAACTGAACTGAACTGAACATAATATTAATTCAATGACAGCTGTTGTTTTTCCCTGTTACAGCCATAGGGAAACTGAAGTTCAGAGGGGCTCTTTGACTGGAACAATGTAATAAAGCAAGTTAGTGATCAAACTTAAGCTAGGAACTATGTCTTCAGATTCTAGTCTATTGCTCTTGAAGCAAAGTTGGGGTTAAGTGAAATACTGGGTCAAAAAAGTTCATTTAGGTTTTTCCATAACATCTTATAGAAAAATCTGAACTAACTTTTTGGCCAACCCAGCATATTCTATGAATGCCTTGTGGTTAATCCAAGGCTTTGTATAACTAAATGGATCTTATTTCTTAGTCTACAAGATTTTCTCTATAATGAGTCAATTTATCTAAGATCCCCCATTTTCCCCTATGAGTCAGCATATTATTTATAAAATGTATAAGGAAAATGGAAATACACATGGTTCTGCTTCCTTTACAGTTTCTCTCTTCTGTTGTTTCTCCTGAAATCAATTTACCTCCCTCCACCAACTAAATCTGGTTGCCTTCTCTGTTGATCAAGAACAAATAACAAAAAGTAATGTGAGAATAGGGAAGTTTAAGTATAGGGTCTTTGGAAGGGTGTTCATTTAACCAGATGATATAAAAAGAAATGAAAGTCCATTTGTTGTTGTTCAGTCACTAAATCACGTCCAACTCTTTGTGACCCCATGGACTGCAGCACAGCAGGCTCCCCTGTCCTTCACTATCTCCCAGAGTTTGCTCAAACTCATGCCCATTGAGTTGGTGATGATATCCAACTCATCCTCTGATGCCCTCTTCTCCTTTTGCCTACAATCTTTCCCAGCATCAGGATCTTTTCCAATGAGTAGGCCCTTTGCATCAGGTGGCCAAAGTATTGGAGCTTCAGCTTCAGCATCAGTCCTTCCAGTGAATATTCAGGGTTGATTTCCTTTAGGATTACTAGTTTGCTCTCCTTGCTTTCCAAGGGACTCTCAAGAGTCTTCTCCAGACCACAATTTGAAAGCATCTATTCTTTGGCACTCAGCCTTCTTTACGGTCCAACTCTTACATCCTTACATGATTACCGGAGAAACCATACCTTTAACTATACGGACCTTTGTCGGTAAAATAATGACTCTGCTTTTTAATATGCTGTCCAGGTTTGTCATAGCTTTTCTTAAAGTCCGTTAAGTATAAGAAAATTGTGTCTCTTTGTTTTTCACTGACTGTAATATGAGCTTTTTACCTCCTGGTTTGCATCTAGTGTATCTTGACTATGAAGGAGGATTATGTCATCCTGTCTCTTTGAATCAGATTTTAGCACAGAACAGGATGACCTTCAATAATCATTGGCAAAGAATAAGTAAAAGTGAAATTCATGCCCTCTCAGATATTCCAGATGCTCTCTGCCTGTCAGTCAGCAAACAGCCCTCCATCCAACAGGTCATTTCCAAAACAAAGAACATGGGGGTACCCTTCTTATCAGTTCTCAGATTTACATGGACCAAGAGGAATCCTTTGAAACCTAGGCTTTAAGAAAAGGCAACTGGGATCTCTTGTCCACCCATATCAGATGACAACCCAACATAACCAGGGTTTCTAGGGCAGAACAACTGTAAACAGCTGCTGCAAGCTTGAGGAAAAGCAGCTCCATTTTTGTCTTGGTATACAGGGCACTTCTTGCATGGGTTATTTAGAGGTAGCACAGCCTTGCAAACAGATCAGTCCTTCTGGTTGGACCAACATAAGAATTCAGGAGGCAATGGTGGGGAAATATTTCAGATGTATTAACGGACTGTGCCCAAGAATGGGGTTTAGACATCTCCCATGTTTGTAGAAAATCATGGGAAAGAACCATATGATTTTCCTGGTTCTGCATCGTTCAACAAAGATTGTGACAGAGTAGTCAGACTCATAGAGACAGAAAGTAGATGATGGTTGCCAGTAGCTGGGGGAGAAGGAAATGGGAATCATTGTTTAATGGGGATGGAGTTTTAGTTTGGGAAGATGAAAAAGTTCTGAAGATGAATGTTGGTGATAGTTGCATAACAATGCAAATGTACTTAATGTCACTGAACTATACACTAAAAAATAGTTTAAATGGTAAATTCTATGATGTATATATGTTACTACAATTTTTTTTTAAAAGGGAAAAAGTCCACTGTGAGTAAGTGAGTTCATTAGCAGTTGGCGCAGTTAGCTTGGAGAAATTGACAGGAGTTCAATATTGTTTTTAACATCTGGCAAACTTTGTATACTTTGTACAGAGATCCCACTGGATCTCTCAGATTCTTTCTCTGTAAACATGCAGGACCCATTTCTGTTTTGGAGGGGAGAAGGTAAGATTGGGAGATAAAGGGATCCAAAAATAAAACTAAATATGATATTAGCATGGATATTCTGTGCCAGGCATTATGCTACTATTTTATCCATAGTTTGTTCAACCCAGGACTGAAAAGACACCTATAGATCTGATTAAAAAAAAAAGTCTTTCATAATGCCCCAAGTCCTTTCAATGAACCCAACTGACCTGCTTCAGAATAGCAGGTGTGTTCTGATGGGATTGAAGGTCATGCAGTTGTGAAACAGCTTTAACATCATTGTAGCTCACTTTCTCAAAATTTGAACCACAAGGGTCTTTTTAAAGAAATAAAACTTTTTTTCTATCCCTGAGAATAAATCCATAGACCCTGGTTTGAGAAACACTGACTTAAACAACCGAAGCCTTCTTCCAGGAAGCTGCCTTGCAGTTGCAAATTACCACTGCAGAAGAGAGTTTTGTTCTCTTAATAGATCACAGTAAAATTTATGATCATCATTGTATGAAAATCACCAAATTTAAAATTATTTAATTTTCTTATGATTTGTGGGCCTCCCTCACCCTTCAAGAACTCGCTCAAGGACCTACCTCTGTTTGAGAAATACTTCCATTAGAAAGTTTGGGGAATCTCTGACAGGCATGATGGATGGGGAAAAAAGCAGGGAAAATAAAAATGAAAGGTTTTCTTGCATCATACAGCAAATTTCCACTGGCTATCTAATTTTATATATGGTAATTTTGTATATGTTTTAATGCTACTCTCTCAGTTCATCTCCCCCCACTCCTCCCCACCCTGCTGTGTCCACAAATCTGTTCTCCATGTCTGTTGGCTCTGTGACAACCTAGAGGGGTGGGATGGGGTGGGATGGAGTGGGATGGTGTGGGAGGTGGGAGGGAGGTTCAAGAGAAGGGGACATATGTATATACCTATGGCTGATTCACGTTGATACAGAAACCAACACAATATGATAAAGCAAGTATCCTCCAGTGAAAAACAAATAAATGTTTTTTAAAAAGACAAAATGGAACAAATCATAAACTATTGGGTTAAATAAAAATTTTTTTCTCAAAAACAAAAAAAGATTTTGGCGGTGGTGGTGATTCTCAGCAAAAACATTTTTTAAAATGAATTTGCTTCCTAAAATGGGAGGTAGGCTTAGGAAATAAATGTGTCTATATGGAGGGAGAAATGCTTTGTAAGTAGTTATTTTATTTTCGGTAGATAGTAGGTGGCTTGACTGGGCACATTCAGCTATTTTAGGAAATGGTGCCCAGTGAAAATATTCTTCTGTAACAAGACTTGGGGTACCTCCATTTCAGCATCCCCATTCTTCTCAAGCAAGCTGATCTGAGGAGATTTATTTGGAAATTGAGAGAAAACTGCCTTGTGGGTATATGAGCTGATTTAGTTGTCCCTGGGGCTATACAGCTGCTAGCCATTTATTGCCTACTTGGTCTATAGACTGGGATTTTTTTTTTTTCCCTTTCCTCTCTGTGGTTCCAACAATAGAAATAATCATTTTTTAAAATGGAAACGAGCCCACTCTTTTTTCATAATCTCAGCTACAAATCTGCTTTTGATTCTGCATGTTTCATTCTGTTCCCTGAAGGATAATTTGGAGATTTGAGTAATTATCCCAAGACTCATAGGAGACTGTCTTTGGAAGGCGGGCAATTCTGCTGTGGTGGAGTCGGCTGCTGTCAAGCATTAACTTCTTAATAATGAAGGCTTTCAGGCCCTCAGCTATTGCACAAAGATGCACTCGAAACCAGCGGCTTGGCGGAGTGTAAACGGACCACTTCTATTCTTCCCCCGGACAAAATAGTCCTCTTGATCTCTGGGCTGGAGCTATTTTTATTTTAGTTCACTCCATTTTTGCCTTTTAACTTGCCCTTGGTGGGCAAGTCTTTCGCTTATATTTTGATCCACTGCTTAATCAGTTGCCTTCCCCCCCGCCCCGCAAGACGACCTGCAAAAAGACAACGTTTCCATTACCCAGCAATGTGCTCCTCCTTTCAGTATATTTAGAATCTTCCTTTTTTAGAAGAGCAATGACTCAGCTTCAGAGCTACATGCACATTTGCTCCTCTGATCACAGTACACTTCCTGCTATTAACATGTAATGTCTCTGGCACAGCACTGGGGACAATCATACCTGCAATTAACAACCCAATTAGAATGGATCTTTGCTTGGCAAGCAGGATCCACCAGAAGTTCAAGAACAGTTGCCACCCTCCCCTCTGATTCTCTCTCTGCTTTTCAAGCTCAGAGCAGCAAAATGAACTAGAATTTGTTTTCTGTGCTATTTGCTAAGTCACTTCAGTCGTGTTCGACTCTTTGCGACCCTATGAACTGCAGCCCACCAGGCTCCCCCGTCCCTGGGATTCTCCAGGCAAGAACACTGGAGTGGATTGCCATTTCCTTCTCCAATGCAGGAAAGTGAAAAGTGAAAGTGAAGTCGCTCAGTCGTGTCTGACTTTTAGCGACGCCATGGACTGCAGCCTACCAGGCTCCTCCATCCATGGGATTTGCCAGGCAAGAGTACTGGAGTGGGGTGCCATTGCCTTCTCCGTGGTGACACCTTAGAATCAGTAAAGATAATGGTACTACACTGATCGTAATAAAGCTATAAGCGTGGATGGGACCCAAACAGGTCATTTCTTCAACCCTCTGCCTCCACTTAAATCAGGCCTCAAATCTATCTTCATTTCCCTTAGGCCTTCCTTTTTCTGTGCATAAATGACACAATTTTTTGAGTTGTCGTGGACTTTTTAATTTTTAAAGTTTTAAGAACGTGTCCAATTCAATGTCCTCATCTAGATTTGCCTTTTGGCCCCGATCTAAAGTAACTGGATCTCTGATAAGTACTTAATGGCCAAGGGGATGCACAAGAAGTGTGAGTCTTGCTCAGGAGCCCAGGGAAGGGCCCTGGAGCTGAAGGGCTCAGGAGCCCAGGGAAGGTACCACATCCCCTGACCACATTAATCAGCCATGCCTGTTACTATAATAAGCCTCTGGAGCTATTTTACCAGGATCACAGAAGCAATCTGTGATGCCCAGAGTGGAAGGAAAAAAAAAAAAAAACCAGCTCAGCTTTATAAATCTTATAGAAAGGAACTTTGCCTCTTTTACAGAATCATTCTTCTTATAATTTGATTTTTTTCGAAACCAGAACAACAGAACATAGAAATAAAGCCTCTGTAACTCAAAATGAATTATGGAAATGTATTTCTCTCTTTCCAGTTGTGTAATTCAATTCAGCATTCTTGTCCTTCAACAAAACCCTTACTATTAGCTGAAAGTATAAGTTTATAATCATTTTTTAAAATTCTTATGAATCTCACCCATGGAATTTGTTTGTTCTTCAATACTATCTTTCCTCTCAGGGACTCATTACTCATTTACACATCTAGAAAGTAAATAATGCGCTATTTACTGAAAAAAAAAATGCAGCCTCCAATTCATGGCACCAGGATATGCTTTTTTCCCCTCTTTCTCTCTCTCTCTTTTTTAAACAAGACAAGCATTTGGAAACAGAATACTTTAAAAGGAAAAGATCAGAACTTGTTTTTCAATGAGTTGAGAACAACAGGCACCATTGTAGCCCAAAGCAAGGGTCTTACATACAGTTCAGGAGCTGAAAATCCTTAACAGACTATTATATGTAAGCTCAAGATTTAGATTAAATATTCTTAAGTTCCAGATGGATTCTAATTTCTTGCTTAATGTGTATATCTATTTCCAAATTTAATCATGACTTTTTTTTAAGACCTCTGTATTCTGATAAATTAAAAACACTGGTAATAATCATTTTAACTAGAAATGGGGGCATATTTTCACCACCACAGTTAACACCACAGGGAAAATTCTTCCCAGCATCCTCTGAGTTGGGGTACTAGGGCACAATCTGGTTTCATCGAAAGTGTATGGTCAGGGTCTACTCATCATAGCATCTACTCGGGATCTGCTCATCATAAAGGGCAGCGTGAACCCTGTCTGTGTATGACATCTGTATCAAAAGACAGGCATCCCTGGGCATACAATCATTAATCTTATAAGCATCTCCTGAGGGCAGATGACTGATTCCACCTGTGCTGATTGAAGCTGGCTACACTGGGCTTCCCTGGAGATGAGAGTAGGAAAACAACTACTGAAGCTGCCAAGTTTTTGTCTCATAGAGGACCAGGGATGAAGTGAAGAAGAATACTATTAATAAGATGAGGGAATATTTATTTCATGCTAGGCTCTGTTTTTCTCACTCTACGTATATGAACACATTCCTAACAGCAATATCAGGGAGGTACATGAATATTCCTATTTTCAGAGGAGGGAATGGAGACACAAAGAATGTAAGCAATTAGCTTGAAACCAAGTAGTCTGACTTCAGAGGAGCATTATTTACAAGGAATATAATATGCCGCTGCTGCTAAGTGGATTCAGTTGTGTCCGACTCTGTGCGACCCCATAGACGGCAGCCCACCAGGCTCCCCGGTCCCTGGGATTCTCTCCAGGCAAGAACACTGGAGTGGGTTGCCATTTCCTTCTCCAATGCACAAAAGTGAAAAGTGAAAGGGAAGTCTCTCAGTTGGGTCGGACTCTTAGCGACCCCATGGACTACAGCCTACCAGGCTCCTCTGTCCATGGGATTCTCCAGGCAAGAGTACTGGACTGGGGTGCCATTGCCTTCTCTGGAATATAATATGGGGCCTAGGTAATTTAAAATGATCCTCATTCTCATTTTAAAAAGTAAACCAAAACAGATGAAATTAATTTTAATAATATGTTTTCTTTAGTTCCCTGGAAAACGGAATGGCTACCTACTCTGGTACTCTTGCCTGGAGAATTCCATGGAGAGAATTCTACAGTCCATGGGGATGCAAAGAGTCAGACATGACTGAGCTACTAACACACATCCCAGATTTTACTATTTCAGCATGTAACAACATAACTATTAATGAGATATGTGACATTTTTAATGTAACCCTTTGCTATCCACTCTGTATTTTACACGTATAGTACACCTCAGTTTGGAGTAGCCATGTTTCAAGTGTTTGATGCCACACATGGCTAGAGTCTACTATTATTTTTTTTAATATATTTATTTATTTAACTGTGCTGGCTCTTAGTAGGATCTTAGCCACTGGACTGCCAAGGAAGTCCCAGGGTCTACTGTTCTTAAGTCAACTTTCTAAATATTTTCATTTTATGGGTGATGTGCCCTGCCCTGCAGTATTATTACTACTCTCTGTGATTGGAGGCAGCTTCTAAATGCAGAACATAGTAGAGACAGAGATTGGTATGCAGTTTCTGGGAGAAGCGGAAGAATGAGATCCCTTTCGTACATTTGGAGTTCCTGTGGAAGTTAGAATAAAGGCTGGCTCTGGGATGCGTCAGGCTCACAGAAGCAGCCCTCAGCACACGCATTGGCCCTGCATCTCCTTCTCAAGCTCCCTGTGGGCTCACTGAAAAGACTCTGCATAAGACAGGGACACAGAAGAGGCTGCCCCTACAGATAGTTCTTGGTGTGGGCGCTTAGCGAGGTTAGGCAGGTCCACCCTGGGTGTTTCTGTTGGGAGGGAAGTGAGAGCAGGATCTTCAGAAGGCATGTCATGGGCTGTCCCTCTACCAGCAAGAGATGGTTTTGGAGAGAGAAGGATGTTCTGTGGGCTCATTACTGATGGCATGAGAAAGACACAAAGAGAGAGGGGCAGTCTCCAGACTACAAGTCCCAGGGCTGTGTAAGTTACTTATGTTTCCTCTGTCTTTCCCTCTTTCTGATGACAGTTCTCTCTAGGGCTACAGTTTCAGTATCTCTTTTACTCTGTTAACAAATAGCATGAAAAACTCACCCACTGTTCTGCCTTCCAGGTGGATTGTAGACAGCTGTCTCTCCTACCCAATCCAGGTGAATGGTAGACGGTGCTCTCTCCCACCTGAGGTCTTGCCTCTGCAGGGAAGCAGATGCTCCAAGTGATCAGGTGGGCTTCAGAAGCCTCGGCAGTGGCCAGGGAACCAGGGTGGTCTCCCTGGTGTCCGTGGTGGCCACGGGTTGTTTAGTGAGTGTCACAGGGCTGTTGAGAGGGTTCCTTCTCATCATAGAGAGTAGGACCTGTTACTGGGAAACCAGCTATTTCACATGCAGGCACACTCCTTCTGTTCTGCTCTGAAGTTGTTTTGGAAACTGCAGTCTTGCCCGCGATAGCCCACCTCCTCAGCCTTGCTCAGGTTTACAGATGGAGGGTCAGAGCAGAAAGGAAAAGAGGATTGGAGTAGGTTTATGTATATATAAACATTTCTGTATTTATACCCCAAAGAAAGCATTTTACCATAGAAATCACAAGTCAATGTCATTCAAATTTCTTTGACCATAATTCACTGTGAGAAAAACATTTAATTTGGTACAACTACTTTGATATTTACCCAGTGGGGATATGTACATATGTACATATATCTAACAAAAGACACATGCTAGAAAGTTCACAACAGTACTATCTGTAATACTAAAAAACTGGAAACCCAAATATCATCCACAGGAAACTGGTTTAAAAAGTCATGTGTGGTCATACAGTATACAAGAATGAGCAGACTACAGCCACATTGTTCTCTCAAAAATAATGTTGAGTAAAAGAAGCCAGACACAAAGACACAAAAGATTATATGCTACATCATTTTATTTACACAAAGCTCAAAAACAGGCAAAACTAACCTGTGGTTTAGATATCAAGCTACTACATTTTATCTTTCAATCGATGACATGAAGCACACATATAATTGAATCAAAAGGATAATGAAACAATTCTTATTTTTACTGCATGTAGAGAGAGCACTTATTTTTTTCTATTCTGTTTTTCTAAAGCCTAATTTGTTGTTTGTTGTTTAGTCGCTAAGTCATGTCTGACTCTTTTTGTGACCCCATAGACATAGCCCGCCAGGCTCCTCTGTCCATGGGATTTCCCAGGCAAGAATACTGGAGTAAGTTGCCATTTTCTCCTCCAAGGGGATCTTCCCAACCCAGGGATCGAACCCATGTCTCCGACACTGACAGGTGGATTCTTTACCACTGAGCCTTCAGGAAAGCCCAAAGCCTAATGGCCACTCACTAAATGGATTTTATAATCTTAAATGAATTGTGACCTGAAAACACTGTTACTAAGACAGGTTAGGCTCTCAGAGTAACCCACAGGCTACCTAATCTCTCTAAACCTGTTTCCTCCTCCATAAAAAGAAGATAATGGTACCCACCTCACAGGGTGGCTGTGAGGATAGGATGAGTTAATGCACCTTAAGCACTTAATGCAATTAATACCTGGCACATGTTCCCACACATGCACACATACACACATAGGCTTGTATTAATATTTTTATTGCCCAACACTGCCTGGTCTTTCCTTGGGCAAATAAACCTTTTAAATCCCTGCTCAATACCCACTGATCATGTGAACCAATCTTCTAGCAAAGACACGGAGTGACTCACTGCTACAGGGAAGCCAGGTTCCTCGTGATTAGGACTTCTGGCATTTCCACTAGATGTGAGCTTCTTTGGATTGTTTCTGTATTGCCACCCCACGTTCCACTGGACTGTTTTCTGCTTTGGTCTTTTAGGCAGGGCCTGAGATCATCTGGGCATGTACAGTGTAACTGTATTTGTACAATCCTTATTTTCAAAAAGTCATTTTAGCTTGGGAAGTGTTGGCCACTGCAAAGAGCAACTGTCCTATTTGGCCAGGGGGGGTCTGACCAGCCCCCATCGCTTCCTCCAACAACAAGGGCTTTATGCGCTCATGCAAAAAAGACCAGCTGTCAGCTTAAATTTCCCTAATCCAGCCAGATCCCAACTCGGCCAATCAACAGCCCCTATCTGGGGAAGCCCATCTGTGAAATGCAGCAGTCCCCTTACTGGAACGACATGTCATAAAAATTAGTTTGGGCACTAATCTAAGGAAGCTTTGTGCTGAGTCGAGGGACTGCGAGGTCCCCGTCGGTGTCCTCTTTGCCAAAGAGCTGGACCAGATGAGCAGTGCAGAGCTGGAAAACACAGCGAGCACCCCCACCTCTTGCCCCCTCCTATATGATGCTATCCTTGGGGCTGAGGGAGGAAGTCCCCACTTTCCAGAGTCCTTTCCTCCAGGCAGCTGGCTGCTCTGTCACGCAAAGGGGCTAAAAGGATGGGTGGAAGGAAATACACTGCTGGTGGGTTTTGTATGGGTTTGTTGTTGTGGCTGGCTGTTGTTTTCTGTCTGTGAGGTTGCATTACTAAGCTTGTTGTTTAACAGATTTGTTTAAAAAGGACACACAAACTCATCTCACTAAGAAAGAATCTTTTAGTGTGAATTGTCTGTCTCACCTCTGGAAGAACAGTTGCTTCCCAAACGTGTTTTTTGAACTACTGAGAAAATAAAAAATTCAGACTTCCATTTTGTGCTGTGCTAAGTCGCTTCAGTTGTGTCCTACTCTTTGTGACCCTATGGACTTAGCCTGCCAGGCTTCTCTGTCCATGGGGTTCTCCAGGAGAAAATACTGGAGTGGGTTGCATTTTGCTGTATGTTAATGGCACAGGTAACATTTTCACCCTCAGCCCACCTATCCTGACCTGAAGCAAACGCTTCCTCTCATTTTATACCACACTCTCCCACAACTTTTTCTTTTCTTTTCTTAGACTCTTTCCTCTTTTCAGCCCCATCACAGGACCATGGAGAGACTTGCTGCTGCTGCTGCTGCTGCTGCTAAGTCACTTCAGTCGTGTCTGACTCTGTGCGACCCCATAGATGGCAGCCCACCAGGCTCCCGTCCCTGGTATTCTCCAGGCAAGAACACTGGAGTGGGTTGCCATTTCCTTCTCCAACGCATGAAAGTGAAAAGTGAAAGTGAAGTTGCTCAGTTGTGTCCGACTCCTAGTGACCCCATGGACTGTAGCCCACCAGGCCCCTCCATCCATGGGATTTTCCAGGCAAAAGTACTGGAGTGGGTTGCCATTGCCTTCTCCAGAGAGACTTGAGATGGGTGAATAACAGCTGGGCAGGTGGCAGAACCAAAGCTGGCCTGCAGAGCGGTGCCAGCTCTCCTCTCAGGCCTGCTGTCTGGGGGCAGAAACTGAGGGAGACCTGACTTCAAGGATCCTGCATGGTGGGGTAGGGAATCATTTGCCCACTTGTAAAAATTATTAACCATTCACACTAGAGTATGAACGTTCACAGAAGGCACCGGCATAGCAAGCGTTTGGGACTGCCTGCCCAAATCTAGATGCAGTGTCTGGCAATTTTATTCCCACTACTTCTCCATGCCTGAGTCACGTCTATTCAGCTTTCCAGTGATTCTTATCGAGGTCCTCCTATGGACTCTGCATTGTTCCAGGTGCCTAGGGAAATGCTTCGTCAAAGACAATTCACCAGTCAGGCGGCCTGAAGTGTGCACTAGGCTGACTTTGACCAATTAAAGTGTAAACTTTATAGACAGGCACTCAAAGGATTTGGAGCAGGCCTCTTTACATCCTTAATTGACTGAATAATGTGCTTCATCTGTGGCATTTTAAAAAATCACCACGCCGTGGATCACAAATTTTGAATCGTATTTTCAAACAATCACATAGACATTTTCACACTTGTCCATTTTTATGTAGTTTAACTCCTGCTTGAAAATATTTTGGAACTTTTCCTAAAAGTATAGATCTTGTCCTAGAAGTTTAGATGTGTGAATTCTATAGTGGAGTTTGGGGGGAGGGGGGATGGAAATCTATCACATTTTTATATTTTAAAAAACTATAGATTTTTAAAAATATATCTTTTCCTCATACTAAATAGGAACATCTTATGACTTATTTTAAATTTTTTAAATTTTAAAGTAATCTTTGGTGTAAAGGGAATCATCTTTCCTCCAAGGCAACATAATTAATCAGATTCCAGTTTAGGTCAGCTCTGAGGGATCTAGAGAGTATTTTCTAAGAACTCTGTACACACGTTAAGTTAGACCAAAAGAAATGCAGTCGTGTCTGACTCTTTGTGACCCCATGGACTGTATAGTCCATGGGGATCTTCCCAACCCAACCCATGGGATCTTCCCAACCCAGGGATCGAACCCAGGTCTCCTGCATTGTAGGCAGATTCTTTATTAGCTGAGCCACAAGGGAAGCCCAAAGAAAAGCAATCAATCTGTTATTAATAGTTAAAACCACATGCTTATGCAATTTTACATGGTGAAATTTGTCTATTATACCATTTAACAGCAAGTCATGAAGACTTTCTGGTAGAGGAATACATGGAGAGAGATTATAACACCCTCTAGGCTGAAACTCCAATACTTTGCCCACCTCATGCGAAGAGTGGACTCATTGGAAAAGACTCTGATGCTGGGAGGGATAGGGGGCAAGAGGAGAAGGGGACAACAGAGGATGAGATGGCTGGATGGCATCACTGACTCAATGGACGTGAGTCTGAGTGAACTCTGGGAGTGGGTGATGGACAGGGAGGCCTGGCGTGCTGTGATTCATGGGGTCGCAAAGAGTTGGACACGACTGAGCGACTGAACTGAACTGAACTGAAAGCAGTGGTCCCCAACCTTTTTGTCACCAGGGGCTGATTCACGGAAGACAGTTTTTCCATGGGCCAGCGGGGGCCAGAGAGGGGAGGCGGTTATTTTGGGATGATTCAAGTGCACCAATCTAATGCCACCACTGATCTGACAGGAAGTACTGATCGGTGGCCCAGAGGTTGGGGACCCCTGCTCTAAAGCAAAACTGAAATGAATTAAAGCAACAGAAAGGGGGTTGAGGAAGAGGAGAGAGCATGGTAGAATAGACACAACGTTAGATCTCAGAATAGAAATCATAGTGAGCTTGAGGGAAGTAGATAAAAAGAAAATTTTATTCATTCATTTACTCATTTGCTTCTTCATCAAATACCACTAAGGGCTCATTAACACAGTACCAAACACTGTACGTGCATGCAGGCATGATCAGTAGCTCAGCCATGTCAAACTCTTTGTGATCCCATGGGCTGTTGTCTCTGTCCATGGGATTCTCTAGGCAAGAATGCTGGAGTGGGTTCTAATATTTCTCCCAAGCTCATGTGATCCCTTTAAAACTACCTTTCCACTCTTCTCTATTATGTGGGACTCTCTTTCCATCCCAATGAATCCCTTCCTCAACACTTCACAGTCACTCCTAACCTCCTCCTTGGTTTCACCTGTCTTTGCTTCATTATTATGCAGTCCATTTTCCCAAACTCATCCTTCTTTTCCTAATATCATACTCCGGTCCTTGCCTTAAATTAATGTGTTGAGCTCCAACATGGAGTTGTGAGATTTATTGCACAAAAAGAAGTACAAGATGGTACAAGGAGCTATGATTCATGCTTACAACCCAGAGAATGTGGATAGCATATCAAGGACCAGTTGGCTGCTCCATGCAGTGAGTGTTACAGGAGTTTGCAAGATGGAAAACCACTGGAAGTTTCTTAAGGAACTGAGACTGACGTCTTGAAAACAAGATTAGTGGATGTAAAAGAGAGCAAAGATATCCCCAGGGAATGTGAAAGATGCCCACCCCAAAAAGCCCACCCCTGTGGCCATCAACTACTTGCTGCTTTGTGAGCACGTCCTGGGTTTAAACCTTCTCTGTGTCTTAAATGTATGCTCTTAAGCACAGACTTGAAAGAACAAACCCTGGTGGCTCAGTTGGTAAAGAATCTGCCTGCAATGCAGGAGAACTGGGTTCGATTCCTGGGTTGGGAAGATCCCCTGGAGAAGGGAATGGCTACTCACTCTAGTATTCTGGCCTGGAGAATTGCATGGACTGTATAGTCCATGGGGTTGCAAAGAGTCAGATACAACTGGGTTGCTTTCAAAAAAACAAAGGTGGGTCAGTGTATCTCTCTGGCTTTTCTTTTTTTCTTTGTCCTATTTATTTTAAGCCTTTTGAGAAAAGGCTCAGATCTGATCTTTAGTTTAAAGGGACTGGTGTACTCTGCCTCAGTGACAGATCATGAAAGGACTAGCAGGTTATAAGAATTTAAGGTCCCAGGAATATATTTGTGACAATCAGGTCAGTCCCTGTGAATAGAGAAATAGATGAAAGACTGGAATTGGGGTTTGTACAAAGAAAGTGTTCTAAACATACCAAGTCAATAAGTATTGATTTATCATACTAGCCATGCTGCTGCTACTGCTGCTACTGCTGCTGCTAAGTCACTTCAATTGTGTCCGACTCTGTGTGACCCCATAGATGGCAGCCCACCAGGCTCCCCCGTCCCTGGGATTCTCCAGGCAAGAACACTGGAGTGGGTTGCCATTTCCTTCTCCAATGCATGAAAGTGAAAAGGGAAAGTGAAGTCGCTCAGTTGTGTCTGACTCTTAGTGACCCCATGGACTGCAGCCCACCAGGCTCCTCCGTCCATGAGACTTTCCAGGCAAGAGTACTGGAGTGGGGTGCCATTGCCTTCTACAGTATAATTGTTGTTTAGTTGTTCAGTCGTGTCTGACTTTCTGCAACCCTATAGACTGTCCATGGGACAGCCCACCAGGCTCCTCTGTCCATAGGATTTCCCAGGCAAGAATACTAGAGTGCACTGCCATTTTAATGCAGCCATAGAACGAGAGAGAACAGCAAAACAGGGTCAAGATATGCAGTAAGGGTAAGTCGGGTAATTCAGAAGAAACAGGCTGACTGGGTCCGTAAAGGAGAGGCTGGAGTCCCTGGAGCCTGTTGTGCTGGGGACGTGAATGGATGAAGAAACACTGGGGAGGGCATCTGCTCAGATAATACTGAGTGATGTCACTGGCAGCACATCTGAGAGATCATGGGGCTGTAAGGCTGGTTGGATTCAATTTCCTGTTTAATTTTAGGTTGGTTGCTTTTGTGTTAATATCTACAGCGAGGCAGCTTCTGTGAAGTAAGGGAAATCTCAACAAAGTTTTCCTATTTTTATTGTATTTATGAAGAGTCTCAACCATGAAAAACAACTGCCAGCTAACTCAGCTTAATAAAAATAGAAAAACAGGACTCTTGCCAGGAAAGTCTGTGCATTCTTGCATCTTTCTTTAATATTCATCAAGAAAAATTATCCAGTTGTTAAAAATAAATAAAAAAGACTTCTGTGTGTCCTTTTAATATGCTTGGTTAAGAGTCATCCTACACCCTAGGGGAAGGTAACACTGTCTGTCATAATAATTAGGGCCCAGACTCTATAAAATTAGATGTTATAGAAAACTGATACATTGCAAATGGTTTTTAGAAAAAAAGGTAACTCCCATGGCTATGGCTTTGTTGCCTCATTGGACATTAACCAGTTTGATGTCTAAATTTGCGATCTTATTTCAGAGTTTTCCTTTCCACATGTTGGCTCTCATATTCCTCTTTGAGTCAGCTTTGTCATCTCTCTACTTCTATCATTCAGATCAGATCAGATCAAATCAGTCGCTCAGTCGTTTCCGACTCTTTGCGACCCCATGAATCACAGCACGCCAGGCCTCCCTGTCCATCATCAACTCCCGGAGTTCACTCAGACTCACGTCCATCAAGTCAGTGATGCCATCCAGCCATCTCATCCTCTGTCGTCCCCTTCTCCTGCCCCCAATCCCTCCAAAAGAAATCAGTCTTTTCCAGTGAGTCCACTCTTTGCATGAGGTGGCCAAAGTACTGGAGTTTCAACTTTAGCATCATTCCTTCCAAAGAAATCCCAGGGCTGATCTCCTTCAGAATGGACTGGTTGGATCACCTTGCAGTAACTTTAATAAATAAAAAGACGGTCACAATTTGTATATTGGTATAAGAGATATGCTTTTAACTTTTTTAAAAATTATAACTTGACAACTCTGAGAAGTCTAACTTGGTATCACAGGTTGAATTTATTGATTAACAAGCACCTGGATTATGATGCGTCTCTAGTCATATTAAGGACTCTCAAACTTTGTAATTAGCATCAGTAATTTTATACGATATATTTTATCCATGTCCACGCACAGAAACATTGGAAAGAGAGAGGAAGAAGAACTAGCATTTGCAAGTCATTGAGCAAGTCTTGAGTAGGGTCAGCAACAGAACCAAATAATTTTCTAATTTGCAAGAAATGTTCTTCCCCTATGCTGCAGAACTGGTCTTCTGCAGAAGCACAAACCCATGCGATTGGGCAATTCTTGCAAGTTGTCAAGTCAGAAAGCATTTCAAATAGAAAGAGGAACTTCAAAAAAAATGTATCCCTGGGGAACAATTATTTTCCCTTCTCCTACTCCAAAAGGATTCATAATTCATTTCAATTGCTTTGGATTTTCATGGCATCATCTTTTTTAAAAATGAAAAATTGAGACCTTATGGAGAGGCATCAAACATAGGAACAAGGGTAATTTTCTTTTGAAGAGGTCTACCTAACTACTTTCAGTGTTTAAGCTCTATAAGTCTTCATTATTGTGGTAGTCCTAAAACATCTGAATTTTTTTCCTTAAAATTAACCTGGAATCAGCCAAAGAACCAACACCAATTACTTTAAGAGATCTATGACAGAACTGAGTTAAGCTCCCCAAATGTCTTATTCCAGTTTTTTAGAACGTGGTGAATTTCTTATGGTGTAAAATTACTGCATAATACAAGTTCAAATTTGCCATGCATACACACACACACACACACACACACACAAAATTACTGAGTTCCTGCCATATACAAGACATCAGATAGAAAAGTATAAGTTACTTTGTACCTGAAAGGAGCTTACAGTTTAGTTGGAGAGGCAACAACCAAGTAATGCCCTTTTGCAAAAGGACATAAAAATACCCTTTTAATGTAGTTAGAATGTAGTTTCTGTTTTAGCAGATCTTGTTCATCTTGGGGCTGCAACCAATTCAACCATGGTGTGTTTCACAGCGCTTGTGCTCAGTCTCATCTGACTCTTTTCTACCCCATGGACTATATCCTGCCAGGTTCCTCTGTCCACGGAATCTTCCCTGCAAGAATACTGCGGTGGGTTGCTGTTTCCTTCTCCAGAGGTTCTTCCTAACCCAGGGATTGAACCTGAGTTTCATGTGTCTCATGCATTGGCAGGAGGATTTTTTTACCACTGTGCCATTTGGGAAGCCTTAATTTTCTGGCCATGCCCCCATGGCATGTGGGATCTTAATTCCCAAACCAGGGATTGAACTGGCACCCCCTGCACTGGAAGCGCAGTCTTAACCACTGGACCTCTAGGGAAGTCCCCAAACTATGGTATCACTTCTCTAATTAGAGTAAGGTGTGGTACAGTAGTGCGTGCGTGTGTGTGTGTGTGTGTGTGTGTGTGTGTATTCTACTATAGGACCGATTTTTTATAGGGACTATTTGGAAGGTTGGAGAAGGAAATGGCAACCCACTCCAGTATCCTTGCCTGGAAAATCCGACGAAAGGAGAAGCCTGGTAGGCTACAGTCCATGGGGCCGCAAAGAGTCGGACACGACTGAGCGACTTCACTTCTGTTATTTGGAAGGTAAACAGAAAAAAAGGTCAAAGGAAAGAGTCTAAGACTGGTAAATTATCTCACTTGATCATTTATTTAGTAACCATATTCCAGCAACTAATAGATCTTATGAAGGAGGCAAAGCACCAACCAAACACCTGACACACAGTAGGTATTTAATAAACATTCAGTGAGTTAAGTTACAGATATATCAGAAGTGAACTTTGATTTTAGTGAGTTTATAGTGTAGGAGGGAAGCTGCATTTTCTATTTAGTCAAATAATTATAATACCAAGGAGAAAGTGAATTCCATGAAAGAGATATAGATGAAAAACTTGGAGGGCACAGGGGTCAGTTAGTGTACCAGATTACACTTTGGGGATAAAGTGTCTGTGATTTGGACAAGGATGGGTTGGATATTGACTTGTGATGACAAAACAGAGGGACTTTGTAGGTAGAGGAGGAGATTAGCCAAGACTGAGGGGAAGAACAGTGTGAGACCTGAAGAGGTAAACTCAGTTTGGACATTAAAAGATGGTAGAAAAAGAGCTTGAGAAGGTGCAGTAGGTTTAACTATTGATGGTTCTTATTAACTTGTATGCAGAGCACATCATGAGAAACACTGGGCTGGAAGAAGCACAAGCTGGAATCAAGATTGCTGGGAGAAATATCAATAACCTCAGATACGCAGATGACACCACCCTTATGGCAGAAAGTGAAGAGGAAGTAAAGAGCCTCTTGATGAAGGTGAAAGAGGAGAGTGAAAAAGTTGGCTTAAAGCTCAAGATTCAGAAAACGAACATCATGGCATCTGGTCCCATCACTTCATGGGAAATAGATGGGGAAACAGTGGAAACAGTGGCAGACTTTATTTTTGGGGGCTCCAAAATCACTGCAGATGGTGACTGCAGCCATGAAATTAAAAGACGCTTACTCCTTGGAAGGAAAGTTATGACCAATCTAGATAGCATATTCAAAAGCAGAGACATTACTTTGCCAACAAAGGTCTGTCTAGTCAAGGCTATGGTTTTTCCAGTGGTCGTGTATGGATGTGAGAGTTGGACTGTGAAGAAAGCTGAGTGTCAAAGAATTGATGCCTTTGAACTGTGGTGTTGGAGAAGACTCTCGAGAGTCCCTTGGACTGCAAGGAGATCCAACCAGTCCATTATAAAGGAGATCAGTCCTGGGTGTTCTTTGGAAGGACTGATGCTAAAGCTGAAACTCCAGTACTTTGGCCACCTCATGCGAAGAGTTGACTCATTGGAAAAGACCCTGATGCTGGGAGGGATTGGGGGATGGAGGAGAAGGGGACGACAGAGAATGAGATGGCTGGATGGCATCACCTACTCGATGGACGTGAGTTTGAGTGAACTCCGGGAGTTGATGATGGACAGGGAGGCCTGGTGTGCTGTAATTCATGGGGTCGCAAAGAGTTGGACACGACTGAGCAACTGAACTGAACTGAACACCACACAGAATTTGAACCCAGAGCTGAAGACAAAGAAATAATACTGAAGATCGTTTCCCTTTTTTGAGTTATAGGCTGCTGCTCCTAGAAGAGGAAAATGTTTGTATTCTAAGCTGGATTCCTTTAAGCAACCTCAGTATGTTTGGCAATATTGGTTTATTTTGGAGTAATCATGTCTTAGAATCTTATGGTTTCTTTGTTCACTTAGAATCACCCTCAGTCCACAGGATTCTCTGATCCAGAATGCTCTGCCCACAAGGGATCCACATCATATCCTTCCGAGAAGGTTGCTGCTGATGTTTTGACTATAAAAGACAGCTGGGGGTGGAGGGGAGAGTCAGTCATCCTTCCTAGTCTCTCCATGAATGAGACACTTCCCCTCTAGCTTGACTCCTTACACTGGGGTCTCTGACCAGATATGATTCTTCAGTGATGGAGGTCAATTGTCTTTCACCCGAGGCTGGCTCACTGTGGATCTCTGCCAGCAGCGTTATTGGAGAGCCCTTGATGCCCTTCAGTTACTGTGCCACACTGATTTACTCTTCTGCTGACTCTTCTCAAGCCCTTGGTAATGAAATGTTGATTAAAATATCTGATTGAAAGGTGGCAGCAGCTGCATCAATATTAACAACTGTTCCTGAGTACTCACTCACCATGTTCTGAGTTGCTGACAGAATGCAATCACCCAACAAAACTGAGACAAGAACTAATCAGAATCCACATTTACCAAGGAAAAAAGTAAGCCCAGCAATTGATGAACCTTGCCCACAGTAATAGAGAGAGGAACAGTCAATGCCATGGCATTCTTTTTACAACTTTACTTTTTGAAATCGTATTTGTTTATTTTTAGCTGCACTGGGTCTTTGTCGCTGCACAAGGACTTTCTCTAGTTGTGGTGAGCGGGAGCGACTCTCCAGTTGAGGTGGGCAGACTTCTCACAGCTGGGGCTTCTCCTTTTGTGGTACGCGTCTAGGGTACCTGGGCACAGTAGTTTCGGTGCACATGGGCTTAGTTGCACCAAGACACGTGGAATCTTCCCAGACCAGGGATTGAACCTGCGTGCCCTGGATTGGTAGATGGATTCTTAACTACTGGACCACCAGGGAAGTCCAGACCATGGCATTCTGATGTGAGAGCTTGGGAAGTGGCCTCTCTATAGACAGAGTTCTTCTCATTGTTGCCTCTAACCTACCCCTCATCCCCCAGTTTAGTTTCACAGGAAGGTGGATTGCACAACTAAAACACCAGCCTGGGCTTTGGGTTCCTCGTCTTAACTGACAGCCAGTTATCATCTGTTTCTCAGGAATGTCTTTTTAGGCCATTGTTTGCATCATTTCAAAACCAGAGAGCTATGTAGTTTCTGTGAGACCCATTCCTGGGAGCTAGAGATTGCAATCCAAGGCTGAAATATGCCTTGATGGTCACTGTCAACTCATTCTTCCCTTTATTATCCACTAGCTTTGGGGGACTTTTAAATCTTTAGATATATCTTAACCCTCTTTCCAAAGCATTTAACATTATCAGATCTTTAAAGAACCTTATCAGATCTTTAAAGTAGTTTCATTCTTTCTTTTTCCTTGACTATCTAAATTTGTACAACTAGAAATGTTTTCTCACACTCAGTCCTTATCCCTCTTGGGATTTCATGGTTTTAGTGGATATTTTTCTGAATTCATCTGATCTTTCCATATATCTCTAGAATTTAGAAGATTGATGCCCAGTAATGTCTACTACTATTCTAGTGGAGACTCTAGCAAGTATGCCCAAAGAAGGAACTCTATGTCTAGAACTAAATTCCTTAGATATGGCATCACATGGTAAATCTAACCTTCCCTGCAGCTCCTCTTCACATCACTGTCCTTAGGATTCACTGTCATTCTCACCTTTCTTCTTTTGCCAAAATAAGATGGTATTTCTTTAGATTTATTCACTGAACTAATTAAATATATCCATGCCCCTAGAGTAGCACATAACTATACACAAAGGGAGCACACTAAATTAGGCATCAGACTCAACAATTGAAAAAAAGAAAAGTGGAAAAAAGGAAGAAAAAATTAGAGATATTTCTGCTAAAAGAAGGTCAGATGGAAAGTTGTCATATATCAATTCTGAAGGGTTTTCAAGCTCCTAGTCTGTACCATAAATCCTCTGCTTGATTTAGAGCAATCAGAATGGGGCTTAGCTTGTTCATGAGATTATAGCCCCAATAAAGAAGGAAAACCTGTGCCGTGCATTTTTATAGTCGATGAAACTCCATTGCAACAGCCCATCTTCTTATATTCCATGCTAGAATAATGGATTGAGTAGATTCTCCAGGAGATCTTCCCAACCTAGGGATCGAACCCAGGTCTCCTGCATTGCAGGTGGATTCTTTACCAGCTGAGCCACAATGGAAGCCCAAGAATACCGGAGTGGGTAGCCTATCCCTTTTCCAGCAGATCTTCCCGATCCAGGAAACGAACCAGGGTCTCTTGCATTACAGGTGGATTCTTTACCAACTGGGCTATCAGGGAAGCCCACATTCCATGCCATCTGTGTATTAATCAAATTCCTTCCCTCATTCACTCAGCAAAAAGTTTTACATGGATATTATGTTCCAGAAGCTGTATGTTAATACTACTCAGTTCAAGTTGGCCATCCTTCCATTTCCTAGAACCTCATAGAATCTCAGTATTCTGAAACCCCTTCTAGATAATATAAAGGAAAAAATCAGAAAAAAAGGTTTTTTTAATTAATAAAGAGGTTTTAAAGATGTTTCATGGTTGGTTCCCATTCATCATAGTATTTAAAACGTCTTAATATTTGGTTGAAGGCTGAGCACTGAAAAATTGATGCTTTCGAACTATGGTGTTGGAGAAGACTTTCAAGAGTCTCTTGGACTGCAAAGAGTTCAAACCAGTCAATCCTAAAGGAAATCAACCCTGAATAGTCACTGGAAGGACTGATGCTGAAGCTGAAGCTCCAATACTTTGGCCACCTGATGCGAAGAGCTGATTCACTGGAAAACACCCTGATGCTGGGAAAGGTTGAAGGCAGGAGGAGAAGGGGACAACAGAGGATGAGATGGTTGGATGGCATCACTAACTCAACAGACATGAGTTTGAGCAAGCTCCAGGACATGGTGAAGGATAGGGAAGCCTGGAGTGCTGCTCTTTGTGACAGGGGTCGCAAAGAATGGGACAAAACTTAGCAACTGAACAACATTTTGTTAGCATTTTTATTAATACGTATTTCAAAGGACTTTCAAAAACACTGTATAGTTAAATGTTCACTTTTAGCATTTGAGTTTGGAGTGTTTGAGAAAGTCTTCCTCACTATGAACTCCGTAAGTGCAGAGACTGAATTTTATTATTGTTTATTTCTCTAGAATCTCACCCAAAATTAGGTGTGCAAGCTGGTTTTAGAAAAGGCAGAGGAACCAGAGATCAAATTGCCAACATCCGCTGGATCATCGAAAAAGCAAGAGTTCCAAAACATCTATTTCTGCTTTATTGACTATGCCAAAGCCTTTGACTGTGTGGATCAAAATAAACTGTGGAAAATTCTGAAAGAGATGGGAATACCAGACCACCTGACCTGCCTCTTGAGAAACCTATATGCAGGTCAGGAAGCAACAGTTAGAACTGAACATGGAACAGACTGGTTCCAAATAGGAAAAGGAGTACGTCAAGGCTGTATATTGTCACCCTGCTTATTGAACTTATATGCAGAGTACATCATGAGAAACGCTGGGCTGGAAGAAACACAAGCTGGAATCAAGATTGCTGGGAGAAATATCAATAACCTCAGATATGCAGATGACACCACCCTTATGGCAGAAAGTGAAGAGGAACTAAAAAGCCTCTTGAAGAAAGTGAAAGTGGAGAGTGAAAAAGTTGGCTTAAAGCTCAAGATTCAGAAAACGAACATCATGGCATCTGGTCCCATCACTTCATGGCAAATAGATGGGGAAACAGTGCAAGCAGTGTCAGACTTTATTTTGGAGGGCTCCAAAATCACTGCAGATGGTGACTGCAGCCATGAAATTAAAAGACACTTACTCCTTGGAAGGAAAGTTATGACCAACCTAGACAACATATTAAAAAGCAGAGACATTACTTTGACAACAAAGGTCCATCTAGTCAAGGCTATGGTTTTTCCCATGGTCAGGTATGGATGTGAGAGTTGGACTGTGAAGGAAGCTGAGCGCCAAAGAATTAATGCTTTTGAACTGTGGCGTGGGAGAAGACTCTTGAGAGTCCCTTGGACTGCAAGGAGATCCAACCAGTCCATTCTGAAGGAGATCAGCCCTGGGTATTCTTTGGAAGGACTGATGCTGAAGCTGAAACTCCAATACTTTGGCCACCTCATGTGAAGAGTTGACTCATTGGAAAAGACCCTGATGCTGGGAGGGATTGGGGGCAGGAGGAGAAGGGGATGACAGAGGATGAGATGGCTGGATGGCATCACCAACTCGATGGACATGAGTTTGGGTAAGCTCTGGAGTTGATGATGGGAGGCCTGGTGTGCTGCAATTCATGGGGTCAAAAAGAGTCGGACACGACTGAGCAACTGAACTGAACTAAAGTGATTTTTGAGTGAATATCTTCACATTAATGTTTGTAAGTTATCTTCCCTACTGATATGTAATGGGAGGCTGTTTCCACTATTTCCTTTTCGTGTGCCCAGCACTGTTGTCATTAGACAAGGCACTTGGCAAGATTTCACCCAGGAAAAATGTCAGGCTGGACTTAGAGCATGAGTAGGGACAATGCCATGTTATCTATCTAGCCACACTACTGCTCCTTGAAGCCAAAAGGTTTCATGTCACCCTTTATGAAAAGTTTGACAAAGATACAAAGTTGCTAGGTGGGACAAATGAGAGAAGTAAAGTTTATGTTGAGGGTGGTAGTTTCACAATGCCAGTTATTAAGGTTTCAGAAATATTAAGGTAGATTTGAACAAACTCAAGATAGATTTGAACAGTAAGATGGCATCTAAAGCAAGTACTTTATTAATATGCCTTCTTCAATTCTCTGCTTTCACAGTGGACTTGGGAATTATTTCCTCAAATTATATATACCAGCTGCGTGGGCTGCTGGTTAAAAACACCAGGCCATTCAATGAACAGAATGTAAGAAATGACAGAAATAGCTGTCTGGTATCCTGGTCTCTGAAAGAAAACAAGATAAAAAGCCTGGAAGGTACTCAGAAAGCAGAGGTAGATGTGAATTTCAAGAGGGTTAACATCTTGCTATTTCCATCTTTCTCCAACAGAGATCTTAAATAGACTGACTTTCAATTTCCCTAATTATCTGTGAAAACATTCTTAGGAGATAACCCAAGACTTAGAGGTTAAAAATGTGTTCTGTCAATGGAATGTGCATTGGCAGAAAAATGTTACGAGATAATTTTAGGTCCTGGAGCTTAGGTATTATCCTGTGTGATCTTGGAAAATCATCTAATCTCTCTAGATCTCCATTTTCTAACTTTGATGGGAATATTTTAAAATTGGCCCATTTATCTCTTAACATAGATGATGGAGGAGGAGAGCTAATAGAGACCTATTTAAATAGTGTATTTTTCCTTTTTGGACTCCAACTCATCTCTGAGTAGAAGTAGTCAATAAAAAAGGATTGAAAAGTCAGTTACGTAAAAGTTGGTTTCAGACCTAAGAGAAGTCTGCCTCATTTGACAGGCAGCAAGCCTGCTGCTGCTGCTGCTGCTAATTCGCTTCAGTCGTGTCTGACTCTGTGCGACCCCATAGAGGCACACATCCCTAGCTTTTTATTCCTTTTTCTGTTTGATTTTGATGAACATCTGTTTGGGTGAGGTAACCTTACATGTTTGCTGTGGTAAAAACACATTGTGAAAATATTGTATTCTTTTATCCTGCCAACATGAGAACCAGAGGGAGGAAGTGAAGATTAGCTGGAATGATTTGCATCAGTAGATGTGAGCCAAGCTACTCAGAATCTTCCCAGTAAGTCCTGAAACCTTCAGTATCTCTATTTTACACACACACTATACTACACATATCTGTATCTATCCATCCATCCAACCATCCATATATATTCTCCTCCTACTATGTGCCAGATGTCTTTTGAAGCTTTCAGGTGATGCAGTTGAATGAGAGATACATGCTTCCTGCTTTCAGAACTCTTACATTCCAATGTGGGGAGAAATCAAATAATGAAGTCAGAAAGTAAATTGTTAAGATAAATTCAAATAATTACATATGCTATGAAAAAACTCATAATAATGAAACAGAGAGTAATAGGCAGGTGAGAACTGGGGCTGAGGTTTGACAACTTTAGATACAATAGTCTGACAAGATCTCTCTGAGAAGCTGACACCTGAATTAAAATGTTAATATGTAAATGTACCACACAGGGGACAATCTGGGAAAAGAACTGAAAGAGTAGTTGGAGTGGCTTAGATGAGGGAAATCTGCAGGAAAATGGAGAGATAAACAAGAGCCTGACTATATACTCTATTAACTTGAGATTTATTCTGGAGTGAATAGAAAATTGAGAGCTTCTTTGATGTGCGGGGCAATATCTTTCATCACCTTTGGACAGTTCTCACTCATTACCTCTACAGATGTTTCTTCTGCCCCATTCTTCCTCCTGTCTATCTGTAACACCAACTAAATGTGTATTAGACAACTTGATAATGTCTCACACATCTAGAACATTCTGCTCAGTGTTTTTTCGCCCTTCATTCCGATAATTTCTATTGAACTATCTTCAAATTCACTGATACTTTCTTTTCCTGGGTCCAGTCATGTAAACACATTAAATGAATTCATTTCTGGACTACGTTTTCAGGTCTACAATTTCCACTTGATCCTTTTTACAGAGTTTTTATTTCTATGCTGAAGTTCCCTATCTAGCATAAAGTACTTTCCTAAAAAATGTTCATTGAATGAATGAATTGGTTTTGATACCCCGTCAATAAGAAGGATTTTTTAAAATACAGAAAAATAAATTTATTTGAGCATTCAGATGATCACAAATTAGCTATCTTCCACTAAGATTCAATAACTTCTGGTATAAGCAGTTGACAGATATTATTATCTGCATGTTTTGTAAATTTCACCTTACTTTGGGGGCAGCTAATGCTACGAAGTATTTTCATATTATTGGGATATTTTTTAAATGGAAGTATGATTGATTTACAATGTTGTATTAGTTTCAAGTATACATATATATGTGTATATATGAATATATGTGTTCTTTCTCAGACTATTTTCTGTTATAGATTATTATAAGATATTAAATATAGTTCCCTGTGCTATACAGTAGGTCCTTGTTATTTATGCATTTTATGTAATAGCCCACCTTTCCCCTTTGGTAACCGTAAGTTTGTTTTCTATGTCTGTGAGTCTGTTTCTGTTTTGTAAATAAGTTCGTTTGTATTATATTTTTAGGTTCCACATAAAAGTGATATCATATTTGTCTTTACCTATCTTTCACTTAGTACACCAATATCTAGGTTCATCCACACTGTTGCAAATGACATTATTTCATTCTTTTTTAAGGCTGAGTAACATTCCATTGATTATATGTACTACGTCTTCTTTATCCATTCATCTATCAATGGACATTTAGGTGCTTCCATGTCTTGGCTATTGTAAATAGTGCTGCAATGAACGTTGGGGTGTGTGCATCTTTTACAATTACAGTTTTTGTCTTTTCCAGATATATGTAACATAGGTCTGTCTAGTCAAAGCTATCATTTTTCCAGTAGCATGTACGGATGTGAGAGTTGGACTATAAAGAAAGCTGAGCACTGAAGAATTGATGCTTTTGAACTGTGGTGTTGGAGAAGACTTTTAAGAGTCCCTTGAACTGCAAGGAGATCAAACCAGTCCATCCTAAAGGAAATCAGTCCTGAATATTCATTGAAAGGACTGATGTTGAAGCTGAAACTCCAATACTTTGGCCACCTGATGCAAAGAACTGACTCATTGGAAAAGACCCTGATGCTGCAAAAGATTGAAGGCGGGAGGAGAAGAGGGTGACAGAGGATGAGATGGTTGGATGGCGTCACTGGCTTAATGGACATGAGTTTGAGTAAACTCCGGGGGTTGGTGATGGACAGGGAAGCCTGGCGTGCTGCAGTTCATGGGGTTGCAAAGAGTTGGACACGACTGAGCCACTAAATTGAACTGAGATATATGTCCAAGGATTGTTGGATCACATGTTAGCTTTATTTTTAGTTTTTTTAAGGACCTCCTTACTGTTCTCCATAGTTACTGCACCAATTTACATTCCCACCAATACTGCAGGAGGGTTCCCTTTTCTCTATCCTCTCTCCAACATTCATTAGGTGTAGACTTTTTACGATGGCCATTATGACTGGTGTGGTGTGGCAATACCTCATAGTTTTGATTTTCATTTCTCTAATAATTCGTGATGATGAGCACCTTTTCATGTTGAGCATTTGGATGTCATTTTTGAAGAAATGCCTATTTGGGACTTCTCCCCATTTTTTTCACTGACATTTGATTTTTTGATATTGAGTTATATGAGCTATTTGTATATTTTGGGAACTAATCCCTTATCAGTCTCATCATTTGCAAATATTTTCTTTCAGTCTGTAAGTTGTTTTTTTGTTTATGGTTTCCTTTGCTATGGAAAGCTTTTAAGTTTAATTAGGTACCACTTATTTATTTTGGTTTTTATTTCTATTATTAGGACATGGATCTAAAAACTATTGCTGTGATTTATGTCAATGACTGTTTTGCCTATGCTTTCCTCCAGGAGTTTTATTGTATCTAGTCTTACATTTAAATTTTTAATCCATTTTAAATTTATTTTTGTATGTGATGTTACAGAATGTTCTAATTTCATTCTTTTGCATGTAGCTGTTCAGTTCACCCAGCACCACTTACTGAAGAGATCATCTTTTCTCTATTGCGTATTTTTCCCCCTTTGCTGAAGACTAATTAATTTCCTCCTTTGTAGGTGTGTGGGTGTATTTCTAGGCTATGTACTCTGTTCCACTGATCTATACATCTGTTTTCATGCCAATACCACACTGTTTTGATTATTGTAGTTTTGTAGTATCAGAGGATTATGCCTTCAGCTTCGTTCTTTTTCCTCAGAATTCCTTTCACAATTCTGGGTCTTTTGTGATTCTACATATGTTTTAGGATTATTTGTTCTAGTTCTGTGCAAAATGTCATTGGTAATTTGATAGGAATCACATTAAATCTGTAGATTGCTCTGGGTAGTATGGCCATTATATTAATTGTACTAATTCTTCCAATCCAAGAGCATGGACTACCTTTCTGTTTCTTTAAATCATCTTTATTTTCATCAACGTTTTGTAGTTCTCAACATATAAGTCTTTTGCCTCCTAGGTCAGGTTTAATTTCTAAATTTTTTTTTTGGATATGATTTTTAAAAGGATTAAAAAAATTTTTCTCTTTGTGATATTTCATTGTCAGTGTAAAGCAATGCAACAGATTTCTGCATGTGTATCTTGTATCCTGCTACTTTGATGAATTCATTTATTAATTTTTGTGTGATTGGTATTTTTGTGTTTCGTCAGCTCACAGGAGTAGACCCACCGGCACATGAACTTTGCTTAATAGTAAAGAACTGTAGAAACCATAATTAATGTCTTCCTTTTGTGAATGCTTTGAATAAAACCAGAATGTCTTTGAATTCAGTTTTATCCCTAGAAAAGAAGATAAGTCATTCTGTTGGTAAGACATAGAATATGAGCAGATTACACATGATTAAAATTCTTTCTCTCCAGAGAATAGCTATGGAAAGTTTCTCTAAATGGAACGGTGAAAGAGAAATATGATTTTCACTGGGAAAGGAAAATCCCAGAGGTCTGTCCTGCAAAGAACAGCCATTAAAGTGGGAGGACATTCCAGAATTTAATAGTTCAGATTCAAAAGAAAAGTGAAAGCGAAAAAAATGAAGTTTATATAGTACACTAAATGTTCTGGAGAAGACAACAAAATAGCAAGGCAAGGCTGTAGAATTCTACAATAAGAAAAACATGAATATACATTTTCCAGAAAGCAATAGACTCACATTAGTTCAGAGATAGATGCCTCTGTCAGGGGTCACACATAAAGTTGCAATCATTGCTATGTTTTATTAGTGATTATTAATATTGTGACTAATCCAATGCCACCAGCTGCCCTGAGTGTACTTTAAGTACAGGAAAAAACTGAGAAGAATTTCTTAAGGTGAGAGACACATATTGACATGTATTATGAATCTGCAACAACACTCACACAGGCACAGGCACACTTGCATGATTCACAGGGGTACTAAATTTTATCCTCTCGGCAGATACTGAGACTCTTTCATATTCGCCTGTACTTTCCAGACATTATATAGAGAGACAGACATCTGAATCTGGCCAGTGGCAGGGTTGCCCGGTGATTAATTAGATCAGCGCATGGCTGGGATATGCTGACCTTTCCTGTCCCTGCTAAGCCCAAGGCCTCTGCTCCTGAGTGCTTTCCTCTTTGCAAACTGTAGCAGCGGCATTCTTTTCAAAATGCTTCACAAACTTTACTTCTCATTGCCCTGAGGAGAGGCCTTTATTACTCTCTCCACTTTACTGACTGGAAAGAACTGATCTGCTTAGGGTCCAGTGGGAATTTAGTGCCCAAACTGGAATTACAACTTCAGAGCCTTTGAATCCAGTCCAGAGCAATGGCCACTTAAGACAAATCTGTCTTGGCTCTTTTTCCCTTCTGCTCTGTCTCTGCAGGGGTAACTCACCCCAAGGATGCATTCTTATCAGTCTGTGAGTTTTGGTTTCGAAATACTTAAGGTATTTTTGATGTTTCAAGTGTATTTGTGCTATTCATGATGTGGACAGAGGTTAACTGTTGATTAAAGTTAAGGAGCTAGTCTGTGCCTGGATTTATATAACCCAGGACAAGCTAAAGTCAGACAGTTGGAGAATGCTAGGTATTAGGGAGTAGGATGTGAAGATTGAAAAAATCCTTATGTATGGCTGATGGGAGAAATATTGTTTTTCCTCACACCTCACTGAGTAGGCCCATGGCTGCATCTCACTGCAAGGCAGTCTTCAAATGTCATCTTCATTTCAGATAGCCACATGTCCAGCTATAATACACGGTACTTTTACTATAGAAGAAGGAGTGAGTAGTACTGGAAGATAACTAGGAATTGCTGCCTCCCAAATTAGAAGTTTTTTCCCCAAATTATTACGAATAATGGAGTAAAAAACCACAGAGAAAAATGGGGCGGGGATCAGATGAACCTGTCATCAAATATTTACTTTTTTGCAGACCTTAGAATTAAAGGGAATATTTAAGATCTTTCATCAACTTTGTTTTTATTTTGTCGTTGTTTAGTTGCTCCAGCTCTTTACAACCCCATGGACTGCAGCATGCCAGGCTTCCCTGTCCATCACCATCTCCTGGAGCCTGTCCATTGAGTCGGTGATGCCATCCAACCATCTCATCCTCTGTCGTCCCCTTCTCCTCCTCCTGCTTTATTTTATGTGACTTCATTTTATTTTACATATTTGTGTTCGACCTCAAATAGAGTGTTAATTAAACCATCAGCTCGTTTGGACATTAAAATCATCATCACTCACAACATGCTCGGATCTTGTTTCATTTAAAAACGTTAATTTTTTTTTTGGCTGTGCTGGGTCTTTGTTGCTGTGTGGGCTTTTCTCTAGTAGCGAGCAGGAGCTACACTCGAGTTGCAGTGCGTGGGCTTCTCGCTGCGGTGGCTTCTCTCGTTGCAGAGCACGGAGTCCGTGGCATTTGGGCTTCAGCAGTTGTGGCACGTGGGCTCAGTGGTTGTGGTGCGTGGGCTTAGTTGCTTCGAGGCATGGGGGATCCTCCCGGACCAGGGATCAAACCTGTGTCTCCTACGTTGGCAGGCGGATTCTTTACCACGGAGCCCACAGGGAAGCCCTCTCCTTTCATTTTTAAATATCCTCCAGGCAGTCCTTAACAAGCCCATCCCCATTGTAAGCTATACCCTGAATGTGCTTGATACTTATCTTTGAAATTATGTGTCTTTGTAAATTATCTGGTGTTTTTTACATGTATTTTCATTTTATATAAATTATACTGGGGCTTTGGGTCTTTTTAGAATGCCCTCCCCCGTGCTGATCCACACATGCACACAAAATCTTAACATTTTATTCTACTAGCTGTAGGGTATTATCTTCACATTTAGGTCTTTCATTCAACTGGAGTCTCACTTTATATTGGTATAAAGAATGGATCTTGTTTTGCTTTTTTTATATAGTGACCCAAATTTCCTATTAAACATCACTAAACAATTTTTTTTTTTTCTTATTGATCTGGACTAACACCATTATCATAGATCAAGTTCCCTGATACTCTATGGTCTTTCTCTCTCCTCTTAGATCTCCATTCCATTCCATTTGTCTATTTGTCTTGACCTCTTGAACTAGTTTCATATTTTTAAGACCATATATAGAATACTGTGCTGTGCTTAGTTGCTCTGTCATGTCTGACTCTTTGCGACCCCATGGACTGTAGCCCGCCAGTCTCCTCCGTCCATGGGGATTTTCCAGGCAAGAATACTGGAGTGGGTTGCCATGCCCTCCTCCAGGGGATCTTCCCAACCCAGGGATCAAACCCAGGTCTCCAGCATTGCAGGTGGATTCTTCACAGTCTGAGCCACCAGCGAAGCAGCCATCCCCACCAGCAAAAGCCTTTTCCCCTTTTAACAGGACTATTTAGGTTTCTAAAGTGAAAGTGTTAGTCACTTAGTCATGTCTGACTCTTTGTGACCCCATGGACTGTAGCCTCCCAGGCTCCTCTGTCCATGGGATTTCCCAGGCAAGAATACTGGAGTGGGTAACCATTCCCTTCTCAAGGGGATCTTCCCAACCCAGGGACTGAACCCAGGTCTCCTGCAAGTACACACACACATACACGAACACACACACGCGCGCACACACACACACACACACAAAACCCACTCTATGTATACAGTGAAGTATTGTCCTAATGACTGACCGAACTAGACTGACCTGGAAAGTGTGACCTGCAAATGTGATAAATGACTCTGTGCACCATATAAATGGCAAGAAAATGGGAAACCAGAAGGAAATCAGGGCTCCAGCAACTATCTTCGCCCCCAAGGGTGATGTGTATGATGACTACACCCAATTTCCATGCAAAGAGCGACTTGCCTCTCTGTCCTTCTATACTTCTTCTTGCTCTTTGTCCATAAATGTATTTTTCTTTCTCATAATTGCTCATTCAACCATGTTTCATAAAAGATTTAGAATGTCTTACAAAAAATGCAATTAACCAAGCAAAATATAATAACACCAAAAGGGATGAGAAAGACAAGTCAAGGGAAACATTAAAGTTGTGCCTATTTTATTTGGAGCCCAAGTTAGTTTATGGTAACCTCCATTGACCTTGATCTTCCTTCCATGTGTAGTTTCTCTCTTTCTGGTTTTCACAAGGTTATTCAACTTTTGGGTTTTTTCATTGTGGTATTTAGGTCAAGAAAAGAAAACCTCTGGACAAGAGGAAACAGAGGTTTGGAATAAAGAGCTCTGGGTGGATGGTGGGGGCGGGGGGCGTGATTTCCTAGACCCTGTGCAATTATCTGATACAGATAGGAAAAGTTTAGTAGAAAGAGCAGAGACTGAGACCCAGAAGGCCTGGACTCTTGTCCTACTGACTGGCTGTGACCTTGACTCAAACACAAACTCTTCCTGCTTTATTGCCCTCAGCTCCCAGGGAAGGAGGCTGCCCTAGGTGGTCCCAAGGCCCCACCCACTGCCAACAGTCTCTGATCCTGCATGCGTTTTTTCCTCTAGGGGAATTAATCATCATCTCTCTCCAGAGACATTTTACAACTAACATGCACACCGGGACAGCTATTAGTCCTGTAACTGAGAAAGGTCACTCCCAGAAGGCTAATTAGCCTCCTCTGTTGGTTCAGAATAATTGCTCCATAATATTCACATCACTTTTTTACACTAGGACTTCCTATTCTGTGGTAGGCCTAACAGATGTATCTGATGCATAAAAGAGGAGAAATAATAAATGCATTCCACAGCTTAGAGGAAATAACTCCCATAAACCATACTTTCCAGCAAATATCCAAAGAAGCTAGTCACAGAATTAGAGAAGACCGTTGTCATACAACTGTCCTCTGGTGCTCTCATCTTCTTGAGTTATCCCTTTTTATCAACAACCAAATCAACTAACTGCATTGACGGCTGGCATTCAGGCACCTCCCGGTTACACCTGAGATCCATCGGGGAAGAGGCTCTGATTATCCCCTAACATTGCTTCAGAGGCTTTCCTTGGCTCCTCTGTCACCCCAGCTATTTCACTGTGCTCTAGCTTCACTCAAGGTGACCATCACACAGAGTGATCTCAGAGCTTTATCAAGGCTGAGGCATGTCAGAGTGGAATTCATGCCCAGAACACAGGAAATGATTCAGGCCTAGAACTACTCAGAACCCACTGGCTGTGTATCATCATAGAGATTCCCTTACTGGCCGTGATGGACTGACTTGTGTCCTCTTAAAATTCACATGCTGAAGCCCTAACTCAAAAATGTGACTGTATTTGGATATAGGACAACCAAAGAAATAATTAAAGTTAATGAGATCCCCAGGATGGGGTTAATGACAGGACTATAAGGAGAGACAACAGACAGCTCGCTTTCTTTCATTCTGTCTCTCTCTCTCTCTCTCTAAATTTCTCTCCTTTCTCAATAAGAAAGAGGCCATCTGCAGGCCAGGAAGATGCTCTCACCAGAAACCAAATTGGCTGGCACCTTGATCGTGGACTTCTCAAATGCCAGAACTATGAGAAGATAAATTTCTATTTTTTAAGCCATCAATGTGCAGCCATTTTTGTTTCGGTGGCCTGAATAGACCAAGACTGGCTTTCTCTCTTCTTGGCCTAGGTCTGTTGAATCTACCCTTAGAAGAGTCCTTTCTCCTTCACTCCTGGGCCTCTGCTTCTCTCAGCGTGGCCTCCAGGGCCCATGTGGTCTGATCCCTGCTCTCCTCAGCAGCCTCATCTCCCACTTCTCTCTCCTCCACACAGGCCCTGCAGCCACCCGGGCCTTGGGTAGTTCCTGGAGAGGCCCACTGGCCCTCCCACCCAGGACTCGTCCACATGGTGCTCCCTCTCACTTCTGTGCCCTGCTCCCTCCTCCTCACCCATCACCTGCTTCACTCCTCTGCTTCATTAGATCTTACATCAGCCAGCATTTCCCAGAGAAAGCCTGGGTTTAGGTCAGCTCCTTTTCTTACATGCTTGTACAGAACCATGTTCTTTTCCTTGTACGCCTTTAGCAACACATTCTTTAATGACATCTCAGGTCTCAGGTGAAAGTCTAAACCAGACCTCGGTAGTTGGATTCCTGTGCTTCCTCTAACCTGAGCTAACTGAAAGGTTAGTAAATATTTTTCCTATTCTTCTGCCTTATGGTATTTCTTTGCATAACCCAGTGCTCCAAATGATCACGTTTTAATCATATTGTAGATTTCTGAATTACTGCAGTTCCTAATTATCTAATATTTATGTTCCAAAAGCTACAAAATCGAAATTAAAAGAACATCTTTGCACATCTGGAGAATTTGTTTTTACCTTCCAGTGCTTCTTTAAAACTCTAAACCTTTCATTTTATATACTGAAGAGTTTATATCAACTTGGAAATTTGGCATAAATCATTTAGCATTTTTATTATTATCACTAATTTTTAAAAATCCTTCTTTTTATGAGTACTTTTGCTTTTTTTTATAAAAGATAGACCAATATACTAAATCTCCATATACTGTTACTCTCATTACCCATCAAAATCAATTATCTCATGCCAATGTTGTTTTATCTATACTCCAAAAAAAAATGTTTTCAAACAGTTTGTTTATCTTTAAAACAGGCTGTTTTGCTGTTTTGGATCAAAAATGAGAATACATCTCATAACATCTTCTCTTTCTCTATTAACTGGATATCTGCCCTAGGAAGTAGACAACTTAGACTTATCCCTATAGGTCGAAAGACTGAGAGGACTGTTGCTATGAAGGAAATGGAGTCTGGGCTGACACTCCTGATTGCTTAGCAGACAAACAATCCCCCTTTTGTCCACTCTGCTCAGGTGTTGGGAGTCAAAGTAGCAAGGAAGAGCAACTGCTCCCTGGGATAAGGGAAGGCTCAGATTGTGGAAGCCTTTGAGTGTGATTCCACTCCTCTGCACCATGATTAGTGCAGAGGGATCATGTGATCCACTTTGGGCCAATCGGGAGTAAGGGGAAGTATCCTGAGCCTTCTGGGAAAAATTTCCTCCTGACAAATGACAGAAAATACCCTGCTCCTTGTTTTCCGCCTTGCGTGCAGTTGCTGAGGAGGTAGCACTTGGAGCTGTGGCAGCCATGCTGGGACCAGGAGAGGAGAGGGTGCTGATTTACGGAGGAATGAGCAGTGGAATAGGGGAAGACCTGACTCCTTGATGTCCTCATCAGGCCTTGGAAGAGTGTGGAGAGAAAATTCGTGTGTGCTAAGTCACTTGGGTTGTATCCAACTCTTTGCGACCCTATGGACTGTAGCCAGCCAGGCTCCTCTGTCCATGGGATTCTCCAGGCAACAACACTGGAATTGGTTGCTGTGCCCTCCTCCAGGGGATCTTCCTGACCCAGGGATTGAACCAGAGAGAAAATAAGCCCTTCTATTTAAGCAGCTTTTAGGTAGGTATTCTGTTTCTTGCACTCAAGAGCAAACAAATTGTTAAAGAACCAATACCAGTCTGTTTTGCTTATGCAGATGACCAGTAAACAGCATCTGCTCAAAACTGAGCAAGTGATAGTTACACTGGTATCAATGGGAAAAAGAATGTGGCCTGCCATATCAGTAAACACAGAATGTTGCAACCATCAAGTCACTGTGTCTATCCCAGATGGTGAGCCCTGAGGGAACTCGGAAAGGAGACAAATAGACTTCTGGCTGCCACGCCCTCAGTCCCACAGCCACACCCACCCCCAACAATGCACCCTGAGGAGACTAAGGATGGGAAAGCACAGGATGCTGGCCCCAGATAGCTGAGGTGTGTATCAAAGGAAAGACTTCTGTGAGCTCAGACTTTCATGTCTTTCCATATATAGACAAGCACTAAATTCCTTGAGATATCTGGTTTTCCTTAATTAATAGTATCTTGTGAGGTTCCAACTACCTGGTCTTTGTTGCAAAAACTCCTATGTATCCTGGCTCCTCCCTTACCCCTTTGAACAGCTTCTCCAATCTATCTGAAAGTCTGTGTCCTGGGCTTAAGTTCTCAGTTTTGTCTGCCAAATTCTCAGCTTTTAGGTTGTGTGTGTGTGTGTGTGTGTTTTTAGTTGATAACTTACTCAACATTTACTGAGCACTTACTATGAGCCATGGACTGTACTAGGTACTGGAAACTTAAGTATAAACAAGGAACAATTTCTACTCTGAAAAACTCTTATGTAGTTAAAAAAAAAAAAATTAAAGACTTGACATTTCCAGGGGTTATTGTATTTTCTTGGGAAAATAAGACAGTTTGGCCACCAAACAGCTGGATTTAGGGTGGGGAAGGATGCTTGAGAAGTTATAGGACCCAGAAATAATAAAAATCATACTTAGTCACATTCCATAAGGAAGGCTGGTGTCAGAAATAGGCTGATTGGCAAGTACAGACATGGCATGATTTCAGAAACTCTGAAAAGTGCTCTTACCACTGAAAAATTCCTCCTGGTACCTAAATTCCGCACCTAGAGACTCACTCCCTTGGATTAAGGATTTGTCTCTTTCTAAATTTCAAGTACCCTGGAGAAGTGACACATTACTATTTCCCCATCATTTAAAAGGAAAATTAGAGCCTTCAGGAGAGCTCTGGGAATTGAAGAAAGGTGAGTAGAAGCGGAGGGAGGAGAAATGGGCCCCCTAAGGAGACTAGGGGACACTGAAGTGACTCACATGTTAGCTCAGGGTCACCTCTGAGCCAGCAGAAATCATCCCCCGAAGGGCAGGTGATCTGAGATTTTTCCATTCCTTCCTTGGCTTTGTTTTTCTTTAGGAAAGGTTTGTAGAAAATTGAGACTCCATCCCAAAAAGTGTGGAATTTTTTACATAAAGATCCCATGGGCCACTCTAGCATGGAAATGAAGTAGGGAAGGGTCAGGAGAGAGAAGCCCTGTCCTGCTACTCATAGTTCTTCCAAACGCATCCCCAGGGAAACAATGGGAAGACGAGAAGCTCTCTGCCTTAGTGACCTGAAACTGAAAATACATAATTATCCGGAAAATGTAAACAAAAAGTAGGCTACTGAAAGGAAGGCCTAAGAGTGGTTTCTCGTGCTTGAAGATTCTGGTTGGGCACTTTTAAGTGTCTCAAGATTGCTTGTGGAGCACTGCAAGGTTGTCCTCCCCACCATACTTCCTCCTCCCTGCCCCTGCCCCTTGTCTGCAACCCTCCCTTCCTGGCAATTCCCCTTGTTTCCCAAAGAAGTTCTGCCCGGGGTGTCTACTACAGCTTCTGACTTCCTCCTAGACTGTCTGGTCTACAGAGGGGTTCAGCAGTAAAGATTTCATAATCATGGTCAAACGGAAGTAGAGAGATGAAAAAATGCCCACATGTGTGGATAAGAACAGCATTGACCTTTTTATGTAAAAGTGAAGTTTTGTCTTGTTCAGTTGCTAAGTCATATCCATCTCTTTGCAACCCCATGGACTGCAGCACACTGGGCTTCCCTGTCCTTCACTATCTCCTGGAGTTTGCTCAAATTCATGTCCATTGAGTTGGTGATGCTATCTAACCAACTCATCCTCTACTTACATTGCATATTGTCTTATGCATGCATGTTAAGTCGCTTCAGTGATGTCCAACTCTGTGCGACCCTATGGATTGCAGCCTGCCAGTCTCCTCTGACCATGGGATTCTCCAGACAAGAATACTGGAATAGATTGCTGTACCCTCCTCCAGGAGACCTTCCTGACCCAAGAAACAAACCTGTGTCTGTTAAGTCTAACCTGCCTTGGCAGGCAGGTTCTTTACCACTAGCACCACGTAGGTAGCCCATATTGTCTTATACACCTGAATAATTAATTGTCCTTTTTTCGCTTGTCAGGAAGCTCTAACCCTGGTTATTTATTTCCTACTGTACGTATTTCCCACTGGGTTTCTACTATGTGCCAGGCAGCAAGGTGAGCATGGAGGACAAAAGGGTGTGTAGACACAGCCCTGCCTTCTTGAGCGATTTTCATTCTATTGCAGAGGCCACTAAAAGAGTGGGAAAGACTTAGAAATGAGGATTCTTGGGATGCACATCAGGGAAACCCCATAGAATGGGTGATGCACAATTCCCCAAAGAGTGAAGAGGTGACATCTTCAGAAGAAGATGGAAAGAAAGATCAGATGACTAAAACAACAGCCAGCGGCTCTCTACTGTAGTGAGGGGTTGAGATTGTAGATGTGGACAGATGTAGCTGAGACAGCATCCAGCTAGGGAGCTGCTCCAGGGAAGTGGACTAGAGTTAAGGCAGAGCTTGGCTTCCCCAGACTGGGAAGGGGAAGCTGGCAGAGCACGGGGAGGGGGCGGGGGTGGTGGTGCTCCATCCAAGTAGGAGTAAGAAGCCCAAGGAAGGCAGAGATAGGAACGAGCACATCATAGAGGGGGAAATGGAAGAGGCCTACACAAGAGAATCCCAGGGCTGGCACTGAGGAGCAGTGGGAAATAGTGTGGCATGGTAAGTACAGGCTGTAAAATCTATTTCTAATTCAGTCCTTTGGAAAAATTGTATAACTCTTCTTAATTGGGAAACAATATATGACCACAGTGTCTTTTTTAAAAAAATTGAGATATAGTTGCTTTCCAATGTCATGTTAGTTTCTGCTGTACAACAAAGTGAATCAGCTATATGTATAAATATATCCCCTCCCTCTTAGGCCTCCCTTCAACCCCAGTCTCATCCCACCCATCTAGATCATTACAGAGCACCAAGCTGAGCTTCTGGTGCTCTACAGCAGCTTTCTATTAGCTATCAACTTTACACATGGTAGTGTATATATATGGAGATATGTGTATGAATTTCAATCTCCCAGTTCGTCTCAACCCCTCTTTTCCCTCTGTGTCCATACAAATCTCTCTATATTTGCATCTTGATTCCTGCCCTGCAAATAGGCCCATCTGTACCATTTTTCTAGACTCCACATAATGCGTTAATATACGGTATTTGTTTTTCTCCTTCTGGCTTCACTCTGTATGACAGTCTCTAGGTCCAACTCTACAAATGACCCAATTTTGTTCCTTTTATGGCTGAGTAATATTCCACTGTATATATGTGCCACATCTTCTTTATCCATTCATGTGTCAGTGGACACATAGGTTGCTTCCATGTCCTGACTACTATAAATAGTGCTGCAATGAACATTGGGGTGTGTGTGTCTTTTTGAATTATGGTTTTATCAGGGTGTATGCCCAGTAGTGGGATTGCTGGGTCATATGGTAGCTTTATTTTTAGTCTTTTAAGGAACTTCCATACTGTTCTCTGCAGTAGCTATATCAATTTACATTCCCACCAACAGTGAAAGAGGGTTCCCTTTTCTCCACATCCCCTTCAGATTTATTATTGTACATTTTTTGATGATGGCCATTCTGACTGGGGTGAGATGATACCTCATTGTAGTTTTAATCTGCATTTTCTCTAATAATTAGGGATGCTGAGCATCTTTTCACGTGTTTATTGTTCATCTGTATGTCTTCTTCAGAAAAGTGTCCATTTAGTTCTTCTGCCCATTTTTTGTCTTAATTGTTGGGTATAGAGGTATTTGTTTTTTATCTGTGATGACTATCTAACAGTATTTATCAGTGATTTCATTCCCACATACCACAGACTGGCAAATAGATGAACAGTCTCATACTTTTATCCTTCCTCTTCGGGACAGCAGAGGGTGAGAGGGGTGGGGGAGCCCAGGAGGAGTAACAGGAGCCCCGCTTCAGCCTGGTCTCTGGCTCTAATTAGCCAAGCCCTATCTTTGAGAGATCTGCCTTTTAAAGGCACATAAACAACACTGCCCAAGGCCCCTGAAGGCCATCAAGACATTTTTTAAAGCTGAAAACACATAAAATATGCATATTTTATAAACACTGAGAAAAACATGATGAGAACCAGAACTTTCAGCAAGAAACTCCATTCCAACCTAATGCTAAACTGCCTTTCTAAGAGTTCCTGGATCTCCCCCTCCCCAGGGGAAATTTTCATGAAGTCTGAGTGGGCTTTCCTGCATTATACCTAGAGGTCTGCTCTGGCTTCAGGAGTTCATGAGTTAAGTTCTCTAAGTATGCCTGGGAGAAAGTGGAAGTGTTAGTCTCCCAGTTCTTTATGTTGTTGTTTAGTCTCTAGGTCACATCCTATTCTTTGAGACCCTATGGACTACAGCCTGTCAGGCTCCTCTGTCTATGGAATTTTCCAGGCAAGATTACTGGAGTGGGTAGCCATTCCCTTCTCCAGGGGATCTTTCTGACCCAGGGATCAAACCCAGGTCTTCTGCATTGTAGGCAGATTCTTTACCATCTGAGCCATGAGGGAAAGCCCACGTACCAAGCAACGAGAGAAAATTTGCTCTTAGAAGAAGGAATAATCTAACCCTATGTTTCAATTATAGAGAGTTTTTTCATAATTAAACTGCACAGAGGTGTAACTGTGCTACCTGGAGTGCTGTGTCTATGAGTATGTGGTTCTGTTCTTGCCCAGCACTTTCTCATGGCCTAGGGATTTACTAGGTCTCTTGTTATGTGCGGTTTAAAGTCAGTTGTATTCTTTAATAGGTTGGAAATGATTTGGGGCATTGAAAGGTGATAGGGACAGTGGAGGCTTTGGGGACCTGAGACGGAAGACAAGGATTTCTCTCAAACTTAGGACACCCTTCATCCTTTAACAATATTAGGTAGGGAGACCAGCAAAAGACTGTTGTGACAACTGTTTCTGAAGCTGACTCTTCCAGTGACTAGCTTAGCAAATCACTTCACCATTCTGGGCCTTGTTCCTCATTGAAAAATTTCCTTTAGACTGAAGAATGCTAAGTTTCCTTCTAGCTCTAGCATGTTCAGATACTGTGATCTTGAAGAAAATCCTAGAGATACTGGTGAGAAAGGGCAGCCCATATCCACTCCACCATGAGCGGGCTCAGAACAGGAGGTATTACCAACTGAGGCGTTTTCAGGCAGTGGGAGTTGCTAAGGCTATGAAACAGTTGTAAAGTATTTCTAGATGGTGAAGGTTTAAGAAGTCACCTTGCTTCCTTCATTAAAATGTCCACCTGATGTTCTTTGTGTGCTGAGACCCACCTGGGCACATCCAGTGTCCAAAGCAGCCACTCCTGAGGCAGCGGGCATCAAAGGCACCTTTTATAGTGTGAGGGCTCCTGAAAGCGTGCCTCTGTTTCCCATCAGCCTGAAGAGCTTGACTTGATACACTCTTTCCTTTCAAAGGCCCATAAACATCTTCTACCTCCCTCTTCCCAGGCCTGACATTATTATAATAAGAAGACTCCCTTTTTGTAATTATCTGCCTCTGACCCTTATGACAAAAAGTGAAGAGGAACTAAAAACCCTCTTGATGAAAGTGAAAGAGGAGACTGAAAGGGTTGGCTTAAAGCTCAACATTCAGAAAACAAAGATCATGGCATCCGGTCCCATCACTTCATGGGAAATAGATGGGGAAACAGTGGAAACAGTGTCAGACTTTATTTTTTGGGGCTTCAAAATCACTGCAGATGGTGACTGCAGCCATGAAATTAAAAGATGCTTACTCCTTGGAAGGAAAGTTATGACCAACCTAGATAGCATATTCAAAAGCAGAGACATTACTTTGACAACAAAGGCCCGTCTAGTCAAGGCTATGGTTTTTCCTGTGGTCATGTATGGATGTGAGAGTTGGACTGTGAAGAAAGCTGAGTGCCAAAGAATTGATGCTTTGAACTGTGGTGTTGGAGAAGACTCTTGAGAGTCCCTTGGACTGCAAGGAGATCCAACCAGTCCATTCTGAAGGAGATCAGCCCTGGGATTTCTTTGGAAGGAATGATGCTAAAGCTGAAACTCCAGTACTTTGGCCACCTCATGCAAAGAGTTGACTCATTGGAAAAGACTCTGATGCTGGGAGGGATTGGGAGCAGGAGGAAAAGGGGATGACAGAGGATGAGATGGGTGGATGGCATCACCGACTCGATGGACGTGAGTTTGAGTGAACTCCAGGAGTTGGTGATGGACAGGGAGGCCTGGCATGCTGCGATTCATGGGGTTGCAAAGAGTTGGACATGACTGAGCAACTGAACTGAACTGAACTGAACTGACCCCTCTGAAAACCAGGGAAATACTGAAGACCAAGGTCTCAAAGGGCAGCTGTCACTTCAATGTCAATCCAAGACCTCAACCCCATTTAATTTGTACTAGAATAGGGCAATCATTTTAATCAGTTATCAGGATGAATATAAAGAGAGTCTACCCCACATTTCACTCTACTCACCAATTGCTAAAAAAATATTGCAAGTAGAGGAATAAAATCATAAACCCTGGGTAAACTCTCCCACTCCCTCATAGTTTCCTTATTTAAACTTTTTGACCATCTTACCAGATCAAATAAGACCTCAGCCTGGGTCTTGGGGGCTTTGCAGGTGGCTCAGTGGTAAAGAATCCACCTGCCAAGGCAGGAGACACATCCCCTGGAGGAGGAAATGGCAAATCACTCCAGTATTCTTGCCTGGAAAATTTCATGGACAGAGGAGCCTGGTGGGCTACAGTCCATGGGGGTCACAAAGAGTCGAACACTACTGAAGCAACTTAGCATGCACACATGTTAGGTCTTGGCTCTTTGAGGGAGAGAAGGCACCTTACCCTGGGCCCATATGTTCCCTTAGTGAAACCCAGTAAATAATCTCCAGTTAGCCACACAGACCAGATGTATCTTCTTTCAGAGGTAGAAGTGTGCACAGGTTTAGGGGCAGTGGTTTGTTAATTCCCCAAAATCACTAGGGTGAGATTTTATTTTCTATGTGCCTATAATAGTCAATAGTCAATAGTGAAAGTAGCTCAGTCACGTCCGACTCTTTGCAACCCCAGGGACTATACAGTTCATGGAATTCTCCAGGCCAGAATACTGGAGTGGGTAGCCTTTCCATTCTTTAGGGGACCTTCCCAACCCAGGGTCGAACCCAGGTCTCCCACATTGCAGGTGGATTCTTTACCAGCTGAGCCACAAGGGAAGCCCAAGAATACTGGAGTGTGTAGCCTATCCCTTCTCCAGTGGATCTTCCTGACCCAGGAATCAAACTGAGGTCTTCTGCATTACAGGCAGATTCTTTACCAACTGAGCTATCAGGGAAGCCATGCCTATAATAATTAGGCTTAAATATAGGCGAATCCACGGCAGACCGCAGGATCACGGTGGTGGATGCTGGGGAGACATTTTTGAGACTAAACAAAAAGGCCACTGCTCCTGAAAATACTTTCACTGCCTCCAACACTGCTGGGTTGGATGAATCCTCCCCCTTTAAGCTTTTGATCCTCATCACAAAACAATTGCACTTAGGGCATTGTTGAACAGACCTCTGCATATGGGCCAATTCAAGAAAAACAAGAGGCTTAAGAGTCAAATACATAAATATTTTTTAAAAAATACAAACACACAACAGCAACAGAACTTTAAAAAAAATCAGAAAATATAATTTTCTTGCTGCTACTCTTCACAAGAATTTGAGTTTCATCTTACAGCTAAAATCTCAAGAACCACATGATTAGCCTGCACTGCAGAATCTGACTTTAATATTGCACCTTTAAATAAATTTGGTTGCAGAGGAAGACATATTTGAAGCAGGCTTATTTCATCTTTCCATATTGACTTCATAAACTACTTGGCTCCTCTCCTTGTGCCCCTAAATTTTGTGCTCTTTCATTGTTAAACACAAATGACTACATAACAACATCTTTACTTCCAAAGAAGTTCTTCTTGGGCCCACTTATTCTGAAATATGTAATTTTTATTAGTTGTTTTTCTTTTCTTGTTGGCAGGCATAGCAGGTATTTAAAAAGTTATTCAGAGAAACAGTCCTCTCAATGCACATCAATGTGAATTATCTTTTTTTATATTTCTCAGATTAACTGAATAGGTTTTCACCACTTGTCTTCTTGTGGAGAGATGCAATGTACCTTTTCAGTTTCATTAATGCTGCCAAATTTCTCTCCATAGTTGTGGTTCCAATATATGTTTGATCTGTATGCATACGTGCTCCTGTTTCCTCACATCTTGGTAATTTTTGTTGTTGTTGTAATTCCCTGATTACTTGTGAACTGAAGCATCTTTCACATATTTACTGACCATTTATATTGCCTCTTCTGTGAATTGTTAATATCCTTCTCAATTGGTTGTTGTTATTGCTGTGCAGTCTTTAAGTCGTGTCTGACTCTTTGTGACCCCATGGACTGTAGCATGTCAGATTTCCCTGTCCTTCACTATCTCCCTGAGTTTGCTCAAATTCATGTCCACTGAGTCCGTGGTGCCGTGCAACCATCTCATTCCCTGTACCCCGCTTCTCCTCAATCTCTCCCAGCATTGAGGTCTTTTCCAATGAATCGGCTCTTCGTATCAGGTGGCCAAAATATTGGAGCTTCAGTTTCAGCATCAGTCCTTCCAATGAATATTCAGGGTTGATTTCTTTTAGGATAGACTAGTTTGATCTCCTTGTAGTCCAAGGGATGCTCTGAAGTCTTTTCCAGCACCACAGTTCAAAAGCATCAAATCTTCAGTGCTCAGCCTTCTTTCTGGTCCAACTTTCACATCCTTACATGACTACTGGAAAAACTATAGCTTTGACTATATGGACCTTTGTAGGCAAAGTAATGTCTCTGCTTTTTAATACACTAAGTTTGTCATAGCTTTTCTTCCAAGGAACAAGTGTCTTTTAATTTCATGGCAGCAGTCACCATCCACAGTGATTTGGAGCCCAAGAAAATAAAATTTGTTACTGTTTCCAATTTTTCTTCATCTATTTGCCATGAAGTGATGGGACTAGATGCCATGATTTTAGTGTCTTGAATGCTGAGTTTTAAGCCAACTTTTTCACTTCCCTCTTTCACCCTCATCAAAAGACTCTTTAGTTCCTCTTCACTTTCTGCCATTAGCGTGGCCATCTATAGTCTTGATTCCAACTTGTGATTCATCTAGCCCAGCATTTCACATGATGTACTCTGCATGGAAGTTAAATAAGCAGGGTGACAATATATACCCTTGATGTAATCCTTTCCCAATTTTTAACTTGTCCATTGTTCCATCCCTGAAGGAGGGCATGGCAACCCACGCCAGTATTCTTGCCTGGAGAACCCCCATGGACAGAGGAGTCTAGTGGGCTACAGTCCATAGGGTTGAAAAGAGTTGGACATGACTGAGTGACCAAGCACACTGTTTCATGTCCAGTTCTAGCTGTTGCTTCTTGACCTGCATACAGGTTCTCAGGAGGTAGGTAAGGTGGTCTCAATTTCCCACAATAAGAATTTTCCATAGTTTGTTGTGATCCACAGAGTCAAAAGCTTTACCATAGCCAATGAAGCAGAAATAGATGTTTTCAATTGGACTGTCTTTTACTTATTAAATTGGAAGGTTTATTTTTATAGAGTGCAATTATCTTCTTCAGACTATTTCTTCTTTCTTTGTTTAACAGCATCTTTTTTTTTCACAGTTTTTCATTTTAAAAAAGTTCAGGTTTTCCATCTTTCCTATGATCTGTGATTTTTATATGAGATTTACCCCTATTTTGGGCTTCCCTGGTGGCTCAGTGGTAAAGAATCTGCCTGCCAGTAAAGGAGATACAGGTTTGATTCCTGGTCCAGGAGGATCTGACATGCCAGGGAGCAACTAAGCCCTTGAGCCACAACTATTGAGCCTGTGCTCTAGAAGCCAGGAACTGCAACTACTGAGCCCATGTGCTTCGGTTACTGAAGCCTAAGTCTCCTAGAGCCCGTGCCCTACAGTAAGAGAAGCCACCACAATGAGAAGCCTGTGCAGTGCAACAAAGACCAGCCACCCCTCTCCACAACTAGAGAAAAGTCTGTACAGAAACAAAGACCCAGCACAGCCAAAACTAGAAAAGAAATAAAATTACACTAAAAATGAACTTAAAGTAAAAAAGAAAGTTTCTGCTATTTTAATATAACATTCTGTTATGTTTTCTTCTAAAAATTTCAAAGTTTGTCTTTTTTTACATTTAAATCCTAATAAAACTGAAATTTATTTTGTATGTAAGAAGACGTAGAGATCTAATCTTATCTTTTCCATCTCGTTCATTCTTGTTTTTAAATGTGTCTTTTTTTTGTGGTTAGGGTTTTTTTTTCATGTCCTTAATCACAAAATTATTCATGCTGATCACATTATTGATCAAACTATTAAGTTATTTGAAGTTCTTAGGTCCTAATTCTGTTGTTTGCTTTGTTCCTAATTCTAACTCTTAGAGGATTGTTTCCTTGATAGTCTAATTTTGGATTGTGAGTTCATCTTCAACAGAACTTCATTTGTGGATCTGGGTAGACGGGCTTTCCTTTTGCTTCTGTGTGGTACCCCTGGTATACCACATGCCCAAGACTAATGTTTAACATAATTTCTCATCCAGAGTTTCTAAGCCTGCATAGGTATAAAAATAGTTAGCCTCAAACTTACGAAGTAGGGACTTATGAGTACAAATCATCAGGGAAACTGGTCTCTTCATGGAACTCTGGCAGAGAAACACAAGCTTCCCTATACTAGTTGGTGGGCTTTTTGTGGTTGTCGCTGTTCATTCTTTCACTGAGATACAACCTTTTGGAGTTCAGACTACTCAGAGTTGAGAATATATTTACAGCAAAGACACAACCACTTGGTAAAGTGATGGGCACATAATTAAATTACCCAAGGGCAACCTTGATTGATGTGCAATGAGCTAAACAAAGATTTTCTGTCTCATAAATTAAGAACTAGTAATTATATTGTCAGAATCCACATCCCGTGGCTGATTGCTAAATTCAGAGAAGGCTTGTCTCTTGGTATAAATGATACCAACATCCACTTTATTGCTTGAAGATTATGTAGTTTATGGTGGAAGGGAGATGTTGGCACTTTTTTGCCATCCTACAGCTCCTCCTTATCCTCCAGGAACCTTCTACCCCATCTGCCATGCCATGATGAAAATGCTACCAGAAACACTCAACAAGAAGTTGCTTAGGATAAACCTGAGAGCCTGTGTCCTTGTTTGGGTATGAGAGAGTGTATACAAGCAGGGCTACCCATCCGACTATTTCTCCTGGAGGCACACTCCCTGTTCTCTTAGGAGCTTATTAATCACCTTTATGCTCTCCTGACTCCTAATCACAGGCGTTTCTAGTGTTGTCAAAACACTGCCTGCCTACATCTGTTTTGCCTATTGGCTTGGGTTCCAGGGAATGTTTGTGAGAGAGGGAGAGAACAAGAGATTGACAGTCTTATGTTGACACTGTGGCGCTGTTTGGAAATGAGAACAATCCAGATCTGATGTTGTAATTCCTCCTTTTATGGGCAAAAAAGCAATGTCTCAGCATGAATGAGTATAACTAAACACACAGGGACACACCCGAGACACAGTATGCACTCCCCGGACACTCACCATGTTTTTGCTGTTCCCACTGTAGGACAAAAGGCAGAAGGACAATCTTTGCTTTCCTCTCCCAAGTCTACTACTGTTAATGAAATGAATAAAACATGAAACTTAAAGAGAAAAACATTCCTGACTTATGTATATTCCTTTCATTTTCCCCTCCTTCTTTTCAAGCTGTAATTCTAATTCAGTTCAGTTCAGTTCAGTCGCTTAGTTGTGTCAGACTCTTTGCAACCCCATGGACTGCAGCACGCCAGGCATCCCTGTCCATCACCAACCCCTGGAGTTTATTCAAACTTATATCCATTGAGTCGGCGATGCCATCCAACCATCTCATCCTCTGTCGTCCCCTTCTCCTCTTACCTTCAATCTTTCATCAGGGTCTTTTCAAATGTCAGTTTCAAATGTCAGTTTCAAATGTCAGTTCTTCGCATCAGGTGGCCGAAGTATTGGAGTTTCAGCTTCAACATCAGTCCTTCCAATGAATATTCAGGACTGATTTCCTTTAGGATGCACTGGTTTGATCTCCTTGCAGTCCAAGGGACTCTCAAGAGTCTTGAGTCTTCTCCAACATCACAGTTCAAAAGCATCAATTCTTTGGCGCTCAGCTTTCTTTATAGTCCAACTCTTACATCCATACATGACTACTGGGAAAACCATAGCCTTGACTAGATGGAAGTTTTTTGGCAAAGTAATGTCTCTGCTTTTGAATATGCTATCTAGGTTGGTCATAACTTTCCTTCCAAGGAGTAAGCATCTTTTAATTTCATGGCTGCAGTCACCATCTGCAGTAATTTTGGAGCCCCCAAAAATTAAGTCTGCCACCGTTTCCACTGTTTCCCCATCTATTTCCATGAAGTGATGAGACCAGATGCCATGATCTTAGTTTTCTGAATTCTAATTACCACTCATAATAATAATGGATTCATTTTAACTATATAAGTAATAGATTCTCATTGATAAAAATTAAAACAATAGGGATGACTCAAAACCTTTCTTTGCCTACTCTCCTAACCTACAATGCTCCCCCATTGTGTATCCTTAGTATTCATCCACTATGTATCCTTTTAGACTTTTTCTAAAGCATATACATTCATATATATATATATTCACAAGTAAGAAAGCATATATTTTGTTTTGGTGGGAGTTTTTTTTAAGGCATGAATTGTGTCACTTTCTGTACATTGTGCTACAACTAGCTTTTCTCACTTAAGAATATATGCTGAAGACATTTTTCATATCAATACCTATTTATGATCTTATTCTTTTTAATGGAAGCATAAAAAGAATCTTATCCATTCTTCCATGGAGTGGATGTATAGTAGATAATTTGATTATTTTCAAAAGCTGGAAATTTGGATTATTTAAAATTTTTTCACTATTGCAAATAATGCTATGATGAATTCCTTTGTATGTATCTTTTTGAGCACATGTGCCAGTGTTTTGTCTAGCAAAGGTACTGAGAAGTGAAATTTCTGGTTTTAAGGGTAATGCTTTATTATTTAAAACAATAATAAAAACTATGTATGTATGTACATATGAATCTATCTATATAGTCAGCTTGGCTGCCATAACCTAGTATTGTTGACTGAGTGGCTTAAAAAACATTTACTTCTCATATTTCTGGCAGCTGGGAAGTCCAAGATCAAGGTACTGGTAGATTCAATTCCTGATGGGGGCCCTCTTGCTGGTTTGCAGACTGCTGTCTTCTTGCTATGTCCTCATATAGTGGAGAAAGAATGGTCTCTGGTCTCTCTTCCTCTTCTTATAAGGACATTAATTCCATCATGGATACCCCATCCTCATGACCTCATCTAAACCTAAGTATCTCCCCAAAGTCCCACCTCTAAAATACCATAATATTGGAGGTTAGAATTTCAACATATGCATTTATGGGAGGGACACAAATATTCATTCCATCATCTATCTATTTACCTAAATAGAGAAAAAATTCCTATGAAAAAAACATTTTCAAAGCCAAGATAAAGTAGTCATAAATCTAAAAGCAGTCATATGTCAATTCAAACATATCTATAAAACATTAGATACGAGTGTTCTAAACATACCAATTAAAAGAACAGTAACTGTCAGATTGGATTAAAAGAAAAAAAAGCAAGATTCAACTATATGCTACTTACAAGAAACCTGTTTTAAATCTAAAGACATGTATAAATTAAAAGTAAAGGAAGAGAAGTAAACACTTATCGAACATTAATAAAAAGAAAGTTGAAGTGCCTATATTAATATCATTCAAAGCAAACTTAAGAACAAGGAATTATTACCAGGGATGAATAGATATTACGTTGTAAGAAAGAGGTTGATTCATAAAGACTTTGCAATCATAGATGTGTATGCCCCTAATGAGACAGCTTCAAAATACATGAAACAAAAACTGACAAAATTGAAAGGAGAAATAGACAAATCCGTAGGCGCTGTCTTTTTTAATCACTTTTCTCTCGGTAATCAGTAGAACAAACAGAGAGAAAATTGGTAAAGATGTAGATGACCCAAGTAATACTATCAACCAGCTTGATCTAACATTTCGGTAAAGCGTCTACCTACAATGCGGGACATCCGGGTTCAATCCCTGGGTCAGGAAGATCTCCTGGAGAAGGAAATGACAACTCACTCCAGTACTCTTGCCTGGAAAATCCCATGGACAGAGGAGCCTGGTAGGCGACAGTCCATGGGGTCACAAAGAGTCGGACACGACTAAGTGACTTCACTTTCTTTCTTTCTTTCTTTTTCACCTAAAACAGCAGTTTAAAAATTGAAATCATCGAAGGTATGTTCTCTGACCATGACAGAATTAGATTTTAAAAAATCAACTACAGAAAAATATTTTTTAGGATCCCCCAATAAGTGGAAATTAAACACGTTCTAAATAACATATGAGTCAAAGAAAAAGTCACAAGAGAAACTGGAAAGTATTTTGAATTGAATGAAAAGTAAAACACAATAGATCAAAATTTGTAGGGTGCACCTAAAGGAGTCTTAGAGGTAAAGGTATAGTGGCAGATTTTTACAACAGAAAGGTTATTGGGAAACTCACAGATTGAAAGGAAGGTTGGAGAAACACGACAGGCAAGAGCAAGGGAGGAGACAATATCTCGGCCCACAGCCAATATCCTACTTCCCGCCCATCCTATGAGAGCACCGTTGCATGTTGTAGGCCACTGACCACCACAGGCTGCCTGGAGTTTTTACCCGCTCTAGAAATTGGCTCTTGTCTGCTATAATGCAGATCCTGGCACACACTTCACACCGCTCCATGATCAGCTCCTTCCAAATGACAGGCTGAGATCTCTTTGGTTTGGTGGTGTTTTTCCTGAGTTAAATAGAAGATTCTCTCTTTCTCCTCTCAAGTGAATGTACTAATATTTTTAAAATTAATTATTAAATAAAAATAACAGTAATCTAAGCAGACTCTTGGCAGAGGTAGCTCTCATACCAGCTATTTTTCTGACCTCAGGCAAACCATAAACTCTGTTGGACTTAACTTCATTGTCAGTAAACTGTAAAGTTTGGACAAAGTGGTCTCTGAGGCCCAGCTATTAAACTGTGATCCAGAGTAATACTCTTGAGATACCTGATAGTGTTTTAACCTTGGAGGGCATGGATAAATGTCTTTCACTTCTCCCCAAAGTCTCAAGAGAGACCATGACTTCGAGTTTTACCTTGTCTCTCCATTTATTCTCACCTTCCCAGTACCAAAAGCAGCATTACGAATAGAGTAGATGCTTAGGAGACTAATTACTGAATATGTAATGTGATACCACCACTGAACGAGGGACAAAATCTGATCTTATCCATCCATCATCCCCAATAATCACCTGCAGGTCCTGCCCACATTTAGGTTCTAGGACATTTATTCCTAAGAAGCTCTACTCATCCTTATGGTTCAGGAATTGAAGCAACCCCCCTGATTCCATTCTCTCTGAAGAAGTTACATAATTTTTATTAATCACCTGGATTATTCTGTATTGTAAAGTATGGTTTATCAGAATAAGTAATTTGCTCCTTAAATTTTTTGTTAGTACATACTCTATAGTCCTTTAAAAGCTTTGGAGCCCTGAAAAACTCAAACCCTTTCATGAACATCAGGCAAAACCCACTTTAAAGTTTCTCTTCACCATATATGAAAGTCTTTTGTAAATGCCACACTTTTCCTGGGCTTTGTCACTGAGGGCAAAATACAGAGCCCTGGGTCATGAGTGGACAATGGGTTATAATGAAGCGGATAACCTTGCAGCATAGTGACAGCAACACAGGCTTTGTAAGGTAGCCCAAGATGCGGATCACACTCTGCCTCACTAGCTGTGTGGCCTCAAGTTAATAACACTTTCTTATCAGGACTATTAAGAAAATTTAAAAATTGTAGGTAACACTTCTGTCCTATGGTAGTCTTCCAATGATGGTAGTTGTTACTACGATTACCCATGCAGAGTAATGTTGATGAATACAGGAGACATTCTAGAGTAACTGGTATCCAAACGGGACAAAACACGAAGGCGCACTGCGGGAGGGAAGCACAGCCCAGACGAGGTGTAAGGAGCCACTCTCTGATTTCCACAAAGCTGGCTGAGTGGAATCTCCTGACATCAGCTCATCAGACACAATCTCCATGGGCTTTTATCAAAGCCAGTCATGCTTTACTGTAGTCCGCTAAAAAGCTGTTCATTGTCTCCTGACATGATCTCTATGCCAAGAATATTATCAGTCTCTTCATGCAGAGGTACATACAACGTGCTGGATGCTCCTGGAATGTCTCCTAGTCTTTTATTTCACAAGACCAACAATTCTGCATCCCTTCGTCTCCATCCTAGCTCTGCCTTGGCTTGGGTCGTTATCGCCTGTTTCCTGGACTCTTGCATTGGCTTTATCTCTAGTCTCACTCCCCTACAAGTCATTTTTAATCTTGCTGCCGGGATGATCACTCCACTGCCTCCCTATCGTTTGAGGGATAAATCATATTCTTCTGTAGTGCGTATGAACCCCTCTATCATCTCTCCTGCCCACATCCTGCCTAAATACCCATTGCTTCTTGCTGTCCTCCCCCTCTTCACCTTCCCAGTCTCCCAAGAATACTGATCTATCTACGTGTCCTGGAACACTCCATGTTCTGTATGTACATGCAGTTAGTTTCTCCTGACAGGAATGCCCTCTGCTGTTAATAACTTGTTTACCTGAGAACACCTGCTCAGCTTTCTTGAAGCTTTCCCTGACTCCTTCACTTGGCTTAAGGCTCTCCTCCAGAGTCAATCCAGCCTCCAGACAAATGTTGCTAAAGCAATTGGCCTATTGCAGTGCACTTGTTCAGCTATTTATACCTCACAATTGAATCATAAGGCCCTTGAAGGCTCTTCAATAACAAGAACTACGTGTGTTTTCATATTTATATCCCAAGGACCTAGCACAACATCTGGCACGGACTATGTGCTCAATAAATGATGAGACCTGTTCATATCAGTTAGGAATGAGTTTGGCTACAGGTGATGGAATACCTGACTAAAAGTAGCTTGAAGAAATAAGGGTTGTTCCCCACAGATAACAAGACTTCTGGAAGCAGATAGTTACTGGGACTTATCTGTTGTCTTATCTGTTTACTGATGCCATCAGAGGCCTTGGCTCTTTCAGTCTTCCCCTTCTCAATCTATTCTCAATACAATCTATTCTGACTTCTGCAAAGCCAGAGAGATCTTGTTAAAATGTGAGTCAGACAATATCACACCTCTACTCACAGTCCTCACATGAACATTCAAGGTCCCACACAGGGTGAGTGCCTGCTTTTCTTTTCTCTATAGTACTTACCGCTGTGTGTGACATACTACATCCTTTACTATTGTATGTGAATATAATTAACTGTCTTTCTCTCTCATCACCACTAAAACGTAAGCTTCAAGGAAGCAAGGGTGTTTGTGCGTTAGCTCACTTCTGTATCTCTAGCAACAATATCAGTGCCTGGCACATGATAGACACCAAGTATTAGTTTAAATAAATGACTGAATAGATCTTTCTGCTCCACCTCTCTTAGAGTTTTGGCTTGTCTTTGCATTTGTTGCCTCATGGTTACATGATGGCTGCTATCTTCCAGACATCATGCACATGTCCAAAGCAAAAAAGAAGAGGGGGATGGGAAAAGTGGTACCAAACACATGGGTCCCCTTCTATCAGGAAAGCAAAAACTTTCCCAGTGCCAAGATGACTTCAGCTCACATCTTATTGGCTCAGGTAATGTCACAAGTTTCTGCCAGCAGTGAGAGCAGTGAGGAAAGCAAGCAGGTAACCAGGCATGTTGCTATCCTGAACAAAACTGGTAAGAAGACGGGGAGTTGGATATAGGATGAGTAACCAACAGGGTCTGCCACGAAACTGCTGAAGGAAGGACCCACAGCTTGGGAACCAAGTGGGAACTATGACACCCTCTCCTCAAATCATCTCTCTGCATCTCATTTTCTCAGATGGCCACAGGAGTAACACAAAAGGGGCAGGCAGCCTGTGGTCTGAGCCCGAGGGAGTGCAACAGAGACACTGGTGTCTGCTTCCTGGAAGCTTACGGGAAGGCTGGCATATAATACTGTTCAAATGATTGCATTACTCAGGCTCACAGGCATGCTTGGCCTTGTTCAGGCAAAGAGCTCCTTCACAGCCTCTAAACTTGGTCACCATAGATTAGCACTGTGCAACCTTTGGGTCCCCAAAAGCACATTGATGAAGAAACCTTGGAAGCTGCTGAATTGCCTGCATATGGACCCAGTCAGGCAGAAATATCATGCAGTATCCTCCAGGCTCTGTGTGTGCTCTTCCAGAAACAAGAGGGTAGGATCAGAACCCCTCTCTGCCTAGTGGGTCTGCACTGCTCTACATCCTCCAAGATGTGATTGAAGCTCATATGAACTTGAGGGAACCACTGTGATGGTGGCTCAGGTCATGGCTTTCATGGCAAGTGTAGCAGAAATGACTTCAGGGAGAACAGACAAGTCTAAAGAAGGTGCCAGGACCTTGAAAGTTAAGGCCTAAGGCAAGGGACTCCTTAGTCATGATGAAATTTCCTTCACTGACTCCAGCTCTCACCTTGATTCCATCATGATAACCATCACCTTGCTCCTCGCCAGGTGAGGGGCTCCATGAGGGCAGTGGTGGTGCACGCATCATTTTGTACCCTTAGCACTTATCACACTGTCTAATGAATACTAAACAGGCACTTGAATAAATGAATGCAAGGTTCTCTGAAAACAGGATATGACAGAAAAATGGGGGAGAGAGACTCAGAGGGAATCCAATGCACCCTGAGGTTGCACAATCCTTCTCCATAGCCTTTGCATTACAGTCTAAAGGTTTTAACTAACTTAATGGCTTAAATACTTAGAAAGATTTTCTTTTCTATTTTTTGTTGAAGAATTGATGCTTTTGAACTGTGACATTGGAGAAGACTCTTGAGAGTCCCTTGGACTGCAAGGAGATCCAACCAGTCCATCCTAAAGGAAATCAGTCCTAAATATTCATTGGAAGTACTGATGCTGAAGTTGAAACTCCAATACTTTGGCCACTTGATGCGAAGAACTGACTCTTGAAAAGACCCTATGCTGGGAAAGATTGAAGGCAGGAGGAGAAGGGAACAACAGAGGATGAGATGGTTGGATGGCATCACTGTGTTAGTGGACATGAGTTTGAGTAAACTCCGGAGTTGGTGATGGACAGGGAAGCCTGGTGTGCTGTAGTCGATGGGTTTGCAAAGAGCTGGACATGACTGAGTGACTGAACTGAACTGAACTGAACAAAAAGAGGGGGAAAAAATGCAAGCTTGTCCATGGGATTTAAAAAATTATCAAATAGTTTAATATCAAGATAGATAATTCACGGCTAAGAAATTCCATGATTCTGTGATTCCACCTCAGCTCTTTACTGTGAGAATATTTATCATCAAAAGGATGATAAATTCCTTGAACCAAGGAAGTTTGTTAATGTGATCCCAAATATTTCTCACTAAACATAATTACTTTTAATAAATAAATGCAATATCTTTAGCAGCTAATCATCTTTTCATTGAATTAAAATATCTGTCATCTCAGATGTGGCATCCCGAGGCTGAAAGTCCCCAAAAGAAAGAGGCCATTTTCCCTGCATCACATCCTGGAGTGTTTCCAAAGCTTATAATGGTGGAAAGGAGATCCCTCTTATCTCTGATGCCAGCCAGTAGTATTCTATCCAGACTGTTCCCACACACTCCCAACCAGATGAATTGTATTTCAAGAGAATAGGTCCTTAACCTGTGCACCATCTGATTCAGAGTGCTGGCTTTTCCTGGCTTAAGAATTCAGAAAGGAAAAAAGAAAGAAGAGCTATAATTATAATCCCCCCAGCTCCCGCCCCTGTTGTGAGTATCCACAGGCTTGGGAAGTTTGTCAATGTGGTGGAAGAAGATAGTTGCTGCTCAATAGCTGCTGCATTGGATATCCATGTGGCCGCTGCTTCTGCTATTGTTCCCCTCTGCCGTAAGGAAAAGGTGCATGTGAAGTCACTGGCTACACAGGACTGTCCTATGTGATGCGATGCCGTGATTCGGCCGTCTCTCACAGTACAGCTTTTCATTCCAGGATAGTCTATTGTGCTGCTGTTTTGGAAGGAGCTTGGCGTGAGCACAGAAAGTCCATACAGCCACCCACAACTTGATCTACTAGTTGTGAACGGAAACTTTTGAACACGTTCCACCAGCAGCACAATGGTACCATTTACTACTTTATTCTCAGGGGAAAACGTTTGCTGTGTGAATAATACCAGGGACTTATGTAAGCCTCTTCATTTTCAGGGAGCCTTATGGATGTTCAGCAAATTCACACAACACCCTGGTAAGGTAGCAAGGCATTGTCATGCCTTCTTTACAGAGAGAGAACCCAGATCACAGCATTGAATTTTCCCAAGGCCAAGTGGACAATCAGTGGCGTGGACTTTCTCCCAGAGAGACCCATACTCTTCTGCTAGAAAGCACAATTTCCCACCTACAGAAAAACTCCACAGGGTTCTATCCTGGATGTAATATTTGAGCATAACTACTTTGCTTGTTGATACATCTCCCAATGTTGCCTTAACTTGGGTTTTGTCCACATGGATGAAAAGGACACAAGACAAGGGGGGGTACTCATATAGGATAGTGGTGAAGGTTTTGGCATTTCTCACTTGCTTTGCCATTGAGGAATTGTCCAATCTATGTTCACAGCATTTGGGGAGAGGAGCTGAGTATTCCTAAAACCTCGTAATAAAAAGCAAAACAATTCTTCCTACAATGTAGGACAGCTTTGTTGATTTCAACTGCTAGTTAAGAAATAGAGGGAAAGTTTTCAGTATTAAGTACAGGAATTTGCAAATATTTTCTATAATGAGTTGGACTGGGGCCTCCAAAAAGATACCTCTAAGTCCTAACCCTCAGGACCTGTGATTGTGACTTTATTTGGCAAATCAGTCTTTGTGTGTATAATTAAGGATTTTTAGATGAGATCATCCTGCATTTAGGGTAGGCCTAAATCCAATGACAGGCATCCTTAAAAAAGAAAGGCAGAGAGAGATTTTAGACACAGACATGAAAAGGGGAAGACCACGTGAAGATGGAGGCAGAGACTGGAGGTATCCAGCTACAAGCCAAGGGAACTCTGATGATTGCTGGCAATGCAACGGCTGGATGGCATCACTGACTCAATGGACATGAGTTTGAGCAAACTCCAGGGAATAGAGAAGGACAAGGAAGTCTGGCGTGCTGCAGTCCATGGTGTCGTAATGAGTCGGACACGACTTAGTGACTGAACAACATCGGAAACTTGGAGAAAGCAATGGAATGGGTTCTCCTTCAGATTGCCCAGAAGGAGCCAACTCTGACAACACCTTGATTTCAGTCTTCTGGTCTCCAAGACTGTGAGGGAATAAATTCATGTTGTTTTATACCAACCAGCTCGTGGTAATTGGTTATGACAGTCTGAGGACACCAGTACACCTCTTCAATTTTTTCTACAGAATCATATGAATTTTAATTCAATTTAGCTAAATACATATCATACCATATCTTTGTGTGTGTGTGTGTGTGTGTGTGTGTGTGTGTTAGAGGTCAATGTAGCTCTAAAGTGGTTGATAATTACTCTTCTAGATAAACAACAATAGTGAATCAATAGTGAATGAAGAACTGCGTCATGCTGACTTGCTCTATTGTGAAAGAAGAGAGGTACCATGAAGGGAAGGAGAGTCAAGAATCAGTGGAGTTTTTCTTACTGACTTACTCTACTCTGTAGTATTAATGCATATATATTCCACTCTTCCAATTTATCCTATCCCCCCTCTCTTCCTTGGTGTCCGTATGTTTGTTCTCTACATCTGTCTCTATTTCTGTTTTGCAAATAGGTTCAAGTGTACTATTTTTCTAGACTCCACATATATGCATTAATATTACAGAATGAAGTTACCCTTAATAACGAAATATATTGTTACCCTTAAAAATACATCCCAATATACATTAGGTACAGACAAATACTGGTTGATTCCACTCATTTGAGGTACCTAGAGTAGTCAGATTCAGAGTCAGAAAATATCATAGTAGATGCCAGGGCCCGGCATGAGGGGTGGAGTTTTGGGAACTTAGTGGTTAATGAGGATAGAGTTTCAGTTTAGGAAGGTGAAAAATTCGGGAGATGGATAGTGGTGAGAGTTGCACAACAATGTGAATGTACTTAGTGCCACTGAACTGTGCAGGTTGATATAGTTAAAATAGTATGTTTTATATTTGTGACTTTTACCACACACACACACACACACAAATTGAAAAAAAGGAACCAGTTGAGTGAATTCAAGTTCTAATCAAAACAAAGCAATAGTTTTCATACCTTCTTTTCTCTAGGCCACTGCACCACGGAGCATGCATGGCAAGGTGGAGCACAATATGTCTTTTAATAATCATATGGTTATAATTATTATTAATTTAATACCATATGTTACACAAAATTTAACTATTATAAAAATTCATAATATGGAAAACGAATATGCATATGGTACACATCACCCTGGTTTTCTTCCTCTGAAAATATGTGTGCTCTTTCTCTCTCCCCCTCACCCATCCCACCTCACCCCAACCTACCCGGCCTTTTAAAAACTGGAATGGAGAACAGGTCTTTAAGACAGCTTCTAGTTTTTTGGCCTATTTCATTTTCATGAAAGGAATATTTACTGAGTGTTCTGAGATGTAAGTCTTGTTTCTTGCAAGCCTTGGTCAGGTATAAAACTCTCACTAAATACATCTGACATGAGATTACATTTTTGATTAAAGGACAGATGAATAAGAGGCTTAAAGAATCCACCTGCCAGTGCAAGCAGACTTAAGAGAAGCAGGTTTGATCCCTGGGTTGGGAAGATCCCCTGGAGGAGGATGTGGCAACCCACTCCAGTATTCTTGTCTGGAGAATCCCACAGACAGAGGAGCCTGGCTGGCTACAGTCCATAGGGTTGCAAAGAGTCAGACACAACTGAAGCAACTTAGCACGCATACACAGATGAGTAAACTTTTTGTCAAGTGTCAGATAGTAAATATTTTAGTTTCTGTAGACGTGAGGTCTCTGTTTTTACTACTCAACTCTGCAGGTACAGTGTGAAAGCAGTTACAAACGTGTAAGCATGGCTGTTATAGTATTCTTCTCCTGTGGCACAGCAAATGATCATAAATTTAGTAGCTTAAAACACTCACTTATTATTTCTAATTCAATAGGTTAGAAGTCTGGGTGGGCTTAGCTGAATTTTCCATTTAGGGTCTCACAGGCTGACATGAGAGTGTTGGCTAGATGGGCTTTTATCTGCAGGCTCTGGGGAAGAGTTCACTTCCAAGTTCATGCAGAGTATTGAAAGACCACTAGTTCCTGTTGGTTAGAAGACTGAAGTCTCAGTTGCATTGCTGTATGTTGGCTGGGGCCACGCTCAGCTCTTAGCGCCATCTCTCAGGGCCACCCTTCTGGTCTCCCCTGGTGCTGCTTGCTACCCTTTCAGAGTGTGACTCAGAGGTTATACCCTTTCATCAACACAGGGTCCTACCAACTCTTCCACAACTGTGGGTGGGACAAGGGAGGACCACGGGGGCACGGCCCCATCCACAGCTGTGGCACATGGTGATTCTTGCGGCATTTGCACTCACTAGGCTTTCTCCTCTTTTCACTGTTAAAACTCATTTATCAGACCTGCTGGCTATGACTGACCGTCCTCTTTGTCATTACTCCTACCTGACTCACTCTTTATGCTCCCCAGAGCCACTGGTCATGAAGACTGTGGGACTAAACACCCTTGAGTAGGTTCAGAAGGTCTTATAAAATGACAGCATGAAGTCACCTGCAAAGAGCTGCCTTTCTGCTGAACAGGGATTAACTCTGCTGTCTGCGTGCTCAGGTGGGACCTCTGCCCCTACCCCCTGCCCAGGGCACCACCAGGGAAAATGAGGAAGCAGCCTCTGTCCCTCTTCCTCCCCACACACTTCACAATTGTTTCTTGAGGAACTTCCATATTCTTGAGGGGCTTCCCTTTAGCTCAGATGCAAAAGAATCTGCATGCAAAGCAGGAGATGAGGGTTCAATCCCTGGGTCAGGAAGATCCCCTGGAGAAGGGATTTGCAACCCACTCCAGTATTCTTGCCTGAAGAATGCCAGGGACAGAGCAGCCTGGCAGCCTACAGTCCATGGGGTCATAAAGAGTCAGATACGACTGAGCAACTAACACTTTCACTTTCATTGCAGCCTCCTTCCTGAATACAGCTCAGCAGGCCAGGCCCCTTTCTGAGGCCCCTTGCTGGACTCATTGCCCACAATCCTCTTTCTCTTCCATTTTCCTAGGGCAAACACTTGTCCATGCAATGAAGGCAAAGCCTGTGCTGTTGAAGCCACGGCTGTCTTCACTAATAACACTTAACTTTCTCTTCCTGACCCTGGAACTCAGGCCCTGAATATGTGGCTCCTACCCTGGCAGGGGGCTCAGTGTCCCAGCTCAGTCACCTCAAGTTGATACTACTGGAAAGATACAGGGGTTTCCCGTTATTATCTGTGCCCAGAATTGTTCTGAGCCTTAGACATTTTTCTTTTCCTATTTTATAAACAAAAGTGTTATGTCTGACCACCCAAGAAGAGTCTGACATGAGCCACCAAGGCAGATGAGACCTCCACCCCCAACTGGGTGTCCTCTCTGAAGATTCATGATGCAGATTCACCTCAGCAAAGAGAATTTATCAAACTTTACCTTCTTTGCTTGTATTATGAGAACGGTGGCCTTATTATTGGTTCTCAAGTTACGGCATTCTGTTACAATATGAACTAGTGTTTCAAAGTATACATGTATTTCCTCCTACGAATGCTGATACGCATCCCTAGGAGCTTTCTTTCCAGCCTTTAGAAAGCCAATGCTATAGAACATAAGGGGAACAAGAGGGAAGATGGACACCACACAGAGAACAACTCTCTGGGATTTAGAGACAAGCAGAGAAGAGTTCCACTGTGAAGCTGCTTTTTCAGATGTTTTCCAAGCTAAACAATGTTCTCAGCAATGGGTAGGTGTTCTATCTCAACATTACACCGTGCCCATTATATTTGAAATGGCACAGCTTGGTATATTATGCTGTATATCTTCTGAAATGTAAAAGCTCTCACCTCCACACCATAAAAGCCCTGCTTAATACATTTCTTGTTTCTTAGGCAATTAAGTCAATCTGACTCTCTTCTGCACCAGGCAATCCATTTTATCACTTGCCATTAGTGGATCCTTGAGGAGCAACGTAAAGACCTCCAGTCCACAGAGCCAGTTGCAGGAATATGTGTGAACTCAGACACGTCCAGCCAGTGGCCGGGGAGGGCTCTGCATGTGCATTTTGGGTGTGGGAGTGGACCTGGTGGAATTTTGCCAGAGACACAGAGATCACAGCTAGCAGTGCTCTCTTTTGAACTTGACCATTTAAAAATTTTACCTTTCCTTGAGCAGTATTGAGAGCTAATAAAATATATCATAATCCCAGGGTGTGAACAACCATGAGACTTCCATCACTCCAGCTCAGCAGAGGCAAGGAAAAAAACCATGACAACCCAATTGACATATAAGAACAGGCATCATTCCTCAGGCAACTCAACTCTGCGTGGTCTTGTCTGGTTTGGTACCACAGAGTGCCACTGTTTGGTTTAATACTGCTGATCTGGCCTTTCAGAGGCACATGCAAACACAGGCTAAGACTGTGCCCGTCAGGACTGACCTGAAAGAAAGGCAGAGGAAAAGATGGTGTTACTGACTCCCTTTCATGTTCACAGAATCCTGTGAAAAAGGAGCAGAGAGCGTAGTCGTTGTTTCAAGCCCCTGAATATTACCGTGACCAGGATATGTTGGGTTCTGCTCAGTATTTGATTTGAGTTTCCATTATTTTAGCAGTAAACAAAGTAATGTCTTGATGAAGGTGAAAGAGGAGAGGGAAAAAGTTGGCTTGAAATTCAACATTCAAAAAACTAAGATCATGGCATCATGGCATCATGACAAATAGATGGGGAAACAATGGAAACAGTGAGAAACTTTATTTTGGGGGGCTCCAAAATCACTGCAGATGGTGACTGCAGCCATGAAATTAAAAGACAGTTGCTCCTTGGAAGGAAAGTTATAGCAAACTTAGTGTATTAAAAAGCAGAGACATTACTTTGCTGACAAAGGTCCATATAGTCAAAACTATGGTTTTTCCAGCAGTCATGTATAGATGTGAGAGTTGGACCATTAAGGAGGCTGAGCACTGAAGAACTGACATTGACGCTTTTGAGCTGTGGAATTGGAGAAGTCTCTTGAGAGTCCCTTGGACTGCAAGGAGATCCAAACAGTCCATCCTAAAGGAAATCAACCCTGAATATTCATTGGAAGGACTGATGCTGAGGCTGAAGCTCCAATACTTTGGCCACCTGATGAGAAGAGCTGATTCACTGGACAAGACCCTTATCCTGGGAAAGACTGCAGGCAGGAGGAGAAGGGGGTGACAGAGGATGAGATGGTTGGATGGCATCACTGACTCAATAGACATGAGTTGCAGCAAGCTCCAGGAGATGGTGAAGGACAGGGAAGCCTGTGTGCTGCAGTTTATGGGGCTGCAAAGAGTCAGACACGACTGAAGGACTGAACAACAACAACAAGACGAAGCAAAAGCTGAGTGAATCACAGGCATTAAAATTTTGAAAGCCTTTCCCAACAGAAAGATAGCTAATAACTTTTTAGCCTACATTTTATATGAGGAAAAACAAATGCTTCAATAAAGTGTCCCAAATTCTTAGAAGAATCAGAGACACCAGTGACTTCAGTGTCTCTGGCCCAGTTTAGCAGTTTCGGCCTTGGCAGCAGTCCCACTGACAGGACAGAGGGCTCTTTGGGAAGACAGAGGCTATTTGAAAGGCGAGTATTATTCATAAATTATCTACAAATGGTCCAATTCCTACAAGTCCCAAGTCGCTTAGATTTTCAGAGGGGAAATTTTAATCACAGATCATTTCAGGTTGATTTTGTATAAGCTGAGGACAATTTTGAGAATTCAAAAGACCAAAAAAAGGCAAAACAGTCTCTCCTGGGACTGCTCAGGAGACTTGTCCTTGCTTGTGATGTGCTAGTTAATTACCATCTGCATTTTGCTTTATAATTCACAAAGCCCTTTTCTCGGACTCTCAGAGGCCTCACCCTCTGCACCTGGCAGGAGCTGCTGAAAACATCCTCCAGGGAGAGAACCAATGGTTAATTTACTGTTGGAGCATACCTAGCTAGTTAGCTGTCGGCACAGGTTAGGTATTCGAGACTACGTATTAGAGTTCCAATTCTACCTGTCTTCCCTAAGCATTTCCCCACATCAGAAGCTGTGTCTGATCCACAGGTGGCCAACTCCCTGCCTTCTTCCTCTCTCCCTTCCTCCCTCCCTCCTATCCTTTTCCCCTCCTCCCTCTCACTCTTCCCCTCTTCCTTCTATCCTTCCACCCTTCCATCATCCCTTTCACTGTTTCTTCCATTTATCCCATAATTGTTTATTTGGCCTTCACTATGTGCCAGCTGGCTTCCCAAATGGCTCAGTGGTAAAGAATCCACCTGCCAATGCAGGAGACATGGGTTCAATCCCTGGGTTGAAAATACCCCTTGGAGGAGGAAATGGCAACCCACTCCAGTATTCTTGCCCAGAGAATCCTATGAACAGAGAAGCCTGGCAGACTATAGCCCGTGGGGTTGCAAAGAGTCAGACACTACTGAGTACTGAGCACACACACACGTATGTGCCAGCCATGGGATTAGGTGTTAATCAGAGATCAAAACACAGTTCCTTCAGATGACAGTGGAGGAAAAAGTAGGACCTGAACCAAACCCTCCCTTATCAAGCTCATAGATTTTAGCACATGAGAATCCATATAATCAAAGAAAAAATCCTCTACCATCTCTATTTCCACAATGATGAATGTAAGACTCTAGGGAAAGATGGTCTGCCTGAGGTTATAAAACTACAAGCAAAGTTGGTGGGGGATTCTTTGTTGGGTCTTTAGACAGAATGGCCATGATTCTTCCGGGTATGTTTTTGGTTTAGTTGAGGAAAACAGAAGAGACAGAGGAATGGTCATGTATTACTAGGCCTATTCAATGAACTGCAGCTGAAGGAATGGCTTTGAATCATAGACAATGTTTGCTCAAAGTAGGCATTTGATGATTTTAGAATAAGTGATCCAGAGGATGGTTAAGAAAGAGTGTTCATCCTTGCCCTGTCATTGACTCATATGCATAAAATACATAAAAACAAGCTAAGAAATATTTACCTACAGGAAAAATGACTGATATAGCAAGAAAATCATAGGAATATAGGTATGTTATTCATTTAGAAGGCCAATTGCTGGCCTAATATATAGTTGTAAAATTGATTTACAAATTAATTCTCTAGGATGAATAATACCATGGTGATTCTAGTAATGTTGATTGCCACAAATGTAAGAATGCAATAATAAACAAAGTAGGACAAAGCTCGGAGAAGGCAATGGCACCCCACTCTAGTACTCTTGCCTGGAAAATCCCATGGATGGAGGAGCCTGGTAGGCTGCAGTCCATGGGGTCGCTAAGAGTCGGACATGAATGAGCGACTTCACTTCCACTTTTCACTTTCATGCATTGGAGAAGGAAATGGCAACCCACGCCAGTGTTCTTGCCTGGAGAATCCCAAGGACAGGGGAGCCTGGTGGGCTTCCGTCTATGGGGTCGCACAGAGTTGGACACGACTGAAGTGACTTAGCAGCAGCAGCAGCAGGACAAAGCTAGCTAACCCCGAGTCTCTCAGTCTCTAGCATATATTGAAATTACCTCGAGGGTTTGTGAAGACTTGCATGAGGAGGCTCACCCCCAGAGTTTCTGATTCAGGAGGTCTGAGAATTTGCATTTCTAATAAGATCCCTGGTGGAGTTGAGCTGCTCCTCCATCTGGGACCACAGGGAGAACCCCTGAGTAGAGATGGGCTTGAGAAAGACCATAAACGGTCAAGGCAGAGCAAAAAGAACATGACTGAGTCAGGGGGCATCTGGTGTCGGGGACTTTGAAAACTACAACTCTTGTGAGGTACAACTCCAAGTGCCAAAGTTAGAAAAGAAAAGACATTTTCTAAAGCAACAAAAAGACATTAAATATTTTTGATGAGAAGCAAGGTGGATCTCAGAGGAGGGCATGGCAACCCACTCCAGTGTTCCTGCTGGGGAATCCCAAGGGACAGAGGAGCCTGGCGGGCTGCAGTCCATAAGGTCACAAGGAGTCAGACAGAACTGAAGCGACTTAGCACATGTGCACGCATGGTGGATCTCACAACCCATGTTTCAGAAAGATAACTCTAATGACAAGGTAAGGGCTCTAGGTCTTTTTGAAAGCAGAAGAATTCGTCTGAGTGGAGTGAGTGAAAGTCACTCAGTCGTGTCCGACTCTTTGCGACCCCATGACTCTATGGTCCATGGAATTCTCCAGGCTAGAATACTGGAGTGGGTAGCCGGGGTCTGTGGCTATTCTGTATAATTTTGATACAGTAAACTAAATGAGATAGAGAAATTAAGTGACATGATGCAAAATAAACTGATATTATGTTTTAAAAATACACTATTATCATATAACAATACTATTGCTTTCTTATTAAAATATTTTTAATTTAAGCTCTCTCTCTCTCTCTATATATATATATACTTTTCATAAAAATTTTCAAAAATACAAAAAAGAGAAAAGAAAGTTAATAACCCAAACTTCCACACCACCAGGAAAACACTAGTGTATTGTCTTGTGTATTGTCTCCATCTTTTTAATGCACAAGAGAATTTCATTCTCTGTTGTGACCATACTATAGATAAAAGGTTTTCTTCCTATTACTTTACAAAATTTATTTTCTTAAGTCATTGTAAGCTCTTGCTAAACACAATAGTTGCACATGAGTATTCTATAGCAGATACTGATGTTTGCCTATATAACAGTCATATTCCAGATTTTTCCATGCCTGATTTCCAACATTTTTAGGCCAACACTTCTATTATTTGAATTAAGTAAATCTTGACTAGTATTAAAAAAGAATCATGGTAGTTCCTTCTTGCTGGTAGTTGATTTAATGGCTGTTACTTTAACAAAGTTTTTATTTTGACAAAGTTTTCCAAGATGGAAGCTGACTGAATAATGATCCCCAAAGTCATAAGATCCTAATCCCTGGACCTGTAAATGTTACATTATTTGGAAGATGGCTCTTTTCAGATGTGATTAATTTAAGCATCTTGAGAGAAGTCAGTTTCACTGAATTATATGGGTGAGCCCTAAATGCCATCACAGGTGTCCTTACAAGAAAGAGGTGGAGCTTACTTCTATAGCACATGTACTAAAATCGAAACAATACAGAGATTAGCATGGCCCCTGCACAAGGATGTCATGTAAATTTGTGAAGCATTCATATTTTAAACAAGGGGTAGGGCAGGCGAAGGGAGATTTCACTCAGGCACACAGAAGAGAAGGTGATTTGAAAATGGAACAAAGAGAGATTTGAAGGTTGGAGTGATGTGGCCACAAGCTGAGGAATCCTAACAGCCACCAGAAAGTGGAAAAGGAAGGAATGGGCTCTCCCCTAGAACACCCTGAGAGAGTATGGCCCTAATGACACCTTAATTTTGCCTTAGTGATGCTGATTTTGGACTTCTGGTCTCCAGAACTGGACAGAATACATTTCTATTGTTTTATGTCACCATGTTTGGTGTCTGCAGGCAACTAATGTAAATCAAACCCTTCTTGAAATGTTCTGTCCCAATTCTGGTTAAATAGACGTGGTCTATCAAATGGAAGGGTCCTCCTGGAAAGACTGTCTTACTCTTAAAAGGAAATACATAGTGGGAGGGAGTCTTATTTCTTCTTCCAGATGTTGTTGCCCCTACATACAGCATTAGAACTGGAGCAGCCATTTGTGACTGTGCAGCTGGGACACAAGCCAATGAGCCAAGGATGGGAGAGAAGAAGGATGGGACAAACTTGGGCCTTGGATGACATCATTAGGCTGCTTTAACTAACCAGCCCTGGGACTTCCCTATAATGAGGCTTCTTCTTACATGAGATAATTTTCTTACGTGAATTAACATGGTTTTTAAGGCCTCTTTACTTGGGTTTTCCCTTACTTTGAGCTTAAAGCAACATAACAAATGCACGCATCAAATGGATTATACCGTAATTCAAAAATGGGCAAACTGTGACCCGGCAAACAGCTACCTGGTTTTGTAAATAAAGTTTTATTGGATCCCAGCCTCAACCACAGACCACTGTCTACGCTCTTTAGCACCACAACAGCAAAGTCAGGTAGTTGTGAGAGAGATCAAATGGCTTACAAGCCTAAAATTAGGCTATCTGCTACTGTAAGAAAAAGTTCACAAGCTTCTGCCGTTCTTGAACACAACTATCCCAACTGTCCTTTTATTGTTGGATATTGTTTTTCTACTTTCTCCAAAAATTGTCTTTTTTACACAAGCTTTTAACCTGTCACTTGGGCATATTCCTACATATAAGATTGAGTGTGATCCACAGAGAAAGAGTCAAATAAGAAAATAAATAAGCATGCATGGAAACAATTTACAATAATCTCCTAGATCATCTGGGGCTTCCCCAGTGGCTCAGCCATAAAGAACTCACCTGCAGTGCAGGAGTTGCAGGTTTGATCCCTGGGTCCAGAAGATCCCCTGGAGGAGGGCATGGCAACACACTCCAGTATTCTTACCTGGAGAATCCCATGGACAGAGGAGCCCGGCGGGTCCATAGGGTCCACAGGGTCTCGAACAGCTGGACACCACTGAAGTGACTTAGCATACATGGTTAGATCATCTGTAATCTTATCAAAGCCTGTGAAAGATTGTGATCAATGTGTGAGATAGCATTTTCCACATATAAATAAATATAGGTGATCACAACAACTTAATTTAAAACTGCAGGCTAGTCTAGAAGGATAAGAAAACAAGCTTTTCTTTTCCTATTTTAAGTTTAAATCAGCCAAACCAAACTTCCTCCTGGGTTGAAAGATGTTGGTGGAACTTACATCACAGTGAATGTTATTACAGCTGAGAGAGAAAGGGCCCTGGACCCGGTTTCCAGTAGGCAAGTTTGAAGCACCCACACTTCACAGCTACAGCCTGTGCAGGGGAGATAACTATTGTTCAGCATATAAGGCAGGACTCAAAGTGTGTCATGTAAATAGAACCAACTGTATACTTACTGATGTTTGACTCCATGCCATTTTTTTCCCTCTTAAAGAGGAAAATGGTCACTTCTTTTTAGAAAGTTCCCCTCAGCAGAGCTGTGCTCTGAAGGCACCTTCCTTAAAGGGATCTGGGGGGCAGGCAGTCCTATAGTTAGAATTGTGGCTGCACAAAAGCAGGTTGCGGCAGGGCGTGACTGACCAAATAACCCTTTGAACTTTGTAAGAAAGTCAAGCTGCAGCTGTCCCAGCCAAACACTTCTACTTTCTTTCCTAGAAGCTGTTTAAGAAGGTCTCTCTTGGTGCAGAAAGAACAAGATGGCTGCAGCGTCTAAATTTTTGTGGGTACTTTCAGGTCGCCCCTGGGACCAAATAAACCAATGAGGTGCATAGTGACCTGAAATATCCTTGAGGATGAACCGCCCCTTGTCCGTCTGTCGGAAGGAGCCATCTAGGACGAACCTTGGCAGCCTGGAGAGAGTCCAGAGTTAATAGCCCCTGAAGGCAATTTTCCATAAATGCTTAGGATCTGGTGATACTCCTAACACACACACACAGACACACACACGGCCAAATGTAGCAAAAAAAAATCACCACCAAATCCTCAGAAAATCACTGATAGTAGTGTCAGACTCAGAATACAAATAATAGAGGCAACTATTCAATTCCATGAGGACTCAACAAGAATCAATATAAGTGCTTTTGGAAAGCGCCCATTTGGAACTTCCAGCCTATTTGGTGCTTTCCAGCCTATTTGGTGCTGCTTTCTTTCCAAAATATCTAATACAGGAGACTTCCACTTCCTTTCCCAAAGAATGCTGGATGAGTGTTAGGTTTTCCATATCAACCTGGCAAAACAATGAGCCTCCCCTCCTCCGCCTTTTCTTAACTGAGATAGACATTAAAATCTGTGAGTGAAAAAGCACTCATTATATTGAAAGTTTTTAACTCTTGTGAAATATTTAAAGTAAAAATGGGAACTCATAAATAACTAAAAGAAATAAAACTTTTTATTTGAGATATTAGGAAAAGAGCATTTAAAACTTGGGCACCTTTCCTTTAATAACTTAGAAAGATTTTTGTGCGTTTATCTGCTATCTCATTTAAACTTTGATATCAGTTCAATTGCTCAGTTGTCTCCAACTCTTTGAGACCCCATGGACTGCAGCATGCAAGGCCTCCCTGTCCATCACCAACTCCCGGAGCTCGCTCAAACTCATGCCCATCGAGTCAGTGATGCTATCCAAACATCTCGTCCTCTGTCGTCCCCTCTCCTCCTGCCTTCAATCTTTCCCAGCATCAGGGTCTTTTCCATGAGTCAGTTCTTCGCATCAGGTGGCCAAAGTATTGAAGCTTCAGCTTCAGCATCAGTCCTTCCAATGAACATTCAGGACTGATTTCTTTTAGGATTGACTAGTTTGATCTCCTTACTGTCCAAGGGACTCAATATACACCCTATAAAATGAGCTAGTCAATAGCTACTGAGGCTGAGGGTGATTAAATGACATATTAATTTTGCATTGTTTTCTTATTAACCATGTTTGTGATCATTATTAGTCTGTGTTTCTAAGTATTTTAAAACACAGAAAGCTAGAAAATTATTCATTAGTTCATAATGTGAATAAAAAATGTCAGCCAAATAAAGGACCCTGATTTGGCAAGGAGGCATAGATTTTACTATCAAACAGATGTATGTAAGTAGCTAGAGCTTCAGAAAACTTACTTGGCCCTCTGAGCCTCATTTTCTCATCCATGAAATCGCATAGCAATATCTACCAAACAGCACGTTACAAGAATTAGAAATAAAATTCAGGACTTCCTTGGTGGCCCACTGGCTAAGACTCTGAGCTGTCAATGTAGGGGACCTGGTTTCAATCCCTGGTCAGGGAACTCGATCCCACATGCCACAACTAAGATCCAGTGAAACCAAATAAAATATGCAAAGCTCCTGGACAATGGTAAAAGCTCTCTCACTGTCAGGTCTAAATGCATATAGAAACGAAAAAACAATAAAGCAAATATTCAGCACACAAATAGATTGGAAATGTTGAGAACTAAAGTGTTTTATTTCTTTGTAAAAATGTCATGTAGAGTAATTAGAACAGCGCTTGCCTTCTCGTCATGTAACAAAATACAGAGCAAGTACCTTTTCTATGCCTTGGTAGATTGCCAGTCTCTTTCATAAATTTGGATGTTTCCACCATTTTATCCTTTGTACTTTTAATACCATGATGTATCCAAGAGTCCTTTTAATGTGTGTGCATGGGAGGGAGGGCTAGGGGAGGGATTTTTTTTTTTTTTTTGGTGGTGGTGTCACTTCTCCTGAGACATCATCTTTTTTCATTTTCTGCATTTATGGCAATAAATTCCTAAATTCCTTTGGTCTTTGGTCACTTACCAGAGTGGCTCCAATGTCCACATTCCCATGCTCAGCTGGATTTTCTAAACTCAATTTACATTCGATTTGAATTTTCCTTCCTGAATGATCAGCTTTTGTTTCTTTCTTCGCTTTCATTTTTGTTGGCAATTCATTCCATTGGTTATCCGTTTGTGTAAAATGGCACATAGGTGATCACTGGAAGACAAGGCGGCAACCCAACAACACATTTTGCTGTTTGTGGGTAAACGGAATAACAAATGCACAGTTTACCAATACAAATGACCAATCACTAACAGAGTCTGAAAGGAGTGACATGATTGTGATGGTGAGGTGCATATTGAAGAGGTGATGAGCTCCCTAAACATGTGCACTGATGAGGTAGCAGCACACTTTGTACTTCATGCAACTACCCATAGTTCAGATACCAGGGTGACTGAAATCTGAACCATGTTGCTAGAGGGGACTGGTTTTATTTAAACTCAATTGTGGTGACTGAAATTCACATATACTGAAGTGAAGTGAAACCAATCGAAGTTGCTCAGTCGTGTCCAACTCCTTGCGACCCATGAGCCGTAACCTACCAGGAATCCTCCGTCCGTGGGATTTTCCAGGCAAGAGTACTGGAGTGGGTTGCCATTTGAGGACTACCTGTATTATCTTTGGGTTTCTCGGCACTGGGACTTGCACACGTGTAACAGTGAAATGGTTGCATATTTTAAAGAAGCCAACATTGATTTTATTTTGCCAAGTTGTTTTTTTCCCCATTGTGTAAAATAGTAGGGTGTGGCCACAGAGAGCATTATTGTTTAATCATTTCATTAACAATCCAGCCCAAATATCTTTTCTCCTCACCCCATGGACCTGCTCTTTTAGGATAATTCCATCTCGCTCACCAAGTAGTAGTGAAGGTATTTCCTGTCTTCATGAAAAACACTTCCATCTTCTCCCTGCCCCAGGGAGGAAATGCAGAGAATGCTTATCCTTCACAACAGGATGTAGAGCTGTGTACCTGGGTCCTTCCCCATGTTTCAGATTTAATGCAGTCACAACCCAGGCACAATTCTAAGCAATATGCCATATGTGCAGTCCCCAAGAGAAATCAGAAAAAATCTGCAGGAAGTTAGGCAGGGCGGCAAGCCCCAAAGACATTGACTATTCTTTGCCATAATATTCCACTTCCTTTGTGGTTTTCATGGAATTTAGTATATACCTTGGTGTGGGGGGTGGAGGGCATGGGAGGAGGTTTGAGGAATGTGGAATCTGCATTTATCTCATCCTGGTGCAGATGTTAAAGTGAGAAAAGGAACATCAGGAGCTAGAGGTGCATGAAAAGGGAAAAGCTAGGGCTGTTAGGATCAGAGTGCATCCTAAGATCATCATGATTGGACAAAAGTGTGTAGTAAGAGGAATGTGTGGCTAATCCTGAATGCAAGTAGTTAATTTGGGTGGTCACGCCAGGAAGACCAGGAGGGTGGGGAGATGAACCATGGGAAGCAAGGAAGCAATACAGAATACGTCAATGAGCTGGTTTCTAACGTGGGAAACCAGGGCTCCATCACCCTGGGGATGGACGTCTGTGGAACCATAGAGAACACATCTCAGGACCGTCTCTCAAGAGACAAGAAAGCTGTCGAAGACAGCTCAGCCTCCTGGTTGAGAACAACTGGTTATCTTTTACATTCTCAGCACTTATGATCTGCCCTGCATGTAGCAGAACACACCCTGAGAGGCCAGGGGGAGGCTAGAGACAGAGTCACAAATGCTTGCAATAAATATTCATCTGAAGTTTATGAAGGTAGGGTATCAACAGTATCCACTGTTGGGCTCTAACTGTGGTCTAGGCACTGTTCTAAGAACTTTGCATGTATTACCTCATGAATACAGACAAGCCTACAACAAACTGCAAAGTGGACACTATTATCATCTTTTTATAAATTAGGCACAGAGAAGTAACTTGGCCAAGCTCACAGTCTAGGAAGTTGCAGAGGAAACAATGATAATGAGTATGATAAAGCTTCATGTAACCTCTATACCATATTGCCAACGCCCCCTGCAATGAGTACTTGATTGTCTCTATTTCCTTTATTTTTCCACGGCTTACTGTATGGCTGTGGAATAGCTTCATTTTTTAATAGGATAAGTGAAGAACATTTAGTGGAGCAAGACACTTTACAAGCAGGGTCCCCAAGGTACCAGCCGGCTCTGGACAGGATACCAGAGCTTATATATTAGAAAGAACCATTCTTTTCTTACTGAAGCCACTTTGTTTGGGAACCTTGTCATCACAGTGGCCCAATCTATATCATAACTAGCACACAGGACAATGTCGGAGTTTTAGTTACAGCTCCCAGACACCCAACACAAAAGAAGAAAGGTGGACCCAGCACGGCCTGAGACCTCACACAGGAGGCGCTGAGTTAGCATCTGTGTACTGACGTTCCTGCCCCAGCTGGGCTGGTCGTGCCTGTCTCTTCTCCTGCGTTGACTAAAAGAGGGCTCAGCCTCTTCTAGAATTTCCTCTCCTTGTGCAGGGAGCTTGTACAAGAGACAACACGATTAAGCCCTCCCTGGCTTCTCCACGAGTCACTGCTTGATTCTGAGTCTGCCTCACCAAACCAGTCCTGAGGTCTCCGTGCCCAGAGCTGTCAGCAAACCTCCCACTCCCTGTTTGTGTTGGCTTGTGTCACCCTGCCACGCTGGAGGTGTTGGCTAAAGCTGTTTACTGGCTTCATTTAAAAACACCTTAAGGTGTTCTTAAAATTCTGCTTTGAGCAGCGATACAGACAGGGACGGCAACGAGGCCAGAAAGTAATGGAGATAAATAGAACATAACAAAATTGTAATGAAATCACAGAGAAAAACACACAGGAACTTCTAAAAAAAAAAAAAGTGGTATGTTATTTAAACCCAGTTTCACACAAACACACACATATACATATATGCATGTGAGTCCTTGTACGTGTGCATGCTCAGTCACTTCAGTCGTGTCCAACTCTTTGCAACACCATGGACTGTAGCCTGCCAGGCTCCTCTGTCCATGGGATTCTCCAGGCAAGAACCCTGGAATGGGTTGCCATGCCCTCCTCAAGGGGATCTTCCCGACCCAGGAATCGAACCTGTGTCCTTTGAGTCTCCTGCACTGGCAGGTATATTCTTTACCACTAGCGTCACTTGTATATATGCACACATATAAATGTATATGTACACCAGTGTATAATTTCAGGAGATCTTATCATTTTTATGGAGTTCATCTTTCCATCCATACTACAGGCCATGTCCTAGGCTAAGTGCAACTCCACAGCATATACTTTTAGGCTAAAACAACTGAAAAACAGTAGACAAAATATCCATTTAATATGCTTGAAAAATAATAGCGTCTAAAAGCAGATTCTATTGCAACAGCCACACATGAGCTTCCCTGCTGACTTCTGTAGGGCCAGGGAACATGTGACCGTGAGACATGGGCAGAACGAGACCCATACACAGCAAAGGGTTCAAAATTAGCTCACAAGGAATTATCAAACAGCCGAGTTTAAATAGTGCTTGTCCAGTCTCCAGGAAACAAAAACTCAAGGAGGAGAAGATCACAGAGCCAGTTGATGGGAGACTCCAGTCCCATTGCTTGGGTCTTTCACGCTGCACGGCACTCAGTGGTCTCCCTGCTTCAGTATTTCTACTTTATCACGGTTCACTGCACCCTGCACTGGCGGGACACTCCTGAGACTTCCGCTCCCTCCCTCTGCACCACCCTCATATTTCCTAGAGTCAGGTCACTCAGATACCTGACTCACCCAACTCTGACCCACAGGGCCTGCCCACTTGTCTGCCCTGATGTGGGCTGGGATTCGTCAGAAGGGAAAGTAAGGGGGAGGTAAGGAGAAGAGTGCGGCTTGCTCCTCTTGGCAAGTGGGGAAACCCAAGTGACAAGACAGGAGAAGCTGGCTCGGCCTCCGTTCCGCAGCCCAGGAGCAACCTCTAGGCATCAGCATCTCTGCCTCCCACGGTCTGACACACAGCCTCTTTGTTTTGGATTGAAACTATCATCGCTAGAACCTACTGTCTACGTTTTCTTTTTTTCCCAAGAGTTAAATGAATTAAGGAAGTGTTTCTGGAAGTCACTTGAAAGGGGGGCTTGTGAGCCAAGAAGGAGTGTGCCGGGTGGGTTCTGCTCTTCTCTGGGCTGACTATAGGAAGGCAGCTTGTTGGAACCAAGGCACTGACACTCTCCAGTCCCCAGATAGGCACAGATTCTCTTATCAGAGTTCCCCACCAAACACCAATATTGATGGGGCACGAGTTCCTTCTACCTGGAAAAGAAGGGTCCTGCTCCTGATGAGATGGGAGGGGACAGGGAAGGAGTGTAAACAGTCTTTGCCTTGTGTTCAGATCTGTAGCAGCATCTGTTCCCAACCCTCACTCCAGCAGCATTTCTTAATGTAACATTGGATCATTGCTTACAGAGATTACAATTCCGAAAAACAGCAGCTTGCGATCATGATTACCATTCAGTGGTAGCTCTGGCTTATAACTTTAAAATGTAACCACACTGAAGAAAACACTACAGAAGACAAGAAATGGAGGAGATAAACATGTGGTACGTTAGCATTGGTCTTCGTCTAGTTTTGGTTGTGCTGTTCTTAGATGCTCGGTTGTGTCCGACTCTTTGCGACCCCATGGACTGTAGATTGCCAGGCTTCTCTGTCCATGGGGATTCTCTGGGCGAGAAAATTGGAGTGGGTTGCCACACCCTCTTCCAGGGGATCTTCCCAACCCAGGGATCAAACCCAGGTCTCCTGCATTGCAGGCAGATTCTTTACCATCTGAGCCACCAGGGAAGCCCAAGAAAGTGGGTAGCCTAGCCCTTCTCCAGGGGACCTTCCCAACTCAGGAAGTGAACTGGGGTCTCCTGCATTGCAGATGGATTCTTCACCAGCTGTGCTACCAGGGAAGCCCCTAGTTTTGGTTATATGTTCTCAAAGTACTTCTTAGGGAGAACCAAAGATATGTGAAATGTTTAAAATACCACAGCCCTTAATCCTCTGATTCTTGGCGATGGGGCAGTAGGCTGATCTTCAACCCAGGTATACTTGAAAAATACAGCTAAACCACTGCTTGGGGAACTCCTGAGGGTCAAGGGGCCTTAATTTCCATTGTCTGGTGTCAGCATTAATCTTCATTTTAGAAAAATATCTTAAATCTCCTAGACTTGAAAGAACAGGAACTCTGAAACCAACTCTTCTACTGGGGGCTCCTGATCCTCTCCTCTCAAGCTGTATTTTCATCTTTCCCTGGGAAATCTTTTCCTTTGATTTCTGTCACAATTGCTATGCTGAGCCCAAAAGGAGGTATTAACATTCTGGTCCAAGCCTCAACAAAACCCTTTCCCTTGAGATATTTGTTGAACAGGAATTGCCTGTCTATGTTTATTTAAACATATTTGCCACATGATTAATGAGCAACGTGAAACGCTTACACCTGAGAATCATTAAACAGGTAATCTCCATTTCCCCTGCTTACCCTGACCTTTCCTCAGCTTACAGGTGCATCAGTATACATCCTGTGTCTGTAATACCTTTTATGGTTGTGTTAGTCAGAGGAGGCTAACTCCTTGACAAGAGTAAAATTCCAGCGGCTTAATGCAACATAAATTAATTCTCACTCCTGCCCTAGTCCCATGCAAGGCTGCAGTAAAACTCTGTTCCATGCAGTCACTGGGGGATCCAGGCTCATTCTTCTTATACAATGTCCCACCTTCTTCTCATTCTTTCCAAGCCTCTTCATTTGCAGAAGAGCAGAGAGAGCATGTGGAAAAGGTGCCATGTTCTCAGGTGAAGCCTGTTCACTCTGATGAGAACTAGTCTTGAGGACCACCTGGTGCATAAGGATTGAGAAGTGCTGTCAATCAGAAACCCTAGAAGGTAGGACCTTGGATGTCAGTGGTGAAGGGTAACAAAGCACCTTTCTAATTCTCCATGAAAAATATGGAAGCTGCAAACGTGCTTCATCATGTAATAAAGGGCAAGAACAGAGAGGTGTTCTTGGCTTCCCAAAATGCATATAGTTACCAAATCCCTGGGTACATTTAGGTGTCCTTTTTCAGTTGAGAAATTTCTAAGCCTCCAAAGGCCCCCCTTTCCCCTTTCTTTTGTGATTGTAGTAAAATATGTGAGTGCATGCTCAGACGTTGAGTCGTGTCCACCTCTTCATGACTCTATGGACTGTAGCCTACCAGGCTCCTCTGTCCATGGGATTTCCCAGGCAAGAATACTGGAGTTGGGTTGCCACTTCCTCCTCCAGGGAAATCTTTCTGACTCTGAGATCAAACCCACATCTGCATCTCCTGCCATTGACTGGCAGATTCTTTATCACTGAGCCACCTGGGAAGCCCCTAGTAAAATACATATAACATTAAAACCTAAAAGCTTAGCCATTTTTAAGTATACAGTTCAGTGTGTGAAGTACATCAACATTATTGTGCTGCTAATACCAAGAACACTTTTCATAACCTCCAGGTAATGTTAACATTCAAGAAAACAAAATCTATGTTCACAATTCCTCATATAAAGAAAGACTACAAACATTTTTAAGAGTTCTGTGACAATAAAGTTGTTTTGGTTTCAGATCAATTTTCAGACTATTGGTCATTATTGAGAAATTTTACCTATGCTTCTATTTGTTTTCATTGTGGTAAAATATATAACTCTGGAGCCAGAGTCAGGCAAGCCTGAAAGAGTCGACATAAATCAGAGAGGCTGTGGAGAGGGGCATAATCAAATTGATGTCTGATACACACCTTGAATAAATTCTTCTCTGATTTTCCCTTGTGATTTTTTTCATAGTCCTTATTTTATAAAATCATAAACTCTGAATTTGAAGGGACTGGCAGAGCCCACCCTGGTTTCTCTGGCATTGCTTGGAATTAGTCTTCTGTATTCAGTTCTTCACTGGGCCTCACCAGCGTGTGGATACAGCGTGATCACAATGTAATTTCACTGCAGTGATCACAATGAATAGGCACCTCTGCTTCCAATCACTTTCAAGTCTCTTCCAGTGGTAAGTCAATAAACAGTGTCCCACATGGGCTCACTGTCCTCTATTCTCCTGCTCTAGATCTCCATCAAAGGGTTGCTCACCACTGCCTCCACTGCTGCTACCTGCTCCCATGGACAATACTGAGATCCTCACCCTGGGCGCCATCACCTAGGAAACACTGCCAGTCTGTGACCTCTCCTGACAGATGAGCTGCTCTCACTGTGATCCAGGCAGGACTAGAGAGCAGGGCTTCCCTCCACATTTATTTGAAGCTGACAAGCCCTCTTCCTGAAGGACTCATCCCCACCCCAGGCAGTGAGCCTGGAGAATAGTCATTGGCTTGACCTCTTTATCCCTCCCTCACTTCCCCTGATAGCTCAGTTGGTAAAGAAGAATCTGCCTGCAATTCAGGAGACCCCTGTTCGATTCCTGGATCAGGAAGATCTGCTGGAAAAGAGATAGGCTACCCACTCCAGTATTCTTGGGTGTCCCTTGTAGCTCAGTTGATAAAGAATCCACCTGCAATGCGGGAGACCTGGGTTCGATTCCTGGGTTGGGAAGATCCCTGGAGAAGGGAAAGGCTACCCACTCCAGTATTCTGGCCTGAAGAATTCCATGGGTCACAAATAGTTGGACACAACTGAGCGACTATCACTTCATTTTTACCTCCAAGAAGCCCCCAGTACTGAATACAAACTTCACCCTTGCTGACTATCTCCTCCTAAAGCAAAGAAGCTCAGGGAGGGAGCTTATGCTCCTAGCCCCATCAGTCCATCATGTAGCCCCCGATACATCTGAATCTCAAGTTCATGTACTTTTCCTTTTTGATCTTCCTGGGGCATCATCATAAGGCTTCCCTGGTAGCTCAGCTGGTAAAGAATCCGCCTGCAATGCAGGAGATCTGGGTTCGACCCCTGGATTGGGAAGATCCCCTGGAGGAGGGCATGGTAACCCACTCCAGTATTCCTGCCTGTAGAATCCCCATGGACAGAGGAGCCTGGTGGTCTACAGTCCATGGGGTCGCAAAGAGTCGGACAAGACTGAGTGATTAAGCACAGGCTTCACACACTGAGGACAGACAAGCTTGTCTTTTTTTCTCACAACACAAAAAACCACAGCTATTCACTGCCTGACAAAGAATGAATTAAAGAACAAAGATACCCTCCACACAGTTTCCCTGGTTACCTAGCCATTCCAAGACAGGTAGTATAAAGTTGTCATATTGTTTCCCAAACAATTGTTTTTATATATGTAGGGATTTTGTTTACACAACTTACTTTGTTGATGTCTTTCCAAATATGAGGCTTTCCAGTTAACTAGAGGTCAATATTCACCAGCTATGTAGAATAAAAAATGTTACCAGATTCCACTGGAATGATCATTTATGTTTTTTACTCAAATAATAATAATAATACTCTTTTTAAAAAGTCCAAACATAAACTGGGCCCAAGCAAGAATGGAGAGTCTGGCAATCAAATACCTGAGCTCTTCACAGTGTTACAATGAATGATTCTTTTATTTCTCTGTTTGCTGGTCTTTTCTAGTCTTGCCTTCCATTTCACAGCTTTGTTAAACATTCAGGTCAAGGTTAGACCAAGGGACTATCTCAGGGTGGGAGGAACTGAATTTAGCCACACAGGGCCTCTCCCCAGTGAAAACATTTATCGCCCAGCCAAGGAGTCTGTCTTTAGAGTCCAGTAGAAAAGAAAGGAAGAAAGAAAGAAAAAAATTTCAATTTTGCTTTGCTTTGCCCCAAGCTAACCCTGTTTCAGGTTACCTGGAGGCCGTTCCCTGCAGACGGGAAGGTGTTAGACCTGAATTCTATTTCTAGCATTCACTCTGACTCTCCGTGACCTTATCCTGGCCACGTCTTCAGCTCTGCTCCACCCTCAGCCCCATTCTGACCCTAAACCGCCAGCCTCTGCCACCCTCTCCTTGCTGCAGTGTGGTGTGTAAGACCAGGAAGTCTGTAAAGTCCCAAACTCAGGTGGTTCTGATGGAGCCACTAGAGCCAACCAGCCTAAAGGGATTTCTGGAAATGAGCCTCAAATGCTGGCTTCCTGCACATCTGACATGAAAATTCTAGAACTGATTATAGACACGGAGATTTGATCTTCCATTATGGTGGAATTCACAGATTCCTGAATGCCCACAAAATCCCCTCCCAAGGGAATGGCTGTTGTTGTTTAGTCTCTAAGTTGTGTCTGACTCTTTGAGACCTCATGGACTGTAGCCTGCCAGACCCTACCTGTCCCTGGGATTTCCCAGGCAAGAATACTAGAGTGAGTTGCCATTTCTTCTATAGGGGATTCTTCCTGGCCTGGGGATCGAGTCTGCGTCTCCTGCGTTGGCAGGCGGATTCTTTCCTGCTGAGCCACCAGGGAAACCCACGGTAGCATTCCATGCCTGGATCCAATGGGGCTTCCCTGAGCCTCAGCAGGAAAGAATCTGCCTGCCAATGCAGGAGGCTCACGTTCGACCCTTGAGTTGAGAAGATGCCCTGGAGAAGAAATGGCAACTCACTCTAGTATTCTTGCTTGGGAAGTCCCATGGTGGGCTACAGTCCTGTCTCAACTGTGTTGCTGAGTCAGACACAACTGAGTGACTCAACAACAAAGGAATGGCAAACTGCTCTGCACCCATCCTACATTTAGGAATTTAGTCTCATTTCATGGGAGCCATTTACAGCACTGGCACTCATAAATACCTGAGGCAATTAAAAAGCATGATCTTACTGGTAAGGAGAGAACAAAGCGGTCCCTTTTGGAGATGGTTGTCTCAGTGTATTTTGTGGTTTTCACTTTGTATAAACTGTGATTGCACATGATGCTACGGCTGTGTGTTAGAGGCAGCATAGCCTTCCTTGAAAAGGCACAGACTTTGGAGGAGATGAGCTATAGCCAATCCTGACTCTACTTCTTAGGAACTATGTAGCCTTGAACATTTTATTTCATGTCTCAGCCTTAGTTCTATACAATGGGTTTTCTAAATGGAACTAATTCATCATATTTTGAGACAACTGAGAAAGTGCTTGTATAGCGCTTAACACATGTCAATTCTTTGTTGTTTATTAACAATAGTAATAATATTAAGGTTTGCGAAGAAAAATATACTCACGAATGGTGAGCAAATGGAATTGACTCTAATAACTCCTTTGTGGCCCTAAAGTATCCTGATACATATTCCTATCTTAGCACCTGTAACACTCGTAAACAGAGGTGTTACTTGTTTATAGAGTCACTATTCTGAATCCCCTTCTCTTTCACTGTTGAATCACAATGTTTCCTAGTACCAGTCTTATAGAATCTTTGTTTACTGAATGAAAAGTAAAGTCATAAATTAACGAGGTGTAAGCAAATGATTGAGTATGCTCTGGAAGGGAATATTTAAATCATTAAGCCAAGACAATTGTTTCTTATACACATTATTTCTAGAAAAACAGCATTTTGTTTATTTATTATGAATTTTCCCACTCTCCCCCTCCCCCGCCCCCCACACACCCCACCCAGTCTCTCAGGAGGGCCAAGTCCCAGATTCAGAGTATTTTCCCAAAAGTCGTTTAGGTATTAAAAATGTTAAACACAGTCTCTAAAACTGTGGGAGACTTTTGATAGGATGAGTCCATTTTCAATGCTGCTTTGACCTCCAGATGTGGAAGACAGGAATTTCAGAGCGGATGAAAGGAAAGAGAAGTGATAACCCCACAAAAGAGCGACTTATCATGGAAATCACTGCCACTGCTAACTGCTAAGTCACTTCAGTCGTGTCTGACTCTGTGCGACCCCATAGATGGCAGACCACCAGGCTCCCCCGTCCCTGGGATTCTCCAGGCAAGAACACTGGAGTGGGTTGCCATTTCCTTCTCCAATGCATGAAAGTGAAAAATCAAAGTGAAGTCGCTCAGTCGTACCCGACTCCTAGCGACCCCATGGACTGCAGCCTACCAGGCTCCTCCGTCCACGGGATTTTCCAGGCAAGAGTACTGGAGTGGGTTGCCATGGAAATCACTAGGTGTCTGAGAAGTGTACATTTTAAGTTTCTTAAAGTAAGAACCGGAGAAGGCAATGGCACCCCACTCCAGTACTCTTGCCTGGAAAATCCCATGGATGGAGGAGCCTGGTAGGCTGCAGTCCATGGGTTGGACATGACTGAGCGACTTCACTTTCACTTTTCACTTTCATGCACTGGAGAAGGAAATGGCAACCCACTCCAGTGTTCTTGCCTGGAGAATCCCAGGGACGGGGGGAGCCTGGTGGGCTGCCAGACGTCTATGGGGTCGAACAGAGTCGGACACGACTGAAGCGACTTAGCAGCAGCAGCAGCAAAGTAAGAACTGTGAGCAGGCAGAGAGAAGCAAGTCTCGCCTGGATGCATTTTCTTGTGCTGGCAGTGGGCAGGCACAGCTGGCTGCAGATGCCACAATGCCAGAGACCTGAGTTTACTTTGTAGAATGTTCTCTAATCCATCAGAACCATTGCAGTAGATATTTTGAAAACTAAGAGAATCATCTCCAGCATTTTCCCTCAAATGGGAACTTATTCAAACCATTATTCAAGCTTATTGAAATGAACTTATGCTCCTACCCACAGGATTAGCCACATAATTTATAAATCCTAGTGGAAAGCGGAAAGGCAGAGTCCTTTTCAAAAATTAAGCTTTTTAGGATGATAACAGCAGAACACTAACCAAGCATGGGTTCCTCTCTGAGCAAGAGACTGTGCAACCACAAGAGTCAGAGGCCCTAAAACCAGCTCTGGTGGCTTAGGACTATTTAGTAAGTCAAGAACTGGGGATCTCCAATCCAGCCCGACTACTGTCAGGCCTACTGCTGCAGCATTAAACCAGAAGGCAGACACCACCACCACCTCAGCATTAGCCTTCCTCAGACTATCGTACTTCCTCCTAGCCTCCACCGGATAACCAGTTTCATAGTGTTTTTTCTCCTTCAAATCTTTAGTGTCCATAAAGCAGTTCAAGGCTATCTAAGAATAAAAATAAATAATATTCACAAAACTCCAAAACAACAAGAAGAAAACCCCTGTTGGATCTAAAGCCTTACAGAACTGTCTCCCTGGGACTTGCAGTTGGTGCTGAATGATGTGGCTGCTCGGGGGTTGTGTGGGGGCTGGGGCGGGGAGGAAGTAGAAAGGACACAGAGGAAAGCCAAAGAATCTAAGCTGAGGCTGTAAACCCAACCCCAGAGAAAACGCTCTTAGGAGCCACGCCCCCGAGTCCTGCCTCCCACAGTATGCACAAGTAAACTGCTTTCTGGATACAGTCGCTTCAAAACTGGAGGGGGGAATCCCACACCGAAAACAACAGAAACTCAAATGGCTATAATTGCAGAGACAGAAAAGAGAAGCCGAGATGACAGCCAGTAGGGGCGGAATGTCTTTCTCGCTGGTGGATAATTTGATAAGGAACTTGGATTCTGAGCGGCCTCACAATGGCCTATTTATCCGGCTCTCACGCACCACCGGCAGTCCCGGCTGGGAATCACGGGGGTGGCGGCTGTCCCCGGAAAACGGCGGCGCTCGGCACAGGAAAGCCAGCTGATAAACTGATCTGCAGACAACGCTTCTTCCTTCCTGGGAAGCGGCCACAAAGGCAGCCAGCTGACCTCTGCCGAGCGCCGTTCCCTGGCCTAGAAGAGCGGCGAAGGGGGATGGAAAGGAGAGGGGAGGCAGGGAATCGCCGGACACCACCCCCACCCTCTCACCCCAACACACAGTTTCATTTGGCAAAAGCATCACAAGGCGTGATTCAAGCCGAGCCCACGCTAGCAAATCTCGGGCTCCGTATCTCTCCCAGCCGGGCGGGGCGGGAAGGGAAGGGAACCGTCCCGGTGCCCTCTCCCACCCCTCCCCGCCCCTCGGCTGCTCGGCTGCAGCCCAAGGCCCTTCCGGCCCCGTCCGGCCCCGTAGACTGGGCCCCCGGGCTGGGAACAAGTTTGGTGGCGACTGAACCCATTGGCAAGCCTCTCTCCTACCGTCCCCAGGGGCGGCCCCTCCCTACGGCTTTTGGTCAAAAGCAAAAAGAAACACAGACATTTGTGTCACCCTATTAAGCACCCGGGCTTTGAATCGTGCATCAGGCGCAAAGACTTCTCATCTCCCCTTGGCAGGGTGGCCTGGTAAATACAATAAAAAGCTTTCAGGGAGTTCCTAAAATTTACCCCCTAACTTCCCTGGCCACAGGGAGAACCTTCCTAGTTAACTTCTCTCCCCCTTCCACCCCATCCCTTTCTATCACATGACAACATCTTATTTTCATGTTATCTTAAAAAAAAAAAAAAAAAGACAATTAGCAACACTGGCAGGAAATCAGATGGCGGATTCTGAGACGGTCCAGGCGCTCCCCAGGAAGCCCTGTTTTCAGGGGAGTTGACCCAGCAGCTGGTCCCTGCTGCTCTAAGATGTATGCCTTCACTTTTTCACTCCGACACTTGGATTTGAGTCTTGAGGGAGCCCTGGAAAGAGCTGCCTATGGAGGAAATGGTCTGGAAAGGGCAGTCCATGAGACAGCAGAAATCCAGGCGAAGGAGCACCAGCTCTGTGAACTTGGGGACCTCTGCCTGCTGGCTGGGGAGGGGCGTGGCCTCCAGGCTGCAGGTGGGGCAGTCAGCTGGGAGCCAGGATGTCCTTGATCTACTTTCCAAGTTGCACACAGCTCCCACAGAAGGAAGAAAGGGTGAAAGGGGGTCAAATCTTCAGCTGTTACTATGCCCTGGTACAGGAGACACTATCTATGGTGAGCTCACTGACTCCAGAGGGTTCCAAGGAGCCCACATCTCTTGATCCTGGATGCCAGGATCCCCTCTCCAAACCTGTCCTACTCAATATGCTGCCATTAACAGAGCTATGCGGTTCTGGTGCGGTCTCCAGAGGAAATTTCCTCCAGTTTAGCACCTACAGAGAAGCACTTTGGAGAGTGGGATGAGGTATGCCTAAGAGCACAAGGTCTCTGAGTAGACTCCTCTATAAACATGGCTCTACTCCAAGGAACAGAGTTGCTTCTTGACTTGGGAATAAAGAAAGTTGCAGGAAAGATCCCTTGTGCTCTGTGGCCGTTTGGAGACCTAAGTACATTAACCCCGCTGAGTAAGACTTCCGTAACCTATCAGGGACTGCCCTCCAGTTATCCCAAAGAATCCCCAGTCGGCTCCTGGGACCTTTCCAATCCCCCCACACCCCCACAAGATTTCACATACCCTGTGGTTCTGGTGGAGTTCCTAGCAGAGAAAGATGTGACAGCAGTAGCTACTTTTGGTCCGAAATGAACTTCTAGGATTTTTTATACCTGACTACCCACTATGGGACATTGTTACTACAGTGCTTCAGCAAACTGATAAATAAGTAGCTCCTTCATAGGAATAAATTGAGGATCTGTTTGAAATCCAGCAATTCCTGGTACGGTTTGGGACAACATAGACAAGTATATGAACTATGGTGACTATTTTCAGAGAAAGGAGATTCTGCATTTGCTGGGTCACAAGTTTTATAATTTATTCTTGAGATCAGTATCTTTGCAGACATCTGGATAAAGTTCATTCATTCCCTGTGTGTGTGTCAGTCACTCACTCAGTCGTGTCTGACTCTTTGCATTCCCATGGATTGTAGCCCACCAGGCTCTTCTGTCCATGGGATTTTTGAGACAAGAATATAGGAGTGGGTTGCCATTTCCTCCTCTAGAGATCTTCCCGACCCAGGGATCAAACCTGCGTCTCCTGCATTGCGGGAGGATTCTTTACTGTCTGAGCCACCACACTTGTTTAATATGTTCTCACAGGAACCTGTGGAGAATGGCTGTTCACTGCCTGCGCAGATTCTGTCTCTGACTCTGTTCCCAAACTCAATGAAAAAAAGTCCCTGAGAAGAATGAGCTTGGCACATCCCAACCCCATCACAGTTAATGCCTCGTCCAGAATTCTTTGTCTTTGCCTTATTAGATTGTAAACTTGCCATCCCGACCCCTGATGACTTGCTATTTCTTTGGCTTCCACTCTGCCCTTGAGGACTTCCCTGGTGGCTCAGACAGTGAAGCGTCTGCCTACAATGTGGGAGACATGACTGACCGACTTCACGTTCACGTTCTGCCCTTACCCCTCCGATCTAATGGCAGCATGGAGCTCCCCTGGTCCTGACCCTCCCCGCTCTCCCTCAAGTCCTGCTCTTCTAGCTAATACAGTAACTTCCTTGCCCCACCCACTGACCAGTACAACAGGTGCTCCTGGAAGGACTGCCCCCCAAGAGGGGGTTCTGACACACGCTGCCCTTCAATTGCTTTTAATACAACTTCAGACAGCAAATTCCCAGGAGACCTCAAGACTGTGATCAATTAATACCATCAATAAATACACAAGGATAATATGTTACTTTGTCAAGAAAATGATTCAGATTCAAAGCCGTTTACACATAATGGCCTATAAAATGGCCTCTTGTTTCCAGTCCATCCTGTTCAGTGTCTTCTCCCATGTTCCCCCTCCCACTTCCCTAATGATTTAGTAGAATGATCTTTTCCAAGAGCAGAGTTAGTGTCTTATTACAACTAAGAAGCAGCAGAGAGATCTGGTCCCTAAAGCTACTGTTCCTCCAACCCATTGGGCAGTCCTTCCACCTCACTGGCCAATCTGGATCAGAAAAGAGAAAATTTCAACCACCGGAACTATTTTTCAAAACTAAAGTTCTCTACTGAACGTAAAAAGTGTACAACATCTATGGAAAGCAATTTGGTAGTTCCTCAAAAGTTTAAACATAGAGTAACCATATGACCCAGCAATTTCATTCCCAGGTATATACCCAGAAGAACTGAATACAGGTATTCAAACAAATACTTGTATATCCATGCTCACAGCAGCACTACTCGTAGTAGCCAAAGGCGAAAGGAAACAAAATATCCATCAAGTGACAAACAGTAAACAAAATGTAGTGTATACATACATGGAATATAATTCAGTCATAAAACGAAATAAACTACATTCCACAAGATGAATAAACCGCCAAAATTTTATGACAAGTGAAGACAGACCAAAATAAACAGCCATATGTTGTATGATTCCATTCATATGAAATATCCAGGCATGTTAATTAATAGAGATAGAAAGCAGATCAGTAGTTGCCAGGGGTCAAGGAGAAGGGAAGAATGGGAGGTGACTACTTACTGGGTACAGGGTCTCCTTTGGGAGTGATGAAAATGTTTTGGAACTAGATAGAGGTGGTGGCTGTACAACATGTAAATGTCCTAAATACCACTGAACTGATCACTGTAAAACAGTTAATTTTATATTATATGAATTCCATCTAAAAAGAAAAAACAAAACTCTTACATCTTTGAAGAATCAGTTTATTCAGGTCCTTTCAAACCCTAATGGTCATTCTCTGAGAAATATAAAACTGAATGGGGAGGTGTTAGGAGGATGAAAATGACAAATGTTTACTCTTCTTCTGTCTGGCTGATCACAATGATGATGGTAGTGTCAATGATGAGAAAGAGGCTTAAAAGGGGCCCCACGGGGCAGGACAATACTGTATTCACAGAACACCTAGAGTAAGACCATATTCCTCAGAGACCTTACACTTTGACCCACCGTGACCCATGGTTTCTTCAGCCTTGCCCAGAGTGAGGGCTGGAAAGAGATGGACCCAGAATCCCACCCCCCCCCCCGTGTTTCCACAGTAGCGGAACCAACACGAGTTTGACTGTACCACATGGTCTCCCTAAAACGGTGGTGGGTATTTATCATTATAGCTCTCAGACTGTGAGAAGACCTCCTCCACAGACCTATATATAATAAGAATAGCAGCTAATAGTGAGTATGTAACACTTTCCAGGCACATTCCTATATAATTTACATATATTAAGTGGTTAATTTCCACCACAGCCCTGTGAGTGCAGCATTGTATTTATCCCCATTTCATAGATGAAGAAAATGAGGGACAGAGAGATGACAGTTATGTCCACGATCCCACAGCCGTCAGGCAGTGGCATCTGCACCGATGAAGAGAAGGCTGTTTGCTACACAGCTTCTTGCTTGCTTCGTGAGCACCTGAGTGAATACTCCCCGTCCCCCCACTCCCACCCACCACTGTCCCTTGTGGAATTCAACATGTTTCTCCTTTGCTCTTTCAGGGGGATCATGTCCTCCAACATCTGGCCCTGCTGCCTTTGTGTACCCTGGAGCAGAGACTTACTGAGTTTCTTTACCAATATTTCATGCCGTTTCCTACATTAGAGATATAAATATAACAAAACAATAGCTTGTCTTTCGTTTGCCTTTGCTATTGTTTTTGCGATGAGCTCTCTGTGAAAGGACATTGAGACAATATACAAATAACTCTAGCTCTGAAATTAAAGGCTTTTCTTTGCTGCTACAGGAAGTCCAGAGGAGATTTATTCTTTTTCCTGGAGAGAGAGTCTGATTCATAATTTTGCTTTATCTTGGTGCGCCATTTTGCTTTTCTCTTCCTCCTGCTTCTCTCTCCAGAAAACCTAGTAATGCTGAGCCATAAAGTCATGGCCCTCCCAAGTCAGTGAATTCAGGGTGCTGGGGACCTCACTGGGGAAAGAGGTCATTCGTCTGAGGAGGGGTTGGAAGTGGCCTCAGTGATAGCTACTCTAATATAGCCACCTCTCCATTCTATAGATGAGGTGCTTGAGCCACAAATGGTAAAGAGACAGTCATGTCCCTAGCTCATCATAAGATGCAGAACTTAAGGCCTGGCCACGCTTCTAGTTTTACATCCAAACTTTTCCCCTGCCGGGCCAACTTCTTCTTCCAAGTTGCCCCTGAAGGCAGGAGAGCATTGTTTAAAGAGTTGGTGGTTGCCAAGCCTTCCTGGAAGAGGTTTGGCCAACAGCAGATATCAGAGGTGGTAGAAACCAGGTCTAGGGACAAGGTTCAAGGCAGGAGGAATAGAGCAAAATGTCTGATGTGCAATCCAATAGATTGTTAATTTGAGACAGGCAGTCCAAAATTCTTGATCATTTCTTAAGATAAATTGTTCTAGAAGTTGTGCAAGACGGCTGAAAGTGCAGAATACAATGTTCCTTCACTGAAAATCCATGTAGTCTTGGCACTGTTCAGGGACCTTTCTGTGCATCATCTCATTTCATTCTTAGAACAATGCAAGTTCTGTGTTCTGATGTAAATTTTATTAATCTCCTTTCACAGAGCAGTCACACAGCCAAAACTGATCATCCATAGAAACTGTTTACTTTAAGAGGCTTTCCACTAAGCCACATGGCCCCCCAAAATGAGACAGGGAGCTCTTATTGCAGAAGCCTGGACTTCCATGGTGGACTCTTGTTTCCACTTCCAAAAGTAGTTTTAAAACTGTCATTGGTAGGACTTCCCTGGTGGTCCAGTGGTTAAGACTCCATGTTTCTGCTGCAGGGGTTATCAGTTCAATCCCTGGTCAGGGAATCAAGATCCCACATGCTGCATGGCATGTCCAAAATAACCCCCCAAAACAAACAAAAAACTGTCATTGGTATAGTATTGATTTTGCTAGACTTAGTCCGAAGAAGAGCAATAGGAAGTCCCTGTAAGAGGGTATGGCCCTTCTGACTTCATCCAGAGGCAAGGTCTAGGTCCCTAGGCCATCCAGCAAGCCCTCTGGAAAGGAAGACTGTAGCCTGTCCTCTCCTCCATCCCGAGGTGGGTCATCCAAAAGACGTATCCTAGTAGAGTGGCCCAGAGCTGGAACTCAGACATCACTTTGACTGAGAAAATATCTGCTGATGTTTACTAGCTATGGGGTCTTAGGGAAGATACTTAGCTTTTCTATGCCTCATTTCCCTCATCTGTAAAGTGGGGTAATAATATCACCTGCCTCATAGTATTGTTGAGAGGACTAAACTAGTTGGGCCTAGAGGATTGCCTGGCACACTATAAGCATACCTATTAATATGCTTTGAGAAGTCGTTTATCCTTAGACGTGGGTGGGACAGAAAAGCAAAAAGAACCCTGGAACCAGCTACCATTTTTACTGAGCACCTAATCTCTTTAGTGGGCTTCACTGGTGGCTCAGTGGTAAAGAAACTGCCTGCCAGTGCAGGAGACACAGTTTGATCCCTGGGTCAGGAAGATCCCCCGGAGAAGGAAATGACAACCCACTCCAGTATTCTTGCCTGGGAAATCCCATGGACAGAGGAGTCTGGCAAGCTACATGGGGTTGCAAAAGAGTGGGACATGACTTAGCAACTAAACAAATTCTTTAGTAGGTATGCTTTATTCTTTGGGCTTCACAGGTGGCACTAGAGGTAAAGAACAGGCCTGCCAATGCAGGACACTTAAGAGATGCAGGTTCAGTCACTGGGTTGGGAAGATCCCCTGGAGGAGGGCATGGCAACCTACTCAAGTATTCTTGCCTGGAGAATTCCATGGACAGAGGAGCCTGGCAGGCTATGGTCCATAAGGTTGCAAAAAGTCAGACACATTTACTGTTTCTAACCTTTACAGAAACCTTGTTAGGTAAGCATTGTTATCTCCATTTTATAAATGAGGAAACTGAGGCTCCCAAATGTCAAGCAGGTCACACGGCCAGAAAGTGGCCAAGCTGGTATCTGAATCTGTGTCAGACAGGCTACAGGTCTCTCCATTGGCTCAGCTGCTTCCCTAACACTGGGTTAGTAGTTTTAAGCAAAAGCCATCTTTAAACATAATGTTGTCTATTATCTTCATTTTATTTTTTGGTGATAGCTGGGGAGGATGGGATTGGTAGTAAAAAGTAAACAGTGTGACTGTGGTTGAACGCTCCCTTATGAGCCCCTTTGAAAACAAAATTAGGGAAGAAAACACTGCATTTACCAGAGCTGCTGAGGCCAAAGGGTGTCCCTACTGTGCTGCATACCCCCTTTTCGAGAATTTATCTGTGACTCATCCCATGTCTATGATAACTAAGTGGACTGAGACCCATAACCAAGTAAATACACTGTCATGGATTCAAGACCCACCCTCTCAGAAAAGAGGTTCAAAGTAACCTTTATCAAAACCTCTATGTTCTGCAATGTTCTGGTATGGGGAACTGATGATGACAATGATAATAACCATAAATAGCTACGATTTACAATTTATGAAAGTGCCAGGCCCTATGCTAAGTGCTTTAAATATATTTTTCCCATTTATTCCTTGCAACCATTGTTTATAGCACCCCCAATCCCAGCCTTTCATAGGCTTTCCTGGTGGTTCTGTGTAATCTGCCTGCAATGCAGGAGACACGGGTTCGATCTCTGGGTTCGGAAGATCCCTAAAGAAGGAAATGGCTACCCACTCCAGTATGCTTGCCTGGGGAAATCCCACAGACAGAGAGGCCTGACCATGGGGTTGCAAAGAGTCGGACACGACTTAGCGACTGAAGAGCAGCAACAGTCCTGTACTATGAGGTGTTAGGAAGGGAGAAAGAGAAGTAAATGACTCCTCAAGCTGCTTGCAAATACTGGTCATAGATCAGATTCTGTCAAATCCAAGGAAAAGAGTCTTCAACTGGGTCCCTTTAAAGAAAGATGAGGAGAAACTCAAAGGCATGATGCTATTATTTGTGTTGCTTTCTGGGTATGAAAAACAGGAAGAATAACCACAAACACACTAAGGTTCTTTCAAGACGTGAATCATAAACCAGATCAGCAGGTATGGTGAAGGGCTTGTCAGTTTAGCAGCTGTCGCTATACAGGGAGACAAGCGGTTGGTCGGAAGGAAATGCCAATGTTCACCCCCACCACAGCCTCCCTCCCACATGCAGCCATTTTGCACACAGTTTTGCCTTTTCTGCTGTTTATTTTGTTAAGACTCTTAAACCTGTCAGCGAAGCGGTTTCCAGCCCAGTGTGTGTGGTAATAATCTCCCTTTCTAAGAGATAAGCACCCTGAGTGAGGCCAGATTGGAAGACAAACTAACACACCAAAGTTGCTGAGCACACAGGACTCTTTGCTCAGGCTTTATTTGCTTCAGGAAAAAAGGAAACAATGTTCAGCTTGGAGATTTGGGAAGCTCACTTAGATAGGACTGGAAACACCTTGGTGAAAAATGCCAGTGCATGTGGGTATGCCCCAGCTGAACATATGCTTCTTGCAGCAGAGGGGCAAATGGAAAAAATGAGTAGGGAGGATCTGCTGGAGAATTCCAGAGAAAGGACCTTTCTGGCAAACCCAGATTTTATGCAAAGGTCTCATATCCTAGGAGACAAATTAAACTTCTACCTTTAGAACAAGGCAGGAATTTACCTCCAGACAATGAAACAAAACAAGGCAGTCAGATGAGAAATGTTCGTCTTATTTTCTAAAATCAAATGAACTTCTTCTCTCTAGGGCAGGACATTTATTCTTGGCCATAAGGAAGGAGGGTTTCCCAGTGGTGCTAGTTGTAAAGAACACACCTGCCAATGCAGGAGACTTAAAGAGACTCAGGTTTGATCTCTGGGTCAGGAAGTTCCCCTGGAGGAGGGAATGGCAATCCACTCCAGAGAGTCCATGGACAGAGGAGCCTGGTGGGCTACAGTCCGCGGGGTTGCACAGAGTCAGAGTCGGACTGAGAGACGCAGCAGCAGCAGCATGAGGGGGAAACTCCCTACCAAAGATAATGTACCATCCCTGTGGCCGCGATGTCAACTCTCTATGTCTTGTGCAGCAGCCACCGCCCTCTTCTCTGCTGACAGAGCCCTGATTTCTCTATTCAGGGGCAGCCTCTAGGAGCCTAGAGGGAGCTCCTGAGTAGTGGTAATGCTGCAGTGACCTTTTTGCCAAGACTCCCAAGGTTTTTAGTAATAGGCAGGTCTGATTCCTGAGTGGATTCTGTTCCTAATTCATTTCCTCAGAGGTGAGAAACTGAGTCTGAGGTCGAGGGCTCGACAGGCTTTAAAATGGCATCTGGAAATGTGAAGTAATGGCTTACTTGAACAACTGCCTAAGAGCCTCAGTTCACTGTCTCTACTTCCTCCTCCCACTTCACTCCTTTCAGCATCTGCACAGCTATACCTGTGTTATACTGATGCATTCTCAGGGCGTCCTCATCCAATCACAAGACTTCTGCCCTCCAAGGACAAGCTAGGGGATGAGGACTTTTTTTTTATTTCAAACTGAATAAAGTGCCCATTTTACCTTGAAAACCTAGCCAGCAAGTAGATTGAAAGGAGGTAAAAACACCTGGAAAGGTAGATTACAGAGTGAAGGTTCTGTCCCCTCCAGAAGTTTTTCACACTACAGTTTAGTTGTCCATGGGCCAGTGAGGCCATTTCTAGGTCTCTGAAATGGTGTTTTGGAAGCAGAGTTGTCCCATGTCAACAAGCATAACATTTCACCTGGAGAGGTTTTTTTTTTTTTTTTTTTTTTTGCAGCTGTACTTCTAGTTTTGTTGGTCTGTTTTTAGCATATTTCTGGAGCCCAACTTCTTGCAATTCTAATTCTTGGGGCCTGGGATAGGGCCTGGGGAACCTCCTCTGTGCTCAGCCCAGGAGATTCTGATCTTGGAAGATCCTGGGTCTACTCAGAGATATATTGCTTGGGACTCAGAGCCAGGCATTTAATCTCTTCAAAAGCAGCCTCCACCTCCCTCTCATTATAAGTAGCCTTTTTTTTTTTTTTTAAATCAGAGTTAAAATTGCTCAGTCAGAGGTTTTGCCAAAGCACTCAGCAAAAGTATTTGCATTTGCATTTTGTTGATTCCAGAATCTGAAGCATTAAGCAAAGTTTTGAAAAGGAACCTAATATTACTTTTGAGAAGAGATATTCTCCAGCTACTCCATATTGTGCAGAAACTGAACAGGGCTGGTATTCTCTGGAAGACATTTTTGGGCAGCTTTGTAAACTGTCTGATGTTTTCGCTGTTTCTCTCTAGAGCCCGGTAATGACTTGGGGGAGCTCCTCTGTGCAAATGAATAGGTAGCCTCATCTGGTCTTCAGAAGTTCCCTTTCCAGGGAAAACCACTCTGAAGTTGGTTACAGATCAGGGTCTGGATTAGAGGCCCCAGCCGGGCAAGCACTTCTAAATAAACAGAAGGGGTCACATGATTTATCGGGTGATGAGTGTTTGCTGGAAGGCATGTGGTGCGAGGTTACTGTCCAGTCAGGGGCAAAGAAGAGGGGAAAAAAACACAACAGAAAACTCCTACTTGCTTTTGTTTTGAAGGGAAACTCCCCTCCTGTGTGTGTCCTCCCCAGGACACACTGTTTCTGAAGCAAAGCATCCAGGCAAAGACTGACGCTGTTGCTTTCTGTGGCAGCAGAGCACACGATGGGGTACTTTGGGGGCACCCTGGTCAGCCGCTCATTCATGAATGGCACCTCTCTTCTAGAAGGGGTTTCTTGCCACATGTTTCCTGAGAGTCTTCTCAGATATTGCTGTGTAACAGGTCTTTCCCTTGACCAGGCTGGATTTTCAACTGGTTACCCAAAAAACATTAGCCTGATACTTGAGGATGAATCACCCACTGGACAGACAATCCACTTGCTCCAGGCTTTTTTTTTTTTTTTTTTTTGCAGGGGTGGGGTCGGGTGGGGAGGATGGGCTGGGGGCAGTCAGGCTTGCAAGTTAAACAAAAGAGAGGTGACGGGCTGCTTAGACTCTGGTCCAGGGCAGAAGCCTCCCTTGGCCAATTATATCAGGTATTGAGCTGCTTCGCTCTGTACTGGTTTTCTGGAGTTCCGAATGCTGAATGTCCACTCTCAGGGGTCAACTACAGTTCATAAATTCCAGCATAGTGCTCACATCTTTTCTACTGTGGCCTGAAAGTTCCTTATCACATCTGCAAATCAAAGAGAAAAACACCAACAGCCTAATCTAAAAATGGGCAGAAGATAGGAACATACAGTTCAGAAAAAAAGAAATGTAAATGGTGTTTAAGCACGCGAAATGATGCTTTTGGTAAGTCTCATTTCAAGTTATTTCAAAATAAAATGGCATAGTTTTTAAAAAGTTTACTTTCACCCAAGATAAATGCAAAAACTACATGAACTGGAAGAAAGTACAAAGGGGACTTCTAGGTTGTAGGGTCTATGCTGTTTCTTAACTGGGTGTTCGTTAGGTGATGCACTTAATTTGCAAAGACTTATTCAGCTGTACACTAATGATAAATGTACCTTTATGAATAAAGCATATTTCAATTAAGATTTTTAAAAATTGCATTGCAATTCCATTTTTTACCTAGTAGAGTGGCAAAGATAAAAATGTTTGATAATAGACTCTATTGACCTGATATGGAGAAATAGGCATTCTCATATATTACTAACAGGAATATAAAATAGCACATTTCGATGGTGGACAAATAGGCTATATTTCGCAAATGTACAGATGCACATATCTTCAGACATACCAATTTCACTTCTAAAATTGATCCTATTCACACCTGCACATAATGACATGAATACAGTGTCATTCTCTACAGTAGTGTTTGTAATACCAGAGGATTAGAAACAACTTAGGTGTTCTCTTTAGGAAAGAGGCTAAACTAATCACTACACACCTATAAAATGGAATATTACCCAGCTGTAAAGGCAAACTTGGAAATTCTTGATGTACCGCAACATAGTAATCTCTAAGACATATTCTTGCATAGAAAGAAAAGCAAGAAATGGGGAAGTGAGTATAGCATTCTATCATCTGAATAAATAAGGAGATAATTACATAAACTTTCTTGACATATAAACTATCTCTGGAAGAACATACAAGAAAATTGCAACACAGCTTCCAAGTAGGAGAACTGGGCAGTTGGGGGACAGAATTCAAAGGAAGACTTTTGCTGTATCTCAAATGTACATTTTGAATTATGAATGACATGATAGCATAATCTAGAAAAAATAAATGACATTTAAAATCCAAAGTCTGCGTTTTCTGTTACATGTAATATAATGACATTTTTATTATTACTTGGACTCCACTTTGATATTTTCTTTCTCTTATGTCCTCTTAGTTCCAGTCCCATCAAGTCAATGGTTTTTTGGCAGGGGCGGGCAGGGAAAATTCTAACACATTAGATCCATACATCAATCATTATAAGACATATCTTCAGAAACGTTCAAATGGGAAACATGTGGTATCTAGAATGGAGGAAACTGGTTAATCTGCTGTGCTGATTACTCACTTATCAGGCCCCAGACCATGAACTACCATTAAATGGCAATCACTGGCATTTTTTTCACATTTAAAAAGTGTTACTATTTTAAAAAACATTAGGACACACCAAGTATGCAATGTGAATTCCCAGAAAGGGAGGCCTACGAAGAGATGCTGATCAACCGAGAGTGAGAGTTGGCTGCAGAGAACACCAAAAAGGTAGGTATGGAAGGAACCCCACATGCCTCTATTTGGCTGAAGTCCGGCCGTAAAGGAGTCACCTCCAAAAATAGGACTAAAGGAACAATTCTATGGCTTTGAGGGTTTAGATGAGTTCCTTTTCTCTGTTTAGCATTAACCCTTTAGCAGAGCCTTTCCAAAGGACAAGTCCCACGGACTCAGTTCCACCCCTGGCTGTACATTTTTTTCTAATCAGTGGCTAATCAGAGGCTCACACCTTGCAGTTTCCTCACGTTGAAATATGGTAGCATTAAGGGATTTTTCCTCTTCTGTTTTTTTAAAAAAGTAACTGCTGTGAAGTAGGATGTTGTTGTTTGGTTACTAAGTCGTGTCTGACTCTTTCGTGATCCTATGGACTGTAGTCCACGAGGTTCCTCTTTCCATGGGATTTCCCAGGCAAGAATACTGTAGTGGGTTGCCATTTCTTCCTCGAGGGGATCTTCCCACTCAGGGATCCAACCCAAGTGTCCTGCATTGGCAGGCAGATTCTTTACCACTGAGCCACCAGAGAAGCCTGTAGAGTAGGATACTCCTGATCAGACATATTTCTATCCAGTATGTAGAGTAAGGTCCATAGCATCTTCCAGAGAGGAAAGAAGAATTTTACCCGGAGGGAAGAAAATCAGCTCTCAGTTGCTCTTGGGTGGCTGCTGATGCTGACCAGCCTCCGAACACCCCGGTTCTGTGGCGAGGCCGAGGCCGGAGGACCGCGGATACTGATCCTACTACCCACCAGTTTCTGTGAGTAAGACATGATCACGCCCAGAGCCTTGTTTCGGCTGGATTTCTTTTTGTACTATGAGAGGATTTTCAATTTAAAATAGAATCAGAGGATATGGTCCTTTCACACATGTACCCTCAGAAGAATAGAATTAAAGAACGGAGAGACAGATTTCTGGTAAATATCTGATTTACAGAAGACCTATGTTTATCCCCTAACCAATGAGCATGTACCAAAAATCTCTCCTCATCTTCCAGCCAATGAACTTACTGCTTGGACTCTGGCTGGACTTCCCCCCTTTTACACTGCTTACACATAAATACAGCCCACTCCAAACCCTTAGTGGACCCGCCATAGCTCACACAGCATGCATTTTCTGAATGTCATTTCAACTGTTATTCTCAAATAAATTCAATTTTTGGTCATACAAACTTGTCTCAATTTACCTCTTTATTTAGATTGACAGTACCATCTTCCTTTAGTTACAAGGACCATAAATCAACAATTTTATAGTTGCATTCCACCTATTAGGGACCAGTCATTGTGAAAGTCTCGTTTAAAAGACAAGAACAAAGTATCTTTACATTGTCTGAAATAGCTAGAAGAAACCTCACAGGTCTCCTGGTCTCTTAACCCTCTATCTGATGAATTCTATCTAAATTTTAAAGGTCACCCTCCCCCTCCAAGGAGCGTCCTAGTTTCTAAAATTTCATAAATAGCTACTCTAGACATTTATTCAAGTAAAAAATTATCTATCCTTACATTAATCCTTATGTTAAGCTTTGTATATACTAGAACTTTCTGTATTGTGATGATGAAGAGTCACTGAACAATATTTTCTAAAATACTGTTTTAGAAACAGTTCTTAACTCAAACTGTTCATTTTATGGACAAGCACACTGAGGCTCAGATCAAAAGGCCAGAGCAGTCTTAGGTCAAGACTCTAGGCTTCCTGACTTCCACTCAATGCAACACTCTTATAGGCATACTGGGCTCTTTTTTATACATATAAATTGTAAAATCCCTTAACAATTAAGGGATTTAATTGAATTGTTAAATTAAGAACTTAATTGTTAAGTTCCTATTTTGTTATCTAGACTAAAATCTTTTATCTCCTAAACTGCACCTGTTCCCTTCTTTTTTTCTTTTTCAGTATCACTTGCTAGGGTCGGTATAGCTGACCCACTAGTTTTTGGTCTACTATGACTACCATTGCATTTTCTCCTATTCCCCCTTGCTTCCTGAATAGGCTCTCATTTCCTTGTTTCAGGGTAGTCTGTTTATTCTCCCCTCTATTGTATTATCTCCTGCTTCCCACTAATGAGCTTCTTCCTGTTTTTGACAGATGGTTCTCTGTTTTGACAAGGTAAAATTGATCAGCGATTTAAACCCATGTGAAACATCTCTAAGTACAAACTTACTACAGGGAAAGATTTAAATGATGCCGACTTCCTTGCAGATAACCACTTGGAAGGCAATTTTAATAGCCAGATGAATTCTAAATGGGGAGCTCTGTTTAAACTTTGTATTCCATAAATAGAAACAAAGTGCAGACATCCTGCTTCTTGATTTCTTTGGTCATCTGAAGCTGTCAGAAGATGCTTTTATTTGTTTTCTTGATTTTTCTTCTGCATGTGAGATAGTGGCTAGAGAGTGTCCATAGCACACCAAGGGCTGGAATGACCCCTCAGTTCTCTGCTGCAGGTAGATGTGCCCTGAGACCTTGGTCAACACCTCACTGCCTTTTAAAGATGGGCCCAGTGAGCCTTTCATTCCAATCATCCACACAATTGTGGATTTGATAACTTGACTCCAAAATGAGACACTCCTGACCAAACAGATACTCCCTATGAACTCAGGTGACTTAAGAATCTGAATTTGCATTTTTAAGTTTTTCTCACAGACTCTTTGGCTTTCAGAAATAGAAATAGTTAAGATATTATTTAGATTTGGGATTGATAACACAGGGCCCACAGAAAACTCCAAGGTCGGTGAATCGATTCAGAAGTTGTATCAGCCAGGATGGGTTAAATTATGCTGTGAAAACAAACAGTTCCAAAAATCTCAGTAGATTAAAGCCACAGAAGCTTGAACAATAAAAGCTTGTTCATGCCTCATATTAAGTCAAGGTTGATTGGGGCCTTTACACCTAGACCACTGTCATCCTCATTCCTGGACCTGATGGAGGAGCCACCATCAGGAACTTTATAGGCTTCAGTGCAGAAGGCAAAAGAACACTGCTGTTAATTCTTCAACCCAGATGTGTTACCCAGCACGTCTGCTCACACTTCATTGGCTGGTGCCTGGGTTCAGTGGGGTGAAGAAGTGTAATCCTCCTGCAAGAAGGAAAACTACAGTGGAGAACTGTTCACTGCAGGGTCCAGGAATTCTCGAAGTAGCGTGCAAAAGGATGTGTGAATAGGCCTAGGTGACTGTTTCTGGACAGCAGTGGTAGAGTTTTCAGTCTACCCCATGTCCCCTCTCAAAAAAAACCCCCAAAGTTAACCAATGATCCTTATCCAAACTCCTTATTTTACAGATGGGAGAGCTTGAAAGCCAAATCTTTAAACAACTTGCCAAAAACCAAAACAACTTGCCGTGAACTTGCTAAAACAACAGCTAATTGGGAGCAGAACCACCTCTGAGACTATATCAGGGAGAGGCAACACTCCCAGGCACAGCAAAAGGCTCCAGACTGTGTAACCAGCCCTCCACATTCAGATTTAATTTAGAGAGGAAGAAAGAGGTCATGGGAAGGGGCTTTGTTTCCTGTAGGTTTCAAATCCCAAATGGAGGTTGGAAACGGGTAGAGGATCCTCCTTGGAAACTTTTGAAAAATAGCTCATTTGAAGAGATTCCAATGCCAAGAAAAACGTGACCCCTTGTCCTCCCCCACCGCTCGCCTTTCCTTCAGCCCTCTTTCCTCTTGTCAGGTAACCTGGGCGTCCATCACATCCTTCCAGCTTCCTCATGTCTCAGCTTCCCGCTGGGGTCCAACAAAAGGCGTTATCCTGGAAGAACTGGGTTTTCCATCTCTTTTCATAACTCTGTTTCCTTTTCGGAAGACCATGTGTTTTCCTTAATTCATTGTAACTCCCCACCCTGTCACCCCCCTTTACTTTACCTTACTTTCATCTCAGGCTGGAATATTGCTTAGCTTCCCAACCAACAGGGTAGGGTTTTACTTTAGCCATTTAAACAAACAAAAGCTCCTCTGACCCTCCAAGCATGAGGACCAAGATTAGGATTCAAGAGAAAACTTGGCAATGTATCTGAATTCTCAATTCTCTTTTCTCTTCCCCTTCACTCAGTATTTTCTGTTTCCCCGTTTTCTATCCCTTTTCCCATTGGATTTGTATTAGGCCATGATGGGGGATCAGGAAAATCAAGTGTGGTGTGGAATGTGGAAGTTATTGACTACCAGGATAGAAGAGGGGAAAATGAGATTTGTTCCTTTAGAGAAGTATTTTTATAAATTGGTTAATCAAACAACCAGTCTCTGAATAGTTCTAAAATTCGAGGTAATTTGGTACCATATAAAAACACACAGGTGGAGAGTGTGTTGAAACAGAAGATCTAAATTCTGGACTAAAGGTCACTCGGGACTTGATCAGTAGATAAAGGAGCATTTCTTCTTTCCTTTTCCTGATGCAGATTTGTCCCTTACGCTAACATAAGCCAGCCTTCAATGTGTGATTGAGTCCTACTGATTGCAAAGACTGACAAATAAGGGGGTCTTTCTAGTATCCTGGGATTGATAACAAAATCAGAAAAGAGGGAATAAAAAATATCTTTTATATTAATAATAGAGTCCAAGACAAAACCCATTCCAACCAATAGACCCATTTTCAACCATTCATCCTAGGGTGGCTCTGTTCAAATTGACTGGTTCATGCTGTCAATATGGCTACAAAAGCAAGAGCTGAGACAATCGGATGAGAATATGTGGACACGATCTGGGACTGTCCAGGGATGGGTGGACCTCACAGAACAGAGGCCCATAGAGGGTCTTGGGCAAGAGTCAGGATTTGGGAATTTGGACTCAAACTCTGCTTTTACTAGCTGTGGCATCCAAGACAACAACTGAATTGTACTTGACTTTAATTTCCTTACTTTCAAAGTGGTACTGATGGGCTAGATGATTTTGGAAGGACCATTCCAACTCTAAGGTTCTGACTCTAATCAGATGGAAAGACATTTAATGATGGATATACTTTTGTTGAAACTATAAGACAACTTAGCTGAGATATTGTAGAAAATAATTAAATAATTTGCTGTTAGTGTTAGTCACTCAGTCGTGTCTGACTTTGCGACCACATGGACTGTAGCCCACCAGGCTCCTCTGTCCATGGAATCCTCCAGGCAAGAATACTGGAGTGGGAAGCCATTCCCTTCTACAGGGAAACCTTTCCAACCCAGGGGTTGAACCTGGGTCTCACACATTGCAGGCAGATTCTTTGGGAGTTATGTTATTGTAATTTCAGCCACCATTAATCCTTTCAGAACTCCCAGTGGGAATATATACATAATAATGATGATGACTATTATTGATATGGCCCCAGTAAATATTAGGAACGTTGAATTTAATGGATGGTTAGACCGGCCACCTTGGAGGCTCTTTCTAAACAAAAATTCCCTATGATTTCAGGATTCTCTATGCGAAATGCTAAACAAGGTTCAGGATCTTTAGGAAAGAGGTACCTGTCTTTGCTTCTTTTTTATTTTTCCCCTCATTTTTAAAACTGAGATTCTCTTGGGGATTTGTATTCTACTGGGAAATACAGTTCTTTCATATTAGGGTCCTGCCTTTAAGACTTCAGTTAACCTAATTACCTCTTTGAAGATCCTATCTTCAAACACACTCACACTGGAGATTAGGGCTTCAACATACAGATTTTTAAGGGGACACAATTCAGTCCATAATATACCCTAACTCCTTAGTCTAAGGTTCCCTCCATAACATGCTGCAAGCCAACAGCAATGGAACGTCAATGCTTTGGGAGAGATTTCAAATAATTATGGTAGTCTTGGATATTCAGAGGCATTTAATATAAGGTAATAAATAACAAGATACGATGTTCTTCCTTGCTCTGATTTTAAGCCATTTCAAGGATGCCTTGAGGGCCCGTCTCTTGGCAGCTTACAGAATTAGTAGAGTTTCTACCAGGAGTTTTGTCTCAGAAGAGAGGAGGCTAAGACAGGAAAATGTCTATTTCATTAGATATTTGAAGGACTGCCATGAGAAAATAGAACTGGATCACAAATCACAAATATCTGGCATATGTGACATCATTTCCCTTTTTCTACCCTTGGCAGACATTACTTATCAATCATGGCCTTCACCAAAGCCTCAGAATACTCTCACTACAGTACTCTAAATAGTACTATTTTCTGAAAAGAAGTGGTATATAAGGCAAAATAATAAAAATAACATTGTCAGTAGCTAACATTCATAGAGTGCCTAACAAGTGCCAGGTATTGCTCTCAATTCTTTCACATAGAAACCCATTTATTTCTCCCTCATACCCATTCTATGAGGTAGGCACTGATGAAATTCACATTTTCCAGGTGAGGACACTGAGACACAAGTACTCGGTGAAGAGGGGGAGGCATGTGGGTTTGAACTCAGGCCACAGGGCTCCAGAGCCATGATCAGCATTACTCTCCTATAGTGTTCACCCTTCTTGGGTAGAATTTATCCCACATTAATTCCACAAGCTCTCTATCAGATCTAGTCCCTTAAATCTATTTCTCACTTCCACTGTACAATCATAAGGGATTTGATTTAGGTCATACCTGAATGGTCTAGTGGTTTTCCCCACTTTCTTCAATTTAAATCTGAATTTTGCAATAAGGAGTTCATGATCTGAGCCACAGTCAGCTCCCGGTCTTGTTTTTGCTGACTGTATAGAGCTTCCCTATCTTTGGCTGCAAAGAATATAGTCAATCTGATTTCGGTTTTGACCATCTGGTGATGTCCATGTGTAGAGTCTTCTCTTGTGTTGTTGGAAGAGGGTGTTTGCTATGACCAGTGCATTCTCTTGGCAAAACTCTATTAGCCTTTGCCCTGCTTCATTCCATATTCCAAGGCCAAATTTTCCTGTTACTCCAGGTGTTTCTTGACTTCCTACTTTTGCATTCCAGTCCCCTATAATGAAAAGGACATCTTTTTTGGGTGTTAGTTCTAAAAGGTCTTGTAGGTCTTCATAGAAGCGTTCAACTTCAGCTTCTTCAGCCTTACTCGTTGGGGTATAGGCTTGGATTACTGTGATATTGAATGGTTTGCCTTGGAAATGAACAAAGATCATTCTGTTGTTTTTGAGATTGCATCCAAGTACTGCATTTCAGACTCTCTTGTTGACCATGATGGCTACTCCATTTGTTCTAAGGGATTCCTGCCCACAGTAGTAGATATAATGGTCATCCGAGTTAAATTCACCCATTCCAGTCCATTTTAGTTTGCTGATTCCTAAAATGTCAATGTTCCCTCTTGCCATCTCCTGTTTGACCACTTCCAATTTGCCTTGATTCATGGACCTGACATTCCAGGTTCCTATGCAATATTGCTCTTTACAGCATTGGACCTTGCTTCTATCACCAGTCACATCCACAGCTGGGTATTGTTTTTGCTTTGGCTCCATCCCTTCATTCTTTCTGGAGTTATTTCTCCACTGATCTCCAGTAGCATATTGGGCACCTACCAACCCAGGGAGTTACCCTTTCTGTATCCTATCATTTTTCCTTTTCATACTGTTCATGGGGTTCTCAAGGCAAGAATACTGAAGTGGTTTGCCATTCCCTTCTCCAGTGGACCACATTCTGTCAGACTTCTCCAACATGACCCTCCTGTCCTGGGTGGCCCCACACGGCATGGCTTAGTTTCATTGAGTTAGACAAGGCTGTGGTCTGTGTGATCAGATTGGCTAGTTTTCTGTGATTATGGTTTCAGTGTGTCTGGCCTCTGATGCCCTGTCACAACCCTACCATCTTACTTGGGTTTCTCTTACCTTGGACGTAGGGTATCTCTTTCACGGCTGCTCCAGCAAAGCGCAATCACTGCTCCTTATCTTGGACGAGGGGTATCTCCTCACGGCAGCCCCTCCTGACCTTGAACATGGAGTAGCTCCTCTCGGCCCTCCTGCGCCCTCACAGCCTCTGCTCCTTGGACGTGGGGTAGCTCCTCTCAGCCACCAGCCCTGACACTGGGCGCACGGTAGCAGAAGATATTAAGAGGTGGCAAGAATACACAGAACTGTACCACAAAGAGCTTCATGACCCAGATAATCACGATGGTGTGATCAGTCACCTAGAGCCAGACATCCTGGAATGTGAAGTCAAGTGGGCTTTAGAAAGCATCACTACAAACAAAGCTAGTGGAGGTGATGAAATTCCAGTTGAGCTATTCCAAATCCTGAAAGATGATGCTGTGAAAGTGCTGCACTCAATATGCCAGCAAATTTGGAAAACTCAGCAGTGGCCACAGGACTGGAAAAGGTAAGTTTTCATTCCAATCCCAAAGAAAGGCAATGCCAAAGAATGCTCAAACTACCACATAATTGCACTCATCTCACATGCTAGTAAAGTAATGCTCAAAATTCTCCAAGCCAGGCCTCAGCAATACGTGAACCGTGAACTTCCAGATGTTGAAGCTGGTTTTAGAAAAGGCAGAGGAACCAGAGATCAAATTGCCAACATCCTCTGGATCATGGAAAAAGGAAGAGAATTCCAGAAAAACATCTATTTCTGCTTTATTGACTATGCCAAAGCCTTTGACTGTGTGGATTACAATAAACTGTGGAAAATTCTGAAAGAAATGGGAATACCAGACCATCTGACCTGCCTCTTGATAAACCTATATGCAGGTCAGGAAGCAACAGTTAGAACTGGACATGGAACAACAGACTGGTTCCCAATAGGAAAAGGAGTACATCAAGCCTGTATATTGTCACCCTGCTTATTTAACTTCTATGGAGAGTACATCACAAGAAACGCTGGGCTGGAAGAGTCACAGGCTGGAATCAAGATTGCTGGGAGAAATATCAATCACAGATGTGCAGATGACACCACCCTTATGGCAGAAAGTGAAGAGGAACTAAAAAGCCTCTTGATGAAAGTGAAACAGGAGAGTAAAAAGTTGGCTTAAAGCTCAACATTCAGAAAACAAAGATCATGGCGTCTGGTCCCATCACTTCATGGTAAATAGATGGGGAAACAGTGTCAGACTTTATTTTTGGGGGCTCCAAAATCACTGCAGATGGTGATTGCAGCCATGAAATTAAAAGATGCTTACTCCTTGAAAGGAAAGTTATGACCAACCTAGATAGCATATTCAAAAGCAGAGACATTACTCTGCCAACAAAGGTCCATCTAGTCAAGGCTATGGTTTTTCCAGTGGTCATGTATGGATGTGAGAGTTGGACTGTGAAGAAAGCTGAGCACCGAAGAATTGATGCTTTTGAACTGTGGTGTTTGAGAAGACTCTTGAGAGTCCCTTAGACTGCAAGGAGATCCAACCAGTCCATTATAAAGGAGATCAGTCCTGGGTGTTCATTGGAAGGAATGATGTAAAGCTGAAACTCCAATACTTTGGCCACCTCATGCAAAGAGTTGACTCATTGGAAAAGACCCTGATGCTGAGAGGGATTAGGGGCAGGAGGAAAAGGGGACGACAGAGGATGAGATGTCTGGACGGCATCACTGACTCGATGGACATGAGTTTGAGTGAACTCCGGGAGTTGGTGGTGGACAGGGAGGCCTGGTGTGCTGCAATTCATAGGGTCACAAAGAGTTGGACACGACTGAGTGACTGAACTGAACTGAATTCCACAAGCAGAACTAGAGCCACTGGGGGAACACTACAGAGTCAGATTTGTTCAACAAAAGAAAATAGCTTTTTAAACAATTGAATTGTTCTAATAATGGCATGATCAGATCAGATCAGTCGCTCAGTCGTGTCTGACTCTTTGTGACCCCATGAATCGCAGCACGCAGGCCTCCCTGTCCATGACCAACTCCCGGAGTTCACTGAGACTCACGTCCATCGAGTCAGTGATGCCATCCAGCCATCTCATCCTCTGTCGTCCCCTTCTCCTCCTGCCCCCAATTGCTCCCAGCATCAGAGTCTTTTCCAATGAGTCAACTCTTCACATGAGGTGGCCAAAGTACTGGAGTTTCAGCTTTAGCATCATTCCTTCCAAAGAAATCCCAGGGCTGATCTCCTTCAGAATGGACTGGTTGGATCTCCTTGCAGTCCAAGGGACTCTCAAGAGTCTTCTCCAACACTACAGTTCAAAAGCATCAATTCTTTGGCACTCAGCCTTCTTCACAGTCCAACTCTCACATCCATACATGACCACTGTAAAAACCATAGCCTTGACTAGACGGACCTTTGTTGGCAAAGGAATGTCTCTGCTATTGAATATGCTATCTAGGTTGGTCATAACTTTCCTTCCAAGGAGTAAGCGTCTTTTAATTTCATGGCTGCAGTCACCATCTGCAGTGATTTTGGAGCCCAGAAAAATCAAGTCTGACACTGTTTCCACTGTTTCCCCATCTATTTCCCATGAAGTGGTAGGACCGGATGCCATGATCTTCGTTTTCCGAATGTTGAGCTTTAAGCCAACTTTTTCACTCTCCACTTTCACTTTCATCCAGAGGCTTTTTAGTTCCTCTTCACTTTCAGCCATAAGGGTGGTGTCATCTACATATCTGAGTTTATTGATATTTCTCCCGGCAATCTTGATTCCAGTTTGTGTTTCTTCCAGTCCAGCGTTCCTCATGATGTACTCTGCATATAAGTTAAATAAACAGGGTAACAATATACAGCCTTGACGAACTCCTTTTCCTATTTGGAACCAGTCTGTTGTTCCATGTCCAGTTCTAACTGTTGCTTCCTGACCTGCATACAAATTTCTCAAGAGGCAGGTCAGGTGGTCTGGTATTCCCATCTCTTTCCACAGTTTATTGTGATCCACACAGTCAAATGCTTTGGCATAGTCAATAAATCAGAAATAGATGTTTTTCTGGAACTCTCTTGCTTTTTCTATGATGCAGCGGATGTTGGCAATTTGATCTCTGGTTCCTCTGCCTTTTCTAAAACCAGCTTGAACATCAGGAAGTTCATGGTTCCCATATTGCTGAAGCCTGGCTTGGAGAATTTTGAGCATTACTTTACTAGCGTGTGAGATGAGTGCAATTGTGCGGTAGTTTGAGCATTCTTTGGCATTGCATTTCTTTGGGATTGGAATGAAAACTGAGCTACCTGAAATATTAGGTGTTCTGTCACTGCAGACATACAAGCATAGTTGTAGAACTATGTGTTAGAGTTATTGTACAATGGATTCCTGAGTTGGGTAAAGGGAGGGGTGGTTTGGATACATACCCTTAACTTCCCATCTGGCTCTAAAATTCAAGCGTTTCTTGACTTAAGCTGTGTCAACAAAACTAAATGAAACCCACAAGTGACATCCTTCCTGATTTTTTTCTTTTTTGCCATCTCCCTTAACTCCCAGCATTGTCAAGCACAAAGAATGTCCAGGATTTGAATAAATCACATTGAGTTTTAAAAATAGACACTTGATAGATGGCAGATAAAATCCACCAGTCCCCAAATACAAACACTAGTCTTGAAAAGACAAGATTAAACTCTATAAAACCATTGTTCTTTAATTGAGTTGGCTTATTCATCTTTTTATTATCACTTTTCTGGGGAAAGGATCAAAGTTATAGCAACAGAAAGATAGGGAGGTTTGCTAGTTGTTAATGAAGTTGACAATGTCTTCAAACATTAACTCTCTATCTCTCTTCAGGAATGGCATGCTTCGCAAAGCAAGCATCCTTTTCTGGAATGTGACCTTGGCCATTTCTAGCAGCAGCAGAGAGAAATGCCATCCTTATGAGGTTACCACTTACGATGGGAAAGAGTATTAATGGCAGGTGCCAAATCATTGGAGATGAAGACTCACATATGCAAAATACTAAGGAAACTTCTAATATTTTATATGTCATCCAAAATTTTTACCTGAAAGACTCTTCTATACTTCTGGAAGGCTGGCATTATACCCTAAGCCAGGTGTAAATGGCCAGTGTTATTTTTGCACTGCTCCTGAGACCTCCTGTTTTAAGACAGAGGCCTGACTCTCTCCTTGGCCCAGCTCCAATCCAGACTTTAGATTTACTTCCTGAAACTTCGAGAACAAAACTCAGAGAAGAGTCCCTTCTCATTTACTAGCCAGTGTATTTCAGAGGGCTGACCAGTAGAATCAGCTTATCTGACTCCAGTACTGAATCAAGATATATGACCTTGGACAAATCACTTAAGACCTCAGTGTCTCTGTCTCTTATTTTTGGATCTATATATTCAATGCAATCCCAATTTTTAAAAAATCAAGTTATTTTGTAGACAATGAAAAACTGACTCAAAATTTCATATGGAAATGCAAAAGATGTAGAATAGCCAACACAATCCTGGAGAAGAACAATACAATTGGAAGACTGATGCTACCTAACTTCAGATTTTACTGTAAAGCCACAAGAACCAAGACAGTGTAGTAATGGCAAAATACCAGACAAATAAATCAACAGAATAAAGAGCCCAGAAATAGACCCACATAAATATAGTCAACTGATTTTTGACAAAGAAGCAAAGGCGAACAATGGAACAAACACAGTCTTTTCAACAAATTGTGCTGGAATAACTGGCAACCACATTGAAAAAGAAAAAAAAAAGAAACCTAGACACAGAACTTACAACCTTCATAAAAATTATCTCAGAATGGATCACAGACCTAAACATAAAACTCAAAACTACAAAACTCCTAGAAGAGGAGAAAACCTAGATGACTTTGAGTATGGCAATGATTTTTTAGATAACACACCAAAGGCCCAATCCATGAACGAAATAATTGATATGCTGGACTCCATCAATATTAAAACTTTGGCTCTTGCAAAAGACAATGTCAAGAGGAGGAGAAGCAAGCCATAGACTGGGAAAAAAAAAAAATGTTTGCAAACAACAAAGGATTAAATAAAGGATAAAGGATTGTTATCCAAAATTCATATGCCATCAAGGAAATGCAAATTAAAACAAGATACCACTAAACATCTATTAGAATGGCCAAAATCCAGAACACTGACAACACAAAATGCTGGTGAGGATGTGAAGAAACAGGAACTCTTGTTCATTGTTGGTGGGAATGCAAAATGGTAGAGCCATTTAGGAAGACAGTTTGATAACTTCTTAAAAAACTATACTTATTCTTACCATACAGTCCAGCAGTTGAGCTCCCTGGTATGTACCCAAAGGAATTTAAAACATGTGTTCACACAAAAACTTACACACAGATGTTCACAGCAGTTTTTTTCATAATTGCCAATACTTGGAAGCAACCAAGATGTTCCTCAATAGATGAATGGATAAGTAAACTGTGATACATCAACGTTGTGGAACATAATTTAGCACTAAAAAGAAATAATCTAAAAAAACCACAAAAGGACATAGAGGAATCTTTAATGAATATTACTAAGTGGAGGAATAGGAAAAGGAGTACGTCAAGGCTGTATATTGTCACCCTGCTTATTGAACTTCTATGCAGAGTACATCATGAGGAACGCTGGGCTGGAAGAGGCACAAGCTGGAATCAAGATTGCCGGGAGAAATATCAATAAACTCAGATATGCAGATGACACCACCCTTATGGCAGAAAGTGAAGAGGAACTCAAAAGCCTCTTGATGAAAGTGAAAGAGGAGAGTGAAAAAGTTGGCTTAAAGCTCAACATTCAGAAAACGAAGATCGTGGCATCCGGTCCCATCACTTCATGGGAAATAGATGGGGAAACAGTGGAAACAGTGTCAGACTTTATCTTTTTGGGCTCCAAAATCACTGCAGATGGTGACTGCAGCCATGAAATTAGAAGACGCTTACTCCTTGGAAGGAAAGTTATGACCAACCTAGATAGTACATTCAAAAGCAGAGACATTCCTTTGCCAACAAAGGTCCGTCTAGTCAAGGCTGTGGTTTTTCCAGTGGTCATGTATGGATGTGAGAGTTGGACTGTGAAGAAAGCTGAGCGCTGAAGAATTGATGCTTTTGAACTGTAGTGTTGGAGAAGACTCTTGAGAGTCCCTTGGACTGCAAGGAGATCCAACCAGTCCATTCTAAAGAAGATCAGTCCTGGGTGTTCATTGGAAGGAATGATGCTAAAGCTGAAACTCCAATACTTTGACCACCTCATGTGAAGAGTTGACTCATTGGAAAAGACTCTGATGCTGGGAGCGATTGGGGGCAGGAGGAGAAGGGGACGACAGAGGATGAGATGGCTGGATGGCATCACCGACTCGATGGACATGAGTTTGAGTGAACTCCAGGAGTTGGTGATGGACAGGGAGGCCTGGCGTGCTGTGATTCATGGGGTCGCAAAGAATCAGACACGACTGAGTGACTGAACTGAACTGAAGTGGAAGAAGCCAATCTTAAAAGGCTACATACTGTAGGATTCCAACTATATGGCATTCTGGAAAAGGTAAAACTATGGAGAAGGTAAAAAATTCAGTGTTTTCCAGGGGTTGAGGGTGTGGAAGGGATAGACAAAAGAGAGAATTTTTAGCACAGTGAAAACAGGCTGTATGATACTGTAGTAGTGGATACATGCCATTATACATTTATTCAAACACCAAAGTGACCCATAACATAAACTATGGACACTGGGTTATTACAACATGTCAGTGGAGGTTTACTGATTGTAACAATGAATGGAGGAGGTTCTTCAGGCATGAAAACAGAGTGTATATGGGAAATCTCTCCACCTTTCCCTCAATTTTGCTATGAACATAAAACTGTTCTAAAAAATGAAGTCTAAAAAGCATGTATAATGCTCAGAGCCTTGCTTAACTTCTCCTTTATTAAAGCCATTAGCTGATGACTACATACCCTTGAGAGAGTCACTGTGATAGGGTGTCAACCTTGAGGTCACAAAGCACTTGGGAACAATTACATTAAAACTAAAGAGAGATTCAGCCTGAAGCCAGGATGCAGCCACAAGAAGCAATGATCAATTCTTATCTTTTTTTTTTCCATTCCAATTAGATGTTCTTTATTTGGATTGATTTACAGAACTTTTTTTTCAAATAAGTAACTTGATTGATATTGGAAACCCGGATAATACCCCTGGCTGGGGTTCTCTCACATCAACACGTTTTGTTCATGTATGCTCAGTTGTGTCTGATTCTTTGCAACCGCCTGGACTGTAGCCCACCAGGCTCTTCTGTCCATCGAATTTTCCAGGCAAGAATACTGGAATGAATTCCCATTTTTTACTCCAGATCAACATGTTTAGGTGAGTAAAACTCATATCTAGTAAGTTTGAGAAGTGCTGCTTACTGAACAGTCTCTCTTAGAAATTCATCTTCTGAGGAAAGTAGAGAAACCTTCCAAATTTTAACTGATCTACTAGTTCCCAAACATCTATGGCTACAGATGCCTTATTCCTTATTGTATGTGCATACTCAGTCATGTCTGACTCTGAGACCCCATGGACTACAGCCCACCAGGCTCCATTGTCCATGGGATTTTCCAGGGAAGAATATTGGAGTGGGTTGCCATTTCCTCCGCCAGGGGATCTTGCCAACCCAGGGAATTGAACCTGTGGCTCCTGCGCCTCCCACATTTGCAGGCAGATTCTTTTACCATGGAGCTACCTGGGAAGTCCTTGTTAATATTTTCTACATGTAGATTCTACAACTAATATGTTGGGAATATTGTGCTAAAAACAGTCTGGAATAAATGATAGTCATTACTCCAAATTTTCTAATTTTGCATAGACACCCCCATACCTGGAGACAAGTCCCAAACTCTTTAGCCTGGTTTTTTAAGGTCCTCCATAGTATCTTCCCAACCTAGTTTTACAGCCTCATTTCCCACTGCTCTTCAATGCCAATTTGCTGCTCTAACAAATCTCTTCTATTCTTTGTTCCATAAATACTTTACATCCAATTCTCCACCCCTATTTGTGTACATCTTCTTTAGGAGGGTGTTGAATTTCATTAGGACTTGGAGAAATATCAGAAGTTCTTAATTAGTCATTTAGCAAATATTTATTGAGTGTTTGCTTAAACATTGTATCTCTTGGGATGCTTTGTTGAAAGCATCATAAATAGGCTCTAGCTAATTTAAGAAGAGGAATTTATTGAAAGGACATTGGGTAACTCAAAGAATTTCTAGGGGTCCAGAGAATAGTCTTGAAGACTGTGCAGCCAGGAATGCTACTATAAATTCCACTGCAGGATTCATCCAGGGAAGACAGCAGAGCCATCACCCTGAGTCTGGACATTACAGCTTATACTGTCAGCTCTGGCAGCAGCAGTTCTTGGATACTGACGCTTGAATCACTGACACTACTGTCTCCAGGAGTTGGAGTAGTTGCTGCAGTATCCAGTGCTCACCACCAGCCTGGGTTCTGTATGTTCCTTCCTTCCTAACAATCGTAGTTGCAAAGACACCAGCTGATGGGTAGTAGCTGGATCATATGTCTATGTCGGAACTGTAAGGGAGAAATCCAGTGTCTGGAATTTTCAGCTTTAATAAGAGGAACTGGGTTCTGTCACACAAGATAGGGGTTTCCTGAGAGCAATGCGCTTCAGATGAAAGATGGTCAAAAAATAATTATTTACTACAGTTATATGACGGATGAATAGAAAATAAGGGAAAGAAGGGGACTTTTCATACGCCCAAAAGAGTTCACCTAAGTAGACAAGATGAATAGATGAGATTTTTGGAAAATGAGAGAATTTATAAGAGCATAACAAATTGCACTGTTTAATTTAAAAATACTAAAATAACATTGTGGCTTAGAGGGTAAAGTATCTGCCTACAATGTGGGAGACCCAGGTTCGATCCCTGGGTCAGGAAGATCCTCTGGAGAAGGAAATGGCAACCCACTCCAGGATTCTTGCCTGGAAAACCCCATGGATGGAGGAGTGTTGTAGGCTACAGTCCATGGTGTCGCAGAGAGTCAGACACAACTGAGCGACTTCACTCACTCAAAATAACTTTGAACATAATCAACAGAGTTAAAGAAAAGTGTACTTTACAGCTCCAAGCCACTGCTTTCCCAATAGATCTTTTTCTAGGACAAAATTTATATAAACAAGCTCTGTTTCCACTTGGAATATTTTCACACAGCCTCCCGGCTACACTTTCTAAGTTTATCTAAATAGAGACAAGTTCCTTGGTCACCTAACAGGTACATGGTGCCCAGGACGGAGCCATCTCTAAATCTACATATTTGGTTAAGCAAAAATGCTAGCTTTCTTTCCTTCCTTGGGAAGATAGACTTTCGGGCTAAAGAATCAGGAAACAATACCATGAACTTGGGAATGAGTGTAGGTTCTTGACCTGCAGTCAGCTAGGCAGAGAACATGCCCAGTGTCCTGGGAAACTCAATAACATTCCTCTGCATTGTGTGTTTACCTCTTTCCATGGGGAAGGGCAATGCTAGGCTGCACTGGGGGAGCCACCTCGTGGAATTGAGAACTGAGTGCTTCTCCTGTGCTATGTTAAGATCACTGCTGCACAGAGCATTGGGAGCTCTGCTCCTGCAGTCAGTCAGTGTCTACCTGAGATTAACAATGGGAGTCGTGTAGGAAAAAATGGGTCTCTTGGCTGCTTACGGGACCTCCAGGGTCAGCAGCCAGGGCCTCCACCCAGAGCAGCCACCTGGCCACAGGTCTTGCTGCTCCTTCCCTTTCTCTTTGATGCCATGCTGCTCTCTGCCTCACATTCTTCACCTTTCTTAGAGTCATTTTGGCTTCTGGAAAGAGGGTGGAAATGAAAACAAAAATAGAGTCCACTAGCATCAACTAGTCAATTAGGAGACAGCTTCACTTCTCCAAAAAGGGAAGATGTGTGCAATGCTGTAGAAAGAAAACTGGCTAAATATCCTTCTCTGGTTACTGACTGGGTGACCTCTGGCAAGTTCTTCTTCTTCCACATCATCATCAGTAAAACTGGGTGTTATGAGAAATTGGTTCGAAATGATAACAAGCTATAAAGAACAATGGGTTTCACTGATAGCTCAGCCTGAAAGAACCCACTTGCAATCCAGGAGACACAGGTTACATCCCTGCATCAGGAAGATCCCCTGGATGGGATGGCTACCCACTCCAGTGTTCTTGCCTGGGAAATCCCTTGGACAGAGGAGTCTGGTGGGTCACAGTCTATGTGGTCGCAAAAAGTCAGATATGACTTAGCAACTAGACAACAACATAAAGAACAATAGCTATGCCTGTACCTGCAACTAGGTTGGTTCAGAAATTGTGTTCTTCAGTCCTAAGGAACACAGGAGAGACTGCAGCTCAAGCCGCGAGGAATAGACAGTCTATAGGCTTCTGCTCTGGCCCTTGGCTTTGTTTGTACCCATGAATGTTCCTAAGGAAAAGCCCTTCTATATTTGGATTGGTGGGTACAACCAGAGCAACGGCAGAAAGAGAGGCTGTCATGCAGCCTGGGGACCCACCTCACTATCTTGGATTCCCTCCTTTACTCATACACACACAGACACACACACAGACACACACATACTCTCCAACCCACACATACCTGAGAAATATATAAAATGTGATAATAAATGACTGATGTTCTAATAAGTACAGTACAATGTTGTACCAAGAATAGAGACTCTGGACCTAGATTCCCAGGTTTGGAAATCGTAACTCTGCAAGTGGTTTGCTCTATGACCTTAGCTGTTCAGTCACTCAGCCATGTCCAACTCTTTGTGATCCCATGGACTGCAGCACACCAATCTTCCCTGTCCATCACCATCTCCTGGAGCTTGCTCAAACTCATGTCCATTGAGTTGGTGATACTATCTAACCATCTCATCATCTGTCACCCCCTTCTCCTCCTGCCTTCAATCTTTCCTAGCATCAGGGTCTTTTACAATGAGTCGACTCTCCACATCTGGCCAAAGTATTGGAGCTTCAGCATCAGTCCTTCCAATGAATATTCAGAACTGATTTCCTTTAGGATTGACTGGTTTGATCTCCTTGCAGTCCAAGTGAGTCTCAAGAGTCTTCTCCAGCACCAGACACATTATTTAATCTTTCAGTGCCTCAGTTTTCACATCAACTAGGCTAATTATAGTACCTATCATATAGGGTTATTGTGAGGATTAAATAAATTAATATAGTTATTATTTATCATGAACTAAAATTAGTAAAAGTGAAAACAAAATTATTATTTTAAATATTTTGTTCACATATAAAAATGAATACAGTTGTACTGGAAGTTTCAATAAAAATAAGTTACTGTGTGTATATATATATATGTGTGCATATGTATATATATGCACATGATTTTTTGAGTCCTCACCTGAACCTCAAGCTCAGTAGATACTATGACTGACCAATGGCCAGACAGTTTAAATAACACATCCAGGAGCTAGAAAGTGAGGATCTGGGATTCAAACTCAGGTTTTTCTGACCCCCAAACTCCCCATAATGAATGCTTTCTCTCCCCTGGAAAGTTGCCACCATCACTCAAAATATTCAGAATTCTTCTTTGGGAATTTTCTTCAGAGCTTGGTGACCTTGTTTAGAATTTCTTCAGTACTGGAAATACTTCTTTTCAAAAATAGGTTACCAGAAATTCTCAAAAGTACTTTACTGTCAAGGTGAATAACCCAACTGGGTGATGATATGTTGAGCTAAAAATAAAGTGTGATTAATGTCCGTAGGTGGCTGGTAAATCGGTCCTGGAGACAATCCCCAGAGAAAAGCTGTGAAGTGTTTTTGAAAATTCAGTATTGCATTCCCCAACTCTCATTTGATTACTTTGGTTCCCCCAAGTAGGGAACCCCATAGACAGGTTTTAACGGTTTGATGGTAACCTCCTGTATGTGGAAGAACACTGATTAAGACAGTCTTAACTTCCAGATGTTCAAACTGGTTTTAGAAAAGGCAGAGGAGCCAGAGCTCAAATTGCCAACATCCGCTGGATCATCGAGAAAGCAAGAGAGTTCCAGAAAAACATCTATTTCTGCTTTATTGACTATGACAAAGCCTTTGATTGCATGGATCACAATAGACTGTGGAAAATTCGGAAAGAGATGGGAATACCAGACCATCTGACCTGCCTCTTGAGAAACCTATATGCAAGTCAGGAAGCAACAGTTAGAACTGGACATGGAATAACAGACTGGTTCCAAATAGGAAAGGGAGTACATCAAGGCTATATATTGTCACCCTGCTTATTTAACTTATATGCAGAATATATCATGAGAAACGCTGGGCAGGAAGAACCACAAGCTGGAATCAAGATTGCTGGGAGAAATATCAATAACCTCAGATATGCAGATGACACCACCCTTATGGCAGAAAGTGAAGAGGAACTAAAAACCTCTTGATGAAAGTGAAAGAGGAGAGTGAAAAAGTTGGCTTAAAGCTCAACATTCAGAAAACAAAGATCTTGGCATCCGGTCCCATCACTTCATGGGAAATAGATGGGGAAACAGTGGAAACAGTGTCAGACTTTATTTTTGGGGGCTCCAATATCACTGCAGATGGTGACTGCAGCAATGAAATTAAAAGACGCTTACTTCTTGGAAGAAAAGTTATGACCAACCTAGATATTGAAAAACAGAGACATTCCTTTGCCAACAAAGGTTCATCTAGTCAAGGCTATGGTTTTTCCAGTGGTCATGTATGGATGTGAGAGTTGGACTGTGAAGAAAGCTGAGCACTGAAGAATTGATGCTTTTGAACCATGGTGTTGGAGAGTACTCTTGAGAGTCCCTTGGACTGCAAGGAGATCCAACCAGTCCATCCTGAAGGAGATCAGCTCTAGGATTTCTTTGGAAGGAATGATGCTGAAGCTGAAACTCCAGTACTTTGGCCACCTCATGAAAAGAGTTGACTCATTGGAAAAGACTCTGATGCTGGGAGGGATTTGGAGCAGGAGGAAAAGGGGACGACAGAGGATGAGATGGCTGGATGGCATCACTGACTCAATGGACATGAGTCTGAATGAACTCCGGAAGTTAGTGATGGACAGGGAGGCCTGGCGTGCTGCGATTCATGGGGTCGCAGAGAGTCTGACACGACTGAGCGACTGAACTGAACTGAACATAAATACAAGTAAGATTTGGGGTCTGTCTTTCCACAGTGATGTTCCCCTCTATGGTCTCCAGGCTCTCCAGGACTCAGGAACATTGTGAAGGTCAGTCTGACACGGGAAGTGGGAGAACAGCGAGCGAGGCACATTCTCCAACAACATTCTGGGGAGGTGTTATTTCATTTACTCCTCAGAACGTCCCAATTCACTGGGAGGACACTGAAGCCCACAGCAGGGCCCCAACCTACTGCAGGTCACACAGCTGGTTGAACAGAGCAGAGACATGAATGGCTCATGAATCCAGGTTCCCCTCACCCCTTCCTGCGGCCACAGCATGTTCCCACCAGCTCAGCCCCGAACACCTGCATGCTGGGCCCTTTGAAGCAGCCTAGATTCAGAGACAGAACTGGGTAGGCAGGGATATAATTAAGTAATTATTAAAGCTTGTTCCTGGCTCCTGAAACATGTAAGATACCAGGAGATCATCTCTCTTCTGGAAGTGGTTTACTCAGAGCCCTGAACTCCAATGAGACAGAGCTCTCTGCCACCTCACCCAGCCTCTAAGCTTTCTCCTTCAGAGATGCTGCCGCCACAGGCCACTCTCCCAGAGGAGGCTGCCTGGGAGAGGGTGCATGTCATGTTCATGCCCTTGATACGGTGCTGTACGTTAACTTTTAGCCCAGCCAAATAAGCATGTTAAACAGGGAACCATCCCATTCTTAGTAATTTCTGACATCTCATCTACTCCAGATGAACAAATCTACAGAGAAATGGGGACAGACAGGTATGGGAAAAAATACAAACATAGCTGAGTTTGTATTTTAATTGGAAAAAGTCACAATGTTCCAAGGGAGGGTTGGGAGGGACTTGTAGACAAGAGCACATGGTCAAAAAATTAAGTGATCCAAACCATGTTAACTATTTGATTTGTTCTCTGACCACATAACCTCCAGATTCTTGACTTGTTCCATTCTGCTGGTTCTTTTCACATTATACCTATTATAATTTACCTGCTCAGAAAAAGGCTTTGAAGTCCTGTTAATATATGACTCCAGGAAAATCCATGGTAGGGAGAAAAATTCAGCTCCTCAACCACTCTGAGGAATTTGGCTGTCTAAGGAGGCATTGTTTTAAAACCAAGAACAAGCCAGAGATTACCAAGATCAGGTTTCACTCTTTCCCTCCCAAATCCTGATCCTTAATCCATTAGAGCTAATTTTGCATGATCCCTTTTCTGTATACTCTGGGGCTTGGGGTGGGTTTCTCTTAGATAGAGGAAGTCAGGAAACCTGTTTCAGAGAAAGAGAAGGGGATTCATTTCATAAAGCTGCCAAAAATAAGTTCACGCCGGTAACAGCACGTATGATACGAACCTGCTCGTACATGCTGAATAATCATCTGCATGGGAAGTTGCTTATAAAGATGATGACATTTAGGGTTTGGCATCTCAGCAGTTTTACTTTTGATCTTGGAAAACTGCCCAGCGTAACCAAATCTTCCTCAACCTGGCTTGCTTGTCATTTTAATTATTTTGAGGGTCGGGGGCCACTCTGTCTCCTAATTGTGGAGTATCAGAGGCCTATTTTCTGATCTAAAATGAACTCAATGGATGGACCTCAAAATCTGTAATCAAACAGCAACAGCGCAAACTTCAAGATGTTATTTATACTCAGAATCCCAGCCTGCGGCAGATCACGTTTAACAAATTTCAAACCTCTTAAATTGAAGTCTGAAACAGAAATTCAATAAGTTCTTAATTACATTTGCCCCAAAGGTAACAAGGAGTAGGCTCCACTCTTCATGGGCCTCCAGTCAAAGCTGGATTCCCACTCGGCTCAGTCGTTTGGCCCCTGGGTGGGGCTGGCCTCCCTCTCAGGTCTCCTCTTGCCTCCCTCAGAGGCTCCAAGTGGGGCTGAGGACAGAAGGAAATGGGCCTGGAGTTCTCAAGCAGCAGTTCCAGAGGGAGAAGAGGACTCTTTTGTTCTGAGTGGTCCGGGTGGGTGACGGGAGTGGAGAGAGGGAAGCTAGGGAGCCGGGATAGTTGGAGATCTGGATGTTAGAAGGATTAGGATGAGATAGCATGGGGGCCACTAAATGTTTCTTCTGCTCCTCAGAAAGAAGCAATGGACAGACGTTGCTCCCTGAAGACAAACAGGAATTGTGCATCGGGGCTTCAGGAATGACACTGCCACTGAGAAGAGAAGCCCAGTCTAGAAGCAGCATTTGAGCATGGCTCTACCTATCATGGTTGCTCAGTGGTTAAGAACCCACCTGCCAATAATGCAGGAGATTTGGGTTCGATCCCTGGGTCGGGAAGATCCCCTGGAGGAGGAAATGGCAACCCACTCCAGTATTCTTGCCTGGAGAATCCCATGGACAGAGGAGCCTGGTGGGCTACAGTCCATGGGATTGCAAAGAGTCAGACACAACCAAAGTGACTGAGTTTGCAAGCACACACGACTTATCATGAGGCCAAATATAGACCTTTAGTGAAAGACAGAAGATAACACGCCTCTTGCTGATATGAAAAGAAATTTTTAAATCCTTGATGCAATTTTTTTTTTTTCCCCTAAAATTGCTGGAGAATCTTGGCACCAAAAGTTTGAGAAACAGCTTTAGTGTTCTCCCATCAGCTGGCAGATGTTTGAGAAAACACTCACCCAGCTCTAGGTCACCCTCTGTGCATGAAGGGGCAGCTTGCTTTGTTGTTGCTACACACTCACTGGCTAGGGTGAACTGATCATGTGAGAATAAGGATTCAGACAGCTGATTCTTGGGCAGCTGGGAGCAGGATTGATCTCAGCAGTGTGTGCTTCTGTGGCTTTAACCTGTTCTCCCTGGCTAGGGTCATAGTTTCCTGTTGCTAAATATTTTGAATATCGCCCCTCATCAAGATTCTGTTACAAAAATCAGAATATGTTAATATTTTGGCCATTCCATGCATAAATGGTCATAGTCACATATTTGAAAGACAAACTAAGTTGACATTTCCCTCACTTGGCCTTCTAAATACAGCATAGCATGTCTTCAGCAGTCATTCCTCCTCTGAAATGGATTCCACTAAGGTCACCAATGACCTCTTATTTATTAAAATGCCATGGGTACTCTTCAGCCTTCCCATACTTGATTTGGCAGTTAGTAGTGTGATCTTCTCCATCATTTTTGAAACTGTTGCTTATAGGCTGTTATAAACTGGCTTATAAACTGTTGCTTATAACAGTTGTGTCTTATAGCCTCCATGACACTCTATCCCCTGGATTTCCACGTCTCTCTCTGGCTATTCCTTTTAGTCTTCTTCATGACTCTCTTTGCCAGTTCCTGAAGTCTCTTCTCAGTCTATACTCTCTTCTTGGGCCACACCTATAGTTCCAACTGCCACCTATGTGGTGGTGGCTACCAAGTCCACGTTTCCAGGCTTCACCTCTCACTCACTATCACTTGCGTTACTGCCTGAAACTGTCTCCCCACCCCACTCCAGTTTGTGAAAAAATTATCCTCTATGACACTGGTCCCTGGTGCCAAAAAGGTTGGGGACCGCTGCTCTAAAAGGTTTTGCTCTGTCCTTTCTCTGGTCACATCCATAGTCAGATGTCAAAGAGTACATAGGGTCAAAGAGATGCAGCCACTATAAGCCTATGTACCCCCTTTCTAGGCTCTGTTTCTGTGCTCAATACTGCAGGTTCCCCATCTAAATGGTCCAAGTCTGCCTAGGAGGGATTCTGCCCCAGATCTGTCCTTCCAAGACTATTGCATCAATGGAAACACATATATAGGGTTGAAGGTGGCTAAGAAGTGGCCGTTTACAGTGGGGAAGGGTGTGGATGGAGGTTGGACATAAGGGTTAGATTGTCCATATACATATGTGCAAAACTGCCTGTGGTTCAAGATGGAGCTGGGGTGTTAGGCTGAGAGAAAATAGAGGTAGCATGTGGGATTGAGGCCTCTAACTGCATTCTTTTCTCCAGCCTTATAAATATTGGGAGCAAAGTGCTGGTTTCAAAGCATTTTTTACATGCCAATTACCAAGTTAAATGATGAAAATCTAAGATGAACCAGACATAATCACTGACTTCAAGTAGCTCAGAAACAGAGAAGAAAGGAAACATTATAAAACAAGGTAAAGATCATATTCATAAAGGCATGTTTAAAGAGTTGTGTGATAAGGGAGAATCAAGCCCTTTCAGGTCATATGGGTAGCCTTCCTATATAGGATAATATTTGAACTGGAATTTGAAGTTTGAGAGTAAGTTTGATAAGCTTGAGAGAACCACTGTAAGCAAAGAAAACAGCAAATTTCCAAGGAACCATGGTACTGAGTGAGCTGGGAGCACAGGGGAGGTGGCTGGGAAGGTAGCAAGGACTGGCATGAAAGACTTGTGGGATTTTCCAAGGAGCTTGTACTTTATCTGGAAAGCAATGGGGAATCTAAGGATTTAAGAAAGAAGATTAATATGGTCTTATTCACATGTTTGAAAGATTTCTTCTCTAGACTAGACTCTTGAGGCGGGATCTCTTGTTCTCTCCAACCCCTTCTTCCCCTTAAGAATCCAACCACCACTCTGTTGCCAAAATGATCCTACTAAAATACGAACTGAAACTCAAAATGGATTAAAGACATCACTAAAGGTAGGACACTATAAAACTCTTAGAGGAAAGCATAGGCAGAACACTCCTTGACATAAATTGCAACAAGATCTTTTCTGATTCACCTCTTGGAGTAATGAAAAATACAAATAAAATTTTTAAAATGGGACCTATTAATTGTCAAACTTAAAAGCTTTTGCACAGCAAAGGCAACCATAAGCAAACAAACAATAAGACTATCCTCAGAACTGGAGAAAATATTTGCAAACAAAGCAACCAACAAGGGATTAATTTCCAAAATTCATGAACAGCTCATGCAGCTCAATATATATGAAAATAAATAACCACATCAAAAACGGGGTAAGATCTAAACAGACATTTCTCCAAAGATGACATATGGATGGCAAAAAAAAAAAAAAAAAACATGAAAGGATGCTCATCATCACTAATTATTAGAGAAATGTAAATCAAAACCAAAGTGAGGCATCACTTCACACGGGTCAGAATGGCCATCATAAAAAAATTTATAAGCAATAAATTCTGGAGAGGGTGTGGAGAAAAGGGAACCCTCCTACACTGTTGATGGGACTATTAATTGGTACAGCCGCTAGGGAAAACAGTATGGAGATTCCATAAAAAAAAAACAAAAAACAAAAAAAAAACTAAACTAAAAATAGAGCTACTATATGATCCAGCAATCCTACTCCTATGCATATATCTGGACATAAGCATAATTCCAAAGGATGTGTGCACCCTGATGTACATTTCAGCACTATTTCCAATAGCCTGGACATGGAAGCAACCTAAATGTCCATCAGCAGAGGAATGAATAAAGAAGATGTACTACATATATACAATGGAACATTACTCAGCCACAAAAAGGAAGAAAATAGTGCCTTTTGCAGAGACAGGGATGGACCTAGAAACTGCAATACAGAGTGAAATAAGTCAGAAAGGGAAAACCAAATATCATATATCACTTATATGTGGAATCTAGAAAAACGGTACAGATGAACTTACTGGCAAAGCAGAAATAGTGTCATACACATAGAGAACAAACATGATTACCAAGGTGAGGGAGTGGGATGAATTGGAAGATTAAGCTTCACATATGATACCACTATAATGGCAGAGAGTGAAGAGGAACTAAAGAGCCTCTTCATGAGGGTGAAAGAAGAGAGTGAAAAAGCTGACTTGAAACTCAACATTAAAAAAACTAAGATCATGGCATCTAGTCCTATCACTTCATTGCAAATAGATGGAGGGAAAAGAGAAAGCTGTGACAGATTTTATTTTCTTGGGCTTCAAAATCACTGCAGATGGGAACTGTAGCCATGAAATTAAAAGATGCTTGCACTTTAGAAGGAAAGCTATGACAAACCTAGACAGCACATTAAAAAACAGAGACATTACTTCACTGACAAAGATCCATGTAGTCAGAGCTATGGTTTTTCCAGTAGTCATGTATAGATCTGAGAGTTGGACCATAGGGAAGGCTGGGCACCATAGAATTGATGCTGTAAAACTGTGGTGCTGGAGAAGACTCTTGAGAGTCCCTTGGACTGCAAGGAGATCCAACCAGTCAATTCTAAAGGAAATCAACCCTGAATATTCATTGGAAGGACTGATGCTGAAGCTGAAGCCCCAATACTTTGGCTACCTGATGTGAGGAACTGACTCACTAAAAAACACCCTGATGATGGGAAGGACTGAAGGCAAAAGGAGAAGGGGGTGGCAGAGGATGAGATGGTTAGATAACATCACCAACTCAATGGACATGAATTTGAACAAACTCTAAGAGATAGTGGAGGACAGAAGAGCCTGGCATGATGCAGTCCATGGAGTCGCAAAGAGTCAGACAGGACTCAGTCACTGAATAGTAACAATATCACTACTCTGTATAAAACTGGTAACTAATGAGAACCTACTGTATAGCACAGAGAACTCTACTCAATGATCTGTGGTGACCTAAATGGGAATAGAATCTAAAACATAGGGGATATATGTGTACAGTAACTGATTCTCTTTATAGCAGAAACTAACACAACATTATAAAGCAACTAAACTCTAATAAAAACCTTTTAAAAAAATGTAAAATAAAGAAACATCACCTGAGGAAAAAATAAAAATAAAAAAATACACTATAAACTGGAAGCTGTCACTCTTTTGCATCTTCTCATTGCCTAAGGGTTAGAGTACAAAGTCTTCAGCACGGTTTTCAGGACTCTTTATGTTCTGCCTGCCTGCCTTCTCAGTCTAGTCTCTATCACTCTGCCACAGGCTTCTTCTGTTACAGGCTTACGCAGCGACTTGCCCCATCCAGAAGGCACCATGCTCTCCATTTTCTCTGTACCTGTGCCCTTCCCCGGCTCGTCACCCTAAACCACTCCTTATCTTTCAAGCACCCGGTGTAGTGAAAAGAGCACTGAACTCACATCCAGGCTGATCAGGGTGATATTTCTGGCTCTGCCACATCCCGGCTCTATAATCTCAGGCGGGTCACTTCAATTCTCTGAGTTTTGGCTGTCTCCCCACCTTCAGGGACATAACATCCACTTTTGGTGCCCACTGTGAACACTAAATAAAGTCACATGTCTGGCATGAACTCAGCAGGCTCCTCTTAGGGTGAACCCTCTGGACCTACATGCCTGTGGAACTAAGCCTTTACCCAGAGCTAACCTAAGCTGTACTTGCCTACTTTGTATTCCTGTGTCTGCCTTGATTCTTTGTTCTTACCTCTGGCCTGGTTCTGGTCAATGTTCTTCACACCAAAGGAGATTCTGCTTTCTAAATCCCCAGTCGCTGGCTGACGTCCTGCTCCTAATCCAGGGGATTCTTGAAATCATAATGTTGCCATTTGCACACTGAGCAGACAGACCCCGCGACTGCCCCTCTATTTGCAGGCTGATGTTAACACCAATGGAACCAAGCTTAGCGCATCCTTTGGATATAATTTTGTGGCTGTTATTCACCTAAGAAGTTGTCTTAGCTCCTAAACCCAAATTCTGCGTATTTCTAGCTTATTCCCACTTCCTTACCAACTAGCAAAAAAAGTATATACTCCATGATTTATGACTAATAACCAAAGTATTAGTTATCTTCTAAGTCACAATGCTTTAAGACAGAAAAGGCACAATAGGAGTTAACTGGATGTGTGATCAACCAACATGTAATCCAAATAGCCTTGGTTGAGATAACAGAGTGAGACCGAGAAAGAACGTTTCCTTCTTCCATTCACCTCCTCCGTGAGTTGTGGCTGCGCTGCCTTCAGCTCTAGCAACATCTGTCCTAATTTTAGTTTGCGCTAGTCAGCTCAGCCTGTTGTTACAGTTCACTCAGAGAAGCATCCAGTCACGAAACGAGAGAAAGAGCATTGTCCCACTGCCTGGACTGCCCACGGCCAAGAGCAGCTCTGCCAGGGAGCTCTGCTGCGACAGGGTACCAAGGGTAGATGTGGGTGGGAGGTGAGGCAGCTGCTTTGCGGCTCTTGTCATTCTTACTTGACAGCTGTTTGTGTTTTAGAAACTCTTGGCACTGGATTATAACACCCCACCCACTCTGTCTTGGTAACCACCACTTGCCCTCCCTATGAGAGGTCTTGCCAGCTCCGAGATGAGGCAAGGCCACGCTCAGCAGCCCTGGCTGGCTCCTGCTCTGGCACTTGAAGGGCCCTTTCTTGCATCTGGTCAAACCTGTAACTTCCTGTAGCCCTAAAAATCAAGTCCTTAGGAGGGGATTCAGGTGTCAAAATGCTACCTTCCCCAGAGATGGGCAATGGGCACAAAAACTCCCTTTTGCTTTTAATCAGTATATTGAATGCTAAGCCGATCCTTCGTCTGTGCGTTGCTGTGAGAGTCCATGGTGTGCTCTACACGGTGCGAACACATTTCTTCTGGCATTTGATAATACATCGCCACTCAAAGGAAATTCCCTTCAGCCTTTCTATTTCACCATCACATATGGCCTTGAGCCAGCCCACCACATGAAACTCCTAGGAGTAGGGTAAAAGAGAAAAAAGAAGCCAGGCCCACTTTGCCCTATAAGCATGACAAAGATCAGGGGATAGGGTACAGAAGTGCACTGAGGGGTTAAATATCCCCATTCACCAGTCTCCCTGTCTTTTGCCTCTATCTCAGATTTGAAGAATTCCCATGTTACTTGTTTAACATCTCTTGAAAACCAGTAATCACTGAGCCACTGCCGTGTGCCAGTGTTGCTAATGCATAGGGTCACCTACGAGCCGTCCCTACTGCCCTAACAATTTCAAAGTTTGTAAGAAAAAAAGAAACATGGCCTCAGAAGGCAATTAATGGAATGAAAAGTTCTAATTATTAAAAATTCTGCATTTGCTTCAAAGACGTATTATCTCAGGCCAATGTGATGTAAAGGTTTGAAATTATAGAATTTGTAAGACAAGGCATTAAGTCTGGAATATGGAATTTTTCCAATAGAACACACCTGCATTGGATGAATATACCCAGATTCAGTGAAAGTCGCTCAGTCGTGCCCAACTCTTTGCAACCCCATGGACTATACAGTCCATGGAATTCTCCAGGCCAGAATACTGTAGTGGGTTGCCGTTCCCTTCTCCAGGGGGTCTTCCCAACCCAGGGATCAAACCCAGGTCTCTTGCATTGCAGGCAGATTCTTTACCATTTGCGCCACCAGGGACACCCAGATTGAAGTGTGATACTGCAGCCCTTGCTCCAGCAGTCAACTTTGTAAAGAGTCAGAGTAGATGGAACCAGTGCTAAGAGCTACTCCAGTCAGAGACCCTCACAAGTTTGATGAAAGGCAAGGGAAAAAGGAAGAGAAGGAAGGGAGCTCACCTTGAAATGGAGATTTCAGGGTCAAGAGAGGTCGATGTAACTTTCTGAGCTATGCCCTCCCTTGGGCCGGGCTAGGTCAGTTTTGCCAAATGTTTTCAACCCAGTGAATGGTCGACTGGCTTTTTCCGTTCCAGCCTGTAGGAATGTGCCTCTGATTTTATAACTGCAGTCAGTAGAACAATGGGATTTGCTTTTGAAATTTTGCTTTTCAGACACTAGTGCTGCAAAACATCTATTTCTACTGGCTTGCCAGTGGAGCTTCTAAAACCAAATTTTTTTAAGCACTGGATTTTTGGTAAATAACATGCCCAACCTCTCCCTAGAACTGGAACCACGGTTGACACCCTCCACATTCGGAGCTCAAAGCCCTGGCCAAAGACTGTTGTTCTGATTTATTCGTGGATGACAGCCACATTGAGCAAAAGCACAGAGACAAACAAACACACAAACACAGACCATGAAGTCAAGTTTACCTTTGGGTGCTTGGCCTAAAGTAGGGAGATTAGTACCTAAAAGCTCATTTTCTGCTGGGAGATGGGTCTGCATTTGAATTCAAAATCAACTACATAAGCAAATCATGAAAACTAAACTGATCTTCCTCATCTGTAAAATGGGCATGTCAATTGTACTAACATTTGATTTTTTGTAAAGATTAAATGAAAAAATGCACAGAAAGTACTTGGCACAGGGAAAGCAAAACCATATTGTATACACATAGAACAAAAGGAAACAGAGGACTCTTGGGTCCATCAAATGACTATGGTTCTGTGTGAGGGCAATCCCAAAGGGCTCTGGTTGGCTTTGTTACTTGCCTCTTTCTCACTTCCTCATAGAAAGTGATTCTTACTAATGACTGGCATGTTTTAGAGAAAGAGAGCACAGGAGGGCCCCAAGATATAACTGACCAGGAGACTGGAAACACCACCCTGTGCTTTCTACTAGACTCGGGCTGGTGGTACACTGTGGCTTTGACTAGGGCAGAGCAAGCTGACCAAGATAATAGCTCCAGCCACTAAATGTCATGTTCTCAGAGGAACATGTGGTCTTTCTCCAAATAATTGGCCAATTAAATTTTAAACCCAGGAGTCTTTTTCTTAAAACATACATATTTTTATGACTGTTTCAAAAATATCCAAGATCTGTAAATACATTATTTATAGCCTTGTAAAAATGGGTGCCAGATAGCAGAAAAGACGGCTGGTTTACTTTGTTTTAGTCTCTCACTGTGGTGGCTTGAGGGGTTCAGAGCTGTTGCTTTCTCTCTGTTGTTAGCAACTAGATATTTTCCAAATAACCAGTTATTCGAATTGAACCTGTTCTTCCTTTTTTTTTTTTTTAAATACACAGACACACACAGAGTTGTATATACAAAGACAATTTGAATGTCCCCTCCATGGGCAAACATGAGGAGCTGTCACAGAGGGAATATTTGTTTCCGGGCTTCAGTTATAGTTAGGTGATCCTGGGCAGAAAATTTAGCTTTTCCGGATCTCAGGTTTCTTAAATATAAATAAGTAGATCATCTTAGGCCCACAGATGTGTTTTGTTTGGCCAATATTGTTTTAGAAATGCGAATGACTTTTCTAAGCATTCACTCTCCAGTTCCCACAGTCTTAACCACCCCTAAAATCATCCAGCTGATTGCCTTCTCGTGCTTGCTTCACTTGTTCAGTTCCTGAAAGCATTTGGATCACAGACCCTGAATGAAAAGATCCAGAGGGCTTCCTCTAGCTACGAGACTCTGCTATGCTGATTCTATCTAGTTGCTAAATTGTTTAATCTCTTTGTTGGGAGAGTAAATAAAACTCTCATTCTTTTACAGTTAGGCTTATGACGTTATCAGGAACAACTGAAGCGTGGCTCAGACAAAAAAGAAAAACCATTACTTTCTGATAGGAAACTGAAGTTAAATCTCTTTGCAAATATTTTTGAAGACCCCTATTCTTTAACTCTAGATTCTTCAAGGTATCACGTATTTCAAGTAGACAACTCTCTCTCCTTTTTGTATCTGAAACTCTCCCAAAGTTTCTGTTTGTCTTTCTTCCTTCGTTTTTGGCTCTTTCATTAAGGATATTGGGCAAATATTCCTGACAACTTAAGCTCTAGATGTGACAAATAGAGATTTAAATTGTATGATTAACCATCAGATCCACAAAGGGATAACTTGACCTTCCAGTTGCTTTGGGCTTGGAGCCAACAGAAATTGAGTCAGACCTTCATCTTGAATAAAGGCTTGAGGGCCCAAGTCAGATCTAAGAAGGGTAGAAAAGTCTTCACTTGTAGAGTTTTTCTCAAAGAAGGCAACATCCTTCCTGCCAAACCGGGCTTAATGGCTCCACCATCCAAAGGTTATAGATTTTATTGACCCAATTGGAATTCCATCCTGAGAGCACAATCTGTCCCACTTTGATCTCAGAGGAAATATACGTGAGGCAATGATTTCAATTTTGTATTCATTGCTGAATTGCTACAAATTGGGGACAATTGCCTCAACTTTCCTTGTCTGAATCTCATTCATCATTTATAGCAGAGCCACTGCTCCCAAACTGACCGTGGCCCGGGACAGTGCACAGTCACCCGGGGGTCATATTAAAATGCTGATTCCAATTCAATGGGTATGGAGGAGGCCCTGAGATTCTGCATTCTGATTGCTCCCAGCTGCTGGCTTCTGGTCCATGACCACATTGAGAGAAGGAAGGACTTGGAAAGCTTTGTTCATTTCACTTAGGTGTTTCTTTGCTTCTAAGCGTCAAATTCTGTGCCAGGCTTTGGGAATACTGAGACTCATGGGACACAATCACTTTTCCCCTCAAACTCACCATTGTAAACAGGACACAGACACATAAGTATCTAGTTATGATATATATACTGTCTTTACAATATGTATAACGTCCTGCAGAAGTTAAAGAAGAGAGCTGAGAAATAAAATCATAACTCACAAAGTACAAATACTCCTATCTCTTTGGATTTCCCTTTCTTTTTTTCCTGTGCATGATCCATCAGGAAAACCAGACCTGTAATGGGAACCCAGATCAGACCTCCCTTAAATTAATATTCCCAAAGGTCAAGTTTTAGACAAACTGCATATAAGCAGATACTTTCAAAAGAATTTTCAAAAAGGTAAAATCACATTTCTCAAGCAAGTACAAAACTAATGCATGTCAACTATTTTAGCCAGCTAACTCTGCTTCAAGAGCAGGCCCTGTATATATAAGCAACATTGGGATAAGATTGCTGGGTTAGATATAGAACTGGTTAACATCCAATAGGCCTATAAACTGAACTTTTAGGGTGTTTGTTCTATTGGACAGAAACTACTTGTATCTCTAGCAGATAAAAATCTACATGATAACAGCACTTCTGTAGAGCTGCAAAATATCCCAGACCATAGGAAGCCAAACCTAGCTCTGAAAGAATTCATGGTATTTTCTTTTTCTTATTTTCAAGAAAAAAAATTTTTATTTATTATTTTCTTATTTATTACTTCAGATAAAATTTGTGATTGTACACTCAGCCTCTCAAAAATTATCATGAGGAAGGAGAAGATCCCTCCTTACCTTAATCATACCTATGGATGCTCAAGGATATGAACCTTCCTTTAGTTTGATTGGATTTCATTGCCAGATGAAATAATCTAAGTAATAATAATACATGTCATTTACTGAGGTACTAACTAAATATGTATTTGAGTTTCATTATCTCTCCAATTTTCAGAACAGTTCTTGAAGTAAGTAAAATTGTCCTGATTTAACAGTTGGAGAAATAGTCTCGGGGGGTTAGATAATTTGCTTAAAGACACTCAACTAATGGCAGAACGAGGCTTCAGACACAAACCTACTGTTACAAAAACAAGAAACACTTATGGAACAAAGGTGAGGCTATAATGCTAGGCAGGAGTAGGTTGGCTTTAGGACCCCTGTGACTTGAAGGTTTTTTTCACAGTGCTTAAAATGTCCAGCATCAAAGTAAATCCTCTGGGTAAAGGCATTGTTTTCACAACTCATGTCAAAAATTAAAAAACACTTGATAGCAAATGAATGGGGAAGTGTAGAGATAGCAGTGCCCAAAGTGACAGACATCGTGGGATTATGCTTCCAAAGGGAACTGGTATCTCAGACTCCAGGGCCTAGAACAGCAGAAGACTTAAGAGGGCTGGGTTAAAATCCCAGGTAATTTAACATGAAACTGGGGTAAGAACTATCTGGGAGAAGAAGTTTTCAGAATGAATGACTAAGACAGGTTGTTAAAAATTGAGAATTTATGGGCTCCATCCCAGAGTCTCTGATTCAGTAAGCCTGGATGGAGCCTGGGAAAATGCATTTTTTTTTTTTTTACAAGTGTCTAATCCCTTAGTCTAATAACAAAAGTGAGCATTCAGATCAAAGTATGGTGGCCCTTGCCTATCTGGCCCATGTAGCTTTCCTGTGATAGAGGCTGTCTTCTCCCTCTGCAATCCGCCCCATCCAGCCATTAATCATTATTTATGTCTGGTTTGCCCACTCTATGCAGACTTAAGTGTGCATTCAAATCATCCAGGAATCTCATTAAAACATAGATTGTGCTGCAGCCGGTCTGGGATGGGACCCTAAACCTCTAATAAATTCTCTGGGGAGGCAGATACTGCTGGGCCTTGACCACACTTCTAGCAGCCAGATTCTCCGTTATTGATTCCTCACTTTGGCTGAGGGCTTCCCAGGTGGCACAGTGGTAAAGAATCTGCCTGCCAATGGGAACTCGGCTCAATTCCTGGTCCAGAAGATTCCACGTGCCCTGGGGCAACTAAGCCTATGTGCCACAACTTCTGAGCCTATGAGCACAACCCAGAAGTGGTGCTGGGCTAGGGCTTCCCTGGTGGCTCAGACGCTAAAGCGTCTGCCTGCAATGCGGGAGACTTGGGTTCGATCCCTGGGTCAGGAAGATCCCCTGGAGAAGGAAATGGCAATCCACTCCAGCACTCTTGCCTGGAAAATCCCATGGATGGAGGAGCCTGGTAGGCTACAGTCCATGGGGTTGCAAAGAGTCGGACACAACTGAGCAACTTCACTTCATGAAGCCTGTGTGCCTAGAGCCTGTGCTGTGCAATAAGAGAAGCCACTGTAATGAGAAGCAGCAGAAATTAACACAACATTGTAAATCTTCAATGGAAGATTCTGGTGTGTTTGGTCCAGACATAATAGTCATTATGTCCTGGCCAAAGCGCCATGATGATGCAGACGACACACAGCGGACTTGAGAAACGCTGCTCCAGGTGGACCAGGGTATACTAGCGACGAGCCTCCTTTGTCTCTTTCCCACCAATTTCTCCCTGGATTTCCATTCAAAGACCCTGGCACACAAACTTGGGCCTTGCAGGAGAAGCAAGGAAAGCCTTTGCAACCAGAGACCTGGCTCCTTCCCGTTGTCCCAGGAAGTTCAAAGACCAAAGGCAGCAGGCATGGTGTTGACTCAGCATTGCTCCCTGAGCAGGCCTTGGATATTGGTGAGTTTAATTTGGCATTTATAGTATTCACAGCCACTTCTCAACCCTTATAATTATATCCCAGATCTCACTCAGCCTCCTTCAGCTAAGGTTTAAAAGCTAAGAGCTTTCTTAAAACATCCAGCTATTAAAACTTCATGGCCTTTTACAATATGTCAGTTGACAGAGGTATTATGAAACACTGCCTAGTGTAATTAAAATTACACTGCAATTGTCAACACCTATTAATCAAGCACACTGTGTGAAGTGATAGTCAGGATCGCACAGTCTGTTCCCTAGATGGCTAACCAGGTCTGGGGCTTTTCTAATCCATCCCCAAAGCCTGGGGGCCTTGCCATCAGCTGTGAGCTGCAAAGACCAGACACTCGACTAGAAATTGGCCAGCCTGCTAGTGACTCCTGCTCTCATCTTCATCTCCTACAGGAATGCTGGCTTCCTATTACACCTTCCTAGGGGACTTCAGGAACAGCTTGAGCAGGCCAGGTGTTCCATTTCTCCTTTATGGGTCCAGCTACACTGATATAAACAAACCTTGGTTTGTGACTCTCAGTATGACTAAGTATCTAAGATGAGTATGGTCTTGGCTGGCATCCTTGAGAATGTCCTGTCTCCTTGCCACCTATCACTACCAAACTCCTCCAAGAAAAGGTCCCCAGATGCTTCAAGCTCCCCAGCACTGCAAACTGACATCACCACCTCTCTTCTCTGTCCCTTGAATATCACCAATTCCATCCTTGTAGCAGAATCCAGCGTTCTCCCAATCCTCACTCTCCATAAACTCTGTGTTCAGTTTCATGCTGTTGATCTTGGTTCTTCCTCTAAAGTTCACATCTTGGCAATCCCCTGAGGATCCAGGGGTTAGGGCTCCATGCTCTCACTCACTGCCAATGGCCCAGGTTCAATCCCTAGCCAAGGAACTAAAAACCCACAAGCTGCACAGTGTGGCCAAAATAATTTTTTTAATAAAAATAAAAAACATAAAGCTCATACTTGACTCCCAGGTCTACATCTAGCCCCTGCCTACCCTTCCTTTTTATCTCATGCCCCCTTCTTCCTCATTCTCCAGGATCCTGTTACCCTGGCCATCTGCCTTCATCTCCACCCTGCCACGCTTTTCCTGCCTCAGCATCTTTGCCATGCTCTTCCCTCTTCCAAGAACCCACCCCACTCCTCTTTCAAGGCCAGGTTCTTCTCACCTGCCCACCTCAGCTGAAATGACACCTGCTGAAAGAGGTCTTCCTAATTTCCCCTCAAGAAGCATACGCCCCCCGAATATTCTCTACACAGCATCAGCTTATTTCCTTCATTGCTTATATCATTTGTAGTTATTGATTAGTTTCTTTGCTTACTTGATCCTCCTGTCTTTTCCAGTGGATGATAATCTCCATGAGGATAAAGACCATGTCTATCTTGCTTATCAATGAATCTCCAGCAACAGGAGTCAAACTTTCTGACTAACCCACCCTATATCACTTCTCTCCCTTGGTTCTGAAGTGTTTTGTTCCCTGGTCTTGCACTGAACCTCCTTTCCTTCATCTGTCGCCTCCATCACTTCTTAAGGGTTATCCTTGGCCCTCATGTCTTCTCAGGGACATGGTTAGTTGATGGACAACCTCCTCTTCAGGTCTAAGAGCTACATCTCCATCCCACTATTCTCTAGCACCTGATATCCACCTTTGATGCCTACCTTCAGATTGTTATATTTGCTGGACATTTCTATCAAGATGGTCAGCTTTTCTACTAAACCAGTCTTTCCTCTTGACTTCATCTCTGTTGATACTATCACCATCTCTTTGATCATTGAGGCTTAGAATCTCAACATCATTTTTGACTCTGGTCCTTTCCCTTCAATCAGATTAAGAGCTACACAATAACTACCTATTTGCTTCTGTCTCTGCTCAGACTCACACAACCTCTTCCCTGGCTTGTAGAAATTACCTCTTAACTGTTCTCCCTACCATGATTCATTCTTCTGCCACTAGACTGACATTGACTATCTTCACTGTATTATGTCAGGGCCCAAACTCTTTCAATGTCTCCCTACTGACAACAAGGAGTACTCCAAATTCCTTAACCTGACAATCAGGCCCCTGGTTATCTCCTGTTGGGTCTCTGCTGCTGCTGCTGCTAAGTTGTTTCAGTCGTGTCCGACTCTGTGCGACCCCATAGACGGCAGCCCACCAGGCTCCCCCATCCCTGGGATTCTCCAGGCTAGAACACTGGAGTGGGTTGCCATTTCCTTCTAGCACCACCCAATCTGCAGTTTCCATGTTCTAATCAAATAATGTAGCTTCCTATTTCTTGTTCTCTGAACTTTCTCACTTCAAATTCTTTGCTTCTGCCAATTTCTTCGCCTGAAATGCCGTCCTCCATCTTCATTTGACAGATTATTTCAAGAGCCACCTGCAAGGATACAATTGTGAATTTTTTTTTCTGATTCTGTCCAACCAGAGTGAATGGTTCCTAATCCTTAATGGTCTGTCTACCTCTTACATCACTTTTCTTTGAATTTTAGTATTTGTATACTTATGTCTCTTTCAGACTGTATTTAAGTTCTCTTAGGATGGAAAAAAAAAAAAAAAACTATGTCTTAGCTATCACTACTCTCCTGATGTGTACATATATACACACACATGCACAAGGACAGGTTAAGAGTCCTGAATAAGGACTACAAATAATGACTATCCTCAAGGTAGCCTATAGAGAACTCATTGTCACCCATGAAGGGGTGAAGCCAGTTTACATAATACAGATGCCAGAGTAATGCTGTGGCTTGTTTTCTGTAGAGCTTAGACTTTAATCCTAAACTAAATTAAAACAACCCATGTGATTATCCTTCCAGATGTGATTTAACTACATCCTCCTGGCTGAATTCATGGAAAGACATCAGTCTAGATCCAGAGGAAACCACTCCATTTGCCTGAGAGCGTGGATGCAGAGCCTGAGTCAGCACAGACTGACCATCATTTGCCTGAGAGCCTGGATGCAGAGCCTGAGTCAGCACAGACTGACCATCAGTACTGACTGAGTGAGGTTATACAGGCAGGCGTTTCTGTAGCATGACATAGAGTGTTTGCCAAAGAAAGCTGAGGACTTTCACCAGCAGCAAACGGTTCTCTCACCACTGAACTCATGTGGCATTTTTAAATCATTCATCTTTAGGAAACTCAGGCAATATGTCAAGTCACCATTGTAAGTGGCTAGCACTCACTCATAGGGGACACTCAATATTTCTTTAAAGAAAGAATGAATCAATAAGCTTCTGTATTCCTTTCCCACCTGTTTAAAGAAAGAATGAATCAATGAACTTCTCTATTCCTTTCCCACCCGGGCAAGCCTACACATTCTACTACTAGGAAGACATATCTTCTTTGCTACCACTGACACTTCATAGGATACCTCCAATCACTACTGCTTACCCATAAACTTTGTCCAGGAATCTGGCATCATTAAGTCTCCTGCTCCACTGAAAAATTCTACCTCTACCTAGAGCTCCACGTGGAAGGAGTGAAAATAGAGATTTAAAATCAAAGAGACCTAGTGCTGCATTCCAGCTCTGTGACCTTACACCTATGCTGTCCAATACGGCAGGCATCAGCCACATGTGGCTACTGAAATCTAAATTAACTTGTGTCAGACCCCATGGACTGTAGCCTGCCAGCCTCCTCTGTTCATGGAATTGTCCAGGCAAGAATACTGGAGTGGGTTTCCATGCCCTCCTCCAGGGGATCTTCCCAAGCCAGGGATCCAACCCAGGTCACATGCCTTATAGGCATATTCTTTACCATATGAGCCACCAGGGAAGCCCCTAATTAAAATTAGATAACATTAAAAATGTAGTAGAGTTGACTCATTGGAAAAGACCCTGAAGTTGGGAAAGACTGAAGGCAGGAGGAGGAGGGGATGACAGAGGATGAGATGGTTGGTTGGATGGCATTGCCGACTCAATGGACATGAGCTTGAGCAAATTCCAGGAGATGGTGAAGGACAGGGAAGCCTGGTGTGCTACAGTCCATGGGGTCACAGAGTCGGACATGACTGAGCAACTGAACAACAACAACAAATTGAGTTCCTCGGTAGCACTGGCTGCGTTTGAGGTGCCCAGTAGCCACAGGGGGCTAACGGTTTCCATGCTGGACAGTGCAGAGATAGAATGTTCCCAACACCCCTGAAAGTTCTGTTAGACAGCACTGCCACAGACAAGTGGAGAGGCAATGGCACCCCACTGCAGTACTCTTGCCTGGAAAATCCCATGGATGGAGGAGCCTGGTAGGTTGAAGTCCATGGGGTTGCTAAGAGTCGGACACTACTGAGTGAGTTCACTTTCACTTTTCACTTTCATGCATTGGAGAAGGAAATGGCAACCCACTCCAGTGTTCTTGCCTGGAGAATCCCAGGGACGGGGGAGCCTGGTGGGCTGCCGTCTATGGGGTTGCACAGAGTCGGACACGACTGAAGCGACTTAGCAGCAGCAGCAGCAGCCACAGACAAGTCTCTTAATCTCTTTGGAGCCTCAATTTACTCATTTGTAAAGAGCAAGTCAGCTGGACTAGATGGTACCTAAGGTTCTTCCCTCCTCTGAAAATTTTGGAAAGTAGAGAATCTAGATGTGTTTCCTTTGAAGCAGTCATTAGAATAGCAGATAGCCTGAGAATAAGGAGAGTCAAAGCTGAACCACTCAATAAGCTCAGGACAGGCCTTGGGGAAAGGGGAGAAGTTGGCTTTGGCACAGGGCCACGTTGGCTTTGGCACAGGGCCATGCAGGCTCTGACTGTGCTAGAGCCACATCGGTCTCTCACCCCTGCATCTATACCCCCCTCTCAAACCTTTCCCCAGCTTCAGAAATTATCTTCAGCTCTTTGAGCCTCCTCTCCAATAGGGAAGAGTTGGCTAATGTGATCAACTAAGTACCATTTCATTTTAGCATTGATGGCTAAACGATCCAAAGTCACAGCTCAGACTACCAGAGGGCAAGAGCACAAGGCAGGATTTAGGAGGGCTCAGAGCTAGCCCTTGAACCGTCACTGCCCAGCTGTGTAACCTTGGACAAATTACCTGCTGGAGCACCCTCTCTTCAAGGGTAACATTATGTAAAGCTATGGACTTCAAGGGCATCCCTGAATCTGAGATTCTAGATTGTAGCATTAGGTTTTCTCAGTGGGGAAGTTGCATTTTCAAGGTAGAAGGAGAAGTCAGCATTTGTCTTTGGAGGGACAAGCTAGCTTGGCCCTGAGAAGATGGGAAGGGTCTCGTGGAAGAGGGCATTCCCCTCCCCCAAAGCCTTAGGCTGGGCAGCACGGAACAATCTGTCCTTGTTCTGACTGAACTCCCTCCTGGTGATGAGTCACACGGCAGAAAGGTGTGCCGGGTGCCCGCCTGCCATGTCTGGTTAATGGAATGCCTTATATGGCACTTGTTTTTCTGACAGGTGATATGTTCCTGGACATGAAGTTCATTTTAAGTCAGTTTTTTGGGTGACGTTCAGACAACGTTTGTTTGGTTTGGTTTTACACAATATTGTCTCAAAGGTAACAGCCTTCCCACTGGGAAGTTTCCTTCTGGACATGTCCAGCTGCCACCGCTTCTAATGCCATAGAAGTCACTCAGATCGAGGGACCAAAGTGAGGGCTGCAGAGTCCCCTTCCCCTCTCACATACATCTCTGTGTTTTCCTGAGAAGAGGGCATCCTCGGGGGCAGGAACGTAGACAACCAAAGCCCTACAGGGTTCCACGTCCAGGATACTGGGCCTCCAACGTGATCTTCCCACCCTTGTGTCCTTCTTCTCATGGCACATGGACTTCTGCAGGACAGAAAGACTTGGCATGTCCATGCTGGCTGAACAAGGACAATGATGAGACGGTATCCTGAAAAAGAGACAGGGTGGGGGGCAGAGCATGGCCCTGCATTCTTGAGACCAGTTCACCCTGCTCACGGACTATACACCAGGCCTTCTGCCTGCCCACCCCCAGTAGAGAATACTGGCCTATCTCAACTGAAGGCCATGATGCTTCAGCCCCTGGCAATAAAGGCTATGAACCTGCCAGATCCTGGAGTTTCCCAGTACCCTGTATGAGGGCCAGTTATGTGTCAGGGCCAGTGCCTTTCCACATAGGCTCTAAGCCTTACAACCACCCTACAAGGCAGGTATTATCTTCCCCACTTTACAGAAGAGGAGAGTGAGGGTCAATAACTGACCTCACCCAAGGCTACCCAAGCAGGCAGGTGACTGAGCTGGGACTAGAGCTAGTTCTGACAGGCTTCAATACCCACACTCTGGTTCCCCAAAGATTGGAGCCTTCCTAAGAGTGCATGAGTTTAAGGGACAGAGATTGAGAAGTTTGAGGAAAAAGCCTAGGAGAGGAGATACATTACATTTTTAAGCTGTTGTAAAAAAAAAAAATTATCACAAACTTAGTGGCTTAAAGCAACACATATTTATTCCTTTAGAGTTTTGGAAGCCAGAAGTCTGAAATCAAGGTGTCAGCAGAGCTGGTGTCTTCTGGAGGCCCCAGGGGAGAATCCATTTCTTTGCCTTTTCCAGCTTCTAGAGACCACCTCTTTTCCTTGCTCCCATCACTCTGACCTCTCGTTTCAGTCCTCGACATCTACATCCTCCTGTGACCTTCCTGTCTCCCTCTGATAAGGACCCTTGTGATTACATTAAGGGGCCACTCAGATAACCTGGGATAATCTCCCCTGTCAAAGTCCTTAGCTTAATCACACCTCCAAAGTCTCTCTTGCCAGATAAGGAGACATGTTCACAGGTTCCAGGGATCAGAACATGGACATTGAGAGGGGGAGACATTTATTCGCTACCACAGAGGATTTCTCATTTACCTTGAGAACTTGGAATAGTTATGAGAAGCTCTTTAGGTCTCTTCCTTCACATCTTCTCAGCTCTCTTCTCTTCCCCTTGGGTAGGAAGCAGGTCCACAGAGATCCCAGGGTCATGAAAGGGTCAGAGCAGAAGACCTCAGCTTCGGGCTCCAGGCACATGTACCCATGTCTTCCTTGTCCCTGCGCGTCACATCTTCCCCATGGGATGGTGGAGGAGAGTGAAAGGCCAGTGTTATCAGGTAGCTGGTGGCCTTAGGGTTGCTACATTAGCTTTGTCAACCTGGCAAGGCTTCTCACATGGAGGAGTCCCCCATTCTTTTCAAGCTGCCTCCCACTCTCACACTCCTGCTGGGAAAAGAGCACGCGTTTGCTTTAACTACTTAGCATCTTATTGCCCTTGGATAGTGTCCTGTGTCCTTCTGTGATCTATACGAAGCCCTGCAAGATGAAGCTCTTGCCCGCATTTCCCACCTCAGTTCATGCCACTCTCCTCCCCTCCACTGTGTTCTAGCCACATTGAAACGGGTGATAAAGGAGAATGTTTGTGATTTCAGCAGAATCTTTTTTATTTTTATTTTTCCTGGTACTGTTAGGCGCCAGCAGTGGCTGAAGTAGTCAACTTATGTTGGAGGTGGGGTTTCTTTTTTTTGTTTGTTTGGAGGTGGGGTTTCTACAATGTAAAAGCTTTCTTTCAAAACAGAAAGCCTATCTTAACAACAATCCCCCTTACAGAGTTATTATATATATAAACACTACATACTAATATATAAACTAATATCTTTAGGCCACTCAGTGTTGTAACTAGAGGCCATTAGAATGGCTTCTTCCTCCAAAGACTAATGCATATTTTGCAAAACTGCTTTTGCACCAGCATCCAAAAATCTGTGTGGTCAGAAGGTGGTTACTATTACCTTCACTTTATAGATGGAAAAGTGAAAGTCGCTCAGTTGAGTCCAACTCTTTGTGACCCCAGGGGCTGTATAGTCCATGGAATTCTCCAATGGGTAGCCATTCCCTTCTCCAGGGGATCTTCGCAACCAAGGGATTGAACCCAGGTCTCCCATATTGCGGGGAAGACTATCTCAATAAAGAAAGTCAAATGACTTTTAAACGGCAGTCCCAAGACAGGACCCAGTCTTTCCTACTCAGAGTAGATTCTTCCCTGCCCTGTATGCTGAGTCTTAGGGCCTTGAAGGTAAATTGGTAAGATACCTTGTAAAGGAGGGCTTCCTTAGTGGCTCAGATGGGAAAGAATCTGCCTGCAGTGCAGGAGTCCATGGGACGCAAAGAGTCAGACATGACTGAGCAATTAACACATATACACACTTGTAAAGGAAGAAAGCAATCAGAGAGGTCTGTAAAATAAATAGCACAAATTGCTTGCTGTTAATTGGATGCCAATTGAACACAATTTACAAAATATATCATTGGGAGGTTTAGATTAGTTGAGGGAGGTACAAAGTAGAGGGTGAGAACTTCCAGGGAAACATCAGCCTGGTTGATTTACTGCTTTCTGCCCAAACATGCTCTGCATCCTTCATCCCCTTCTGGGCAATCTACCTGCTTGCCCTTCCAACTCCACACTCTGATCCAGAGGTCAGGAGGCAACAGCTGAGGCCACTGGGAGGTGGGAAGGACAGAAGGGTACCCGAAACCACTTCCTCTCCATCCCCCACTGAGTCCTCACAGCTTTTCTGCAAGTAATTGATTAACCTTGCCCAGGTGGTCTCTGGATTATCAGTAAACTTGGGTCAGTTTTCTGTTTGTGCTTTTACTTGTTTCCAATGCTTAGACTGTAGATGAGGGAATGGGCTCTGCTCTTTGGTCAATGGGCTCCAGCTCTATGATCAACTTGGCAGGTCAATCACTTTCTGAATCTTAGTTTTATCATCTGAGCAATAGAAATAATGATAATACCCACCTCTCAGGGTTTATAAAGAGGATTAGTTAAGATAATAATTTAAAGTAGTTTCTCAGTAGAGTTATCATTGAGTTCATTATGCCTACCATCTTGAATATAGTCATACTCACTAGATATGTATTCAATAATTGAATGATACATAAAGTCAAGATAAATCGTGGCATCTGCATTGCACACATGAACTAGAGCTCTGGAACTCAAGTCCTGACATACTACTCTCCTTTCTCAGGGATACTTTTAATCTTCAGGACCCATGTATAATGGTCATTGCAGGGCAAATGTAGATTGGCAGTGATGATCATTAAACTTCCAGGAAGGTCCAGGAGCCCTTTTCCTGACCACTCTACAACCATTAATAGGTCTCAAACAATATTTTTAAAATAGTTTCAAATAGCATCCCTAGTGGCTCAGATGGCAAAGAATCTGCCTGCAATGCGGGAGACCTGGGTTTGATTCCTGGATCGGGAAGATCCCCTGGAAGAGGGCATGGCAAACCACTCCAGCATTCTTGCCTGGAAAATCCTCATGGACAGAGGAGCCTGCCGGGGTACAGTCCATGGGGTTGCAAAGAGTCAGACACAACTGAGTGACTAAGAACAAAGGGTATTATTTCATTAAACTGTTTCCTTTCATTTATATGTATTTATGTATATCCATAAATATAGCATACTGAATTTAATGCCATAGAGTTATAGGCTATATAGTTCCTAATGTGGTTTTCAATCCAAAACTTTGAGAGACATTGTTTTTAGTATGGGCACTGTGGTTGTTCAGTTGCTGTCAGGTCTGACTCTTTGCAACACCATGAACTGCAGCATGCCAGGTTTCCCAGCCCTTCACTGTCTCCCAGAGTTTGTTCAAACTCATATCCATTGAGTCAGTGATTACTGCACAACCTTAGCTGAATCTTTATAGAGCAATAGTTACTGGTGATTGCCCATTTTCATGTCTTTGGGGGGTAATGTATTTTGACAGGAGGAAACAGCAACACTACATATGATGGCCCAGAGTTTGGAAAAGACTCCTGTTCTCATGCTCCTTGCCTCAGTCACCCCATTTCTTCAGGGAGCAGACTTAATGGTAGGTACATTTTAACCAGTGGAACCATTGACTGATCAATGCCTGAGGAGTTAAGATCAGTGAAACATGTCAATGGCTGCTTGTTGGCACTGCCTCTGCTTGTGTGTGTGGCACAGGTTGGACTTAAGAGAAAGATTACAGAACACGATGTTCTCCTAAATTTCTTGCCCTTAAAACCGTATCTTCAACACAGCTCCTAACATTTCCTGAGTTGTGTGGGAGCACTTGCTGTGCACAAGGAAAGACTCTGAGCAGGAAAAGGAACCCTGTGGGGAGCTAAGAAGCATGCAAGCACCCTCTGAATACCCATACTCTTACAGGAAATTAATTACCTCTCCCAGTAATGTTAATAATCACTCCATACAGTATCCCAACTCAGAGATAAGTACTCATGCTGGTTTGCATTAGACAGAACCTAAGGAAATATAATACCACTTTTCAGGGATCATGGAGAGGACTCACCAAGTTAATGCAAAATTAAGGGTAGGTGATGATGAGAAAGGATGAAGGCAGCCTTCTCAGGGTAAAGTGCTATGATGCTGTGGAAAGAGCAGAGGCCCTAGAGTCAGAATGCCTGGCATGCAGTTCTAACTCCATCACTAACCACCTATGGGTCTTCCTGACATACCATAACCTCTCTGAGCTTCAGCTTCCCCATCTGTGAAATGCAGGAGTTAGTATAGGTCATGGAACAGAGTAGGGAGAGGGTACAGCAATGTAATTACTAAATCAAATAACTGCTTATTCATTGAAAAATTTATAAGGCAAAATATAGAAAACCCATCAAAATGAGGCAACTCTGAATGAAGCATGATGGGGAATCTAGTTCCTCCTAGATTACTCTTCTGATAGGCAGAATTCTAGGATGGTCCCCAAGATTCCCAGCCCCAGCATATACACACTATCTACTTAGTTATTCAATCAGACACTAATCTGAGTACTGCTGTCAAGGAGTTTGGAGAAGTAGTTAAAATTCTGTGTCTGCGTGCATGCTCAGTTGCTTCAGAAATGTCTGATTCTTTGCAACTCCATGAACTGTAGCCTGTCAGGCTCCTCCATCCATGGGATTCTCCAGGCAAGAATATTAGAGTGGATTGCCATGCTCTCCTCCAGGGAATCTTTCAGACCCAGGGATCAAATCCACATCTCCTTCAGCTCCTACATTGACAGGCAGATTCTTTACCACTGAGCCACCTGGCGTACTGAGCCAGCTGACGTGTGAGTGACATATTATACAGGGCAGGCAGCTGACTGGATGAGGTGGTTTACCTTCCTCCTAAAGCTCTAATCCGAGATGGTCAGATTCTCTTTTGTTCTCCTGGTTACCCCACAAGGAAGGTATTACATTCAGAGACAGCAGTCAGCCCACCTGACCACTCCTAACAAGCAAAGAATGAGAAGACCTTGGCCTAGGAAGCTGGTGGAGCCCATCTGTATCCGTTGGGTTGTTCCCTTTGAATGTTCCCTGACGCAAAGGAGGAAATTCACAAGTGACTCTAAATCTCACAGTGTTCCAATGAAAACAGGAATATTGCCTGTGGAAACACTTCCTGATTCAGAAAAATAGTTATGACCTCTAAGACTCTAGTTATCCCCATCATGTGCCAGTAATCCCTTGGTGGAATTTCTCTTTCAATATGGAGAGACTCCATAATAGAGTCTTAGCTCTGCACTTATTTGCTATGTCTTAGATAAGTTGTACAGCTTCTTAGAGCCTCAGTTTCCTCATTGACAGCTGATAATGAGAGTGCCTTACTAAATAATAGTGCTTACTTCATAGAGTTCTGTTGAAAAGTACACAAGATAAAGCACATGAAAGATCTCATAGGGTGTTCAACAACTATAAATACAGCAGTAATAGTTGCATTTTTATTATCATTTGTCCTTTAACCATTTCCATATTTTAGCCCTATTGGAATCACTTTTTCCTTTCTGGGAAAACTTTAAAATCCTGCCTCTGGCTTGGTATCAGGCCAGCACACTTGTGCTTAGTCGTTCAGTTGTGTCTGACTCTTTGAGACCCCATGGACTAAAGTCCACCAGACTCCTCTGGCCATGGGATTCTCCAGGCAAGAATACTGGAGTCGGTTGCCATGCCTTCCTCCAGGGGATCTTCCCAATCCAGAAATTGAACCCAGGTCTCCTGCACTGCAGGTGGGTTCTTTACCATCTGAGCCACCAGGGAAGCCCAAGAATACTGGAGTGGGTAGCCTATCCCTTCTTCAGAGGATCTTCCTGACCCAGAAATCGAATATAATGCAGGGTCTCCTGCATTGCAGGCAGATTCTTTACCAGCTGAGCTACCAGGGAAACTCACTATTCTGCATATTTATTCCTGCAGAATTCATGGAATATCTATATAATGGCCAAGGCTTTCTTAGTAACGAGTGCCAGTGACCTGCAAGAAATAATTTTTATTCTCTGGAGCTTATATTTTTAAATAAAAAAGATATTAAGTGTAATAAGATAAGTTAAAGTCCTTAACAAACTACAAACTGCTATGCAATCTTTAGTATCATTATTATTACTGATATTATTACTATTGTTCATACTATAAGCATCCATAGAGTAATCACAGGATTAGATGTTTAATAAGTATTCTTAGAAGTTAAATGGGTAAATTTCTATGTGAACCTGTGGAGTGGAAAAGATCCCATGTAGGGTAGGCAGGAAAGGCTAGTGTCTGAATTGCTCCTTGAAGGGGTGGGCAGAATTGGGCAGACAGAAGGAAAAGCAGCTCAATAAGATCCTTGATGTTGAGGCTGATCATAGTGTTATCAGGGTGACTAAGAGGTTTGAGGAAGCATCACTGGACAAAGCTAGTGGAGGTGATGGAATTCCAGTTGAGCTATTCCAAATCCTGAAAGATGATGCTGTGAAAGTGCTACACTCAATATGCCAGCAAATTTGGAAAACTCAACAGTGGCCACAGGACTGGAAGAGGTCAGTTTTCATTCCAATCCCAAAGAAAGGCAATGCCAAAGAATGCTCAAACTACCACACAGTTGCACTCATCACACACGCTAATAAAGCAATGCTCAAAATTCTCCAAGCCAGGCTTCAGCAATACATGAACTGTGAACTTCCAGATGTTCAAGCTGGTTTTAGAAAAGGCAGAGGAACCAGAAATCAAATTGCCAACATCTGCTGGATCATCAAAAAAGCAAGTGAGTTCCAGAAAAACATCTATTTCTGCTTTATTGACTATGCCAAATCCTTTTACTGTATGGATCACAACAAACTGTGGGAAATTCTGAAAGAAATGGGAATACCAGACCATCTGACCTGCCTCTTGAGAAATCTGTATGCAGGTCAGGAAGCAACAGTTAGAACTGGACATGGAACAACTGACTGGTTCCAAATCGGGAAAGGAGTACATCAAGGCTGTATATTGTCACCCTGCTTATTTAACTTATATGCAGAGTACATCATGAGAAACGCTCAAAGCAATGCTCAAATGCTTGATGGACACAAGTTTGAGGAAGGTCTGGGAGTTGGTGATGGACAGGGAAGCCTGGTGTGTTTCAGTCCATGGGATTACAAAGAGTCAGACATGACTGAGTGACTGAACTTAACTAAATTGAAAATAAAGCCATCAATTTTTTAAAAAAGGTTCAACAGAAGTTTGTGTTTGAAACACAGGTGATACAAGACCAGAAACAATATAAGAAAAAAACAGTATGTTAAGCCTGAGCCATAGATAGGCTGGCCCTTGCTCTCTCTTGATCCCTCTTCCAGAAAAACATCTACTTCTGTTTCATTGACTATGCTAAAGCCTTTGACTGCATGGATCACAACAAACTGTGGAAAATTCTTAAAGAGATGGGAATACCAGACCACCAAAGCAGTGAGCCCAGAGGTGCTTGGATCTGAACTCAGAGCAAACCTTGGTATAACAGACACACCATGTAAAACTGGAAAAAACTCCTTTAATAATCCAAAATCCCAGCTCGGCTATAACTACCTTCACTGTAGGGTGGATCAGGTTTGTAACCTAAAAAAAATGTGTCAAAGGAAAAGATAGAAATCATTAGAAAATATTTAACGTAATAATACAAAGGCTCATCCATTAATTTTTAAATCAGTTCAGTTCTGTTACTCAGTCGTGTCCGACTCCCTGCCATTCTATGGACTGCAGCACACCAGGCTTCCCTGTTCATCACCAATTCTCGGAGCTTGCTCAGACTCATGTCCATTGAGTCAGACCCCAGGAATATCTCTCATATTGAAAAATGATTTATCTTTATTATATTTCCAAGCACAAAATTGTATTAGAAATTGCATTTCTTTTACCACAATCTGTTTACAGAACCTAAAGATTTCATATAAATGTGGTCCCAGAATAGCAGCATCGGTATCATCTAAGAACTTGTTAGAAATACAAAGTCTTAGGCTCCATTCTAGAGCTACAGAACAGAAACAGAGGGTGGAGCCCAGCTGTCTGTTTTAACAAGTCTTCCAGGCGATTAACTGCATGATAATGTTTGAGAACCACTTCTCTAGGTCATGTCCTATATATATTTACCAGCCTCACTTGGGAAATGATGTCAATTCAAAGACAAGAGCTACTATGCTATAAAGGGCAGAAGCTACGATGGCAAATAGAGAACACTTCCATCTTCCCCGTCTATGCCAGTCACCACTAATTACCACATTTTTTCACAATGAACCATTGTGGCAGGGGCCTTTAGTGAGTTTTCCACTTAGAAATCTGGGAGGGGACAACCTCACCGAAGTCCCGAACCATTATGGAGTTGGTTAGGGAAGGCTGAAGTAGACTAGAAATTTTACATGGAAGAATTTGGTAAGAGAGAGAACACAATAGAGCATCTCTGATTCTCCAAGTTTGGGGATCGCATGTAGGAAATCCAGAATTTCCTATTGCCCAAGCTGAAGAACATATGCCAAAAAACTACTGGATCAAACAAAACTTGGAGTTCAAATAAATAAATCCACAAAGTGTCCATACTTCAAATACAGAATTAACGGCAAAGTACCAGATGTTAACATAAGGTCTCAAAAGTCCAGGTGGGATTAGACACATCTGTAGACATTAATACAGGTTGCCAATGACCAGGTGGGTCAGGCACATCTCAGCAGAGATCAGAGAGGATCCTGAGAACGGTTTAGTCCAACAACCCCTCTCCCAACTGCTGTGTGCAAGAAGAATAAGCTTCTGCCTACCAGAAGAGAAAAAGGAAGGGTAGAAGGGGGCTGCCTTGAGGAAAGAAAAATGGTCCTGAGGGTTTGAACTGTGACATTGCCCAGTGTTTACTCAAAGGAGACCATTTAAGTTGGGAGACTGAGTCATCCATGAGACTGTGAGCTAGACAGCAATCTTAGATCAGTTGCAGGAAATAAAAGTCAAATTTTGGGGCAAGCATTAATTTATAACTGTTCATAAAGCCTCTGAAATATATTGTTGTTGTTTTTTTTAATGCTTAGGTGTGTCCCTCTTGGTTCAGCTAGAATTAGTGGGGATAGGAGGCAGAAGCAAAGGTTGGCCCAGCCTTGGAGTTGACAGGCTCCAGGTTGCAACACGAGGTGCCCTTGTCCCACTTCAGAATGCTTCCCCTATAGCCCAAAACGTTTCGACAGTTAGTGCCATTTGTTCCAGTCACATCTCACAGCTGGTAACTGGAGAAGGTGAACATGTGCTTCCAATATTCACTTTTCATAGACTCATTAGGTCAAAGATCATCTGGGCAAACCCTCTCATTTTACTGATGAGGAAACCAAGGTCAAAGAAGCTAAACTAAATGACTCATGAACTGTAGACAAGGCTGGACCCTGAATCCAAATTGCTTCAGCTCCCCATCTATTGCTCTAACATCCCAAGCTGTTCATAAAGCAGAAGTGATCAATTCTATACACTGTAGCCATATTTCAAAACCCAAAGAGTCAAAATATTATCTTTCTTTAAAGCCTCCATTAATGTTTGCTTCCCTTCTTTCTACATTTGTTTTGAGAGATGTGAAAATCTTCCTGATGGAAAGCTATTCTGAGAGAAGCTGAGATGAAGCATTCATGATCTATGGCTGCCAAAGTTAGCTCCTTCACAGCTGTACCAGCACATTGGAGGCTGTGAGGCAGCCAAGCTGTCTTTGGTGCTGTATTAAGAGGTGTAAGTGTCTGGAATTCTGCAAATCAAAAGGGCCTTCTGGATGGCAGCTGCCTCCAGTCTTTGAAGGACCACCCTGGTTTGTCTGAAGGAGAACTTTGCATGACTTTCAAAGAGGGCCAGAATCCAAAGTCTTGATCAGCCTATGAGAATGTCGACACATCTTAGGATTTGGTACATATCTTATTCCTTCTGTCACCTAAAGAATTTTGTCTTTAATTTACATGGGAAGTAAAATGGAAATCAAAGCAACTACCTGGATAATTTAATCCTAAAGCACATGCTTATACTTTAAGTCTCCTGGAATGACTATTCATGAATTGACTCAACTGCAAGTCTTATCTGTTACTGTGAAATACATCTCATGGAGAACTGTGCCTGGCTCAGGGTTCAGATAAAGAAATTTACCTGTAACTCTCATCTCAAGAGTCCAAACCCTCCCAGTCCCTCAGGATGAAGGATTCACCAAATCCCTCCTTTGTGAGAGAATGAGAGAACCATCTCCTTAAATTGCATTAGCAATAATAATTTTATTGTGGGTTGTTTCTTATATGTTTTTTAAACTTTCTCTCCATGCACAGGGTCTCTTCCTCCATAATGATAGCTGGCAGAATAACAAACATGGATACTTTTTTCTTTTAATTCTTGGGGTATGTGCTTGACCCCTATTGGCTCTAACATGAGGGAATCAAATAAATTGGATAAAGTTTACACCAAGTCTTGCTTGTTATCTGCTATTAACTATTTAATTTTTGATTATTTTTGGCATTGAGACAATGCATACCTAGCTCTGGGATAAACTGGTTCTAAAGACATATTTGTTTATCAATTAACATGTATTAGTGGGACTTCCCTGGTCGTTCAGTAGTTCAGAATCCACTTTGCAATGCAGGGGACACGAGTTCCATCCCTGGTTGGGGAACTAAGATCCCACACACCATGGAGCAACTAAAGTCCATGCACCACAATTACTGAAGCCTGCATGCTCTGGAGCCCCAGCGCAACAACTAGAGGGTCTGTGCACCACAATGAAAGATCCCGCAAGACGCAATCAAGATTCCATATGCTGCAACTAAGACTTGATGAAGCCAAATAAGTACATAAATAATAATATATTAAAAAAAACATGTTTTACCTTTTCTAGAATTTGAAAAGTTAAACACGATTATATTTGTCTAATGGTAAAGTTTGCAGGTATTTCAACATCAAAAGTTCCTCAGCAAATGTTTAATACTGCCTTGCTGATGCACCTCTCATTTCAATTTCAATTTCTCATATTGGTCTAAATAAAGCTTTCAAATCTTTATATATTGCTCCTTGTTTTCTACAAAGGAGAAAAGTGCACACATATGCAGAGCCATCTCCTTTCTTTGTCTCTCCTGTCTATGCCTTTACTCTGCTCTTAATGGTGGGTGAGATAGTTATCTTTACTCTCATCTTATTCCAAGTCCTTGGAAAGCAGTTTGAGATGGCTGATCTCTGCTGGAGGTCACAGGGAGGCAAGCGGTATACATCTGCTCTAGAGGGCAGAGGTCCTAGATACAAGGACCCTCATCTGCTCACTTGGATGGTCCTTCCTTACACAGTCAAGGTTTCTGATGGGTACTGTGGAACAGCTGTTAGCTCACAGCCACTAGCAGATGGGCTTCCTGGCATATTTGTGGCTGGTGGGCTGGGTCCTTGGAAGAGATAGTACCATGATAGAGAGAAGAGAAAAGAAAAACCACCCTAGGAAATCAGTGCCACCTCCTGCCCCCACAGTGAAGGGTTACACACCACCATCTGTACTGGTGGCAAATAAGCAAGTACAATTCATACAAAAAAGTAACATTCATTCCCGAACTTTCTTCCAGGTTTTTCATGGATGATGTTATTTGTACAACTGAAGTTTTTTTTTTTTTTTTTAACTTTACAATATTGTATTGGTTTTGCCATATAACAAAATGAAATCCCCACTCTGAATGATTTTTCATGAGAATAATATACTTCTAGAACTTTAAGCTAGGAAAGATAGCTCTTATCTAGCTGAGCACTTTCATTTTAACAATAAAAGAAACTAAGTCCAAAATGTTTAGGTGGTTTTCCCAAATTTCTAGACTAGAGGAGCCATGGTTAGAATTAACAGGCTTGTAAGCATAATTCTTTTTAAGAAATGGTTTTAATTATTTTTAAAGCAGTACATGTTGAGAGAGAGGCAGTGTTTGATAGCACAGAGTAGCAGCAGTCTATCTGAGTGGTGTTCAAAAAAGACAACAGGCCCAAATGGAATTGCTTGTGCTAAGCCCCACATCACCAAAGCGGAAAAAAAGAGTTAAAGTGTTAGTCGTTCTGTTGTGTCCAACTCTTTACAATGCCACCTACTGTAGCCCACCAGGCTCCTCTGTCCATGACTTCTCCAGGCAAGAATACTGGAGTGAGGAGCCATTCCTTTCTCCAGGGGATCTTCCTGACCCAGGGATCGAAACCAGGTCTCCTGCATTGCAGGTGGATTCTTTACCACTCTGAGCCACCAGGGAAGCCCACAGCACCCAATCAAGACTTCATTACAATTTCAGCTTTCCCAGAAATAGAATCTTAAACCAGTCAGTCGGGAGTTGCCTGATCAACACTAGCTAGCTGCTCTGCCTGATAAGACTCCTGCCATCCCCTACAGGAAAGTAATGTTGCAATAACCAGTTTTTCCCCCTCTGGTATAAGTTCCTTGTTCCTGCTCCTTTTTGCCTATAAGTCTTTCATTTTGTACAGCTTTCTGGAATTTTTTCTATCTGCTAGATTGGACACTACCTGAATCATGAATCATTGACTAACATAAGATCCTTAAATTTTACTTAAAAGCATTGATAGGTTTTGGTGTAAGATCTAATTGCAAGGCTCAGCTCTACTATGCTTTAACCATGTGTCCTTGGGGAACTTACCAGACCTTTCTTACCCTCTGTAAACATTTGGATAATAGTAGCATGGAAGGCAGTTAGTAATATAACCCAGTCCTTCCTCGTAACAGAATTCTGATCCTGGTGACAAGGATAAGGGGACAATTCCTAGGGTCATTAAGGAAGTCTAGGGCAATTTTAATGCATATCAATGCAAATTCCTTACAAATGCTTCTAGTAGTAGCCCTGTCTGGATGGGGGCTTTGAAAATGCTTTTCCACTGGCTCAAGTCTGCTTTCACAACTCTAACTTTTTTTCAATTCTCTACCTTCTTTCTCCATATGCTCCAGGCAGGCAGTGAAACCAACCACGGTGGTCCCTTTCTCCTCTCAGTGGGAAGGCTGGTGCAGGCATGGGCCTGTGAAGCATTGTGTATACTGTCTTGGGAAGTGGGGGCATTCTGGGAAAGGTATATAATGAGAGACACATTGGGAAAGAGACTGGATGCTGCTACCTGTAGATGTGACACAGTGGTCATCTTGAGGCCACAAGCAGAGCTTAAGAATCACCTGCCATGCTGACAATGACAGAAAGTGAAAGTGAAAGTCGCTCAGTTGTGTCCGACTCTTTGCAACCCCATGGACTATACTGTCCATGAAATTCTCTAGGCCAGAATACTGGAGTGGATAGACTTTCCCTTCTCCAGGGGATCTTCCCAACCTAGGGATCAAACAATGGCAGAGCAAAAAGAAATATCAGATCTTGAGGTTCCTGAGTTTATCATGCCTGGAGGCATTCTAGCCTAGAATTTCTTATTGTCTAAGGTAACACGCTCTGCTGCTTAAGCCAGTCTTGTGTTCCTTATAGCTGAGTGCATCGCAACTAGAACAGTAGTACTTATCATATAAAGTTATTCTGTATAGTGAATGATAAATGCAGTATGGGAAATAGTATATGACCAAGCACAAAGAAAGAAGGAAATATCAGTTGCACCAATGTTGTAGTTATTATTATAGGAGAATGTCAAGTAAAAATAAACATCTCCCACATTTCCTCATCCTATTCTCTAGCAATAAAAATTTGTTAATAATATTTTATGTATCCTTATGTCAATTCTTAAAAAATGAAAATAAATACTATACATACTGTTTTTGCACTTCTAAGAGTTTTCCTAATAGATACATTGATGCCCAGTTGGAAATTACTTCTAAGCCCCAAGAGTATATTTCACTTTATAATCTTCCAAAGATTTAGAAATACTGCCTTCTAGCTAAAAACATTTGGCTTTTCAAAATCCTCCTAAATGTAGAAAAAAATTCTTAGAAATGGCAAAGAACATAAATAACCACCATCAAGTGCCCTCGTGCACATTAAGGGCCAGTTGCTAAGAGCTAGAGCCCAACCACACTGATAGGAGATTTTTGTTGGAACTGAGTTTTACAGTATCTCTGGAAGCAGTTACTCTTTTGGACTGTGTCAATGACTGGATCTCTTTCCAAGGACATGTCATGCTAAGTCAAATGACCATCCAGACAGCCTGCAGCTCTTGTTCTCTAAGGACTATGCACCGTCCCCTGTGGTAACCACATGAGCCACAGAAATTCAACCAAAGTTCAGGAGACCCAAGAGGAAATCACCAACAAGGTGGGTGAGAAAAGGCTGAAATGTCCTCCAAAATTTCCTCCAGAAATGATGGCAATCAGCCAGCATTTCTGACTGATAAATGACACGCAAAAAACGAGGATCCAAGATTTTCTCAGATCGCTTTCTTTCCTTGGACTTTGTAACAACTATTCCCTCGGAGCTCTATGGGCCACAGGAGCATAAAAAAAAATGTTTATCCACTGAAAGGAGTAAGGGAAATAATTAAAAATTTCCCCAAAGTTCAAACCTGTCCAAAGACTTCCTGTTTCTAAAATATGGTTTGGGAAGCACTTCTTGATACTTTAATGGGGGGAAATCTGCTATTTGGGTGTAGAAACATGGTACAGTGTGACTTTGGAGTTAAGCCAAAAGTTCTCAACACAGCTTCATTTTAGAACCATACAAGAAAGTTTAAATGCTGACACCAGGACCCAATCCCAGGCTACCAATTAAATTAGAATCTGTGGGACTGGAGTTGAGGCCTATGTAAGTAGGCAGGTTAAGCAGGTGTATGTGAGTTTTCTACGTTTCCCAACTAAGTCCAGGGGTGAGAATTTGCTGAGTTAGGCCCAGAACTAAACCCTGGCTCCCCATCTTCTAAACTGTGTGACTACAGACACATTATTTCTACTGCAGGCCTGTTTCTTCATCTGTAAAGTGGAGGTTACAATAGTATGATAGATTGAATTATGCATGTAGAGGACTTAGCCTAAAACTCGATAGGCCATGTCAGGTCCATCCTCTCTATACGGTAATGTCACTGCAGCCCCCTGCAGGGTAGGTCTGCACTGGAAAAAAAGAACCAGTAGGTGCTAAAAGAGTTCATTAAGAGAAGTGTCACATTAAGAGAAGTGCCACTTTCTCTTATCTGGCCCATCCACTGGGCTTGTGAATTCCTGGAAGAAAGCAAGTGTCTTGAAATAGCCACTTAAAATGATTGCATTAAAAAGAATTCTGCACTGAGGCAAAAAAAAAAAAAACAACCTTGCACCTCTTCTCTTCGCTGGCAATCATACAGGAAGATGATGAAAAGGCTACCACGCCCTGCTGCTGTGGACACTGGCCAATCTGTTACAAATGCCATAGGCAGTAAACAGCCTAACACAAAACACGCAGAAAAGCAAGGACCCGTGTTCACCTGGCACCAAGCGTGACCAGTGAGGCTCCATTGACACCAGGCCAGGGTTTCCATAAGATGACAACTTTGTATGCTTGTCTCCACCGCTACATTTGGATCCCTGGAGCTGGGGACTGTATCTTTTAAGAATGGTGCTATTGTGTGTTATTTGTGCTTAGTTGCTCAGTCTTGTCCAATTCTTTTTGACCCTTTGGACTGTAGCCTGTCAGGGTTTTCTGTCCATGGATTTTTCAGGCAAGAATACTGGAGTGAGGTGCCATTTCCTGCTCTAGGGGATCTTCCCAACCCAGGGATCAAACTCAAGTTTCCTGGGTCTCCTGCATTGCAGGAGCAGATTCTTTACCCACTGAGCCATCAGGGAAGCCCAAGTTACCACTAATTGAATGCCTTCCAAGTACTAGGCATATATACATATACATAATTAAATATTTATAACATTATGGGGCACTTCTATCCCTGACTGTGAGAGGAAAAACCTAAGGCTTAGGAAGAGGAATGACTTTCCCAATTCACATAAATAAAGAGGATGACCAAATCAAAATCAAAATATGTACCTGGCTCTTAAGATTTTTTTTATCTCAGGCCTAAAAAAGTGCCTGGCATACAGAACATCTTAATGTTTGATGAATGAAGCCAGTTGTGTGTGTGTGTTTTTTTTTTCCCCAGAAGAAAAGCAAAAGAACTCAAAGTCAGAATTCACATCATCTTCATAACTTCTACCAGCCTTTATTGATTTCTTCTGAACCACAGTCAGGAATAAACCCTCCTTAGGGGCAGCTATGGAATTTTTTAATCAACCCAAGAAAAATTAGGATTAGTGACTCATAATTCTATTTGAAATGTAAAGGTAAAATTCACACATGCATACCTGTCTTATCTCCCCAACTTGATTGTAAGCTCCTGAAAATAGAATTATGTATAATACACTGTGCATTATCCCACAAGCCTAAGCAGAAATATGTGTCATCCTTGAGAAATGTTTAAGGGCTGACTAAAATCCTACTGTGAACTTGGCCTCCTCTCAACATTTTTATTCATGTGGAATCAAATTAGAATGAGCATCCAGGATAGCCTAGAAGAGGAGAAATCACAAATGGCAGCATGAGGCATGGATGTAAAGGGCAGAGCAGCCCTCCCAACCTCTAAGCTGTGACGTGGTGGAAATTTTAATCAATTCCATGCCCAAATGTCTGGTCATCTCAAGCACACCTCACAGAGCACCCTCATCCCCACCCCCAGCCTTCTCTTTTGCTGTCTCTGAAAATCCATCTTTGGTTAAGTCAGTTCTCCTGATCCAATAGTGCAGTTCAGTTCAGTTTAGTCGCTCTGTTGTGTCTGACTCTTTGCGATCCCATGGACTGCAGTACCCCAGGCTTCCCTGTCCATCATCACTCCCAGAGCAAGGGGCAAGGGGCAGGAAAAGGAAGCAGTCCATGAACATAGACAAACCTGGAAGCATTGGGTCACAGAGAATTTAAACTTGAAGCTCTTTAGAAAGTACAGAGTTAAGATTCCAATTTCACAGACAAGCCACCTAAGACTTCACATAGAGAACCGATGGCCACACAACCAACAGGTGCCAAGGTGAGAACTCGAGCCCTGGATCCTGGCTCCCAATCCTTGTTCTTTTGACTTCCCTAGGCTATCTCTTTAAAGAGTGAGTAAGGGAACAGCCTACGGGATGACTGGGAAGAGTTGAGAGGCTGTCCAGAAGTTGGAGTGGTGAGGATGGTGTGGACAAAGAAGCCTAAGTTACTACAGAAGTGGGTCCAGCATGGCCCTCCTGCGGCCAAGATTTCCCCTGCACACACAAGGTCAGATTAAGACTCATTAACTGCTCACTTCAAGAAGACGTATTTTCTGACCATGTGACCCTCACTTTTTTAGCTACTTAAAGGACAGAGTAAGCAGACCAATCATAGTCAGGAAAACGTAAAAATTCAAGTTTTCAGGAATTGGAGGCCTCCTTTTCCATATAATCAAATCTAGAGAGAAAGATAGTAGTTCTTGAATGCTGAACTTCTCAATCAGGAAAAGACATTTATGATGCCAACACACTATCAGGTCTTCTTTACAGCATGATAGCAAGAAAAAAGAAGACCAAATTACTCATGTGAAAATGTGAGATTAATAGCTTCATAAACCTGAAAAGATAATAGCTGCACAGATTATCCACAAGAAAAAGAAAAGGCTTTTTTTTTTCCTTAAGCTTCAAGTACTTAAATCTTTTCTTTATGAAGTTATATTCAATTTATATCTTTCTTATATTGCCCCAGAATAGACTTCCCTGGTAAGCTGTGCCAGTTTGGGATGTCTTCCTTTAACAAATTTCCTCTTTTATAAATTTTATTTTTGAAATATTTATTTACTTGGCTTTGCCAGGTCTCAGTTGTGGCACGCAGGATCGTTAGTTGCAGCATGTGAACGCTAAGCCATGGCATGTGGGATCTAGTTTGCTGACTAGGGATCAAACTCAGGCCCCCCCAGCATTGGAAGTGTGGAGTCTTAGCCACTGGGCCACCAGGGGAGTCCCAACAAATTTCTTCTTACTAGCTAACATGCTTCTCAAGGCAGTTCATTGCCAACACTCTCCTCTCTTAAAGAGTGATGGATAGTAGGAAAACAGCCTCTTTATAGGCACTGCTTCTCATGGTGTGCTGCCTTGCTGCTGAGCCATCAGTCTTCTGTTAAAGCTAGGCCTGAAGGCACCTGAGGCCAAGCATATGGCCAGAGTGGTTGGCCTGATTTGCTGCTGTGAGTGTGCCTAACTGCTGCTATTTTAGAGGGGAATGAATATCCAAGATGAAGCCCTTGTTAGTACCTGCCTGATCTTGAAAGATCTTGGCCAGCCACGTGTTCTCTTGCTTTTCCAGCAAGACCGGCTTTCATAAATGATCTTGTAATTTTTATCTTCTGGCGCCACCGCTGTCAAACTTTGCAGCATGAATCCATTCATGTTGCAAGAGCCATAACACACCCAGTGAAGCTGGCATTGACCCCTGAACCCATCCATCACAGGTGAACTTCATGCCTTGGTATTCAGTTATAGCACATTCACTCAAATCAAATCCTTCTGACAACTCTTCAGAGTCATCCAGTGAAAAATCAGCTTGTGCAGCGGTCTTGCTCCTAGCCCACTCAGAGCATGACTACTGGAATAGGAATGTAGGGACTCTCAAATCACGTTCATAGAGGTGTTCTTTGATAGATAAGAAAGACCCACATCTGGAATGGGGGAAGCTGGTTCTTTTAGCTAATGGCATTTTTATAACCTCAAGAGAAGGCAGATTATTTTGGATTTGAGGCCAAACTCTTTAAACACTAGATTCTTTTTGTACATACTTTTACTTACGTTCATTTTTTATAGACGGTTTTGTTGTGTTTTGAGTTTAAGCCATGATAAATGACCCTTCTTATGTTTTTCTTCTGCAGATTACATCAATATTAGGCACTTACTATGTGTGAGGCTTTTTGCTTAGAGTTTTAAAAACAAAAATTTATCTTTGGGGATCAGACTCTTGGTCTTTCTAAGCAAGTGCTCTGTCTCTATGGTTTCTCCAAAGGGGCAAAGAGTGTGTGTGTGTGTGGGCGGGACAGGGAGGGTGCGCTGAGGAAAGGGAGGTGGTGCAGGACAACCTTAGAGACGGCATTTTCAGAGAAAGACCTGGAAACTCCTTTAGAGAACCCTATGCTATTACTGTCCTATTTTGAGTCTAGTCATTTTGCCCTGTTGCACATCAACAACAGAGGGCTTCACATATATGCCACACTTTCTTTAATTGTTCAGTCTATCCTCTTTCAAGCTTCAAAATAGCGCTTCGGTGATGTGTCCATGTACATATTATTCGAGCCTGTCAGATGTTACAGACCATTCTTTCACTAGATATTCCACACTGTGCTCTTTTCTCTGACTGCCATTTTAGGTCTCAAAGGCTGGATTTTAATCAACAACCCTGATGGTGCCATTGATACTGAGTTCCTCCATGTGCCCTCACCTGCCTCTTTACTGGGCACAGAAGTAAATGCCACGGGTTTTGCAGTCCTATTCAAACCACCACCAAACATGGGATGTCTTGGGCCGTCATTTATCTTTTGAAAGGATGTTCTCAATCTCTGTTTAGATTGGGGAGATGACCAACATGCCCACCTTCCAAGAAGAAAGTCTTCTACCTTTATGAATGCTTATTCCCTACCTCAAGCCCCATGCCATTGTTCTTGATGGTCAAAATGCTAGGTAAACCAAGTGTTTTCCAGACATGGAGTGCCCTCTCCTCCGTCAAATACTGTGTGTCTAACTCTCAAATCTGAAACCTCCAGAAATATCCCCCTTAGAAAAAACAATTGAAGACCTAGAATATTGTTTTCATTGAGAAGAACTTAAATTTTTATCTGGACCATCAACTTCATCTTATAGATAAGGACACTGAATTCTCCTTGAAAGGACCTTGAATAAAATCTCCAGAGAGTGTTTGGAAATGGGCTCTTAATCTTTGATGGACTTAAATACCTTGGCAAAAAATGCAGAGATGAAAAAAGTTCTAGGCCTTTTTCCATTACTAAGACTTTACTGGATTACAACGACAATAAACAAAACCACTATCTGTGTGGATGGACTGGTCTTCCAGAGATCTCAAAGTGGAATGCTACTAGGGGATTTTTTTTTCTAGACTTTTAATTCAGGAGCTAATACTGTGGTGATTGGAGAGAAAGAAACACATATGCCTGCAATTCCCTAGTACTGTACACAAGGCAATGGCACCCCACTCCAGTACTCTTGCCTGGAAAATCCCATGGATGGAGGAGCCTGGTAGGCTGCAGTCCATGGGGTCACTGAAGGTTGGACACGACCGAGTGACTTCACTTTCACTTTTCACTTTCATGCATTGGAGAAGGAAATGGCAACCCACTCCAGTGTTCTTGCCTGGAGAATCCCAGGGACAGGGGAGCCTGGTGGGCTGCCATCTATGGGGTCGCACAGAGTCAGACACAACTGAAGTGACTTAGCAGCAGCAGCAGCACAGTGGACCAAACAGCTTCCTTAGGAGTCCTTTTTCTTATAAACTCAAGCATTTGATAAACTTATGGCAAAATCCTCCCTTTTAAATTCAAATCAATGGATGGGGGGAAAAGTAGATGATTAACTAACTAAATAGCTAACTAATGGGTTTTAGGACCAGAATCTTATTGGAAGGATTCAGGGAAGAGTTCCTACATATGAAATTGTTCTCTACAATTTCACAATGAGAGTCCAGAGTGATTTTTCAAAACCTCTCCATACCACTGTAGTTTTAGAATACATTCTGGTTAGCGGAAATAAAATTTGGTATAAACATTTTGGAAAGCAATTGGAAATATGTATCAAGAGCCCTAAAAATATTCATGCAACCTGACTCAGCCAATTTTACTTCTGAGAAGCCATCATTAGGAAATTAAGCAAAATACAAAGAAAATTTTTTTATTACAGAAGTATTTACGGAGCCAAAAAGTAGAAAAATTCCCAATGTCTATTAACAAGGAAATGCCAGTAATATATGGTACAAGCACTCAACTGTCATTACTAAATGTTACAATTATAAAGTTTTTAATTCCATGCAAGAATCTTCATGATAAAATGTTAAGTAAAAAGAGAAGGGTGCAAAGTAAGTGTGTATGTGTTGCCCAACATTGCATATGCATATAAACAGACTTGAAGAAAATATAACAAACTAAATAATATTTATACAATATTTGCAGGTAGGATTTCTTTCATCTTTATTTTACATTTCTACACTTTCTAAATATTCTACCATTAAAGTGTGATTCTCCTAAGAAATTTTATTTTTAAAAATCAAAGAAAAGAGTTAACTCAAACACATGATAAAAAGTATGCAAAGGTTAAGTTACAGCCATTGCTTCATGATTCTGTACTTATTCTATTGAATACATAAATAAATGTAAGAGTGAAGGAATATCTCTACTTGATTTTCAGAATCCACTTGAAGCTATCCCCAGGGAATTATAGATGCTGTCAATGAATCCACTGTTCTCCACATACAGTGAAGACAATTATCAACATGCCTAGAATAGCAAGTCTGTCCAGCATCGAGCACAGACCGTGCTGTCCACCTGAGCTAATGAGCCACAGTATTAACAGAGAAGTTATTGCTTCAGTTCAGTAAACTTTTAACAAGCATCTACTATGCTTATATTAGGCTGGACTTCCCTGCTCCTAAGACAGTAGGAAAGAGCAGACATGAGTCCCCCTCCTCGGTAATCTGTAAGCGAGACAGACCTACACAGGTAACTCAACCCAGGTGAGCTAAGGGCAGCAGCTGACAAAATGATGTGGGAATACAGAGAAGAAATTGGCACTCCTTTATGGCAGTGCATTTTGTCCATCCCTAGGCAACTAGGTAAAAACAACCCATTTATTCAGTGAAATATCTTTTTCCCATTTATGGAAACTAATATTCTGCAACCATGAGAATATTATGCTTTTACTGTGTTCCGTAATATTTTTCTAACATTTTTATAGGTTCTACAAGGACTTACTTTACCTACATATTCACATATATCCTCAACAGATTCCTTTTAATAAAGGTGAGAACATGTCCCATGTCACCAACTGAGGGACAAGGACAAGAAGACTAAGACAAGGTTTCCACCGAGTCATTTTTCTTCTCATTGTTGAACGCCTCTCTGGAAAACAAAGGCAGAATGGAAGCCTATTCAAAAGTTTTTTGGAATACTTTTCATTCAGGGAACTTTTCTATTGAGGCAATTAGTCTATAAAATCATAAAGCAACTTCTGAGTCTTGATTAAATTAAAAAATAAAGCCAGAGTTGGGGTCAGAAAGGAAGAATCAGACGGTTATTCTAAAGCAAACCTACCACTTCTTTCTTGAGATTCTGACTTCCTCTGCTCCCTGACAGTCTCCAGCCTTGGAGAGTGTAGAAGAGGAGGGAACTTGGGAAAGCTGGTATTTATCTGTCTAAGGAGCAGGAAAAGAGCAATGAAAGCTGTCCAAGATCTAGAGTATCATACTCACGTATCACCTTCTTTTCCCACTTTCCACTCCTTTCTCATGAACAAATATCATATATTAACACACACACACACACACATATACATTTATGGAATCTAGAAAAATGGTACTGACGAACCTATTAGCAGGGCAGCAATGGAGAAGCAGACATACAAAACAGATTTAAGGACATGGGCGAGGGGGAAGAAGGAGAGGAGGAGGTGAATGGAGAGAGTAGCATGGAAGCATATACACTACCATACGTAAAATAGATAGCCAATGGAAACGTGCTGTATGATTCAAGGAACTCGAACTGGGGCTCTGTAACAACCTAGAGGGTTGGGGCAGGGTGGGAGATGAGAGGGAGGTTCAAGAGGAAGGGGGACATATGTATACCTATGGCTACTTCATGCTGATATATGGCAGAAACCAAGCCAATATTGTAAAGCAATTATCATTTAATTAAAAATAAATACATAAGAAAAAATAACTGTCAGTTTAGACACAATGGGATTGAAAAGACTCAGTCTCTTAAGGAGCTGACATTCTAATAGGATAAATCTCAGTTTGTGTAAGTAGCCTTGCAGATCTGTATCCACAAGTAAACAGGACACGACATTCTAAGACACCCACATATTTGGCAAAGCTAATACAATTTTGTAAAGTTTAAAAATAAAATAAAAAAAAAAATAAGACACCCACATATTTATTGTTCATAAATATGTCCATAAAGGCTTTTGAAAAGGAAGATAGATCTGGTTTGAGCTGAGGCAAAACATCATGTTTATATTAAATGGAAGTAAAAAATGCTTTATTTAATCCTAGTTTCAAATCAAAGATTCTAAAGGTCTAGCCTTGGTTTCAAGCTAAGCCAAGTTCTGTCATTTTAATGACGCATTTTAGGAAATAGGGGGGAAATGGAGTAAAAAGGAGGTCTTTCGTCAGTATAAACACAAGTAAGATGGTGTTGCTTGAACAGGGTTCACCGTGTCAAAATCTGCCCTAAATATTTTAATCCTCTGTGTGTTTGAACGCCTGGGTGGTCTGAGCTCGTAAAGTGGCCTCAGTGAAGACACAGTCCCTCTTCCGTTTCTCAGAGTTGTGAGCAGCCGCTCACTAGCCATGTTGTATAAATGACATAATGGCCAGATAAACCTTAGTGATTCTGCCCAGTAATTACTTTAAAACAACCCAATTAGCTTTCGTCTGATGTTTAGTTAAAACCATGCCCTTGGAAAGGTCATGTGAAAGACTCAGAAGAAATTAGTGAAGTATCTGATGAAGCCCCAGTTCCCAGAAAGTTATGGAACCTCCAGAACTGAAACCACTCCCTCCTCTCTCAAAACCATGGGTGGAGCTTTATCCACCAAAACATTGCTACCTGGTCAGCCCCAGAGCTACCACAGCACTGTGGAAGGAGGTGTAATGATCAGAAAACCCAAAGAACAATCATTAAGTCTGTATCATGCCAACAAAAATAGCCACCCTTGCCTGAGTCTTACACAACCTCAGAGAGGGCCAAGGATTTTCACATCCTGCCCAGGCACAAGCATCAGCATCAGCCTCTGCAACTACCTTATCCCTGAGCTCCATTTCCAGCCCAGGACCTCACTCAGTGCCTTGTTTCTTCACTATGTCTCTGCCGTTCTTCCACATCAGACCCTCCAGAAGGGTCTTTAGGCAAGGAAAGCATGTCCACTCTTCCTCTATGCCTGTTTGATCTTTCCCTCTAGTTTCTCCCATTCTCACTCCAGTTAATTGTTCTTGTCTATAATGAGTCACCCTTGCAAGCCTAAAGGCTTTCTATTCTCTTGAGAAAGATAGGTGCTTTCTTTTATGGTTCTCTTCCCTAGAAAAATTCCATTATCGCAATCAGGGGTTGGAAGGTAAAACATAAATTCCTAACAGTCCCCATGGTTACTCTTCAGTAGGATAATATAAGATAAGGTGATAAGCAAGTAGAAACGCAGTTTGCAAAACAATATGGCTGACAGAAGAACTGCAGAAGGTCAGAATCATTTGTAGATGCAAGTCTTCAAAATATTTTAACTATAGTCTTAATGGTTGATTTCCTTTAGGATTGACTGGTTTGACCTCCTTGCAGTCCAAGGGACTCCAGAGCCTTTTCCAGAACCACAGTTTAAAGGCATCAATTCTTTGGCGCTCAGCCTTTTTTATTGCCCAGCTCTCACAACCAGACATGACTACTGGGAAAAACATAGCTTTGACTATACAGACCTTTGTTGGCAAAGTAATATCTCTGCTTTTTAATACACTGTCTAGGTTTGTTATAGCTTTCCTTCCAAAGAGTAAGTGTCTTTTAATTTCACAGCTACGGTCACTGTCCGCAGGGATTCTGGAGCCCAAGAAAACAGTCTTTCACTGTTTCCATTGTTTCCACATGTATTTGCCATGAAATGATGGGACCAGATGCCATAATCTTCATTTTTTGAATGTTGAGTTTTAAGCCAGCTTTTTCACTCTCCTTTTTCACCTTCATAACCTTGAATATTCATTGGATGGACTGATGCTGACGCTCCAATACTTTGGCCACCTGATGCAAAGAGCCGACTCATTGGAAAAGACCCTGACGCTGGGAAAGATTGAAGGCAGGAAGAGAAGGGAACAACAGAGGGCAAGATGATTGGATGGCATCACCAACTCAAAGGATGTGAGTTTGAGCAAACTCAGGGAGATAGTGAAGGACAGAGAAGCCTGGTACGCTGTAGTCCATGGAGTAAAAAAGAGTCAGACATAACTGAGCAACTGAACAAGTCTTAATGGATAAGTCTGAAGTGAATTTTCACACTTTTTATGCCCCCAGTTAAAACCATTAGAACTCATTAGCACCCAAGGCAAAGAACCGTTAATAAAATAATAAATAACTTTGCTTCTATTTCTATTGAAAATGCCAATTATTGACTTAAATTATGCTTTTTTACATACTACAGTAGGCAAAAAGCATTGTTTGAGACTTGGTCCCTAGTCTAACATCAGTAAAATTTCACCTGACTCTTCTCATGTTCAGAGAACTAAGTTAAAAGCTAAAAGGTAGAATTTGCATATAGGTGGAAATTCACATCCTACTATTTACTTGAGAAACTAGTGATTTTGATAAAGTTTTATTATCTAACCTATCTTAATCTAATGTTTATCTTTAATTATACAAATGAGAACCATTTGCTAGTGCCTAAAAGCAGAATTTGAACAGAAGAGGATACTGAACTTATATTGCCTCCTCTCCTTTTTTCTTTACATTCCCTAGATATTTAATCCTAAGAAATAGTAATTTATCTAGCATAGTCTCCTATATCAGAATTATGCCATGCTCAGTCACTTAGTTGTATCCGACTCTTTTGAGTCCCCATGGACTGTAGCCTGCCAGACTCCTCTGTCTATGGGATTTTCCAGGCAAGAATACTGGAGTGGGTTGCCATTTCTTATACCGGGGATCTTCCCGACCCAAGGATAGAACCCATGTCTTCTGTGTCTCCTGCATTAGCAGGCAAATTCTTTACCACTGAGCCACATGGGAAGCCCTATATCAGAACTTTGAGGCACCACACAATCATGTAACTAATATATAGCCTCCCAACTTTTAGTTAGTACTCCTACTACAAAAAATTTTAATTATACAAAAGCTGTCATTACCTTGCAATTCCAGTCTTTCCATTGTCCCCACCTCACTTGGGGAGGCTCAAGAGGAAGAGACTATCCTTGGGCTGGATTCCTTCTGGCTTCTGCCTGATGCTCTATCCAGAGGCACTCCTAGCTTTCTTATCTCTCTGGGGACTCATCCATGGGCTTCTCACTCAAGCCTTTTTAAGACCCTTGGGCAGATTTTTCTATCTGGGACAATTTTTCAGTTATTTGCTTAGCTATCCATTTCTTATGAAATCCAAACCTTAACAAAGGTTAAGGACCACACTTTGGTTTCTTTATCTCTGCATCATCGTTTTTCCTGCCCTTATTTTCTTCCCTGGAAACAATGACTGCTATTCCCCATGTTCCTGAAGATTCTCTCTCCTCTGAAAATCTCTAGGATTGAACATTACACCCCCACCATGGAACTTTCTGTAGTCTAACCCCGCAAACAGTGCACACAATACCAAACCATCAGTCTGTTGCTTCAGGCCAACCAACATGCATACTGGAGACATCCCAATAAGTACACCCTAAATGTCCTCCTGAAGTAAGTCCTTGAGGCCAGTACACTAGCTCACACAATTCAGCCTTTTCTAAGTGGGACATCCCCAGCAAAGGGCATCCCAACCCACACAATCCCGTTACAAGCTCAGTTCTGAATCATGTGCCTTGACCAGTTTTGGTGCTCCATCCCAGTGTCTCTGGATTCTTACAACAGCCCTCCTTTTCACCCATGCTCTTACTGATATCCTCTGTCCTCCTTTTGAGCGGATACCCAGCCAGCACCATCTTCCTGGCTCAGCCTGACAATTAGGTTGATTCTTCTTTAGCCACACTTGCTGGGTAATGTCTGTCTTGCTTCTCCTGATAACTTGGGACTTTCCTAGGTCAGTGCCACTTTCTAGGTCCAGTAGGTTTCTCCCTAACATAGCAAATGAAATAGAGTAAGAAAATAAAATAAAGGATTCTGAATTTACAAGAGAACAGTTGGGGTTCTCAAATTTAGAACAGTCAGGATCAGGTAACTGGTTGGTTCATTAAATCTTGATAGGAGCAAAAGTACTGAGTATACCAGAGAGCAGCCTTCTAGCTGCTAGAAAGTGGACGATAGCATCCTGTGCAGAGCGAGTGGTGAGTGTCAGGGAAGCTAGTGGGTTTGCTAACTGGAGGTCAGTTGCTTTAGCAACCTCTACTCCAATTCTCAGTTTCTTTATAACAACCAGCAAGATTTACCTTCTAGCCTAAAAAAGAAGAGACAGGAAAGAGCAACATATGCTGAACAATCAGCTTAACCTGGGCTATTTCCTGGTATGGGGAAGAGGCTTCTTCAGAAGCTCTGTCCCACTCACCCATGACCTAGAACACATTCTGAGAATTATCAGTAACCTCAGCTGAGGTTTTTCCCCAAATGCAGAAGACGCTAGCACAAACAATTTCAATTCGAATTTCAAAGTAGATGGAATGTGAATAATAGAAGTTATATTCTACTAGTATCTTGATAATAGCATTATATGGTTGGACCACTTCACAGTGGTAATTGCAACCTGGTACATTATTCATTCAATATCTGAAATCTTGGAAGAGACCCTACACGGCACAGTCAGGAGGCTTTGAGAAGCTAAAGCCCGCTCTGTTGTTGTTTCAGTGGAGCCAGTCCCAGCATGTTTAAATACTGCTGTTGCCTGCTGGGTGCCAATGTGGTTTCACTAGCAAGTGTGGGCAAGAATATTTTTTAGAAATTGAAAATGATTGCTGCCAAACTGTGAAACCAACTGCTAAATCTATCTACTCCTTTAAAAAAATCCTCTATTCATGTTTAGTGAATCTGTGCAAAGATCCTTCTTGTCAGAAACACAGTTAACTCAAGGACCTTCCTAAGAAACTCCTGTGGGGAGCTTAAACTACAATCAAAACATTAAGTGATCTCTCCGCTCCCCTCCCATCATTCACTTGCAGCCCTGGCAAGTCAACAAGATGGCTTCTCAGGAGCACATCCAGATAAATTAGAGTCCTTAAGAAGACTCAAGTAAAGGTGGACTTTCCGGGAACAACTGTCAACTGAAGGGCATTTATCACTGAAGATGTCTGCTATGGGGGTTTTGATATTTCACCAAAAGAAAAAAAAACAGGGAGAGAAAGAGAGAGAGAAGAAAGGGAGTGAATTTAGACATGCAGAAGGCCAAATCCACAAGTATTTGTGTGGCTATAAATATTAAAAGTATACATAAATCATGTGCATGGATACACTACTCTCTCTTCCCACACCCAGCCCATAACTATACTACTGATTTCTGGAAAGCTAGGACATTTCCGGGCTTCCCTGGTAGCTCAGCTGATAAAGAATCCGCCTGCAATACAGGAGATCCCAGTTCGATTCCTGGGTTGGGAAGATACCCTGGAGAAGGGATAGGCTACCCACTCCAGTGTTCTTGGGCTTCCCTGGGGCCCAGACGGTAAAGAATCTGCCTGCAGTGTGGGAGTCCACTCCAGTATTCTTGCCTGAAGAATCCCCATGGACAGAGGAGCCTGGCAGGCTACATTCCATGGGGTCCCAGAGTTCCAGTCTGACACGACTGAGTGACTAAGCACAGCACACAGCGCAGGATGTTTTCGTCATGCTCAGCCTTCACCAAGGCTATATATAATGCTCTCCACAGGGCAGCTGCTCAGTAAGTACAGTGGGTAAGGGCAGGGGCTCGGGAGAAGTCTGCCTGAGGCTCAAATCTTTGGCATACAAACCTTAGGCATACAACATACTCTTTCACTTACATCCTTCAGATAAATATGAAGCACTTAGAAGAAGTGACTGGCACATAATAAATGCTAAGTAAATCCTGGTGATTATTAACTAACTATGGCCCGCTGTGCTTTATGTGTGAATGACTGTATACCCCACAGATTCTTAGGAGGAAAGACTCTAAAATGGAAATAGTTCTCAACTGGTAAAATAGAGACACATTGTATCTTCAAACTCAGGGACATGGAATCATGAAAATTATGTCCCCAGAAGTAACAGATAAATAATATATACCTCCTACAAACTAAGCACCAGAGGGGAAGTGCTGTGGAACTGCAGGTGTGATTGTGGCCAGATAGAAATTACCTTGGCATAGAGAGCAAGAAATCTAAACTGTAGTCTAAATCTGTCCTGAGCAAGCTGTGTGACTTTGGTGTAATCATCGTATCTCTCTAGACCTCAATACTTTCATGGATATAATGAGAAAATTGATCTAGCAGTGTTAGCCAACAGAACATCCTGCTCTGATGGAAAAGTTCTGCATCTGCACTGTCGGGTATGGTAACCACACGTGACTATTGAGCACTTAAAGCACATACAATGCACTGAGGACCTGTGCTTTAATTTTCATTTTATTTATTGATAATTAAAGTGTTTCCTAAGATCTTTTAGATCAAGTATTTTCAAAGACCTTTACTGGTTCTACAATTCTGTGATTCATAGAGCTTCTCTAGGTAAAAATGTGGAAAGCAAGTATTATTATAGTGGATCATAAACCTTATTCAGTCTCTAGAGTCTGTTTACTTGGTGGGTAACTAAAAGCAAATATATGAAAAGAAACCATTAAGAAGTACACAGATCTTGAGAAATTAGAAATGGTCCTGCCTGGAGGGAGAGGAGTACTCCAATGATCCCCCAATGATATTTTCCAAGTCTGTGATAGTACCAGGTTTGAAATATCTCACCTTCTGAAAAGTAATAACCAATAGCAATTGATGTTTATTGAGTACTGTGGATTAACTCTTTGATTCACAACAATCCTGTGATATAGACATATTATCATTCTTGATTTACAGAGGAAGAAAGTGAGACACAGAAATGTTAAGTAACTTGTCACAAGCTATCCCGCTACAAAATGAATGGATGAGCCAGGATGTGAACTTACACAATTAGCTCCGAAGTCTATCTTTGTCAAAAAAGAAAACAAACTTCTTAATGAAGAATAACACATACAGATACAAAACAGTGCTCAAAGTGTATGCTTGATGAATTTTCACAACGCGAATACACCCACATCATTTCCAGAAAGTTACTATTATTATGGCTCCATTCAGTCACTGCTCACTCCACCCCAACTGATTTCTAACACCATAGATTAGCAGAGCTTGTACTTTAACCACTGTGTTGTTTATCCCTGAAATGGTGTTAGAAGATCATATCCCTGTAACCAAGAGAAACAAGCACATACAGCAAGAGAAACAGCTATTAATTAATGGTCTCAACTCCATCAGTAATAAAAATGGGACAGTTCATAGATGGCGTTGCTCATTCACTCAGTACATGTTTATTAAGCACCTACTATATGGCAACCACTGTTCCAAGCACTGGGTTCTGTCAACTCTGATCAAAATAGACAGGGTTTCTGCCTCATACAATATCTACTTCTTGACCCGGCTCATTAATCAATAGGTAGCTCAGAGTGGAGGAGCCTTACTCAGCGGTCTTGGAGGTGGCCAACAGGCTTAGTGGCAGTGCCAAGGGTAGTGCCAGCACCCCAGAGAAGAGTTGCCCTGACTTTGGTCCCTGTAATTTTAGCAGAATGCCCTTCGAGCTTCCTGGAATTTTGGAAAGGTGACAATTGGAGCTCATTGCATGAGTTTCCACTAAAAATAACTTTATAAACAATTTCTAAATACTGTCTTTATAAGCAAAAACTTAAGAAAAGTCCACAGGCTTAATGTTACCAGAGAGATTACAACATGAGAAGGGAGATGTGGGAATACTGTGTGGACGAGGCAAAAAAAAAAAAAAAAAGGCCACCAGGGAACTCCACCCCAGCTGATGAGGAATGATTGCTCTCTGCCGACAGACAACTGAGCAACTCTCACTAATATTTTCCAAAGCAACAAAGACGCTGATGCAACAGCTGATGCAACTGAAGAGTCCAAGGATATTTCCGACAAATATATTCTAAACCAAAACAACAACAACAGCTTCTATATGCTGCTAAGAGTTGAGCTGCTTCAGTCAATGTGACCTCGGCATATCTTAACTGTGCCTGGCCTCAGTTCAGCAACTGCTCTCTGGCTCAGGGAGACTGTATATGCAATTCAAGTCTTAAACACACTCAAGTCTTGCTTTTTCCAAAGCCCTCTTGATCTTCCCCTTGAAATGCATAGGCTAACATGACCCTCGGGAATTGTGCAAACCTACCAACACACCACGAGGTCAGTTGTTTAGATATTGTTGGGTTTTCTTAATGCTGAGAAAATAGCATGGGAGCCCCGCAGGAACAGTGCCATCACTGTGTTTTTCTTATCCAGCCTCAGTTCTCACACTAGCCGGAGCTCTTGCGTCTACTGTACAGTGAAAACATACTGTGGGAACAACTGGAATCGCATCTCAGGGGAGGGGAAGGGATGTGTTATCTGCTGTTACCCAAGTCCGTGCTGTCCAACCGGTCTCACCGATCCTCATGTCAAATCACATAGCTAATGGAGCATGACTGGCCCTGAGGGCCCCACTCTATTTACTGGCCACAGTGAAAGCAAGTGAGCAGTAAACAGGACTTCCAACCACAGAAAGTTACTGGGGCTGTACAGAGCACTCGCAGGGAGACCCAAGTCCGGAGAGGGCAGCTGGTATGCAGTGAACTGGAAGAGTGGCCCTGGGTCTTTCCTGCAAATGAGCGGCAGGGAGACTCCCAAGAGCTTTGCAGTGCCAACGAGGAGCAGTCAGGCTTAAGCAAGAAACTCTACATGGCTCAGGAAGTTCTAACCTGATGGAAAGTCTGAACAAGAGAAAAGTCATCCTTTCAAAAAGAAAGGGTTTGGACATCTAAATCCTTACTCCCAAACTTTCCTTGCATGGGGACCTTAGCTTGAATACAGTGGGACCTGGCAATATTCCTGCTCTGGTCTCACGCCTTTGACAAACCATAGTGTGAAAACTAAAGCTTCAATTTAGACTACATGGAGCACACTGAAAGCCACTTTGTAAAAAGCAAAGATCTGTGCAATGATCTGTTCCCTGGGTCCCTTGCACTAACGGCCATTTAAGTTTCTGGAGCCAATAAATGATCATTCCTGCCCCTGTAGCTGAGGGACAGAACTGCAAGGCATATTCTCTTGGTTTTCTCTTCCTATGGCCAAGGTCTCTCTGCCCTGTACCCTGTTCTTTTTCTCAAGGGATTGGAGTTAGATTATCTCATTTATTCATTTATTGACTCAGCATATATTTACTAAATACCTAGTATGTGTCAGGCACTATTTTAGGTGCTGAGGATACAGTAATACAAAAGGGAGCCACCCCCTTCATGGAAATGCCATTCTAATAAAATAGAAAGATGAAAGGCAAACAAATGAGCAGATGCATCATTTAATATCAGGCAGCAATAAGCAACACAGAGAAGAATAAATCAAGCTAAAGAATGGAAAATCATTATCGTTAGGGTGGTCAAAGAAAGCCCATCTCAGCAAATGGCATTTGAGCTAAGACTTAGTGATATGTGAAAGCCACATGGACACCTAGGAGAAAAACTGGTTCAGGGACAGAGTGGTAGTACAAATAGAAAGTGCAAAAGCTAGAAGCTGGCAACATGCTTGGCATGCAGGAGGAACAGCAAGCAGATCAGTGTGATCGGACTATAAGAAGCAAGGGGAAAGTAATAAAAGGTGGTATCAGAGAGGAAGACAAGTGCCTTATCATGTAAGAACTTCATTCTAGGAGGATGGGAAGCCGTTGGAACACAGATGAGATATGATCTTTATTGCTAAACTTTGTGACTCTCAGTAGCCCCACTCAATCACAGAGTAGGACTGAGAACCAAAGTTCAAGCTGGAGAATAGACAGCCAATAAGATGTAAGAAAAGACATAACAGCTACAGCAATTCCAACAGGTCAAGGCTCAGATGTGACAGCAAGAACAGGAGGATTCTTTAATACAATTTCCTATCCTCTGTCCCTTCTCTTGGGGAGGTCCCCATTGCTGCTGTTGGGATATGAAGAGATGTTGGGAAACACCCACTCATCCTTTAAGAGTCAACTTAAACACTCTCTCTTCTGTGAAGGACAGGCTGTGTTCCTGTTAACATGGATCACACCGAAATACAAAGAGGTGATCATGGGTAAGAATAAATAATCTAGACTTAGGGGCAATAGGCTAATTTCAATGTATGTTGCTCTTGCTTGTCGGAGTTGGGAAGATACCACACACGGGTGGTGGAAAAGGTAGGTCACTCTGAAGGGAGTACATGCTTCTGTGTCATTCATCAGGGAGTAAGCAACTCCTGGGGTAAGAAGCAGCAAACCCAAGGGGAAAGGGATTTCTTAGGGTCTGAGGAAACTGGGCTAGACTCTCAAGCACAGAGAGGCCTAACCTAGCTCCACTAGATAGGACCAAGCTGACACCGGCCGTTGGGGTTAGTCAGGGAGTTGACCCAGGAAGAAAATGTGCACCTGGGTTTGTGTACGAGTTCTATCCCTGTTTAGAGTGAAATTAGTGGAAGGAATAAAGTTTCTGCTCTTCAGAGGTGAGGACTGAAGTGAGGGTTGGTCTATCAATGAGCAAGGCATAGAGAAAACAGGAGTGAAGTGAAGTCGCTCAGTCGTGTCCAACTCTTTGTGACCCCATGGATTGTAGCCTACCAGGATCCTCCATCCCTGGGATTTTCCAGCATGCGATACTGGAGTGGGTTGCCATTTCCTTCTCCGGGAGGGCTTCTCGACCCAGGGATTGAGCCCAGGTCTCCCACATTGTAGGCAGATGACGCTTTACTGTCTGAGCCACCAGGCAAACTGGCTATTTTGTGTCCCTCGGCTCAAGTGAATGGCTACTTGTTTCAGGGTTGGTGGTTTGGCAACAGCAACAACAGAGCACAGAATGTGGCCCACTTCTTGGATACATAGCTCCAATCCAACATTCACAAATTTCTTCTATGTATCAAAACTAAGTTCTAGATTTATTAGAAAGACATGAGAGCATTCCATACGATGTAACCCTTCTGAAACAACAAATAACTCTGGAGATACTTGGGGCATTTTAGGGGAAAGAAAATGCTGGGGAAGGCTGGACTTCCCACTTTGGTGGACAAATGCAAGTTTAGGGTTGTTCAGTGTTAGGCCACCGATGTAATATTAGCAGCACCTAACAGCAGCAAGGCTGATCTCACACATTATTTAAGTTTTGGCTGCTTTGTCTCATTACTCGAGAACAGAGAAGCCACGTTAACCACCTTTTTTCTCCTGCAATAAGCAAGGTGACTGGCATGTAGGAAATGTTCAGCAGATGTACAATGAGGAAATAGATGAATGAATGAATGATGAAGGGGAATTGCGATGGCAGGCACTGGTGGGAAGGGGTGGAGAAGGAGAAAGCCAGGCAGAATTCACCATATGGGAAGGCATGTGTTCAGACCAAATAGTTGTGTGCTTTCCAATACTTTCAACTCTATAAAGGCAGATGCTTCACATGTAAAATCATATGCCAACTTTGATCTTCCAAGATAGGTCTTTCTACATTATCAATAAAGGAAGTGCTTGCCAACCTGTTCTACCACTACAGAAACACAATGGACAGTCACGTACCAAAGAATGGAGGGTTTCATTGAATAAGTATGTTAAATAAAGGAGCTGCTGCTAAGTCACTTCAGTCATGTCCGACTCTGTGTGACCCCATAGACGGCAGCCCACCAGGCTCCCCCGTCCCTGGGATTCTCCAGGCAAGAACACTGCAGTGGATTGCCATTTCCTTCTCCAATGAATGAAAGTGAGAAGTGAAAGTGAAGTTGCTCAGCCGTGTCCAACTCTTAGCGACCCCATGGACTGCAGCCTACCAGGCTCCTCCGTCCATGGGATTTTCCAGGCAAGAGTACTGGAGTGGGGTGCCATCACCTTCCTGCATTATAGACAGTCTTCACCCAGGAAGAGGACAGCAATCATAGCCTAACATATGTGATCCACTGCAATGTCCAAATTGAGATTAAAACCTAAGAAGCTGCTTGTGTAAGATGAAAGTTGTTAAAATTCCAGAAAAGCAACTAAATTCTGAACTTGCCATTGACTCCATCCAGCAGCTAAAAAGATCATAATTACTATTTTAATAGCTGGTGGGAGCACTGAATTTTTATTTAAGAGACATAAGTTTGAGTCCTGACTCTGCCATCATTTGATTGTATGAAACTGGCCAAGTCATTTACCACCCAGAAATTCAGTATCCTCATCTGTAAAAGGGAGATAATAATAGATTACAGTGTTACTATAAACATTAAATAAATTATGTATGTTAAATAACCTTGTGATGTACTGAACATAACATGAAAATAAGTCATTTTGTAATATATTTTTGTTACTAGAATTATAATGAGATAAACCACTATACTTATGTACAACTTATTTACTTAATTTTTGTTACTGAAGAATGTAGCCAAGGAGAAACTTTGAACTTTACACAGGTATGTGTATTCTAGTCAACATATTATACATGACAGTTCTTGAGGTGTTTTCTTTAAATGTCAATAATCAAAGTTACGGCAAATGAAGAGGTCCCTGGGGGAAACATGAAACCTACAAGAGTGAAGAGTAGTTTTATAATTTATTATCTTTCACATTTTGTTTTCCAAATCCACCCCAAAATGTTTGCTCCTTATGGTCATTCAGACTTTGTAAAATATAGCCAGAAGGAAAGACCCTTCCAGGCATGACAAGGTCAGAAACTATAAATATAAAGATGGATAGAGTTGATGACATAAAAATTCCAAATGTTAACAGAGCAAGAAACCAAGCAACAAAATTAATACAGTTGAAAGATATAATACTGGGGTAAAATGCAGCATATGGAAAAGAGAAAGTAGTAAATTCCTGCATTTATAAACATGTTAATTAGACAATTTTAACAATACAATGGAGAAAGTGGTCAAATAGCATAGAAAGATAATTCATGAGAGAAGAAACACAAACAACCAATAAGCAAGAATGCCTAATTTGCCTAGTAATTAAAGGAGTGCAAACTAAAACAAGATGCTATTTTTCACTTATCAGATGGGCAAAGGTTTAAAAGAATGCTAATGCTCATTGCTGGTTAGGGTGTAGGAAGTGGGCACACTCATTAACTGTTGGTGGGAATTAATTTTGGTACAACCTTTCTGGAAAGCAATTTGGCAAGGCCTATAAAAATCTAAAATATGCAAACTCTTTGACCCAACTCTTTCACATCAAGAAATCATGAGACAAACACAAGTACAGACAGGATGTCTGTACAAAGTTATCACTCATAGAGTTATTACAGAAAATTGGAAGCAACTTAAATATCCAGGGGATTATTTTTAATAAATAATGGAACATATGTACGGCAGAATATCAAAAACAGTGATGTTGACCTAGTCATTGACGTGAAAAGATGTCCATAACCAACAGATGAAACATATTACAAAACAGTAAAAACTGTCAATCAGGTTACTGCCAATGGGTAGGATTATGGGTGATATTTATTTTCTATAATTTTCTCAATTGCTCTATTCATGTTTTTATATATCAAGCATGTAACAACTACTTTTTCATTAAAAGAGATAAAATCTACTTCCGAAATATCTTTTTTAAGAAATATAGCTATTCTCACAATACTTGTTTTAGGGCTTCCCTGGTAGTTCATCTGGTAAAGAATCCACCTGCAATTCAGGAGATCTATTCTCACAATACTCATTTTACATCACAATATTTTAAGTATAACTTTCTTTTTCTTAGTAGGTTTCAAATGAGATATATTTGAGATGATACAATATGCTCTCAGTGAAGCGAAGTGAAGTGAAAGTTGCTTAGTAGTGTCTGACTCTTTGCAACCCCGTAGACTATACAGTTCATGGAATTCTCCAGGCCAGAATACTGGAGTGGGTAGCCTTTCTCTTCTCCAGGGGATCCTCCCAACCCAGGGATCAAACCCGGGTCTCCCACATTTCAGGCAGATTCTTTACCAGCTGAACCGCAAGGGAAGTCCGAGAATACTGGAGTGGGTAGCCTATCCCTTCTCCTTCGGATCTTCCCAACCCAGGAATCAAACCGGGGTCTCCTGTACTCCATGCGGATTCTTCACCAACTGAGCTATCAGGGGAGCCCAATGTGCTCTCAGATAGAACTTAATTTGTTTTCATCCTCACAATCTGATATGCTGACATAAAAGCTAAAGTAACAAATCATCCTCCTTCCCCAACCCTTCTCTGGGAATTTTTGCTTGCTTTCCTACTTTTCTACTGCTAAGACAAATCACAGCTCCAACTCAAAGAATGCAACTATATGGAATAGGCTTTTCACACACGCTGCTGGTGCCTTCTCTGCCTTCTGCCTGCCTGTCTCCAAGGTGACCACAGGCTCAGGTTTGGAGTTACTCAAAAACAGCAGTATAGTTCCACTTGAAAAAGCAGTCAGGTCAATGGAAAGTGTACTCAGGATGAAAGAGATTAGCTCATATAGCAAACAGAGCGTATCATTTAAGCATTCGGGTTCTAGAATAAGACTACACAGATTTAAATTCTGACTTATTAGCTTTGTAATTTTGGCAAATTACTCTGAGACTTCGTTTCCCCATCTATAAAATGAGCACATGAATCTCTTCTTCATAGGATTATTATGAAACTAAAAAAAGAAATCACAACCAAAATACTTGGTGCCTAACATGTAGTTAACACTCAGGAATGGTAGTCATTAAAATTATCATTTGTCTTAAATATCTGTTGTTGTGCAATTATTCTAGTTTCTGTAGGCCAGGTATATGGGAGAGGCTTAGCTGAGTCCTCTGGCTCTGGGTCTCTCACAAGACTGCAGTCAAGGTGTCAGCTGGAACCACAGTCATCTCACAGGTAAATGGGGAAGGATCCACTTTTACTAAATTGGCAGGATTTAGTTCCTCATGGGCTACGGGGTTTAAGGCTTTAGTTTCTCGGTGAGGTGGGTCTTCAGTTGTCAGAATACAGCAGCTTGCTTCATCAGAGTGAGCAGGTCAGAGAGAAGATGGAGTGACAGCATGAGGGACTGTCACAGGTTTTGATTACTCAATCTTGGATGTGACTGCCTTTCCCTTTTGCCACATTCGGTCCCTTAGAAATAAGTCACTGGGTTCAGCCTACACACAAGGGGAAGTGATTGTACAGGGGAGGAAATAACAAGGAGACAGAGATCAATTAGGGCCATTTCAGAAAATGCCTACCACATCATTGTATAAGCTTTTCCAAGAAAAGACTAACTTCTGAGATCTATATTGTGTGACTTCTGTAAACTTCTGTAAACCCAGATGAATTGCAAAGTGTCCAACCTGAGTAAGTGGATCAAATATAGAACTATTATCTATGTTTATATGATAATGTGGCAGTTCAAAGAGAGTTCCCACAATGAAGGAACGGTGGGTGCTATAGAGGTCCTCTTTGGTATTTTTGTTACAAAAACAATGGGAATTTTGTTTGTTTGCTTGTTTGTTTTCCAACTATAACCCAACTCTCCACCCTCTAAGATACTCTATAACCAATTTTTAAAGATATTAGATACTACCTCAGCAAGTGGGATCATTTTCTTCTTAGTGCAAAAAATGGTGGCCCCACATTCAGGATCCACTTAAACCACAGTCTGCCTCTTACTGTCTTCTGGTTTCTAATGGTTCTGGAGTCTTTTTTATCTTCATAATATGCCCCAGGTTGGGCGTACTCCCATTTTCTTTAGTCCTCAAAGCACCAGAATGACTTTCTGTTATTTGATTCAAAGAGCAATTTAGTTCTCTTCGAGTCTTTTGATTCTCTTTCCAGTTTCTGTTTGGAAAGATTATATTTGATTCTGTTTCCAGAAAAAAATCCACAACATTTTTTTAAAAAAGCAATTCTCTCCCTAAAAAGAATTCCATCTTCTGAAAAAAGCAGCCAGTTTGTTAAATTGTGTAATGTTCTTTCTCACTACACAAAGTATATTTCATTATTAAATTAATATTCAAAGGTTATGAACTGACTTTACCACAGAAACTCTGAAGGCTAGAAGGGTGTGTCATGATACCTTTAAAGTGATTAAAAAAAAAAAAAGGTTAAAAAAAAAACTACAAACAAAAATACTCTACCTGGCATGGCTTTCATTCAGATTAGATAGATCAAAAGCTTTACAAGTGAGCAAAAGCTAAAAAAGTTCAACACCACCAAGCCAGCTTTACAAGAAATGTTAAAGGAATTTCCCTATATGAAAAAGAAAAAGCCACAACTAGAATCATGAAAATTACAGAAAGAAGCAGCTCATTGGTAAAGGCAAAGATAGATGAAAGGTAATAAATCAGTCATACACAAAGTTAGCAGGAAGATTAAAGACAAAAGTAGTAAAATTACCTATATCTTCAATACGTAGTTAAGGGATACACAAAACAAAGATATAAATATGATGTAAAGACTAGTAATCTTGGGAGGAGAGGAGTAAAAACGCAGCGTTGTTAAAATGTGTTCAAAATTTTAAAATCAGCAACTTAAAATAGTCTCTCTCACTCTCTTTCTTCTCTCTCTCTCTATATATATATACCCATATATATATAGGGATTACTATTTTTAAAATGTCATGGTAACCAAAAGCCAAAAATCTTTAAGAGATACACCAAAAAAAGAGAAAGAAATGCAAGCATAATACTAAAGACAGCTATTAAATCACAATGGAAGAGAACAAAGAGGAAGAAAGAAACAAAAAAGAATTATAAATAAACCTAAAAACAATTTACAAAATGTCAATAAGTTTATACCTATTAATAATTTCTTAAATAAACTAAATTCTCCAATCAAAAGAAACAAAATGACTGAACGGAAATAAAAGTAAGACTCATATCAGTTCAGCTCAGTTCAGTCACTCAGTCATGTCCGACTCTTTGCGACCCCATGGACTGCAGCACGCCAGGGTTCCCTGTCCATTGTCAACTCCCAGAGTTTACTCAGATTCATGTCCATTGAGTTGGTGATGCCATCCAACCATCTCATTCTCTGTCATCCCCTTCTCCCGCCTTCAATCTTTCCCAGCATCAGGGTCTTTTCAAATGAGTCAGTTCTTTGCATCAGGTGGTCAAAGTATTGGAGTTTCAGCTTCAGCATCAGTCCTTCCAATGAATATTCAGGACAGATTTCCTTTAGGACCCATATGTGAAAGTGAAAGTGAAAGTCGCTCAGTCCTGTCCGACTCTTTGTGACCCCGTGGACTGTTTCTAGGCCAGAATACTGGAGTGGGTAGCTTTTCCCTTCTCCAGGGGATCTTCCCAACCCAGGGATCAAACCCAGGTCTCCTGCATTGTGGGCAGATTCTTCACCAGCTGAGCCATAAGGGAAGCCCATAATAGTGCTGTCTGTAAGAGACTCTCTTCAGATCTAAAGACACACACGCAGACTAAAAGTGAGGGGATGGAAAAAGTTATTCCATGTGAATGGAATTCAAAAGAAAGGCAGGGTAGCAATACTTAGAGTAGACAAAACAGACTTTAAGACAAAGACTGTAACAATAGGTAAAGAACGTTACATGCCAATAAAGGGATCAATTCAAGAAGAAGACGTAACACTTGTATTGTGTGTGTGTGTATATATATATGTGTGTGTGTGTACACACACCAGACAGGAACACAAATACATAAAGCAAATATTAACAGACATAAAGGGAGAAATTAACACAATAATAGTAGGGAACATCAACACCTCACTTACATCAATAGACAGACCATCCAGACAGAAAATCAATTAGGAAACCCTGGTCTTCAATGACACATTAGACCAAATACACTTAACACATATGTATAGCACATTACATCCCAAAGCAGCAGAATACACATTCTTTTGAAGTGTACATGGAATATTCTCCAGGATAGATCATATTGTAGGCCAGCACATTTAAGAAAACTGAAATAAAATCAAGCTTTTTTTTCTTGCCACGATGCTATGAAGTCCGAAATCAAAAGGGAAAAAAGTGCAAAAACACATAGAGGTTAAACAACTTTCTATTAAAACCTAATGGATCACTGAAGAATTTTTATTTTAATCTGGAGACATGAAAATGAAAACACAACTCAAAATCTACAGGATGAAGCAAAAACAGTTCTAAGAGGAAAGTTCATAACAATAGAAGCCTACTTCAGGAAATAAGGAAAATCTCAAACAAACAACTTAAATTTACACCTAAAGGAAAAAGAAAAGAAAGAATGAATAAATACCAAAGTTAATAGAAGAAAAGAAATCATAAAGATTAAAGCATAAATAAATTAAATAGAGACTTAAAAATTATCAAAAGGATCAATGAAACTAAAAGCTGGTTCTGTAAAAAGATTTTAAAAAACATTGATAAACCTTTAGTCAGTCTCATCAAGAAAAAGAGAAAGCCCAAATCAATAAATTGAGAAATAAAAAGGGGAAGTTGCAACTAACACCACAGAAATACAAAGGATCATACAAGATTACTATGAATAACATATCCCAATAAAATGGGCAACCTAGAAGAAATGGACACATTCTTAGAAACGTACCATCTCCCAAGACTGAACCAGAAAGAAATAGAAAATATGAACAGAGCAATTACCAGTAATGAAGCTGAATCAGTAATTAAAAAACCCTCAACAAATAAAAGTCCAGGGCCAGTTGGTTTCAGAAGTGAATTCTATCAAACATTTAGAGAAGAGTTAACACCTACCCTTCTCAAACTATTTCCAAAAATCGCAGAGGTAAGAATGCTTCCAAACACTTTCTGTAAGACCAGCAGCACCCTGAAAACCAAAAGATATTAGGACATAAAAACCAAAGATATTAGGAAAAATAAAATTACAGACCAATAATATTACTGATGAACAAAGATATAAAAATTCTCAACAAAATATTAGCAAACCAAATTCAACAATACATTAAAAGAATCATATACCATAATCAAGTGGGATTTATTCCAGTGATGCAAGGATGGTTAAATATTCACAAATCAATCAATGTCATACATCACATTAACAGACTGAGGAATAAAAATCTTATGATCAACCCAATAGAAGCAGAAAAACTTTTGACAAAATTCGACATCCATTTATGATAAAAACTCTCCAGAAAGTCGGTATAGAGGGAACATATCTCAACATAATAAAGGCCATATATGATAATCCTACAGCTTATTATAATACAGATTAATAACATCACACTCAACAGTGAAAAGCTGAAAGCATTTCCTCCAACATCAGGAATGAGACAAAGATACCCTCTCTCACCACTTTTATTCAGCACAGTATTGGAAGTTCCAGTCGTAACAATTACACAAGAAAAAGAAACAAAAGGAATCCAAATTGGAAAGGAAAAAGTAAAACTGTCACTGTTTGCATGTGACATGATACTATATATAATATCTTCAAGACATCACCAGAAAACTATTAGAGTTCATCAGTGAATTAGGCAAAGTCACAGAATACAAAATTAATATACAGAAATACGTTGGCATTTCTATACACTAATGATGAGCTGTCAGAAAGAGAAGTTAAGAAAGTAATCCCATTTACCATGGCATGAAAAAGAATAAAATATCTAGGAATAAATCTAAGGAAGTAATTAAAAAAACTGTACCCAGAAAACTATAAGACATTGATGGAAGAAACTGAAGATGATACAAACACTTGGGAAATTTTACCATGTTCATGGATTAGAAGAATTACTATTGTTTAAATGACCATACTGGAGAGGGCAATGGCAACCTACTCCAGTACTCTTGCCTGGAAAATCCCATGGGCGGAGGAGCCTGGTAGGCTGCAGTCCATGGGGTCGCTAAGAGTAGGACACGACTGAGCGACTTCTCTTTCATTTTTCACTTTCATGCATTGGAGAAGGAAATGGCAACCCACTGCAGTGTTCTTGCCTGGAGAATCCCCAGGACGGGGAAGCCTGGTTGGGCTGTCTATGGGGTAGCACAGAGTTGGACACGACTGAAGCGACTTAGCAGCAGCAGCAGACCATACTACCCAATGAAATCTACAGATTCAATGCAATCCTATCCTTTGCATTACAGGGGACTGGAATGCAAAAGTAGGAAGTCAAGAAACACCTGGAGTAACAGGAAAATTTGGCCTTGGAATATGGAATGAAGCAGGGCAAAGGCTAATAGAGTTTTGCCAAGAGAACGCACTGGTCATAGCAAACACCCTTTTCCAACAACACAAGAGAAGACTACATATGGACATCACCAGATGGTCAACACCGAAGTCAGATTGATTATATTCTTTGCAGCGAAAGATGGAGAAGGTCTATACAGTCAGCAAAAATAAGACCGGGAGCTGACTGTGGTTCAGATCATGAACTTCTTATTGCCAAATTCAGACTTAAATTGAAGAAAGTAGGGAAAACCACTAGACCATTCAGGTATGACCTAAATCAAATCCCTTATGATTATACAGTGGAAGTGAGAAATAGATTAAAGGGACTAGATCTGATAGATAGAGTGACTGATGAACTATGGACAGAGGTTCGTGACATTGTACAGAAGACAGGGACCAAGATCCTCCCCATGGAAAAGAAATGCAAAAAAAGCAAATGGCTGTCTGAGCAGGTCTTACAAATAGCTGTGAAAAGAGGACAAGTGAAAAGCAAAGGAGAAAAGGAAAGATATTCCCATTTGAATGCAGAGTTCCAAAGAATAGCAAGGAGAGATAAGAAAGCCTTCCTCAGTGATCAATGAAAGGAAATAGAGGAAAACAACAGAATGGGGAAAACTAGAGATCCCTTCCGGAGAAGGCAATGGCATCCCACTCCATTTCTCTGGCCGGGAAAATCCCATGGACGGAGGAGCCTGGTAGGCTGCAGTCCATGGGGTCGCATGGAGTCAGACACGACTGAAGCAACTTAGCAGCAGCAGCAGCAGAGATCTCTTCAAGAAAATTAGAGATACCAAACAGCTTATACAATTGGATATAAAAATTTTTTTAAATGGGCAGAAAATCAGGCACATGAAAAGATAATTCATGATGTTGAGCATCAGAGAAATAAAAATCAGTACTACAATGAGATATCACCTCACATCTGTCAGAATGACCATTATAAAAATGATCACAAATAATAAATATTAACGAGAATGTAGAGACTGAGAATGTGCAGAAAAGGGAACCCTTATACAGTGTTGAAGGGAATATAAATTGTTACAGTATGAAAAACAGTATGGAGGTTTCTCAAAAAAACTAAAAATGGAACTACCATATGATCCAGCAATTCCACTCCTGGGTGTGTAGCTGAAGAAAACAAAAACACTAATTTGAAAAGATATATGCACCCCAATGTTCAAAGCAGTATTATTTACAATAGCCAAGATATTGAATCAACCTAAATGCCCATCAACAGGTGAGTAGATAAAGAAGAGGTGACATATATATATGTGTGTGTGTAAGTAAATAAGTATTAGTTGCTCAGTTGTGTCCAACTCTTTGTGATCCCATGGACTGTAGTCCACCAGGCTCCTCTGTCCATGGAACTCTCCAGCCAAGAATACTGAAATGGGTAACCATTCCTTCTCCAGGGGATCTTCCCAATCCAGGGATCAAACCCGGGTCTCCTGCATTGCAGGCAGATTCTTTACCGTCTGAGCCAACAAGGAATGTATATATATTAATATACATATACAACACACACACACAAAGGCATACTATTGGCCATAAAACAGAATGAAATTTTACTATTTACAACAACATGGGTGGGCCTGGAGTGTACTATGCTTAGTGAAATAAGTCAGACAGAGAAAGACAAATACAGTATGTTATCACTTATATGTGGAATCTACAAATAAAACAAATTAATATAATAAAATAGAAGCAGACTCACCGATATAGAGAACTAGCAGTTATCAAATGCAGAGGCGGAAGGAAAGAGAGGCACAACAGGGGTAGATACAAATTACTACTACTATTACAAATTAATAGATACAAACTACTCTGTATAAAATAGATGAGCTACAAGGATATACCTTACAGTGCAGGCAACACAGTCAATATTTTAGAATCAGTACAACTTTAGAATTCTATGGCTTTCAAGAACAGGCAAAACAAGCCCATGGAGATGAAAATAAGAATAAATGTTACCATAGGCTGGGGAAGTTGGGTAGGAACTTTCTGGGGTGCTAAAAATGTTTTATATCTTAATCCAGTGCTGACCGGGCTTCCCTTGTAGCTCATTTGGTAAAGAATCTGCCTGCAATGCAGGAGACCCAGGTTCGATTCCTGGGTTGGGAAGATCCCCTGGAGAAGGAAATGGCAACCTACTCTAGTACTCTTGCCTGGAGAATCCCATGGACAGAGGAGCCTGGCAGGCTACAGTCCATGGGGTCACAAGAGTTGGACACAACTTAGTGACTAAACCACCACCACCAGTGGTGGCCACATGGGTAAAAAGTATGTAAAAAGTCTTTGAGATGTACATTGTACGTGCCTGCCACTTATAATCTAGAAATTATATCTCAATATGGGTTGGAAATGGAAAAAATATTGAAAATGTTTTTCAAAATTGAAAATAATTTTTCTAGTAAGTCAGAATTTCCCACTCTACTTCCATGGTAGCAGTTTAGTTGAGACCCCATGGACTGTAGCCCACCAGGCTCCTCTTCTGGGATTTCAAGAATATGGAGTGGGTTGCCATTTCCTTCTCCAAGGAATCTTCCTGAACCAGGGATCAAATCTAGATTTCTTACATTGCAGGTGGTCTCCTGCATTGTAGGTGGATTCTTTACCAACTGAGCCACCAAGGAAGCCCTACTTTCATAGACCCCTCCAAAAAACTTCAACATTCTACCATGTCCTGTTTAGATAAGTATATCTTCTGACCTATCCCTCAAAAATCACTTATTCATCTGTTATTTGTGGAGCATTCACTATATCCTCCGAACAGCAGAATTGTATTTGTGGAGCCACAGATGGGAAAACAACCCGTTTATCCCTAGAGTGCACCTGCCCCATGACAGACCTGGGCTTCTGCGTGAAACACAGAAGGACAGTCAACTCTCAGTCATGTATACAAGTGTCTGGTTGAACTAGAAATGCAGGGGAAGGCATCTCACCTACAGACAGGTGAGTGAGTGTGGAGATGGGAGCGCCTTGCCCCCATTTAATCTCCTGTCCTTTTTGTAATGCGCCTGTCTGACAGAAGATGTGGTGGAGCATGGGAAGAGGGGGAGTTCATCCTGATAAACGAAAGGTTGCCAAACCACCTTCAAAGGTGTTGAGACAATTCAATAGGAATCACTTCTTCCCTTCAGAGTACAAAGAACTGATGGCATCTAGGGGGGTTGTCTAGTGGAGGGCGGGGTCAGAGCCAGTGCTGTAGATACAGGGAGGAAGTTTAGGATGACAGGTTTTCCAAGCACAGCACATGGGAACAGGGGGTGGGGAGAGGGCTTGGTAAGTTCCCAGAGTCTGCACCAGCTGAGGGTTTCTGGTACCACTGTCTTCAAGGAAATTCTAAATACCTTCCAAGCTTTGTATTCTATGAAACAGAACTAGATCCATGCTTTGTTGCCAAAGGCACAAGCAGCCTGTCACTGGTGTTCACCAAGGACAGTCGATACAGTATCCAAAGGAGCCAACGACCAAGTTTCTTTTTTCAGGAATTTTAGGCCTCAATGCAGAGAAGCAGTGTTATGTATAAAATTTGGGTGAATCCCGCTGTATTGTTCCTTGTTCACTGTCTCATTATCCTCAGCTTCTAAAGATGATGACATCTTCTCTTACCTCAAACATTTATAACCTTTCACCAAGAAATACCAAATTTTAAAAATACGTATTCTGGTCATTTTTACAACTATATATTTTTCTATTTAAACATTTTAGGAGAAACACACACATGTATCCATCAGCTTACAGCACAAACCCTTAAAAGAATGTATGCAGAATACCCTAGAGTTTGTTAAAAAGAAAGAGAGAGAAATTATACTAAATACATACCAATTTTAAATAAACATTAATTCCTTTGAAATAGTAACTAGGAAGATACTTATTCCAACAAAACCTCCTCTTTGAAACTATCTCTAGAGCTACTTCATCAGTGGCCTCTAACACAGTGATAGATAAAATAAAATTCATTATTTTATAATTACAACTTTTTTCAGTTAAGAAAGATGTTGGCCCAACTTACAATCAAAACCAAAACCACCCTTAAAAAGCATGATTAAAAAAATATCTGCAATTCAAAAGTGTAATTATTTTTTTAAGTGTGGTAAGCAATGGTGGCATTACAGGAATGTGTGACAAGCCTCCCATGCAATGCTTTAATGGAGACAACAGTCATTTTTTTATAATAAGACTTTTTTTGTGAAATATCTTTTAAAAAGAGAGGGAATTCCATGGTGGTTTAGGGTTCAATCTCTGGTCAGGGAACGAAGATCCCAGAAGCTGTGCTGTGCAGGCAAAAAAAAAGAAAAAGAAACAGAAACCCACATAATTTTCAATCTCATTATAATGTCATCATAATTCTTTCAGTTGAGTATACTCATACATTTATACCATATATCATCACTTTTTGAATAAGTCCTTTTTATTTTTTAAAAGATAATTTGTAAATTTTTCCTATTAATAAGTTAACATAAATTAATTGAAGAGATCAAAAAACTCAGACAAGTTTTGAAGAAAGTATAACCACTTATGGTCCCACCAATAAGATTAATTATTTTAAAACAAGCTTTATATATTACCTTAAAAAGGTTAGAATGAAGTTAAGATGGCCCCGATGGTTGAGAAATAACATTCAGGAAAATTTGTATTTATCTTGTAGAAACTGAATACTGGGAGAGAAAATCAAGTTACAGCATTTGGTCTGCAAGTCAGATCTCAAGTTACCAATGTCAGATATATAAGTGCCTTTGGCATTAAGGATTCTTAGCATATCATCTGAATAGTAGTGCCTTTCCTAGCTGAGAAAAGTCATGTCTCACAGAACAGAGGAAGTCAGGGGCTGTTTGTCTTTCTAGGCAAGTTGGCCTGAGTAAAACAGAACAGGAGGTGTTATCAGCCTTGCCCTCTGGAATGTAGAACGGGGCCACTGAAAACTTCCGTCCACTGCATGCATGCATGCATGCATGCATGCTAAGTCATCTCAGTCATGTCCAACTCTTTGCAACCCTATGAACTGGAGCCTGCCAGACTCCTTGTCCATGGGATTCTCCAGGCAATACTGGAGTGGGTTGTCATACCTTCCTCCAGGGGATCTTCTCGACACAGGGATAAAACCCATTCTTTTATGTCTCCTGCATTGGCAGGCAGGTTCTTTACCACTAGAGCCACCTGGGAAGCACTTTCAACCACTGCGTACTGTAGTGCCAGCTGCTCAGTCGTGTCTGACTCTTTGTGACCCCACGGACTATAGGCCAACAGGCTCCACTGTCCATGGGATTCTCCAGGCAAGAATACTGGAGTGGGTCACCATTTCCTTCTCCACAGGATCTCCCCAACCCAGGAATCAAACCCAGGGCTTCTGCATTGCAGGCAGATTCCTTATTATCTGAGCTACTGGGAAGTCCAACCACTAGCTGTGGCCAAATCCTGCCAACACTCCAGAAAAAAAAGAAAAGAAACCTACTCTTCTTAAGGGCACCAAAGTTCACCTGTGAAGGCCAAGGTGAAGAAGAAAGCATTCTTGACAAATACCTTCCCGGGTCCTGGAGTCCAAACCTATGTTTACCCATTAATGATTGCACTTGTGAGCCAACAAAGTCTCATGCATCCCCCTGCAACTTCCTGCATGCCCTTGGCCATAGAGATGCTTCTCCCCTGTGTCTCGGTCACTGAGCTGGGTGCTAACGCTATGGACCTGGAGCAGAAAAGGGGCCAATCTGGGCTGGAGAGGCAAGTTCAGGAGATATTAGCATATAATATGGACTGAAGTAATAGACTGAATTATATCCTCAAGGAAGAGCACATAGAGGAAGAAGAGGAAAAGACCCAGACAGAGATCTGAGGAATCCTTAAAGTCTGGCAGGACATGGTGACTGCCAGAATATAGGGGACAAGGAACAGGGGCATGCACAATGTGGTACTTGTATTTTGAATGCATTCCATTTTATCATCATTTGTTATAAAGTTCTCCTTTATATTGAGTATCTCAGTATAAAGGCTTCATCCTGTTTATCTTTGGGCCTTTCTTAGTACCCAGCAGGTGCTCAATTGATATCCACAGAAGAGAGAGTAGGAGAAAGAGGAGAGAGAAGGAGAAAATGGCAGAGACGGAATGGGAACTAGAAAGACAGGAAGGAGGAAAGCAAAGAGGTAGTATTTCCACAGAGTCCATGTCCACATTGCCCGTAATAAACTTAGAATGTTGGTGCCTAAATTAAATTCGGAACCAGAAGAGACAGAGCAAGAAGGCTGGATACAGAACATCTGAATGCATGTCCTGCCGAACATACTGTTGCAGATCTCAAAGCCAGCTCCAAGGAACGAGCCTCCAGAACAACGATGAGGAGCCCTGCTCCCACTCACAAAGTACTGCAGTGTTTCCAGACCTATAAGAGAAAATAGTGTAACTTCAGCAAGGTTGCTGAAGGCTTCTTTATTGGGTCCTTGGGCTGTCTAAAGACAAAGCAGTAAAATAGATCTGAGGAGCTCAGCTGGCCTAATACACGGCAGAAAAGACTTAGTAGCAGCCACATGATGTGTGTTTAGAATAACCTGTTCACACTGGTGCACTGGCTTCCAGGACATAAGACCGTGAGGTGGATTATGGAGTGGGCAGAGTGGCTCTGGTTCCCATGGCATTCATACTGCACCCGTGGTGGGGTCCCACAATGATGCCAAATGATAGTTCCCCAAATGACCCTGGTCTGCATCTTTGAAACACGCCTGCTTATTTTCTCCCAATAAAAGATTCTCTCCATTTGACTTTGTAGGTCCTTGAAGCTAATAAATTATGAAACTGCTTGCCTAGAAAAATATTTTTTATGGAAAGAATCAATTGTAATCTAGAGGAAACACTCACTGTCTGAATTCCAACAAACCTGTTCCATGATATGGTTGAGTTCTTGCACTCTGTGCAAAGCCAAGAGACATACCACGAATAGAAACAGTTCAAGGCCCTTGGTCCAGCACTTCTGTACTGCAAACTCAGCCCTCTGATAGGAAGGTGGGGTGAGAGACAGGGAGGCTCAGAAAAATCTTTTTATCTGACCATACTTGGAACTTTTTGTTTAGTCTGGAGAAACCCAAACGATACAGCTCTTAAGATTCTGTACTTTTTCACTTGCTGTTTGTGTATGCTACATGCACACACACACACACACACAAAAAAACTATCCAATTACAAAACACATTTCTAGAGCAATTTAAAGTTGACTTGCTAAATAATGAATTACAACAATGTACTGCTTTTCTGTAGTTCCTTTAGAATACAACATTTAGTCTCTGGATACTTACAGGAATTTTCTTGACAACACAGATAATATCCCATTTTTCAAATTAAAAAAAAATTGATAAACAGTCCAGAATAAGCTTATTATTTCTGATGAAGTCCTCATTACCTGTCCAATTTTCCCCTCCAATTTTCATTCCACTCCTCCCCACTCCCAAGAAGGGCACTAGACACCACTCATTTCTTTGCAGTATTCACACACATACAAGCATGGATGCCCGAGGCATTCACCAAATTTTCTCATTTTCTACAATCTTGATGCTCTGGTGTTTGGGGCATTGATCCTAAGAGACTGCCCCTGCTAGTGCTAGCTGTCTCCCAAAGACAGCAAATGACTTCCCCAGAAGCAAGCCTTTAATAAACTAGCCAACCAGTTCAGAATCTACACCCCTAAGCATCACCCTTATCAAATTCTCACACACCAAGCCAATATTTCCCCCCTGCTTTAAATCACACCAGGGCTAGATATCAGAAATCTAGGGACCAACCACTCTTACAACCCAGAATCTACCTAAATTATAAATTATCCAAATTATTCAGTGTACCTTCCCGGCCTCATTCATTCTTCTCTCCCCCCTGCCCCCCCCCCCCCGCTCACCAAAAAAAACAAACCAGTAAAGGCTCGGGCCATGCTCTGCCCTGCCCTCTCTGCCTCCGGATTCATCCTGCTTCCTGTGTGGCCCTGCATGGCCTGCTGTGCTAGGTCTCATGTTTCCACAGATCTGCAAGTACACAACTCTCTCTTCGTGACAATCATTTGTGTCCGTGTGTCTTACCATACCTGATTTGAACAAACTCCAGGTACATTTTTAACACACCCACATTCTGAGAAAACCCAATAATCTAAGTGCTTTAGAGTTCACTCACTTTTACTAGGCCATCTAAGAAATAGAAGGATAAGGATGAAAAATTCTAGTTCAAGGATCTAATCCCTAGAGCAGAAGGTATCTTCTAAGTCTCAAATTTCATTCTATCCGACAATACAAAACCCTTACTTTGAGTACTAGGCATGTGGACCTAATTGTGTTTTTATGAAACTGTGCAACAGGTACACATGCATTTATGGGCCTCCCAAAACCAGGCATAATAACTCACACAGTTTTGCTTCTGCTATTGCTCCTAACACATGGAAAGATCAGAAGACGTAAACAATACTGATAGTGACTAAGACCTGGTCACTGAAGTTAGAGTTTGGCTCTGTCGCTACCTTGAGCAAGATATTACTCAAGGCTCAATTTCCTCAACTGTAAAACGAGCATAATGACATGACATACCTCGTGGAGAGGGTGAATAGTTAAATGAGAATATATGTAATAAATTTAGCAAAATTCCTAGAAAATAGTACGCCTTCAATCAATATTTTCTACTACCATCACTGTAATGGGTGCTTTAGTGTGATAGTTAAATAGCTTTTAAGACAAAGTCTCTTCTTGTTATGGCAAAATAGCTTGTACCTATCCATCAGTTTACTCAGAAAAAAACAAAACAGAAAGGGAACATTTATTAAGTACCCTATGAAAGCCAGACTCTGAGCTAGACCTTTTGCATTATTAATTTTATCTCATCCTCACAACAACACTATGAAGTAATATCATATCTGTCTTCCAGATGAGGTGACTGAGCCTCAGAAACACCAGTATCCTCAAAATAACCCAACTTGTAAGTAGCAGAGTCAGGATTTGGACAAAATTCTGCCCAGCTCACAAGCCTACTGGTCCTTGTTGCTTCTTGAGTGGAACTTGAATCCAGCATCCCTGGGAAGTTCAACTATTTTAGGGATTCCTGGGAACTGGTAGAAAGCAAGGATGACACAGTGATATGCTCCTTAGCAAAGAGAAAATACTCAAGATCGCCACTGCAAACCAATAACACAGAATAGAGATACAGGCACTGAGGGAAAACATAAAAAGACAGGAGTAGACGAAATAAGAACTGACGGAATTTAGAAAAGAAGTGGAAGAAAAACATTCTAGCATCACAAAAAATGGGCTTCCCTGGTGGCTCAGATGGTAAAGATTCTGCCTGGAATGCAGGAGACTCAGGTTCGATCCCTGGATCAGGAAGATTCCCTGGAGAAGGAAATGGCTACCCGCTCCAGTATTCTTGCCTGGAGAATTCCATGGACAGAGGAGCCTGGCGGGCTGCAGGCTATAGGGTCGCACAGAGTCGAACACAACTGAACTGACTTAGCATGCACACGCATGCATGGTAAGAAAATGAGTAAAACAGCATATTGGAAATAAGCAGATTTTTTTTTTTAAGTTTAAAAAAAAAAAAAAAAGATGATGAATATGAAAGAGACTAAATCAGAAAACATGAGCAGAACTGGTACCCCTGAAAAAGAGAATCCAATAATGGGACAGTAAAATATTTCAAGATACAGTTCAAAGTGACTTCTGCTCAGGTGGGGGCCCCCCAGGATGAGGGGGTCCTTCTCTAGAGAGTTAGAGCCAACAGAATTCTTTAAATCCAGCTCTACCAGCCAATCCAAGGAGTGTAACATTTTGAATAACAAAATTTATTCTTTGGTTATAAAAGCTAAAGAGGAATTACTTAAATTTACAAATTGAAAGATATATCTTTGTCCCTAGGGGGTGAAAAACACAGCACAACTGTTTGGCTACAAAAATTTTTTTTAAAGAACCATTTTAGTATCCTGGAAAAATAAACAAACAACCATCAAGTCACTTAACAGAGGTAGAAAAAAAATCAGTGCTAGAAAACAGAAAAGCAAAGCCAAAAAATTCCTCAGGAATATAAAGTGTGACCTAAGAATTTTATTATCGACCAACAGAAGTGTAAAATCAATGGGTAAACTTTTCTGAAAATATAAGAGATCATTGGCCATAGCTTTTCATCTGTGAAAGCTACAAGAAACAAATATTACCCAACCAAAAGACTAAAACGTCCTCATTAAAGAATGACTGGTTGTTTTGTGTATTTCATCCAATTAACTGGAAGGAGAACAACTAGAACAAATGTGGGTATTTATTTATACAGTGGAAGGTACAAATCTGGAGCATGTGTATATAATTAATAATATTTTTAAGGTGAAGAAGAGAAGATGTGTGATGATGACTCAACACTGAGTTTTGCTCTTTCTGTTCAGAGTTAAAGACCCCAACCCAGAGTCCAAGGGGTGGACCCTGGAAGCCAGGACCTGAGGAGAGTGTTGTAAGTAGCTCTGCCCCAGCAGACTTTGTGGTAAGGCAAGAGAGCTGTGGTTGGAGGGGCCTTAGTGAGGGAATACTGAGGGACTTTCGACAGTGTCCCATCAGAGTGTCACTATTTGGGCAGTTGCTTTCTTAGGTTATTTCCGGAGAAGCCTACCCTGAAATGTGGGTTCCTGTGAAAGTAAGTGATTATCAAAGAGTGCATCAAAGAATCTGCTAAGAGGGTGGGGGAAATCTGACCGGGAAGGAGAAGGGAAGGGACTATGAGATTTCAGGCATAGTCCCACTCTCCCAGGCTACTCCCACTGGGGGCTCTAGACTATAAATTACCTCTCAGAGCTTGTCTGTTTCGCAGCAAGGGGGCTAAGCTTTCGTTATTCTGTTCCATTCAGTCATTGGCTCTCAGGGAAATGTGCTGGCTTAGTCCCTCCGTTGTGTCCAACTCTCGCGACCCCATGGACTGTATGTAGGTAGCCCACCAGGCTCCTCTGTCCATGGGATTTTCCAGGCAAGGCTATCGGAGTGGTTTGCCATTTCCTTCTCCAGGGGATCTTCCCAACCCAGGGATCAAAACCGGGTTTTCTGCACTGCAGGCAGATTCTTTACCAACTAAGCTACCAGGGAAGCCCCACTCAGGGAAAGGGGGATGATATAAAACTCCAGTCTCCCAGGCACACCCACTTCTCTACATCTACAGGTGAAGAGGCTACAGCCCAAAGGTGCTCCTCAAAGAAAAGGTGTAATCCACCCAGTCCACCACCCCTGAAGAGCCAGAGGTCACAAGATGAGCATGGAGGAGCAGCAGAAGAGCAAGGCTAGGAGTTGGTGGAAGGCAGACGACACCCCTGGGAACATCTGAGCCACAGCCAGGCCCCAGCTGGAGAAGGGGAGATGTTTGCATTGGTAACAGAGACTGATGTTTTGATTCCATATTAGTCCAGACTTTTTAGTGAAAGCGGAGCCATCTGTTAACACCAGAAAGTGACAAGAAAAATTAAGGATCTACCAGAGATCTACCAGAGAATTCATCTGTGGGCAGGCAAGAAAACAGGAGAGTAAATTTCAGGAGCCAGGGAATGAGCAGAAATAAAGTTACTGCTTATACCCTACGAACTCTAACTCATTCACCAAACTGCTTACAAATATATGCTAGCCACCTTATAAATATGCTTATAAGTAAAGATATGCAACAAATCAGTAATAACAGCAGTTACCCCAGGGGAAGGAACCAGGTGACTTTGGGGCAGAGGAGTGAAGGAAAAGTCAATTTATGCCTTTGAATTCTGACTACAAACACATATTTTTTAAAAATAAAATCACTTCCATTTAAAATCTTTTAATGAGTATGGAAAATAAAGCAAATAGAAAATTAAATAGGAAGGTAAGCTGGAGTCAGGCAAGAGTTAGTTTACGAAATATATAAGATAAATCTTATCAAGTTGCTGTGGAACAGAAGACAAATCTGGCTCTGGGTTCTTGGCTACCAATGTGAAAAAAGTAACACCACTATTCCCAGCATCTATCAGATGAAAACAAACCACTTGTTCAAGAAAAACAAAGCTATTCCTAGAACTAAGATTAGAATTAAATTTTTCCTATAGGTCTTCTCTTTCGGATCCTAAAAAGGAATGAACAAATTTTCACTAAACTCATTATTATAAACAGGGCAAAATTGGTAGACTTGCTAATCTCATGATATTTGTTAGTATTAGTAATAAGAGCAGAAGGTGATGTTGACCAGGAAAACAATTATCGGCTTCATAGGTGAAGTAATGAAATCACAGCAATTATTTGGCTTTAGTAGGAGAGATGGGAAGAAAATTAAGGGGGCTAACAGCACTGAGTCATTAGGCTGCTGCTGCTTGAAATTCATTTAATCTTCCGAGTCAGATAGAACCAACTATGCACCGAGGATTAAATGTCACCACTGTTTGTCTTCAGATAGTACTTGAGTTTTGTGGCATATTCAGTATGTAGTAAATGAATGGTACGAATGCAACACATGAATGGTGCAGAATGTTCACCTGTTTTTCAGTGCAACACAAAGCAAATGTGAATCAGCATTACACAACCTATTAGAGTGGATGAAATAAGAAAGAATGACCATACCAACGTTGTGGAGCAACTGGAACTCTCATACCCTGCTGGTGAGAATGTAAAGTGGTGCAACCACTTCAGAAATTAGTTTGACCTTTTCCTTAAAAGCTATACATACACTTATTTATGATCCAGCCATTCCTAAGGATTTTGCCTAAGAGAAGAGGAAAACTGATCATACAAGACTTGTACACAAATAGTAGCAGCTTTATCTATAATAGCCAAAAACAGGGAGGAACGCGAACGTCAAAACAACAGCTGAATGGATAAACAAATTGCAGGAGAGCCACAAGAGAGTCCCACTTACCAATAGGAAGAAATGAACTATTGGCATATGCAACGCCAGTGGTTAGGTGGTTCTCAGGTGGAAGGCACGTTACACTGTTTCACTTCAGCCTCACAGGCACTCTACAAGGTAAATACTGTTCTCTTTCTAGAGCTGAGAAAATGGAAGCTTAGAGAAGGCAAGCAGTTCAGTGGGGTCACTCAGCTGGTGAGTCGCCAGAGGCAGCACGCAGACCAAGCCAGCCTGATGGAAAGTCCTCATACACACTTTGCTCAGCAGGAAGTGCTTTGGGTTCCTTGGACCCAGCAGGCTCTTTGAGATGAGGCAGTACCATTCAGGAGGTGACCTCCTAAAACAAGAAGGGGTCCAGAGAAGGAAAAACAATTTTTTTTTCAAATGATACCCAGGTGACTCACCCTTTCTTGTCACTCTGCTCCAAATTTTCATGTCTTAATCTTGATATATCAGATCTAGGGACCCATTGGAGTGCTCCCCAGGGAGGCTGCCCTTTTGTCTCAAGGCACAGGTCTGTACAAGCAGCAGTTCCACCTGGGCATCTATTACCATAGCAAGCTGCAATTTTATATTCTCTTACTGTTTACTTCTGCCTTAATTACAGGGTGGGGGAAAAGAGCGCCTAAGGTTTGCCAAAAACTTGGGTGATTTTTTCAAGTTCCTTCCTTTCTTTCTAGTTGTTCAAGTCTGTTGGGAAAGGCAAGAAGAACGCTTTTGGAACTGAACTTGCTGATGAGTTGCCAGGGTTTAGAGATCTCTGCAAAGGTCGTTGTTTTCTGTAAAGGTCATTGTCTTTTCATGAAAACCCCGGCGAAGCATGCCAATGCAGGAAAGCCACCAGCTTGCCAAATGTTCAGTGTCCCAGTCACCTGCTCTTCCTGCCCTAGGAAGGATGTGGATGATCTCTGGAGTAAAGGCATCAGATCGGTTTTGTTCCTTTCTTGCTCTTAAATCAGCTGCAAAATGCACAAACAAAGCACACACAGGACTGTTCTCAGAACCCTGTGCTGCTGCCTCGTTAAACGCCAGCAGCTGCTGGGTGTTGCACAGAGCGCGATAAGCAATGTGACATTCGTGGCCATTCACATCCTGAGCCTGGATCATTGTGCTCTCAATGGAATTTCTGAGGTTTCAAGCCCCAGAGAATATCCCACCAGTGAAAACACGGACAGGCGGGTGAGGTCCAGGCAGGGGGTCCTGGGTGGGGTGGGAGGGTGCACAGCAGAAGTGGCCAGAAGAATCAAGCAGCCCAATCACGAGTTACTTGCTCTTCGGAAAAGCGACTCTGCTGACAAGAGAATTAGGGCAGGATGATTTTGGCAAGCCACGTGTTGTGTTAGCTGCACAAACTTTTTCTTTCCTCTTCGGCAGCCTCTTAATAATTGGGTGGGAGCTTCTTTTCACATTTTGTGAAGAGGCAATTCCTGTCAGATGTTTTTCAGAGGGGTTTCCACCTTATGTTTGCCAAACATACACAACTCCAGATGCAACTCTGAGTCTATTCAGTTTGAGAAGATTAGAGGTCGCAGGCATTGGCAGGGTTTTTACTTTCCTGCTGGCCTCATAGTTTCTCACGTAAAGTGAATTTCTACTCTTATCGCTACAGCAGGTCTTAGTGCAAACTACGAGGGAGAGGAAAGGATCCAGAGAGTCACAAGGGAAACTGGCACCTCCCTGGAAGCTGCCAGACCATGTGAGAGTGTCCTGACGGGAGACATTTCCCTTCCCCCAGGAGGGGCCTCTATTTCACCTCCTTATGGGCAGACACTAACTTCCATTCCCATATGGGGCTTGTTGGAGGAAATTATTTCAATTACTTCCCTTCCATCTTCCTGCCTGTTCCAATAACCTCTGTGTCTCACTATTGCAACTGCAATAATCCAGGCAAGAGATAGTGGTGCTGGGACAGGTGGTAACAGTGGAGGTGGCAGGAGGAGGAAGTTTCTAGATATGAATAGAGAAAGTTGCAGGATTTGCTGATGGACTGGGTTGGCTGAATGCCCTCAGTCTTGAAACTTTTGGTAAAGGGATGGTCCCAGCAGTGAGTTCAGAGAGGCATAGGACTGAGCTGTGCATGCTCAGCTATGTCCGACTCTTTGCAACCCCATGAACTGTAGCCTGCCAGGCTCCTCTGTCCACAGAATTTTCCAGGCAAGAATACTGGAGTAGGTGTCATTTCCTACTCCAGGGGACCTTCCTGATCCAGGGATCAAACCTGCATCTCTGGCATCTCCCCCACTGGCAGGCGGATTCTTTACCACCCCATCACCTGGTCAGGTTCAGAGATATAAACGCGCCTTAAATTCTGGCACTTGGGCAAGGAGCAGAAGTCCCATTTATTGAGTACCTGCTAAGTGCCAGGTGTGACCTTACCTACTTTTCACAGAGACTTCCTCCTCACAAGTCTTCGCAGTAGGTTTGACTGTTTCCACCCCCATAGAACCTGTGTCTGACCCTAGAAGCTGTCACCCCGAGCCCCTTACAAGGGACAGCCCCAGGGGTGTGCACAGCAGAGTGACTCCGTGAGGATCCATAGGCTCAGCAAGGGCAGGCATCATAGCGAGGGGGCCTGACACCTCCCCTACTGTTCAGCTTTTCAGCAGAGCTCCAGGGTGGAGCTGCAAGACCTGGGTCTGACCCTGCACTGCGCTTCCTCAACGGGATGCAGGATGCAACTGCCGGGGCTGCAGCTGCCAGAGGCAGGAAAGCCAAGCAGGGAAAGGCAGGCAATCCTGTTGACCCTTCCAAACCCCGGATCCAGCTTTCCCATGCTGACAGAGAGGGCCCCATCGGGGCACGGCTGGCAGCCCCCGTAGGCAAAGCCTCCCGAATTCAGAGTTTCCACATGTTGGTCTCCACACCCCAAAACTTTCAGCTAGCCATCCTGGAGGAGTTCCGAGGTCACTGATTCCAGGCCGGCCAGGGCTGTTGGGAGGAAACGGGCCCACTCAACCCAGTGCACCTGCACTGGGCGTAGTGTATTTCTCCTCTGGTTGCCAGAGCAACAGAAACAACAGTGGCTGCCTCAACCCCCTCAACACCACAGCCCAGACGGACCCCGACCAACGGAAGGCAGACTTCGCATCTGAGTTCTCCTATTTTTTTCCCCACATACCTAAAAGTATCTTCTCTGAAACCAAGAACTTACCCAATCCTCATCCTAAGCTGAAACTATTCTCAAAGCTCAGCATTAAAAAAAAAAAAAAAAGAGAGAGACAATTGCCTGGAATCTGCCCCCTCCTCTATTTTGGATTTCTGGCTAGCCTCATAGATTAAGCCCCTAACTCACGCTCCCCACAAACAAGCTTTTCCTGGCATGTCTGGGTTTCTCTGAATCGCAGACACCAGGGATAGAGGGGGAAGCTTGGATCCAGGCTTGGAGCCGAATACCCAACTGGGGGAGTGTCCCCTGGAGGCTCCTCTTCGGAATGACTGTGCAAGATGCTTTTTTCCAAACCCAAGTGAAGTGTGCAGTTTCCCAAGCTGCAGCCACAGCTGCTGACTACAGAGCTCGTACCCCACCACACGTGGGCCTGGCTACTGCCCTTACCAACAAACCCGGACCCATGTGTGTTTTTTTTCACAGAAAATTCCTCCTCACAAGTAGGTGCAGTCCTTTATGAGAGGATTAGTGTCTTCATTCCACATGAAGACCCACTTCAAGAGGACAAATGAGTAATAATAATTTATGACACCAACTGACTTCTGTGAAAGTGACTAGGAAATGGACAACTTGTCCTGCCTGTTAATTCACCAATGGACATAATAAGTTCAAGACACACTTGCACGGAAGCAGAGAGATATGGCACCAGCCTCCAAGTCCAAGTGTACAAGGGGCACGACTGGCTTACATGTGCTCTCCCGGCTGCAGAAAGAGAATGGAGACAGGATGCCAGGGTCCTCCGCCCCACCCTGGTCCGTTAGCATCCACCGCAGAAGTACCCTGGAGGAAGAGGAGGTAAAGCACCTCTGTGCTATTTCTTGAGTTCCCTCTGAAATCCCACAAGTTAGATATAGCACTTCCCACACGTTACAAATAAGAAAATCCAAGTTCAGAGAGGTCAAGTGACTTGCCTGAGCTCATAGAGCAGGCACATAGCAGGACCAGGACTTGAATCCAGATTTCCTATTTCATGTTTTTCTTCAGTGGCTTATTGAAAGACTTACGGGAGAGGCTCCTTTCCTTAATTATTCCGTGCAGTAAACCAGGGCATATATACCAAGATCTATCTTTTTGATTCTATTTTTAACTGTCTCCAAAATGTACTCTGTACTTTAATAGGCACTTGAATGGGTGAAAAAATAAGAGCAAGCTTTTACTGAAAATCAAATTTTAGTTTCCATTCTGCTCGCAGATTTTTCAGAGAGCATCTCCCGTGCACAAAGCACTTTGGATATTACAATGCCATGTGATACATAGTTCCTCTACTCAGACTTGAGATGGGTTGGGAAGACATGAACCTAAATAACTACCATACGACACAGACATGATTGGTATGTGCCCCAAGAACAGTGCCCTCAGAGTACTGGGAGGTCCAAGGGGGTAAGACGTACTGCTGTTTGACATGATCAAGGAAGGGTTCCTGGAGGAGGTGACTTTGAAGCTGAGCCTTATCTGTCACATGATTTTCGTAGACAGAGATTGAAGATTTTAACGTTTAGCAAATATCTGATTGGACTTCAGGTTTTTTTAAGTAAAATAAGAATAATATTTCCAGTATCATTCTATAACACGTCCTAGGCAAGGAGCATTTCCCAGATGAGAAATGGAAAGTGGCAGTGTCCAGAGAAATGGAATCCAGCAGCTCAGTTCATCTGACTCTATCCTAAGTCCATGCAGAAGTGGCTGACAGGTCTCCCCAGACTTTGTGGCACCTTCTCTCCCCTCACTGTGGTTCCTGCCTCCCTGCGACACCAGCAAAAACCTTACCACTGTTGTGGCCAGGAATAGGGGTGGGCATCGTGTGTTCATCCCTATTTTTCATTCACCATTCAGAAATCAGCAGGATACTTATTTCCCATGATAGAATAAGGCAGGTCTTATGCAAACTGGTGGTTCCAGGACCATTTGTACCAAGAATAAGGTTTTTCTTCTGTCTTCTATACCAGCCTTGAAACTCTGACTCTTTTTCTTTCATTGTTCTCCTGTATCCATCTTTAATAGAGCAGATGATCACTGAATCCACAGAAGCAGTGTGCTATACTGCAGGAAATCTCAGGGTTCTAACAAGCATGGGATGTGTCTGTCTTGTACTTAATTCTCCCTATCAGGAAAGCCTTTCTCCCTCTTTCCGTTCAACCTAGTTACCTCCTACCCAGTCAAAGGGCACCTCTTCAGGGAAAACTTTTCCCCTTCACACATATATATTGAGGCCAGACTTCCCTATTGTTGTTGTTTAGCCACTAAGTTGTGTCCAACTCTTTTGCAACCCACCAGGCTCCTCTGTCCATGGGATTTCCCAGGCAAGAATACTGGAGTAGGTTGCCATTTCCCTCTCCTGAGGATCTTCCCAACCCAGGGATCGGACCCATGTCTCCTGCATTGGCAGGCAGATTCTTTACTGCTGGGCCACCAGGGAAGCCCCTAGGCGTCCCTACTACCTACTCTCATTTTAATTCCTTCGAATTTTAATCCTTCCTAGTTTGCAGTTACATTAGTGTGAATCTCCTGTAGCAGATCTTAATCCGTGAAGGCAGGTATAGCCTAGGATTATCATCATATTTGCCACATGGAAAGTACTCTGTCAATAACTGTGGACCAAACATCCTAATGTAGTGATAAGCAGAGTCAGACAGCACTTGGCTGGAATGCCAGCTCGAAAACTTACTATTTTGACAATTAATTACACTCCCCATATCTCAGCTTCCCCTTCTGCAAAATGAACATAACAATATCTATTTCACAAGGTTATGTTAAGAAAAATATAGATAAAAGCATCTAGCTTGCACTTTGTAAGTGCCCACTCAGTAATATTCATTTCTTTACCTCTCTTGTCACCTAACCAGCTCACCAGGGCTCCCAGGGCATCTTTGACCTTGACCCTCAGCCCACACAAACCTTTCTTCATAAACCCAAAAGTCCACGCTAGAATTCAGATTAAATGTGAATTTAATTCACATTCAGACTTCAGATTAAATCTGAATTCAGGTTAAAAATGTTCTCTGGGGTTATCTGAAGCTGAGTGATGAGTTTCCACTCATCACCTGTGTCTGTCAGGATTCTAAGCCGCAAGCAGCAAAAACCAACTTATTCATTTAAGCAGAAAAGCTATAAAAAGCAAATGGAAAGCTCAGAATTCCTAGGATGGTATGGAATCAGTCTCAAGCTCTCTACCAAGAACAATGCTCCGAGTTGGGCCACAGGGCTATTTCGAAAGTTTATTTTAGTTGCTCTTAGCCTATGGAGAATAAGAGCAATTCCATGTTTACACAGTATGTTAGGCAAGAGTTTTTCCTCTCGTGTGGTCACCTATGGCAATGTCTGAAACAGCCAGTCCTGGTGAACATTCTGCTCTTAATGTGGTCCCCAAAATAGTATTCTTTGGGCAAATGAATTTGAGGAAAGTTCCCCTGTGAAAGTCACAAGGCACAATAGCCAATTATAGGCTCTGAGAAGTCATGAGATAATGAAATTTGTTGAATTTTTCAGCCCAACACTTTTGAAGCTTATTTGACTACAAACCACTGCCACATTTTATTGGGGCTCTCATGACACCTCTTGACATCCATACCATGCTGCAACACAGATTCCTTGAGATCTACTCAGAAGATTCTGCAAATTTCCTTTTTGCTGTCTGTCCTGCCTCCCTCAAGAAAGTTATCACAAAGTAAGTGAATCTTGATTGAGCCTAAGATCATGACATCTAGTCCCATCACTTCATGGCAAATAGTTGGGGAAAAGTGGAAGCAGTGACAGATTTTGTTTTCTTGGGCTCCAAAATCACTGCGGACAGTGACTGCAGCCATGAAATTAAAAGATGCTTGCTCCTTGGAAGGAAAGTTATGACAAACCTAGACAGCATATTAAAAAGCAGAGACATCACTTTGCTGGCAAAGGTTCATATTAGTCAAAGCTACGGTTTTCCCAGTAGTCATGTATGGATGTGCAAGTTGGACCATAAAGAAGGCTGAGCACCGAAGAATTGATGTTTTTGAATTGTGTTGGAGAAGACTCTTGAGAGTCCCTTGGACAGTAAGGAGATCAAAGAAGTCAATCCTAAAGAAAATCAACTCTGAATATTCATTGGAAGGACTGATGCTGAAGCTCCAGTACTTTGGCTACCCGATGCGAAGAGCAAACTCATTGGAAAAGATATTGACGCTGGAAAAGATTGAGAAGGGGGCAACAGAGAATGAGATGGCTGTATGGCATGACCAAATCAAGGGACAAAAATTTGAGGAAACTCTGGGAGATAGCGGAAGACAGAGGATCCTGGCGTGCTGCAGTCCACGTGGTCACAAAGAGTAGAACACAACTTAGCAACTGAACTACAGAGAAGAGAAACATGGATGGTGCAGGGAAGCATAATACTTGCTGCTCCAAGTCCATGGACCAGCAATACCAGCATCACCTGAGAGGTCTGGGAAATGGAGGCTCTCAGGCCCCACCCCAGACCCAAGAAAACAGAATCTGCAGTGAAACAAGATCCCCAGGTGATTCGTCTGCACAGGAAGGTCTGAGTGATACTGACATAGATAACTTCCACACCTGTAAGCTCCAATTCCAAGTAATGAATGTTTAAGGAATTCAATTACCACCCAAATTCCCTCACTAGATAAATGGTGTCTATACCTCCAGGGGATCTGGTTCCTCCCTTTAGCATTTTACAGAGCTCAGCATTTTTTCAAAGGGATTGCCTACACCCTTTGGGATTTCGGGACTTTAAGGAAACCTTAACATTTTGTGGTTTGGCCACAGAGAAACTGAGCTGCCTTCTATGATCTTCTTTAAAACATCCTGTGGGAGGCCCTGGCCCCTGGCACTGAGGGATGTGCCATCCACATCACTGTCTCCAAAAGGTGCTATTGTAGCTAGCTGCAGACCACGTGACACTTAGAAATCCAGCTCTGCAGAGCACAAAGGGAATTCTAAAGAGGCACTTCATTCGTTTTCTGCAAAAACTAGGGTCTCTCAACCACCAGTAGATGTGTTAAGTAATATACTGTTAAGTAAGATGTGTTAAGTAAGATATTAAAAAATATAAAGGTACATTTTTTTTTAATGTAAACTATAAACAGAACCAGTTTTGGCATCTGGAGCTTAGCCTGCCTGACATCTCATTCACCTGCCTTAAATTACAAAACGTCTTACTATTTCCCATAAGGCTCTGTTTTCCTGAGCAAGATTTCAAGGGATTTACAGTAACACAGACCTGGGTTCAAAGACGGGCTCTGCTATTTATTAGTTCAGTGGCCCAAGCATTTTGCTTTACCTCTCTCAGCTGTGGATTCCTCCCTAGAAAAGAGCCATGAGGACCAGTTTCACGGAACTGTTGTGATAAGGACTCCATCAGGTAGTGTGGGGAGCACCAGCACAGTGGCTGCTTTGTGTCAAGGGCTCCAACCTCATTCCATACTGGACCCCCAAATAGCCTTTCTCCAAGCCCACTCACAAGTCTCAACTCAAAACCTCCCTGCCCACCACAGTCCTCCAGTCTGACGGGACCACCCTCCTAATCCACAAGCTGTGGGAATAACAGCATGGATCTTCCCTCGCTCCCCAACTACCCTTCCCACTTACGCAGACCACAAACTCTACAGCCTTCCTAGAGTTCCCCACCTTCCCAGCACCCCTCTGGGGCTTCTCTGGCCTGTGCTTGGGGAAGGAGATAGAGGGAGCTTGGGAGTAAATGGAAGAGGAAGGGCTGGAAGAGTCCTTTTTCCAGAAATCTACAATCTGGAGTCTATTCCCACTGCTTCAGAGACTAAGGAAGGAAAAGGAAAATTCGGCATGTTTTTTTTTTAAGTCATGGGGATAATCTTTCTTCTATTTATACTTTGAACTGTAGAAGTTGATTCTACTAACCAATTCTCACACATGGGTACAGATTCTATCTTTGGGGGGGGGGAATATTATGATATATAATAAATATATATTTGACCTTCTTCCACAGTTCCCAGCACTGAATTCCTAAAACCCCTGAAATCTCCTAAGTGATGAGAGCTATAATGTGGTCTTTTGTTATGTTACTGTGGTGACCTCACCTAAGGATGGGGGTTGGCTGCCAAGAGGATCAATCAAGTGATTAGAGGGTTGAAACGTTCAGCTCTACCCTCTTTGACCTCCAGGGAGGGGAGAGGGACTGGGGATAGAGTTCAATCGATGACTAATAAATTAATAAAATCAATGGCTAATGATGTAATCAACCATGCCTATGAAATACAGCCTCCATAAAAACCCAAAAGGACATTGTTCAGAAAGCTTCTAGGCAGGTGAACACATAGAGAACCCTACCTTCACCTCCCACCCTCTGACAGACACACACTCATTGGAAATTGGAGTCATTTTAGGGGGGATAAAGAAAAATTACTTGTAAGTCCCTCACTCATCCTTTACAGAGAAGAGACAGAGAAATGACTCCAAGTGACACGTGGAGTGAGATGGGAGAAGACCATAGGCCACCAACTAATATTTGTTCTAGATCTATTTGTGGGCTCACTGTCAGTACCAAGGGAATGCCATTGTTAGTCATCCCAGCAAGAAACAAGTGTTTCCCAGAAAGATAACTTGTTCTGTGGACCAAAAGAATGCACATTAGCAATACTAAAAAGGTGGAAATGACTGATGTTGCTAAATAGCAAGTCATATGCTTAAATGCATTAAGCAGAAAAATACATAAGACTTTTTTCTGAAATATGCTCTGCCAATAACTATATTTTAAATAGTCAACAAAATGATTGTTTAAATTCAACAGTTCTAGGTTTCTTAAAGTACTTGAAGGAGGCCCACTTCCTACATCGAAGGCTCAGGATGGACCCCCAAAGGACTTAATGTAGGTCCCAGATAGGGGATCTATCCATAGCTGCATCTCATGGAGCAATTCAAAGTGTGGCCCACGGACCAGAAAGACTGGCATCAGTGGAGTTATTAGCAATGCAGTCTCAACACAGACACAGAATACAAATTTATGGTTACCAAAGAGGATGGTGGGGTGGGGGGTGGAGAGAAATTAGGAGTTTGGAATTAACATATACACATGATTACGTATAAAATAGGTAAACACAATGACCTACCGAATAGCAAAGGAAAACTCAATGACTTGTAATAACCAATAATAGAAAAAAAATTTTGAAAAAGAATATATATGTATAACTGATTCACTTTGCTGCACACTTGAAACTAACACAACGCTCTAAATTAACTATGCTCCAATTAAAAGAAGAAAAAAGAAATGCAGAGCCTCAGACCCCACCCCAGAATCAAAATCCACATTTTAACAAGATCTGCAGGGATTCAGGTGCTCATTGCAGTTTGAGAAGGGTTGTTTTAGAACATCAGAAGCGTAAGGAATTATCCCAGAGGTCATCCTCTGAGGGACAGTCAGAGGAAGGCAGATTCATTCTGTCACAGCTATAAAACAACTTTAAGAGATAGTGCTTTTTTGAGGCATTACTCAGCAGGGCAGGAGTAAGGCACTTTTTTCAGACACTCTGACACATTCCTACTTTGATAAATCAACAGTCCCAATTTAGAGGTAGACTCTTGGGGCAGGAACAGTCAACCTACATGCCAATATACCCACGGATCCTCACGTCCCTTTCAAGAAGCCTACAACAGTGTTCTGTGGTTCGCAAGGCTCATGAGGTAAACTTGTTCTTTACAGCCACACTCACTTAACCCTCAACCATCAGCCATATCATAAAATTGATGTGGCAGAAAATACAATAACAGATTGAGCAACATCAGTGAAATGGAATCATAGGATGAAGGAGGAGGACAGAAATGGAAGGGATATGTTACAACTTCTGTAGGAATCAGGACCAGTAGAATGTGTGGAGTTTTAGGCTTGGGGTAGGGATGAAAAAAAGTAGAAAGGGGTCAACAACAAAAACTGTCCTAACTGGCCTCTGGCTTTTATTGAATAAATTCAAATGTGTTCTTAAGGCCCTTTGACTTTCTGAAAATTTCTGGCAATTTATGATTAGAGTGTTTGATGAAGCGGTTTAGACTGAGCAGAAGAATGTCTATACCGGAACATTTTTATCAGATGTTTAAAAATGCACCCAAAGCTTGTGTGCAACATATAAAAATAGGCATATTTATTTATAACATTGAAAGCAGACCAATTCAATCTGTCACCAAGAGCCTGCCTCCAACTGCCTCCTTCTTTATCCCATTTTGCCATTTTGAGAACTGCTAGAAAAATTACAGTAGTGCATTAGCAGGGTTCTACTTCCAAATCCTGCAGTGAGAGAGAGCTAAATGTCACAGAAAAATGGTAAAAGACTGAAAATTCCCTTGTAGAAAGGCTGATGGAAGAGTTCATTTACATGGGAAAAAGAAGTAGAAGGCATGAAAAAGAAAGCCCTTTCAGTGGTACTTGTCCAAATTTTATCTTCTATCTGCACTCACATATCTTCCACTTTAAAATACTCTGCCCAAATTTTCAGAATAAAATTTAATTCTTCTGCAATCCTGTCTCATCCCCACTGGAAGAAAAAGTGGGCTTCTAGAGCAACAGCCCTGCCCCTGACTTGGATAAGAGGACATACACAATGTATAGTAACCTCTACCATTTGTATGGCCCTTCCCCTTTATGAAGTCCTCTAACATACAACATCTCAAGCCTCTGAAGAAGTATGAATTGTGTTTAATTAAAGCCTGGGTGATGGAAGTGAATAGAAAGTTATTTTGAGGTTGTTCACACATCTTCAGCTCCTCTTATCAAGCTTTCAGAGCTCTATTCTAAACAGTTAGGGGGTGGTAGGAGGCAATTATGTCTCTTCTGTAGCAGCTGCCAGAGATTACTGCCGTCAGAGTAATTATCACCAAATAATTGTTCCCTTTCTTCCTTGCTGATGAGGCAGAATGGGAACACAGACTCATATGAAATAGATTTTATACTTTCTGAATACTAGTTGGATAGCTCAGGTCAGCGGACACCCACTGAAGGATTTCCATGTTGTGTCTTAAAGAAAATTAAAATTCATCTCAGACAAAAGGAAAAACCATCAGATGTCACCTACATGAAGTTAACCAGGTTTCCTGAAGTTGACCGACTGTGGTTTCAGATGGGAAAAAAATGCCCATTTTAGGTTAAAATAGACTTCCTCTGCTGAAGGTGATTTCGGAAGATGGTAACAAGAGTAGCATTTTCTTACTCTGAACTTTCAGGCAAGTACCTGGTTTACCCCTGTAGTGGTATTTGTGAAAAGACAGTGCTGACAACCCCAGCCCACTCCCTGCCTTTATGACATTCACAGGGAGATTATTAAAATTGTTTACTTGGCTGGGCTCTGGAGCAGTCACGAAGTCCAAATTCTTTAACGGAGTCCTCAAAGTTGTCACAGGACTGAAGATAAGACAGGCTATGATGTGAGTGGACAGTTCTGCAAAGTTGGCAGCATTATTTTCAGGCTCCCATCTACCCCAGAATGCCCTAGACAGCTGTGCGATGAATGTTCCATACAAACAAATACTTATGGGCAATTCAGTACAAATTAGTGGGCCAGAACAAAGCTGAATAGATTATCATCAGAATATTTACATTCTGTGATATAAAGGTGGCCATCTCTTTATTCCCTCATCAAAGTTCTTGATCCTCAATTGCTGTTGTTTGGTTGCTAACTCATGTCCAACTCTGCAACCCCATGGACTGCAGCATGCCAGGCTTCCCTGTCCTTCACCATCTCCTGAAGTTTGCTCAAACTCATGTCCATGGAGTTGGTGAGGCCATCCAATCATCTCATCCTCTGTCACCCACTTCTTCTCCTGCCAACCTCACTCAATAAACCTGCATTATTATTGCCTGATGTGTACCAGACAATGTGGTAGGGACTAGAGCAGGGAGGAGCCTGGGGAAACCAAGATAAGCTCTCTGCCCTCAGTGGGTTCACTGTGGTATTCCTCACTCTTTTCTGACGGAGGCAGACTGGCAATAAGACTTCTGAATTAGCAGTCACAAGATCAGGGTTTGAGACCTGGGTCCACACTTGCTAGCTATTGACCTCTCCTTGCTTCAGTCTCTTCATCTGTAAATTAATGGTAATGATACTCTGGCAACCTACCTCACAGAATTGTTGTGAAGACCGAATGAAATTAAATATGAAAAATCATTGCAAAGTATTATGCAAATGTGAGCATTATTATAATCATGGGTCACAATGAAAGAGCTATTAGAATCCTAAAAACAATGCTACCTCCAACATTAACAATAACAACCACCCACAGCAACTCTCATTTTCTAAGTCCCCTAAAATCAGCACATAGGAAAAGTCAAGTCTGCTTTCCTTTAAAGGCAAGGGTGTATCATAAGTATTTGGGTGACTCTAGTGCAAAGAGCACAGTAGGTGCTCAAATACATTGAAAAAACAAAATTGCCATGTGGTTCCACGGTTAAAATAGACAAAACATAACCAAAGAGGCCACTCTGGCCACTGCTGGTAGGAAAACGGGGCTCAGAATCATACATCTTAATGGTTATAATTGATCAACTTATCTTCTTATATAATTATGCAACTATGTCAGTAGTAATAGTAAATTCAAAACTATTTTCTGTAGACCAACTATAAGCCAAAGTGTTCCTCCTTGTCTCCCAGCATAACAAGACTCATTGCTAAGAGCTTTGAATGTTGCTTATGTTTCACCAAGATTGTAAAATCATAGTCAGTAGCCTATGAAAAGGGTCTGAGAAAAGTATAGAACCACGACTTCTTAGATAACTGGAAGCTAGCTTCATAGGTATAAAGTTTAAGGAGGAAAAGGATTCAGAGTCTAGATTGGGTAGGACGCAGCACAGAGACTCAAGACACACATCAATTTCTGGGGCTTTGATTTCCAAAATGATGATAATGGGTAGAGCTGTAGTTGGGGTTCCACTTTTCAGCCTTAGGCAAATAGCTTAAATCTGCTCATCTATGTTTTCCAAATCTGAAGGCAGGAGGAGAAGGGGACGACAGAGGATGAGATGGTTGGATGCCATCACCAACTCGATGTGCATGAGTTTGAGCAAGCTCTAGGAGTTGGTGATGGACAGGGCAGACTGGCTTGCTGCAGTCCATGGGATCACAAACTGAACTGAGCTGAACTGAAAACATATATAACATCTTTCTCAGTATACCACAAACACAACAAAAACAACAAATACCCCTAGGGCCCATGAGAAGTGAATGGGAAAGGGAATTTTAAAAAGTAATACTTATTCACTTAAGCCAGTGCAGAAACTGACAGAGAAAAGTATGGGGAACAGAGTTGGGGAAAAGTACAAGAACTTGGTTGCGGGCAGCAGGAAGCTGGCCTAGAATAAAATTCCCTGCATGTAACTGTGAAACATATACCTCTAGTTAGGGGACTGAGCACAGAATAGACCAAGAATTCTTTATATGGACTTGACAGAAGCAAAAGATATTAAGAAGAGGTGGCAAGAATACACAGAAGAACTATACAAAAAAGATCTTCATGACCCAGACAACCATGATGGTATGATCACTCACCTAGAGCCAGACATCCTGGAGTACAAAGTCAAGTGAGTCTTAGGAAGCATCACTATGAACAAAGCTAGTGCAGGTGATGGAATTCCAGCTAAGCTATTTCAAATCCTAAAAGATGATGCTGTGAAAGAGCTGCACTCAATATGCCAGCAAATTTGGAAAACACAGCAGTGGCCATAGGACTGGAAAAGGTCAGTTTTCATTCCAATCCCAAAGAAAGGCAATGCCAAGGAATGTTCAAACTACCGCACAATTGCACTCATCTCACACACCAGGAAAGTAATTCTCCAAATTCTCCAAAGGAGGCATCAACAGTATGTGAACTTAGAACTTCCAGATGTTCAAGCTGAATTTAGAAAGGCAGAGGAACCAGAGATCAAATTGCCAACATCCGCTGGATCACAGAAAAAGCAAGAGAGTTCCAGAAACACATCTACTTCCACTTCATTGACTACACTAAAGCCTTTTACTGTGTGGATCACAACAAACTGTGGAAAATTCTTCAAGAAATGAGAAAATGAGACCATCTTACCCGTCTCCTGAGAAATCTGTATAAAGGTCAAGAAGCAACAGTTACAACCAGATATGGAACAATGGACTGATTCCAAATTGGGAAAGGAGTACATCAAGGCTGTATATTGTCACCCTGCTTATTTAATTTGTATGCAGAGTACATCATGAGAAACGCTGGACTGGATGAAGCACAAGCTGGAATCAAGAATGCCAGGAAAAATACCAATAACCTCAGATATGCAGATGACATCACCCTTATGGCAGAAAGCAAAGAGTAACTAAAGAGCCTCCTGATGAAAGAGAAAGAGGAAAGTGAAAAAGCTGGCTTAAAACTCAATATTCGAAAAATGAAGATCATGGCATCTGGTCCCATCAGTTCATGGCAAACAGATGGGGAAACAGTGGAAATAGTGACAGACTTTATTTTCTTGGGCTCCAAAATCACTTCAGATGATGACTGCAGCCACAAAATTAAAAGACGCCTGCTCCTTGGAAGTAAAGTTATGACCAACCTAGACAGCATATTAAAAAGCAGAGACATTACTTTGCCAACAAAGGTCTGTATAGTCAAAGCTATGAATTATTCCAGTATTCATGTATGGATGTGAGAAATGGACAATAAAGAAAGCTGAGCACAGAAGAATTGATGCTTTTAAATTGTGATTTTGGAGAAGACTCTTGAGAGTCCCTTGGACTGTAAGGAGATCCAAACAGTCAATCCTAAGGAAATCAGTCCTGAATATTCATTGCAAGGACTGATGCTGAAGCTGAAGCTCCAATACTTTGGCCACCTGATGCAAAGAACTGACTCACTGGAAAAGATCCTGATGCTGGGAAAGATTGAAGGCAGGAGGAGAAGGGGACAACAGAGGATGAGATGGTTGGATGGCATCACCGACCCAATGGACATAAGTTTGAGCAGCTCCAGGAGTAGGTGATGGACAGGGAGACCTGGCATGCTGCAGTCTATGGGGTTGCAAAGAGTCGGATACGACTAAGTGACTGAACTGAACACCTTATAATAAATCTGTGTAACCTCCTATGGCCAACAGTCCAGTTAGATGTGTAAAAGAATCTACCACGCCCTGCCATCATAGCACAAAAATATATTAGAGCATCTGAGAAGAGCTCCCAAAGTGCAGAAACCCAGAGTATGGGTGTGGGTCAGACAAAACAGGTGGCCCACACAGGCTTCTCACTTCCCTTGTTCAAACCCAGCTTACTTTTCCCCTCTACCACTCTCCACAGGACATATTTAAAAAGGAAAAACTATCTTGAAACCAAAGCTATTCACTTACACTTCACTTACACTTCAACAAAGTTGATTGTTTTTTGAGGGAACACAGGAAAAGAAACAGATAAGGAGAAGGGAAAGGAAGCACATAAACAGAACTTGTATCAGACCCCGAATCATTTCAAGTAGAAGGACTTTCAGAAATATTCTTACCTCCTCATCTCAGCAGAGGCCAAAACAACTAAATGTGCTGAATCAAAGCTCTGGGCAAAGAATATGCCTGCACAGGCAGGCCTCTTCTGGCCAGCCCTGAATCCAGCCTCTCCAGACCCAATCATCTTATCTGGGGTCCCAGATCTACTCAGGATGGCTTGTCAACCCCTCGTTTTACAGGTGAAGGAAGACGCATATGGTGGAGACTTGCCCAAGGCCCCAGATCTGGTGAATTATAACCGAGATCTTCCAATACCATCCACCTGCTCTTGCATGCTCATGAATAATGTTTTGTTTTATTTTTGCCTTAGGAGGGACCTGGCTTCATTTTCCAAAGAAACCAACTCACCAATTACCAAACTGTCAAACCTAGAGGAGGGATTTGCCATTATTTTTCAAATCTGTGCACCGAAAGTACACCTAACACAATACCTTAAAACTGATTCCAGGAACAGATCTTGTAACCAAATAAAGTTTATTCATGAAGGAACACATATGCACACAGCAGATCTGTTCCATTCTGTCTGTTGGTCTTCTCCCTTCTTTTATCACACGTCCCTGGCTCTGGGATTGTGTCACGGCCAGTCATAAGACTAAGGATGTGTTAAGATGTTGTGTTGACAGATACGTAGAAGAATACTAGTTTCACAGTTTGGCCCTATGTTTCAGTTGATACAAGTAACATACACATACTTTTACTAAGAAATAAATATAAAGCAGCCAAAACCAGACAAGTTCTAGATCACTGGGGCTTGACACCCAAGCCTAAGATGGTGTTCCTGGAATGCAGCCCAAGATCCTCTTCTACCCATTGTCCCCCACCCTCTTTGTTGTTCAGTCGCTCAGTCGTGTCTGACTCTTTGCGACCCCATGGACTGCAGCACGCCAGGCTTCCCTGTCCATCACCAACTCCCAGAGCTCGTTCAAACTCATGTCCATTGAGTCGGTAAGACCATCCAATCATCTCGTCCTCTGTCATCCCCTTCTCCTCCCTGTCTTCAATCTTTCCCAGCATCAGGGTCTTTTCCAATGAGCTGGCTCTTTGTATCAGGTGGCCAAAGTATTGGAGTGTCAGCCTCAGCATCAGTCCTTCCTATGAATATTCAGGATTGATTTCCTTTAGGATTGACTGGTTTGATCTCCTTACAGTCCAAGGGACTCTCAAATATGGATCAAGTGTCCTCGCCAATTCAGGCTTTAATCCTCCTGTGGCACATGATCAATGCCTCTTTCTTACTCCTCTCCTGAAGATTTCTGTACTGTGAGTTTGGAAACCCTTTCTTCCACTATATCATGTTCCTCTTCTGGTCATTTTGTCTAAAACAGAGTATGGTTCTATTCCTTAGTGAACCCCTCATGTACTGGTCTAAGCTTGAACTTCTACTTCTCTACTCTGAGCGCCTCTCTGAGGCATCAACTCTATTTCCTGACCAGAAGTAGAATTTCACTCTCCCCCTGTTCAAAAGCTCCAAAAAGTTTTAGATTCATTCACAGAATCCTGTTTTATGTACCTCTTTATTTTCCTGGGCTCCAAAATCACTGCAGATGGTGACTATAGCCATGAAATTAAAAGACGCTTGCTCCTTGGAAGGAAAGGTATGACAAACCTTACAGCATGTTAAAAATAAAAAAACACCACTTGACCAAGAAATGTGCATATAGTCAAAGCTATGGTTTTGCCAGTAGTCATGTACGAATGTGAGAATTGGACCATAAAGAAGACTGAGTGCAGAAGAATTAATGCTTTTGAACTGTGATGTTGGAGAAGACTCTTGAGAGTCCCCTGGAAAGCAAGGAGATCACACCAGTCAATCCTAAAGGAAATTGTCCCTGACTATTCACTGGAAAGACTGATGCTGAAGCTGAATCTCCAATACTTTAGTCACCTGATGTGAAGAACCAATTCACTGAATAAAACCCTGATCTTGGGAAAGATTGAAGGCAAAGAAGAAGAGGTGGCAGAAGATGAGATAGTCAAATAGCAGCACCAACTCAATGGCCATGAATCTGAGCAAACTCTGGCACAGTGAAAGACAGGGGAGCTTGGCATACTGCAGGCCATGAGGTCACAGAGAGAAGAACATGACTTAGAGACTGAACAAGAGATTATCATTAAATGAAGCAAGTCAGGAAAAGACAAATATATGATATCACTTATATCTGGAGTCTAAAATCACGATACACATGAACTTCTTTACAAAACAGAAACAGACTCCCAGAAAACAAACTTATGATGACCAAAGGGGGAAGGGGAGGGGAAGGATAAATTAGGAATTTGGGATTAACATATATACACTAGTATATATAACACAGATAAATAAGAAGTACCTACCTACTGCATAGCACAGGGAACTATATTCAGTTTCTTGTAATAACTTATAATGGGAAAGAATCTGAATTTAAAAATATATAACTGAATCACTTTGCTGTGAAAAGTGATTTAAACTTTTAAATCAAATTTGAAATAAATTTTAAATAAAACCTGAAAAGTTTTAAACCAACTAGGCTTCAATTAAAATAATACATTAAAAAAAACTACTGTCATATCAGCATTAAAACAGATAGATCAAGGGAACAGAACAGGAAGCCCAGAAATAACCCCATGCCTGTATGGTCAACTAATTTATGAAACGGAAACCAAAAATATACAATGGGTAACAACAGTCTCTTAAAAAAATAATGTTGAGAAAACTGGACACCGCACATAGAAGAATGAAACTGAGCCGCTATCTTACACTATACACAAAAGTTAACTCAAAATGGATTAAATATTTGAATGTAAGACCTGAAACCATAAAACCGCTAGAAGAAAACATAGGTGGTAAACTTCTTAACATTGGTCTAGGCAATAATTTTTTTGGATTTGACACTGAAAACAAAGACAGCGAAAGCAAAAATAAACAAATGGGACTATATCAAACCAAAAAGCTTCTGCACAGGAAAGGAAACCAACAAGAAGAAAAGAAGAAAATATTTGCAATCACATGTTTGTTAAGGGGTTAATATCCAAAAATGTAAAGAACTAATACAATAGCAAAAGATCTGAATAGACATTTTCCCAAAGACATTCAGATGGCATACATGAAAAAATGCTAAGTATCACTAATCATTAGGGAAATGCAAATCAAAAGCACAATGAGACATTACCTCACACCTGTTAGAATGACTATTATCAAAAAGACAAAATAAGTGTTGGCCAGGATGTGGAGAAAAGGGAATTCTTGTCCTATAAGCGAGAATCTAAATTGGTATGGCTGCTATGGAAAACAGTATGGAAAGTCCTCAAAAAAACTTAAAATGAGCTACAGTATGATCCTGCAATTTCATTCTGGGTATTTACTCAAAGAAAATAAAAGCACTAACTGAAAAAGATATATATACCCCCATGTTCATTGTAGAATTGTCTACAATAGCCAAGATATGGAAAAAATGTAAGCGTCCACCAACAAATGAATGGATGAGGAAGATGTGGAGTGCATGTGTGTGTATAAAAGTTGCTGAACTCCTGCCATTTGCAAACTCATGCACGGAATTCAAAGGCACTATGTTAAGGGAAATAAGTGAGACAGAGTAAGACAAATACTGTATGCTGTCACTTATATGTGGAATTTAAAAAGAAAGGACGGAGAAGGCAATGGCACCCCACTCCAGTACTCTTGCCTGGAAAATCCCATGGACGGAGGAGCCTGGTAGGCTGCAGTCCATGGGGTCGCTAAGAGTTGGACACGACTGAGCGACTTCACTTTCACTTTTCACTTTCATGCATTGGAGAAGGAAATGGCAACCCACTCCAGTGTTCTTGCCTGGAGAATCCCAGATGGGCTGCCGTCTATGGGGTCGCAAAGAGTCAGACACGACTGAAGCGACTTAGCAGCAGCAGCAGCAAAAAGAAAGGAAGTTCATGGCTATAGAGCACAGGTTGGACCATATGGAAGCTCTATTTTTAGTTTTGGACATGTATCAGAGAAAAAAATAGAAAGGATACATACACCCCAATTTTCATTGCAGTACTGTTTACAATAGCCAAGACATGGAAGCAGCCTAAGTGTCCATCGACAGATGAATGAATAAAGATGTGGTACATATATATTGGGTTGGCCAAAAAGTTCATTTGAGTTTTCAATAAGGTTTTATGGAAAAGCCCAAATGAACTTTTTGGCCCACCTAATACAGTGAAATATTACTCAGCCATTAAAAAGAATGAAATAATGCCATTTGCAGCAACATGGATGGGCCTGAAGATTATCATAATAAGTGAAGTAAGTCAGAGAAACACAAATATCACATGATATGGCTTATATGTGGAATCTAAATAAAAAATGCCACAAATGAACTTATTTACAGACTTAGGAAAAGAACTTATGGTTACCAGGAAGGAAGGGTAGGGGGAAAGATTGGGAGTTTGGGCTTTACATGTATATGCTACTATATTTAAAATACAGTAGTGACCTACTGTATAGCACAGGGAACTCTGTTCAATATTCTGTAATAACCTAAACAGGAAAAAATCTTTGAAAATTGATACACATATATGTATAACTGACTCATTTTTCTGTATACCTGAAACTAACACAACATTGTTAATCAACTATGCTCCAATATAAAATAAAAATTGAACAAAAAAGAACAGATTGTGGTTGTCAGAGGTGGGGTGTGGGTGAAATGGGTAAAAGACACCAGAAAGTACAAACTTAACGGTTATAAAATAAACAAATCATGGGAATATAATATATAGCATGGCAACTATAGTTAATAATATTGTATAGCATATATGATGGTTGCTAAGAGAGTAAATATTAAAAGTTCTCATCAGAAAAAAATTCTGTAACTATGTTTGGTGACAGATGTTATCTAGACTTAGTGTGGTGATCACTTTACGATATATAGCAATATCAAATCATTATGTTGCACATCTGAAACTAACACAAAGTTGTATGTCAAGCATACTTCAATTTAAAAAAAAAAAAAAAAAAAACAGCAACTGCTATTGGGGAACCAGAACTTCCTGCTATAGTAACCCTCTGAGAAACTGCATAGAACATTTTTCAGCATGAAGGTAAGGAAGCAGGGTTACTTATCTAGCCAGGCCTGTCCCTCCTTGGCTGAGGGTTGCTCCTCAGGCAATACTCTCGGCACTTGCAGTCTAATCTATCTGCTTTCAAGCTCACATTCATGGCCAGAGAATACCCACAGGCAGAGAGAAGCAGGGGGATGTCCATTTGTACAGGCTGTCCATAGTTGAACCCTGGCGCATCTGCTACAAAGATGGTTGTTGCTGTCACTCAGAGTTCCCCCTTCTGTATGATCTTTCAGAATCCAACTTAATTTAAGATGTATTGAATGCCTACATTCCATAATGTACCAGACTGGACTCAGGTGAGTACAAAGATGTATAAGATACAGTTCTTTCACACATGGAACTGCATATCTGATATATGAGAAAAGCAGACATATAAGTCACCATAGAATAAAGTAGAATATGAGAAATGTTGTATTGGAGCCACAAGCTATGAGAGCTAGAGGAAAATGCGATTTGTGTTGACGAGAGGGAAAAGGCTATCAGTGCAGTTTTCCAAAGCCAAAATATTTTAAGCATATGCTAAATCGACAAACATCCAATTCCCACCAAAAGCAAGAGAAGAAACATTCTTTCACAGGGCCCTAAAGCCAGAAAAACAGCAAGAAAATTAGAACCACTTTATCTCAACTCATAGAAGGAAATAAGTCACATACTTCAGTATCGCCCAGTCTTCTAGATACATTTTAAATGAAATCACAACAGCAAGATACTCCTTCTGCTTAATATTTCATTGTCCACTTTTAGTCTGCTGTCATGAGAAGAAACACAGAATTGACAGTCTTCATGAGACTCTCAAGCTCAAGGAATGTGCCCTTCTCCTGTTTTCTCTGCAACAGGCAGTTACTTTCCAGGTCCCTGCTATTGACAGACCATTTTGGAATGAAGCTGAACCAGACCTCAGCAGTTTTCCAAATCCAGGTGAAGAAACTGGCTGACTTCAGCATGAAAGACAAGGGCTGGGGAGCAGAAGGTGGATGGATGAGTCAGCCCCCATTCGTGGAAAGCAGAGGTTTTGTTAGGAGAATCTCAAGCTTTCATTTTGTGGTATTTGGGAGCTTAATTCCTTGCTTCTAATTAGATGTCTGAACTGTAATCACGAAGGTATTTCACAATTAGTTTCTTAGATCTTTAAGAGGTTCTATGAATAACTTAAGTGAGGGGAAGAAGAGGAGCCATGTGGCGAAGGAACAGAAGGGGGCTTCAGGAAGCTGCCTGCTGATTAGGTATCAGAGATGTCACAGCCCAACTCTAATATCCAAATACTATTGATGGAGAAGTGTGAGAATGAAGGCCTGGGGTGGCGGTTCCTTGTTCTTTTTGCCCAGCTCCTTCTTTTCTGACTCTTCTGGCTTTCCTGCTCTAAACCAGAGACTTATAACAGCTGGAAGTTTGGGGACAGAGCTAGAAGCAGCAATTGTACTATCACAACTCAAGTTCTATGTAGCTATGCCCCTGCCACCATCTCAGATGCCAGAGGGCAACAATAGGGAAGACAAGGTTGTATGGCTCTGTGGAAAAACAGCAGATTGAATCTGCCCTCTCTAGCTATTACTCCTTCAGTGTCAGCTGAGAACACTGGGGAATACTTGCCAGGATTCTCTCCTTTGATCTCTAACAGAGAGACTCAACAGCATTATCATGCCCAAGCCAGCCACAATCCAACCACTCTATTACCAAAAGGAGATCTTGCCTAATACCGCCATATACGATCCAGGAGTACTGAAGACTGTATGTTTTCCAGAGGGAAGAAGAATGCCATATTCAGAAGTTCGAGTCCAAAATAAATTGGGGTCCTGAGCATTTCCCCAAGTGTGCTCTGTGATTCGGCTACACAGCGTTACTTCAGAACCACAACAGAACAATCCCTAGTAAGGATAAGTCCTAGATCGTTGGAGCCAAAACCAAAAAGTCCTAGATTACTGTAGTTTGTGGTCCAAGCCTGGCTTGTCTCCTTTTATGTGCTCTTAAAACATCTTCAGGTGAAGAGTAAGAATGGAAATGATAGTATATATGATTTTTGAGGGCCTCCAGACACCAACTGCTTCAAAGTCATTACTTCATATCACAACCCTGAACAGTAAATATTATTATTCTCTACTTCATAGGTGGGATCAAGAGGTCGAGACTAAGGAACCTGACCCAAACCATGCAGCTAATAAATGACACAGCCAACTCAGAAACCAGCTCTGACTGACTGCAAAGCTCTTTCCACTCCAATGTGTCCTGTCTGCTAGCCTGTAGCACACCTGATGAAACATGGACAGTTCCCATCTGAGAAATGGGAGTGAGTTGGCTGTCAGGCAGACCTGAATCTGATTCCACAGTCTGCCATAGGAATTTGAGAAAGTTACTGGGATTCAGTTTCCTTATCTGTAAAATGGGGGAAAAAACAGTACTTAACCTCATCGGGTTGTGGAAAGGACTGAATGAGATACTGTTTGTGAGACACTTACCATAGTGTCTAGCACACGGTCATACTTGACAAATCTTGGTGATTATTGTAGTTAGGGTCTGGACTCAGAGCTCCCCAAAGAACTTTAAGTTTTTTTAACTTGGATGCACAGAATTGGGTAAGCTATAATCTTTGATTTATGACACATTCTCATCATTAATCCATGGGTCCTCTTTATTAACTCACATACTTATTTCATACTCAATACCCACAAAACTACCACTCAACATATACAACTGATAGTAACTTATACTCTTTATGCATACTAGGGACTTCATATTTATATAATATGTATGCTTACATATAGCCATGTTGTTGTTGTTTTAGTCACTAAGTCACATCTGACACTTTTGCAGCCCCATGGACTACAGCCCACCAGACTCCTCTGTCCATGGGATTTCCCAGGTAAGAATACTGGAGTTGGTAGCCATTTCCTTCTCCAGGGGATCTTCCAGACCCAGGGATCAAACCTGGGTCTCCTGTATTGCAGGCATATTCTTTACCATTGAGCCACGTGGGCAGCCCACATGGAGCCGTACATCTAGTCTAAATGTATCAGCACAATGAAAGTACTCAGTGTTCACTGGAAAAATGACAGAATCAATAACTGTAACATTTCTTCATTGATCTCTTGTACAATGTGACTGAGTGTTAAGACAGAAGTCTTTTAGCCTCATTGGACCAGATAATAGATACCACACTCCAAAAGAGATGCGATGCTCGGAATAGAGTTTGCAAAGGCAGTATGTACAGACTAGTTTTTATTAGCCCTTTATCACATTAAGAGCAAACCCCACTCAGTTGAAAGATGAATGGTCATTTAAGATAGGAGGATTTGGGGAGAGAACAATGGCGGCACTCTGGGTCTCATGCCCATCCCATGGGGTAGGGGTCAGAGTGCTTTCCCTGGACCTGAAGTCAAGAAAAGGGGCATAAGTGGTCCACTTAAGAGACTGACCCATGTGCCCTGAATATGGTTGATGTCTGTCTCAGGGCTGAGACATGTGAAGGGCAAGTAGTAAAGGCTAGCAGGCTGCTGTCACAATGAATAAAGGAGCATGGTTGCATCATGATGGAACAGTGCTCCCAGACACTCAGAGTAGAAGAGACATGAGTGTTTCTTGTGGATTAGATATCAGCCACAAAAGACAGAGATGGCCTGAGATCATCTCACATCCTAGCCAAGAGGGCTGTCTGGAGGGGCAAAGTGATGCCATAGGAAGGCAGGCCATCAAGAGTCCCAAGGTGAGAAACTGTGAGCCAGCAGCAAGAGAACTACAAAGCCACCTCCAGAATGAATAGACCGCAACTGCAGGACTCACAAAGATCCCCCAAAAGAGCTGGCCACAGCCACCTGCAGGCTCTGATACATCTCACAGTGCTGGTTAAGTAAGAACTTTCCTGCTTCCTTCTCTCTTCTCCTTCCCCTACTTCCAACACAGGAAGAGCCAGAGGCAGCCCAGAGAGTGGATGAGAAGGGCTGAGAAACACAAGGCAACACAATGGAGAAGCAAATCTCCTCCTCATCCTCCTCCTCCTCCACTGGAGATCCGCATGTGGGATGGGGCAGCAGTGATAGGGAGATGTCTTACCTTGGAAGGAAATGTACATTTTTCTTACAACATTGGACTGGGCATAATAATTACTAAACTGAGACTGTTTTCTGACTAGGAATGATCAACATACTTGTCCAAGAGGGTCCAGCTTTCTGGATTGGAGAAATTAGCTGTGTTCAAAAGAAATGAAATTAGCTACGTTCTGCATAGGGTTTCCCCGGTGGCGCAATAGTAAAGACTCTGCCTGCTGAGCAGGAGACACAGGTTCGATCCCTGGGTCAAGCAGATTCCCTGCAGAATTAAATGGAAATCCACTCCAGTATTCTTATCTGGAAAATCCCATAGACAGACTGTAGCCTGGCAGGCTACAGTCCATGGGGTTGCAAAGAGTCAAACACGATTTAGCAACTGCATGCGTGCACACACACACACATACACACGTTCTGTGTAAATCCTGTGAGTCCCACTTGCTGAAAGTAATGGTTATAGTTATAGGAGCTCAACTGAAATCTCTAAGGATCAATGTACAGTCCTCTAGACATACCCTGGGTTTATCAAAAATTCTTACCCAAAATGGGATCAGGAGCCCTATTTTGGATCTCTCTCTTCATCTAGGGCAATCAGGAGTTTGAACTGTGCCCAGAAAATGTTGGAAGAGCCTCCAGATTTTCTCCATTGTGACCAGCCTTGAGATGCTCATTAACCATTGAAAAATAAGTGACTGTCCTGCTTCTGTGTCAAGGCTGGATCCTTAATGAAAACTGGAGCCTTCCCCTTAGTGGTCCTACCACCTCTCTGAGCTGCCAGCAACAGGCAGAGCACTGGTTCTCCTACTCTGGAGATGCACTCCAAACCCTGTCACCTTCATGATTTGAGGGGGTTCTCGCTGTTTTTCATGCTTTCAAGCATATTTTGCCTATTCCATCCCTTCCAGAACTCCTCTGCATAGCGTCCCTCCACGAGCCCTTAGGTATACAACCGTCCTCTTCATCCAAGGTCCACGCTCAAAGGAATAATCGAAAGTGTGAGTCGCTGAGTTGTGTCTGACTCTTGGCGACCCCATGGACTATAACCTGCCAGGCTCCTCTCTCCAGGGGATTCTGGAGGCAAGAATGCTGGAGTGGGTTGGATTGCCATTCTCTTCTCCAGGGGATCTTCACAACCCAGGGATTGAACCTGGGTCTCCTGTATTGCAGGCAGATTCTATACTGTCTGAGCCACCAAGGAAGCCCTTGTCTATAGCAAGTTCTGCTGTGCTCCACTGCTCTCACTTGCCATCTTCTGCAGAGGCCTACCCTGAATGTCAGTTTCACTTGGCCTGGAAGCACCCAGAGCTGGAAGTGCCTGGGAGTTTACATTCCTGCCACCCAGGCCTCATGGCTAATGAATGCCTGATGCAGGAAAGTAAAAGTCCAGCTCTCTTGCCCAGTCCTAGGACAAACTGCAGTATAGTTTAGACTTAAGCACTCCTCTTGGGACCCAGCTAAGGGTGGCTTCTCACTTATTTCTAAAAGCCTTACCTGTCCTGCTTCTCTCCTGGTTTTGCTTCCCTCCCTTCCTGGTTTCTCCTTAGAGCAGTTTATCACTAACCATTTATACAGGAATCCTCTTCTCAGGGTCTGCTTCCTAAACCCACCTAAGACAAAAGGGTAGACCCACTCTGTTTTCCCAAACCTGCTAACTTTATGCTGCAAAAAAGAACTAATCTCTAAGCAGGAAAATAAAAGAATGGAGGTCTCAGGCAGGAGCAGCTCGGTGACCCAGAGCACAATCCAATCCTAAAACCCCTCCTTCCCCTCCAATCTCAGACAGCAAAGAAGTTAGAATGACTTCTTAAGCACTCTTTGAGTGCCTAAACTCAAAGACATTAATCACAAACAAACTTTTATTCAAATTTGTTTTGACTCTCCCTCTTTGTTTTCAAATCTGTTTGGACTGCCAATCTTTCTTTTAGTACCTGAGATTGAATAAACATTCCACTTAAAAGCAGGCATTTTAAATGCTGAATACCTATTGAAAGCTAAGAGACCATAAGGATAAAGGTCAAGATAAGCCTAAAATGAAGTCCCAGTGAAATTCAATACCTGTTTCTTTATATGGAATGGTGCAAAGCTAAGCTGATTGAACTGGATGATAGAGCAGCAGTCCTCAGAAAAATCAACAGAGGTACACTGTGCACCTATTTAAAGGACATCAGCCCATTAAGCAGACCTACGCAGCAGAACTCATGGTCCTAAAACAGATGGGGAAATGGCAACTCCTTAGAAATCTAGAAGTGGAGACCTCTGACTCCTGGCTGGGTCTCACCAATGTAGATGCACTTGCCATTTCCTGATTCCCCACTTAGAGAGCACTGATGAGTCACGAAGAACTCAACACGCCCCCTCCTTGACCACTTGGGACAAGTCAGCCAGGACTGTCTTCTGACTGTGCACGAAGGTAGTGTGACCCCCATCACTCCAAGCAACTTTACAGGGAGAAGAGTCAATGACAAAAACGATGACCACATTTCACAGTTCCCCATTTGGTCCTGCCCTCCTTCTCACAAGTTGCTCATTACAATCAGAATCCACATCAGCAAGTACCCAAATTTACTTTGTTTCAACCCTCCCCTGAACCAACTGTGTTAGAATTAGTGGTGGGGCAAGTGCTGATGAAGACTTAGGTTCTAAGAGTTGAAACCACAGCAAAATGTCTTTTTATGTATATTTTCATTTGTTGGGAGGAGCATTAACAGAAATACATTAGGAGGCAAAACAGCTCAGTTGAAATTATTGCTGGAGCCAGACAGCCAGTTAAAATCCAACAGCAAAGCATTCCAATTGTGAATCCTTGAGCAAAGTTCTTTGACTCTACGGTGCCAGTTTCCTCATTTGTCAGATTAGAATAATATAAGTGGCAACCTCATAACAATAATAAGCTCTAAGTGAGTTAATACTTGAAAAGTCCTTCGGTAAGTTGTTGTTGTTCAGGCACTAAGTCATGTCCGACCCTGTGTGACCTCATGGACTGCAGCATGCCAAACTTCCCTGTCCTTCACTATCTCCTGGAGTCTGTTCAAACTCTTGTCCAGTGAGTCAATGATGCCATCCAACCATCTTATCCTGTGAAAACACTCACTAAATAGAACCTGTGACTGTTGTTGCAATTGCTGTTATTTATTTCTCTATCATCATAATCATCACCCAGCACTTCCCTAAGAAAATTTACAAACTTGAATCAATTTCTGTTGCCTATTAATTGAAGTTAAACAAATACCTGCCCTACCACTCAAGTTCCAAGTATCTGAATAAATCTCTCAGATTGTCTCTACATGTATCTTGATCTAAAAGTCTATTCTATAGAACTCTTAAGCCAAATATCTCTTGCATTCCATTCTATGCAACTCCTCTGATATCTCAGAAATTCAAGGGATTCAAGATAAGAAGTCTCTATTTATACTGGATATTGAACACGCTGTAAGAAAAGCATAGGTCAAATAACTCAATTCAGTGTGTTTCTCTTCTCGCTACACAGAGACTCACTGCTACAGCTTACTAGGTTTAAACAAAACCAGTAATTGAGTACTTTTAGTACTTTCCCTTCTGTTATTCCACCAGGCTAAGGTTATTTTCTGTTACCTGATGTGAAAGAAAAATATGTCCCTCTTCCCTCTTTCATCCTCGCCTTCTCTAGTGGGTTCAACGTGCAACCTGAAGAGTATATGTGGTCTCTACTAAATTTCAATACCAATACTCAAACGGGTTTGATACTCAATAGTACTAATACTGCCTAATATTCAAACACTAAAGGAGCATAAACAATGAAGTAAAACACGTGGTCAGGACAGACTTCAGAATTTGCAGGGCTCACATCACTTCATCCTTATGGCAGAAAGTGAAGAGGAACTAAAAAGCCTCTTGATGAAAGTGAAAGTGGAGAGTGAAAAAGTTGGCTTGAAGCTCAACATTCAGAAAACTAAGATAATGGACCATGGCCCTGGTCCCATCACTTCATGGGAAATAGATGGGGAAACAGGGGAAACAGCGTCAGACTTTATTTTTGGGGGGCTCCAAAATCACTGCAGATGGTGACTGAAGTCATGAAATTAAAAGACGCTTACTCCTTGGAAGGAAAGTTATGACCAACCTAGATAGCATATTCAAAAGCAGAGACATTACTTTGCCAACAAAGGTCTGTCTAGTCAAGGCTGTGGTTTTTCCAGTGGTCATGTATGGATGTGAGAGTTGGACTGTGAAGAAAGCTGAGCACCGAAGAATTGATGCTTTTGAACTGTGGTGCTGGAGAAGACTCTTGAGAGTCCCTTGGACTGCAAGGAGATCCAACCAGTCCATTCTAAAGGAGATCAGTCCTGGGTGTTCATTGGAAGGACTGATGTTGAAGCTGAAACTCCAATATTTTGGCCACCTGATGCAAAGAGCTGACTCAGTTGAAAAGACCCTGATGCTGGGAAAGATTGAGGGCAGGAGGAGAAGGGGACAACAGAGGATGAGATGGTTGGATGGCACCACTGACTCAACGGACATGGGTTTGAGCAAAGGACAAGGAAGCTGGCGTGCTGTAGTTCATGGATTCACAAAGAGCCGGACATGACTTAGAGAGACTGAACAGCAACAAGTACAAAATGAAAATGTTGGCCCCTTATTCAAAAATTATTAAAAAATTTCAAGATGATGACAGCAGAGCATCAAACCTAAGTACTGTCTGCAGAAGTCATATGCCCAGTAAGGCCTGATCCTGGTCACAGAGCTGTCACCACCAGCGCTACCACTCTGGCCCAATACTCCTAAAACTGCCATCTCTTGCTTCACTCCAGATCTCTGCTCAAGACAAGAAAATCATTTGCCATCATCCTCCTGTGAGACTTTAGGTGTCACATGCCATTCACTTCATCTGTAGTATCCTGCTCACACAGACTCTAGTCTCTTCAAAGCTTTGTTCAGTACAGTTTAGATGGGGCATGGCAAAGACAGAAGGGGCTACTCTCCCTGCTGACATCAGGGTCCTGGAGTCTGGGCGCAGATAAGGAGGTAGCAGAGACATGGAATGTGCTTCAGGGTGAAGCCTGCAGGGACTCCCAGCACCCCAGAGTTCTCCCTATTTATCTGCACTATTCACTGCCCAGAAGATCTAGTTCTGGTGTGTGCAACTCTAAACAGGTAGGTGACATGTAGCTGTGCTGTTTTGTTTTCACAGGCCTATTTGCATTTTCCCTACTTCCCTACCATTAAGACCTCAATACACACAAGGAAAAAAGACTAGACTTGGAGTCAGAGCCTTGGTGCCTCATCTTGGCTCTCACTAGGTATGTCATCCTGGGCAAGTCACTTAACCTCTCCAAGCTTCAGGTTCCTCACCTATAAAGTGGGGTGATGAACACAGGCTCTGCATACCCCACAGGATTACAGTAATTCTCAAATAAGATACGATATGTGAGTGACCCCCTGAAGCAGGATCTGTGCCCCACCCACTCTTTTTTGTTCTCATCTCTCTAAACATAGCACAGTGTATTCAATAAATGTTGGATGAATCAATAAAAACCGCATAAACAAATCAATTTTGTGAGGGCAAAAACCATTAACTTTCATTTTTAATTCCTATATCAAAAGGTTACCCAAGGTCCTACTGTATAGCACGGGGAACTCTGCTCAGTGTTATGTGGCAGCCTGGGTGGGAATGGAGTTTGGAAGAGAATGGATACATGTATATGTACGGCTGAGTCCCTTTGCTGCCCACCTGAAACCATCAGAACATCGTTAATAGGCTATGCTGCTGCTGCTGCTAAGTCGCTTCAGTCGTGTCCAACTCTGTGCGACCCCATAGACTGCAGCCCACCAGGCTCCCCCGTCCTGGGATTCTCCAGGCAAGAACACTGGAGGTTAATAGGCTATACTCCAATATAAGATAAAAAGTTAAAAAAAAGGTTACCAGGTAACTTCCAAAGAGTATTCCTTCGTTAATACAAATAATGGTTCCTCTTTTCTTTCCCTGGGTTTCAGAACTGTAATGTGAGTACAGTCACTTTAAAATTCTTTCCTGTTTTCCACTCTCTCTAATTACATGGTATCAGGAGCCAAAAGATAGACCATGAGATCCTGAGGTTGCTACAACTTGCAAGTGACGCAAATTATCATTAGCAAACTGCATCTGGAACGGAGTTAAAGCACTTCACCCAAAATGATCCCAGGAGAAACAGCTCACTCTAATGACAGTAAAACCCAAATTCACAGCTTAAGGAACAACATATCGTGACCAACCTGTAGCTGTATTAAAAGCACTCATTATTGCTAGGGCACGTTGTACGGAGACTAAACCAACTGCCCTTATCTGTAATAATTTTTAAAAACTGCTACCAAAGCATTTCACACATGCTGAAAACTCCAGGCTAAATTGGTTGCAAGACATAAGGCCATCAGCACATTCAAAGAAATAGTCTCTGCAATTATCACTAATTAACCAGCCCTAACAGCTGGGAACCAGTTGGAGAGGTTTACACTTGAATGTAAATGAGGGAGGAGGGACCTGTGTAACGAGATGAGGAACATATTTGTTTTGTTTTGACTTCTTTTCAGACATATTTCAGTTTACATAAATATTTGAAGGTTGGATCAGACAGGATTTACAGCACAATGGTATTAGGAATGTCTTTATAAAAACTTGGATATGGCCTAAATTAGTTTTCAAGAAGGAGGGGTAGAGGTGGGAGCAGAAGTTTGATTTTCTTTTTTAATATTTAACTTCACGCCCTGACCAGCACCTCATACCACTTAATAAATCACAGGTAGCTCTGACTTAAAATGAGTGAGGAGCGTTTCCATGGCTTCAATTTTTGCTATAGATTTCAGAAGGAACAGATACTGCCTGGAAAGCATGCCAACCTTTTGACTTAAGCACTACATGTGTGACCTCTGGTTGACCTTGGGCTCTGGGATTGGAGGGTTAAAGTAGTCTTTTGGCATTTGAGCCTGATTTTTTTCTTTTTTTCCTCCGAAAGTGTTTAGAGAAATAAGAGAGGGCCCCACCCTATGCAACGGGGCAAGCTGTTTCCTGCAGGAGCAAGAATTCCTGGCTATCTCAGTGCCTTGTGAAAAACACTTCTTCAGGAGAGGAGCTCTTTCTCAAAGGATCTGCTTCTGCTCTGTTTCTCTTTCAGCATCTACTTTTGCAAAGAGTTCTTTTAGAATTAGCACGTTCTTCTGCCTAAACACATGTAAAACAAAGGCAATGCTTGAAATGCCAAATCTATGTGTTCCCAAGGTGAGAGTTGGTCCAAAACAGGAATCTAACTAGTTGAACCTCTCAGAACATGGGCTTTCTTAGTTTTCTTCTGAAGGTTGATAGTTGAGGGGCAGGTGGACTATGGGAAACTTAACCTACATAATCATCTCTTTAATAAACGTACACTTTTATTAAGCCTGATGTTTGATTACAGGTATATGTGAAATGAATTAGCCTACTTCTGAGTAAAGTAGGAAAGCCTTCATAAAGAGGTTTTATTGTTTACATTCAATGCAAGGAGAAGTCTGACTCAAAGTACTCAGATTTAATCTTGTTCTGAATTAAAACCGTTCTATTATACTGTAACTACTGGTGCTGTCAGGAAAGGTGAATCCAGGATTTTTGCCAGCCACGGAATCCCTTTATACAAGGAAGGTATACATGTGGCCACGAACACACAAACATGCCTGGTTTATTGGCAGCTGTCCTCAGTGCAGGAAGAAGAGTTTATTTTCCTTTAGGAACCCACACTTGAATAATGTGCTGGTGCCCTAGCTGTTTCATAACTCTCCATGTAATTAAGCAGTTGGCATGACCTTCCAAGGCAAGATAATAATAGGAGTTAAGCAAAGGCAGGGCTTGTACACAAGGACACTTTGGACTGCTCAAACTCACAAAAGCCCTCAAATAAATGCAAAATTCTTTCAAATTCAAAGCATTTTCCCAGTGTAGTGACAGCCCCTCCAACCACCCACACAACCCTGCGTGTGAACATGGTGAAATCTTCTGTAATTCAAGAACGGCAAGGTACAATTCAAAAAGGGGTTGGGGGTGAGGGGGAACAGATGCTGGCTATCATTCCTCAAAGCCACCTCCACTGTCCAGATGAGTTCAAGGATGAATATCAAAGCCAGTCATTTGTAAAAGTAAATCGCTATAGATTGCCAGAAGTAAGCTGGTTTTGAAAAAGAAATGACAATTAAAAAAAAAAAAACAGTCAGAAGCACACATTATATGGCCACTTGACTTTTAGATCTTAAAGTCAAGATCTAATAGAGCAGATTTGCACCTTTCCTGGGGACAGAGTGGCTGTCCCCTGAGTGGTTCAATAAGCAGGCAACAGGTAGGTGGGGTGGCAAATACCCCCCCAAAATGGAAGATGGCTGCCACCAATGCCTTCCCTTCCTGCACGCACATACTGCCTCTCCCATCAAGATGTGTATCCCGATTCTCTCTTTGAAGCTGGCCTTAGTGATTAGCTGGACAATGCTGCTGCTGCTGCTGCTGCTAAGCCGCTTCAGTCATGTCCAACTCTGTGCGACCCCATAGACGGCAGCCCACCAGGCTCCCCCGTCCCTGGGATTCTCCAGGCAAGAGCACTGGAGTGGGCTGCCATTTCCTTCTCCAAGCTGGACAATAGATACAGCAGAAACGAAGTCATGTGACTTTTGAGGCTAGTTCATTAGAGCTTGACAATACCCTGAGACTTAAAGAACACTCATTCGTGTACTAGCCTCCACACTTAAGAGAAGCGCAAACCTCATGAGAAGTCACATGTGGGCATCCTGGTAGGCAGTCCCAGCTGGACTCCCAAACAATAGCCAGTACCAGCTGCTGACCACATGGGAAAGCCACCTTGAATGGGCCACCCCAGCCAACATCTACCTGCAACGACATGAATGACCCCAAGCAAGAACTGCCCAGTTGATCCCAGTTAGCTCACAGATACAGATAAGACAGACATACAAGTATATGCACATATATACATATTTATATATATGAAGAATAATAAAATGACACCCAGGCCCCCTCTACTATACCCTGAGCTTTGAGGGCCCTGTGTTCCCCTTCCTGGTCCCCAGTGCTGAGGTGATGCTACACCAAATAAGCATTAAACATTCTTTTGCTTTCCTTCATAGTTTTACCACATGTGTATTTCCCTAAACAATGTATCAATATATATGTTTAATATAATAATGTTAAATTGTATGTGTGTATTAGTTGCTCAGTCATGTCAGACTCTGTGACCCTATGGACTGTAGCCCCCAAGGCTCCACTGTCCATGGATTCTCCAGGCTAGAATACTGGAATGAATTGCCATTCCCTTCTCCAAAGGATCTTCCCAACCCAGGGATCCAACCCAGGTCACCTGCATTGCAGGCAGATTCTTTACTGTCTGAGCCACCAGAGAAGCCCATATCAATATATATGTTTAATATAATAATTATGTTAAATTGTATATAAATTATAATTATACATGTATTAATCTTTACCTTTATTGTTAGTTTTTTTTTTTTGTCTTGTATGTGAAATCTTTCTCTATTCTGAAGTCATATAGTCTGTATTTTTACTGAAAGCTCTTAAATTTTGCCTTTTCGTTTCTAAGTCATGAATCTCTTTGAAGAGGAAAGCATTTTCCATTTTTAAATCCATCATAAGGATAACCAATGGTACCCGTACTTTTAATTAAATAGTTCTTCCTTGTCTTTGATCTTATACCTAATGAAGCTGACATCTTTTAGGAGTCTCCGATTTATGCAGAACTCTTCAATTTATCCTTATCTTGATTAAGCTCCAGTTTTTGCTCCCCTTGAGAACATCTGGCCCATTAAAATCTAGGCAAAATCCACCAGGGATCAGCATAAGGAGATGTTGTACCAGACAGACACACTACTCCAAGGTCACATCCTCCTGTGGAATCACTCTTTCTTCTGTTTCTGGCTTCTAATTATTCTTAGTTTACCAACAGCTGAATCATACTTTATATTCATTTAGGGAATATACTGGCAGTCCAGTGGTTAGGACTCCATGCTTTCACTGCCAAGGGCCCAGATTCAAACCCTGGTCAGGAAACTAAGATCTCACAAGCCACACAGTACAGCCAAAAAAATTAATAAATAAATATTTATTTATTGCAGGTGTCAGTACAAGATTTTCTATACTTGCAATTTAAAACGTTGCCCTTACTTTTAAAGCTAAATCAATTGTGTTTTTCCCCCCAGTTTTTTTAACTTCATCTATGAATTTGGTTTCTTTTTCTCTTTTTATGGGCTTCCCTGGTGGCTCAGACAGTAAAGCGTCTGCCTACAATGCAGGAGACCCGGGTTCAATCCCTGGGTTGGGAAGATCTCCTGGAGAAGGAAATGGCAATCCACTGCAGTATTCTTGGCCTGGAAAATCCCATGGACAGAGGAGCCTGATAGGCTACAGTCCATGGGGTCACAAAGAGTCAGACACGACTGAGCGACTGGTGGCTCAGATGGTAAGGAATCTGATAATGAAACAGTTCAGTCCATGGGTTGGGAAGATCCCCTGGGGAAGGGAATGGAAACACACTCCAGTATTCTTGCCCGCAGAATCCCATGGATGCAGGAGCCTGGTGGGCTATGGTTCTTGTGGTCCCAAAGAGTTGGACACGACTGAGTGACTAACACCCTAGTCTCTTTTTACACTATTATTATTTTTATTCTGATTAGCTGAGTTACATTTTCAAGAAATTTTCCAGGAAGGGTTTGTGAATAATTCCATTCCTGAGAATATTTTGGTACTGGCCTCACATGAGAATGACGCCTCAGCTGGGTGACACTCAACATTCTTTCCCCGATAACATTCTACAGATGGTATTCATTGTCTTCCATCAGAAAATGCTCCTGAAGAATCAGAAATTAGTCAGAACCATTTGACTGCTTTTGTTTTTGTAGTTACAAGTTTATGGAAATGGCGAGAGAATAGGAATAACAGTGACCTGTTTCTGTTTGTGGACATTGTAGAATTTTGTTTTCCTTTACTTAACTTCACCAGAATGCATTTTGAAATGTGGTTATAATTTATTAATTTTTCCTGGACCACCATAAATGCTTTAAATCTAAGGACTCAGATCTTCTTTAATTTTAAGAAAGTTTTCTTCTAGTATATCTTTGAATCTTTTTTTTTTTTTCTCTTTTCTTGTCCATGAATAGTTTGTTTCTGTGTCTTGGATCCCCACTGGCTATTCTTCATATCCATAACTTAATTTCTAATCTCTTGAAACTCCGGCCTTTTCCTTAGCCACTTCTGTGATTTTTCTCAATCCTATCCTTTATGTCACTGATTTTGGTGCTTCACAGTATTAATATTGTTCTTTTGTTGCCTCTAATGTAATTTAAATTTCTGTAACAAGACAGCAATGCTAGATTGCAGTCATGAATGCTCTATAGCAGCAGTCCCCAACCTTTTTGGCACCAGGGACCAGACTGGTTCCGTGGAAGACAACTTTTCCATGGACGAGGGTGGGGGGAAGGTGTTGGGGTGATTCAAATGCCTTACATTTATTGTGCATTTGATTTCAATTATTATTACATCAGCTTCACCTCAGATCATCAGGCATTAGATCCTAGAAGTTGGGGACCTCTGCTCTATGGTATTTCAGATTTAGGATGGCCTTAATATCACAACTTCTACCAGGAGTAAAAAGAAAAAGCACAATTGACTTTATTATGAAGGAGGGAAAAGTGTACATACAAAGGGATAAATTGGCATTTGTAATGTCTTTACATGTTCTTATTTTGTCTCTTTTCTTCAAATGTACATTCCATATTGAGAAATAATTTAGGAAAACAGCCAAATATGAGTAAGCTTGGCCACACCCAGAGTGAACTGACAAATTCCTTTCATATTCTGCAATTCTATAACATAAACTGTTCAGATAGTTTCAAAATCCCACCAATTCCTCTGATGTATTGAGGAAATATTTGTACATCATTTTTTCTTTTTTCATGAAATAACCAGTTTGCTATGAAAATTAAGAGTCCTTAGATAGAATCCCGCACAAAGAATCAAAAGAAAGATTAAATAGTCATAGTGCTTTCCATCCTTAGGGTCTAAATGAAACACAAAGGAACCCAGAAAATCAGAACCTTCTGCATGTGCTGAAATACCCAGACCAGATCACTTCTAATTTCCCTTTGGAATATAACAGTATTCACTTTGGATATGAAATAATTTCACAGATTCTAACTTCAATTATTATGGTCTTATGACGGGAACCTCAGGTGCTATGGAAGGAGCTCTCTAAAAATAGTTCATAAACTTAGAGTTGAATAAAGACCAGGCCCCTTATTTATCTCATTTGTCTTTTTCAAAATGCATATAAGAATGTCTATTCAAGGAACTCCTGCCCCTTAAGAGTAGGTGGAACTACTATTGCGAAATTGTCACTTTCAAGGGAAAATTCTGTGGGCAACTTCTTTTATGTCTGGACAAATGAGAGCTGTACAGGAATTTTCTAATTAGTATGTGGTGATGGCTCCATTCAGTAGCCTTGGCACAGGGCTCTGACAAGGACAACACAAGGATTTTCTTAAGTCATTTCTCCAAGTATAAGAAAAGATACATGGAATTAGAATTATTTAACTTAATAAGAAGGAATTATTTAATTTAAAAGGTGAATGCCAAGGGCTAAACTTGCTATTTTGTAATACCTCGTGAGTACAATTCTCTGTGGCCAACAAAGAAGAAAATTAGACCACTGTGGGCAAAAGAGTTGGATTGCAGGGAACTTCCCAATTATAAAGATCAGAGGAGAAATAACTGAAGAAATTACAAAATATAATTACAACAACAGTAGTTATCACTTATTGACTATATTATATATCACTTTTGGGACTTTGCTTGTAGTCCAGAGGCCAAGACTCTAAGCTCCCAATGTAGGGGGCACAGGTTTGATCCCTGGTCAGGGAACTAAAATCCTGCATATCACATGGCATGGCTGAAACAAACAAGCAAAGAAAATCCTGCTAAGTATATTATATATCACTTTCCTACTTTAAGCACTTTATAGACATTATCTTATTTAATCCTCATAATGGTATTCTATGACCTTACTGTTCCCTTCATTGAACATTATTTATTCCACATTTTCAGAGGGCCTTAGGGTCGCAAAGAGTCAAATATGACTGAAGCAACTTAGCACTTCTATGTGCCTGGCACTGTACTCGGCAGTAGGATTAGAGATTCATAAGACTAGACAAAGTCCCTATACCCAAGAACCTTTTATTCCAGGCAGGAAGGGGAGGTTAACAATAAAAAAACAAACAAGAGAAGTAGCTTATAGTAAAAAGTATTATGCAGAGACATTACTTTGTCAACAAAGGTCTATCTAGTCAAGGCTACGGTTTTTTCAGTAGTCATGTATGGATGTGAGAGTTGGACTATAAAGAAAGCTGAGTGCTGAAGAACTGATGCTTTTGAACTGTGGTGTTGGAGAAGACTTTTGAGAGTCCCTTGGACTGCAAGGAGATCCAACCAGTCCATTCTAGAGGAGATCAGTCCTGGGTGTTCATTGGAAGGACTGATGTTGAAGCTGAAACTCCAGTATTTTGGCCACCTGATGCAAAGAGCTGACTCAGTGATGCTGGGAAAGATTGAGGGCAGGAGGAGAAGGGGATGACAGAGGATGAGATGGTTGGATGGCATCACTGACTCAATGGACATGGGTTTGGGTAGACTCTGGCAGTTGGTGATGGACAAGGAGGCCTAGCATGCTGCAGTTCATGGGGTTGCAGAGTTGGACATGACTGAGCAACTGGACTGAACTGAACTGATTATGCAGAGATTAAAAACAAAGGGATAGGGACTTCCATGGGGGCCCAGTGGCTGTCCACTCTCTCAATGTAAGGGTCCTAGGTTCAACCCCTGGTCAGGGAACTAGACTCCACATAAAACTAAGCGTTCACATGCTGCCACTAAAAAAAGACCCACATGCAGCAATGAAGATTGAAGATCCCATGTGCTGTGACTAAGACCTGGCACAGCTAAATAAATAAGCAAATAAATAATTTTTGAAAGAAATAGAAGGATCAAGTGGCTACCAGCTCATCTTGTAAAATAGATAATCAGAAGAGGCATCTCTGAGGAAGTGAAATCTGATTGAAGGAAGGAAGCAGCTAAGAAAAGAGAGGCAGCAAGAACATTGCTGATGGAAAGAGTAGGTAGAGACAAGGACCTAAGGCAGGAACAAATTCAATCACTGGAAGGCCACTGAGACTACAGCACAGCAGATGAGAGTAAACAGCAGAAGATGACCAAGCGAATGTCAAACAATGGGTTATGGGGCTTTCTGAGGGCTAGGGTAAAGACTCTGGATTTTATTCTAAGCCTTGTGAGTAACTCTGGGACAATTTTAAACAAGAGAGTGAAATCATCCTTTTTTTTTTTTTTTTCTCTTTCTAAAGCCTTACTTTATCTTCTGTGGAGAGAACGCGCCCCAAGAAGGCAAGAATGGAAGTAGGGAGATTTCTGCAGAGAGATCATCCAGACTTTCCTTGGAAGTAGGAAGAAGCTTCCCCGGAAAAAAATGAATGCAGGGCACTTGGTCACTTATCTGTTCCGTAATTCAGTCACAACTAGAGCATATTAAATTCTCCCACCGTACAGAAGCATGGATGGACTTGTAAACTCCCCAGGTAATAAATACTGTATTTTTCCTTTTAAAACTTTTAAGTCTTGGCAGCAATTAACTTACTTACCAACATACCACAATTCCTACCAAAAAGCAAATAAATTTGGGGGAAAAAGTGCATTTTTGCACTATTTTTAGTCATGCAGAAATGCCTTCAATTAGAACTTGACTTGGACTGACTGTTATCTGTGATGCAAGGCTGACTCTATCCAGAAAATATTTTTCTTTTGTTTCTAATAGTGTGTCCCACAAAAATTAATGCACAGGAATTCTTAAGAAACAGTTTATGATACTGGGGAAACTCAGCCTACCCAAGTTATTAGAAAAAAACAAACAGGTTTTAAGGAGGTTATTCCTCAAATTTTGTTGCATAAGGGGAAATTAACAATGTGGCATACAGGATTCGATCCCTTGACTAAGGGGGGAAAAAATAAAAGGGATCATGAATCTCCATGCATCTCTCATTTTCTTCCTATAATATTCTCAAGTCAAATGAATGATGTCTAAAGTTTATGTCCTTCCAGTATATGAAATAGGTATTAGAAACACAGGTTTCTGTTCAAGATGGCAACCGGGGAGGATCTGGGCTCACATCCACTCACAGACATAATGAATTTGCAGCTAATTATAGAACAAGTGCCTGGGGGAGCAGTGGTTGGGGAGACACTAAAAACTGACTGATTCTATGCATCAGGCAAACAATCAGACGAAACACCCATATGGAAGGGGTAGAAAAGTCTGGGACATAATCTCACCAAAATCCCACCAGCTGTGAGGCAACCCACAGTCAGGAGGGAACTCAAAACCCAGAGCTTCTCCCTGAGGAGGGAACTGTTTGAACCCCACAGCAGTTACCCCAACTTTTAAGACAAGTACCTGAGAGACAAGCCCCAAAACATTTAGCTTTGAAAACCAAAGGTGCCCCAAGGCCCACCAGGTAACAGAAATCTGAGAAAGCACCCTGAAGGGGCTGGCTGTGGGCTCACTCACCCTAGGGCTGACCCAGAGGCGTTCGCATTGTGGTGAATGAGGCCCCTTTGCTAATCTCGCCTGAAGGGCAATCATGGAATTCATGGCTGTGGGGTGCCATCTTCAATCCTCACGCTAGTCAGGGAACACCAACTTTTGTTTGTTTGTTGTTGTTGTTTTAATACAAGGCTTTTTTTCTTTCTTTCTGTCCTCTTTTTTTCTGTGGGCGTTTATACACTCCCTCTCTAATTCCACTTCCAGCGTGGGCGCCATGTCCACACTCCAGGCCATGAATAGCTCTAGGAGGGGAATATTTACAATGTCTGGGGCCCAGGTTTTGCATCTGCTGGGGAGGGGACACTCCGACTACCTGGTTTTGGTGGCCACGGTGGGCTTGCTTTTCTGGGTCCCAGAGGCTTGCAACAAACGGAAAGACAGTTCTTGGCAGCTACCACCTCAGGGCACATTTCAGGCTGCTAACTGAAACAGCAGCCCAGTCTTTTGGTGAGGGAAGCCCATTTGCTCGGCCTGGACCGTTGACCTGAGGCGCAAACTTCCTTTTTGCCACACAACAAGAGGCCTGTAGAGTGCCTCTCAGTTCTCGCAGAGGAGAGGCTGTGAGCGCCATCTTTGTTCTCCCTATGCCTTCCTACAGCTTGCTGACATCTCTTTGAAGGGAGCTTATACACTCCACTGTCTGGAGCCCCTTGAAGGTACCTTCCAGATCACCTTCCAGATGGCCTGGGGGCTTATGCTTGGGGGGCCTGCAGGACTGTATATATATTTGCATATTTTAAAAGCTGCTACCCAAGGGTCTGGATTTCCGTCAGCCTGAATCTAGGTGCGTGAATCTAGATGCTCCTGTTTGTTACACTGACAGGTTTTGGCACAACCTCAACTACTGGAAGCCATTAAAAATGAAATAATTGGCTTGGACCATCACAAAGATTTGAGAGACAACCAAGAGCTAGGGCAGTGTTGAATGATGAGGTTCGTTTCCTACTCCTTCCAGACTGGGAGAGGTGCTGTTTTGTCTACTACAGAGAAACCAACACAGAGTCAAGCAAAATGAGGAAATAGGAATATGTTCAAAATGAAAAACAAGATAAAAATCTCAGGAGGGAAAAAAGCCCTAATGAAACAAAGATAATTATCAGAATTTGGAAAAACAAAGGTAAATAAACCTTTGAATTTTAGTAATTAAATAATTTATTTAATAATTTAATTTTTAAAAGTAATGCAGAAATCCTTGATCTGTTTCTTGCAAAAAGTAGACTGCCCAAATCAAATCTCCTATAGGACATCATTATGTTCTATGTACACATCTGTGTCCACAGACACAATAATTTAGTAGTGGTTTTTTAAAATCAATGTCAATAATAGTAACAGTATTTGTTAAGAACTTCCTACAAGTCAGGCACTGTGTTAGTTGTTTCTAGTTCAGTTCAGTTCAGTCGCTCAGTCGTGTCTGACTCTTTGAGACTCCATGAATAGCAGCATGCCAGGCCTCCCTGTCCATCACCAACTCCCAGAGTTCAAACTCATGTCCATCAAGTCAGTGATGCCATCCAGCCATCTCATCCTCTATCATCCCCTTCTCCTCCTTCCCCCAATCCCTCCAAGCATCAGAGTCTTTTCCAATAAGTCAACTCTTCGCATGAGGTGGCCAAAGTATTTGAGTTTCAGCTTTAGCATCAGTCCTTCCAATGAACACACAGGAATGATCTCCTTTAGAATGGACTGGTTGGATCTCCTTGCAGTCCAAGGGACTCTCAGGAGTCTTCTCCAACACCACAGTTCAAAAGCATCAATTCTTCGGCGCTCAGCTTTCTTCATAGTCCAACTTTCACATCCATACGTGACCACCGGAAAAACCATAGCCTTGACTAGATGGACCCTTGTTGGAAAAGTAATGTCTCTGCTTTTGAATATGCTATCTAGGTTGGTCATAACTTTCCTTCCAAGGAGTAAGCGTCTTTTAATTTCATGGCTGCAGTCACCATCTGCAGTGATTTTGGAGCCCAAAAAATAAAGTCTGACACTGTTTCCCCATGAAGTGATGGGACCAGACGCCATGATCTTCGTTTTCTGAATGTTGAGCTTTAAGCCAACTTTTTCACTCTCCTCTTTCACTTTCATCAAAAGGCTTTTTAGTTCCTCTTCACTTTCTGCCATAAGGGTGGTGTCATCTGCATATCTGAGGTTATTGCTATTTCTCCCGGCAATCTTGATTCCAGCTTGTGCTTCCTCCAGCCCAGCGTTTCTCATGATGTACTCCATATATAAGTTAAATAAGCAGGGTGACAATATACAGCCTTGATGTACTCCTTTTCCTGTTTGGAACCAGTTTGTTGTTCCATGTCCAGTTCTAACTGTTGCTTCCTGACCTGCATATAGGTTTCTCAAGAGGCAGGTCAGGTGGTCTGGTATTCCCATCTCTTTCAGAATTTTCCAGTTTATTGTGAGTTGTTTCTAGAGCGTTCCCTAAAAAAAGAAAAATGCTTCTAGAGCTACTGATGACTTGTGTCTCCAAAATCTAAGAAAAGTCTCTATAATACTCTTTGGGGCTCACTAGAAACGTTTCCCATTAGGAAATGGCTTTTGGTTGTTCTGCTTTTCCACCTAAGAAAGAGTTGAAGGTATTTAGTCTGGATGGAAAGAAGAGCTTCCTAATGCCTAAATTATTAAAAACAGAAATACATGTATTATTTAAATCACACAGAGTTGGCCTCTAACCAAAGAAGAGAAAGGTAAGACATAAACACAGAAAGCATTTAATTCCTTCTTTGTATATGTAAAAGGTATAAATGGTGTACTTTGAAGATAGCAACAGGATCCAAAATTGATGAATCATGTGGTTAATGTCATTATGTAAAACAGCTATGAAAACATTTGAAGCAAAAATAGTATGCTTTCTCTCATACCTGTACAAACATTAAGGGCTTTCCCATGAAGATAATCACTAAATAACAAATAATGCCATTTGTTCTAGTCCTTAGTAATTGCTAAATGTCACATTTACATTATTACTTTTTTCTTTTTCTGTTTTTAAAAGTAGTATTTGCTCATTAAAAGAAAATCTGGGACATTAAGATTAAGATGATAAGAAGGGAAATCACCCATAATCTCACTACTCAGAATTTATGACTTTAATTTTTTCTGGTAGATTCATTCTAGCCTTTTCCTTAAACAAACTTTGTCTTTTTTTCACAGTTAAGAAACAACTGCATATACACATTTTTTGAACTTTTTGTTTCAATTAATCTTATGCAATGAGTACTTTCCCAAGTCATTAATAATTCTTCTTACATGTTAGAAGATACAGAATATTACATTTCTAACTAAACCTCTATTTTCAAGCATTTAGGCTGCTTCCAATAATTTCCTATTATGACAAAGCACTAAAAATATAATATTAATGACATCACAACACAGCTCTATAAAAGAGTAAAAGAGCTCCTATTCCATGAAGAGGCAAACAGACATGGTACTTTCCTCCATTAAGCTGGATCATGAAATAATTAAAAGAAAGACAGACTAGAGAGTTCTCTCTGATTGCAACATATTGATTAATAGGGTAGACCCCATCACCAACATGAAAGATGTTCCGTACCTCTTTTTGCCCATCTTTGCTATCTACTATTAATCCCTCCTCTCCAAGAAAACTAGAAGTCTGTTGGCCAGAGGTCTGTTGGCCACAGAAATGGCCCTGTGCACTTTAACCTCAAACCAAATTCCCCAAAGTACCAACATTGATCTAGAATATTTCCTCATCCAGTACCACTGGGTCCCACAACTGCAGCAGTACCATTTGTATTATTTTATATGTAATGGTCTTCCTTGGACTTTTGTATCATTGCCCCACACTGTTGCTTCACATTTATACAACAGCAAAATGAACAAAAGGACAGAGACAGCCTATTGAAGAAGTCTTTTTACTGGTCTCACCACAGTGCTAATGTTGGAAGCTCCTTTGGCTTCAGTGTTGAAGATTTCACTTGTTAAATCAGTTTGAACATATTTTCCACATGGAAAGGTTTTTTGTTTTTTTTAAAGACACCTCACCTCCACCCCCACCAAGGTACAGGGGCCACAGGACTTCTCCAAAACAAAAACTGAACCAGGACAACAAAGAAATTGCTTGCTCCTACAACCAGGCTGCTGCTGGAGTATCCGACTCTGTGTGACCCCATGGACTGCAGCCCACCAGGCTCCTCCATCCATGGGATTTTCCAGGCAAGAGTAGTGGAGTGGGGTGCCATTGCCTTCTCCGACAACCAGACTAACAGGCACCAAATGACAAGAAGCAGAGTCTACTCTTGGTTGAAGATCAGGAGCAGAGAGAAAAGCCTCTGAGATACAGGAAGGTTTAAAGCTGCAGATGGAGCAAGAACATTGAAAAACTCTTCCAGTAATTCAACCTCCACCGCAAAGTAGTAGAGGAATTTGAAGCTAGTGATATATTGAAGGTAACTACGTTGTTGTTGTTGTTCAGTCACTCAGTCATGTCCAACTTTTTGTGACCCCATGGACTGTAGCACTCCAGGCTTCCCTGTCCTTTGCTATCTCCCAGAACTTGTTCAAACTCAAGTCCATTGAGTTGGTGATGCCATCCAACCATCTCATCCTCTTTCATCTCCTTCTCCTCCTGCCTTCAATCCTTCCCAGCATCAGGGTCTTTTCAAATGAGTCAGTTCTTCCATCAGGAGGCCAGAGTATTGAAGGCTCAGCTTCAGCATGAGTCCTTTCAATGAATATTCAGGGCTGATTTCCTTTAGTATTGACTGGTTGGATCTTCTTGCAGTCCAAAGGACGCTCAAGAGTGTTCTCCATCACCACAGTTCAAAAGCATCAGTTCTTCAGTGTTCAGCCTTCTTTATGGTCCAACTCACACATCCATACATGACTACTGGAAAAACCATAGCTTTGACTAGATAGACCTTTGTTGGCAAAGTAATGTCTCTGCTTTTTAATATGCTGTCTAGGTTGGTCATAGCTTTTCTTCCAAAGAGCAAGTGTCTTTTAATTTCATGGCTGCAGTCATCATCTACAGTGATTATGGAGCCCGAGAAAATAAAGTCTGCCACTGTTTCCACTGCTTCCCCATGGTAACTATAGCAAAACAAAAAAAACAAACACAAAGTCAACTCCTGATTAGACTGAATAACACTATCACCCTCTTCCCCCACTGATGGCCTAACAAAGGAAGTGTCATGTCCATTTCTAGTCATACAAATATTTACCTCAGATCTGTTATATCAGGCAATCAATCAAAATTAGAGAATACACCAAAATATTAAGGATAATAACTCACTTTCAAAACACAAAGCAGCCAACAGAAGAGACTTAGAGATGAACCAGATGTTGCAACTATCAGAGAAGTAATTTAAAATCACTAATTAATATCTTTAAAGATTCTACTAGAAAAGGTGAACAGCATGAAAATCCAGATGGAAATCTTAAGCAGAGCAATCAATACTATAGGGGGAAAAAATGAAAGTGCTAAAAGTAAAAAATAATAATAACAGAAAAAGAATGCCTTTAACTGGATGATTAATAAACTCAATAAACCAAAGGAACTAAGTGGAAAAAACATTAGTAAACTTATAAAAATAGTCATTAAAAATTCCCCAAATTTATAAAATGGAATATTATTAGGTCATTAAAAAAGAATGAAACTTTTCCATTTGCAAAATTTTGTTGAACCATGAGGGCATTATGCTAAGTGAAAGAAGTCAGACAGACAAATACAAATCCCATATGATCTCTTTTATATGTGAAATTTTTGAAAAGGAAAAAATACCCTTGTAGATATAAGACAAACAGCATGCCAGTTGTAATTAATAATACTGTTTGTAGTATGGTACTGGCATAAAAACAGATATATAGATCATTTTAATGGGATAGAAAGCCCATAAATAAGCCCATGCTCTTATGGTCAATTATCTACAATAAAGGAGGCAAAGAATATACAATGAAGAAAAGACAGTTTCCTCAATAAGTGGTGCTGGGAAAACTGGACAGCTATTAATACACATAGAAAAGTGAAATTAGAACATTCTCTAACACCATATACAAAGGCAAACTCAAAAATGGATTTATGATGTAAATGTAAGATCAGCTACTATAAAACTCCTAGAGGAAAACATAAGCAGAACACTCTGACAAAAATTGCAGCAATATCTTTTTAGATTCATCTCCTAGGGCAGTGGAAATAAAAACAAACAAACAAAAAACCTATAAAAATAAACAAATGGGGCCTAACTAAAATTTAAAACTCTTGCATAACAAAGGAAACCATTAACAAAAATAAAAAAAACAACCGAAGGACTGGGAGAAAATATGTGCAAATGAAGCAAACAACAAGATTAATCTCCAAAATACACAAAAAGTTCACAGAGCTCAATATCAAAAAACAAACAACCCAATCAAAAAACAAGCAGAAGATCTAAATAGACGTTTCTCCAAAGAAGGCATTCAAATGACCAAAAAGCACATCAATAGATGCCTAACATTAGAGAAATGCTAAACAAAACCACTGTGAGGTATTTCCTCACACTTGTAAGAATGGCCATCATCAAAGTCTACGAACAGTACATCCTGGAGAGGGTGTGAGGGAAAGGGGACTCTCCTACACTTGTTGGTGGAAATGTAAATTGGTATAGCCACTATAGAGAACAGTATGGAGGTTACTTAAAACACTAAAAAATAGAGCTACCATATGATCCAGGAATCCCAGGCTGTGGCATATATCCAGAGAAAACCACAATTCGAAAAGATACATGCATGCTCCCCAGTGTTCACTGCAGCACTATTTATAACAGCCAAGACATAGAAGCAACCTAAATGTCCACTGACAGATGAACAGATAAAGAAGATGCGGTACAAATATACAATGGAGTATCACTCAGCCGTTATAAAAGAATGAAATAATGCCATCTGCAACAACATGGATGAACCTAGAGGTTATCATACTAAGTGAAGTAAATCAGACAAAGACAAATACCATATGGTATCACTTATATATGGAATCAAAAAGTGATACAAATGAACTTATTTATGGAACAGAAATAGACTCACAGACATAGAAAATAAACTTGTAGTTACCAAAGGGGATAGTGGAGTGGGGGGAGATAGAAATTAGGAGTTCGAGATTAACATATACACACTACTATATATAAAATAAGTAAGCAACAAGGACCTACTCTTGAGCACACAAACTATACACAATATCTTGTAATAACTTGTAATGGGAAATGATCTGAAAAGAAGCGTGTATATGCATATATATATATATATATATATATATGAAATCACTTTGCTGTATATTTGAAACTAACACATCACTGTTAATCAACTACACTTCAATATTTTAAAAAAAAAAAAATAATAATACTGTTTGCATTGAAAGTTACAAACAGAATAGACCTAAAACTCTCATCACAAGAAAATGAAACACTGTAACCATGTGTGGTCATTTCTAAATATATTCAAATATCAAATCATTATATTGTACACCTGAAATGAATATAATATTATATGTCAATTATACTTTAAAAAAAATGGTTAACTACCCAAACAAAAACAAAGAGACAAAAAGTGAGTGAAGAAAAGCAAAAATTATAGAGCCATCAGAACTATGGGTCTAACTTGTGTAAGGTATAAAAAATATTTGAAGAGATAAAGACTGAGAATTTCCCTCCAGATCATGAAATATATAAGCAACAGGTCTAAGAAGCTCAGAGGATTGCCACCAAAATACATATTAAAATAACAAAGTAAAGAAGAGAAAGAGAAGGAAAACCCATACCACCCACACACATCTAGACCCATCATAATCAAGTGGATTAAAACTAAATATAAAGAGAAAATTTTGAAGACAGTCAAAGAAAAAGGAAACCGTACATACAGAAGAGAAAAGATAAGAATGCCAGTAAGCTTCTTATCTGAAACTACACAAGCCAGAAGAGAGATACCTCTAAGATACTGAGCTGGGCTAGGGGATGGGGGTTGCAGGGGGACAATTAACCCAAAATTTATACCCAGTGAAAACTTACTTCAAAAATGAAAGAGGAAGACTTCTTCAAATATGGAAAAATTAAGTTTGTTACCAGCAGAACTACACTACAGAAAATGTTTAGGGAAGTTCTAAAGACAGAAAATGATACTAACCTGAGAAACAAGCAGAACCCCAGAAATAGTTAAAATTAAGGTTTTCCTAGCTTCAGGTGGATGAAGTTATCTTTAATATAAAAAGTCAATCGAGTAAACTCTGTTGGTGCTCCACCCAGACCCCATTTACTGGGCAGGAGCACCTTCTCCCATGTGCTGGAGGGGGAAGGGCTGCTATCAGCTCACAGCTGCACTTTGCTCTTGAGAATTGTCCTTGACAAGTGGCAACCACTTGGACACAAATATGTGGGAGGTTATGCCTAGCCCTCAAGTGGGCTGCAGCCAAAGACTCACAGATACGGGGGACCAAGAAGACCTGCCTCCTTACCTCAACCTAACTCTGTGGTGCTATTGGTGTTTCAGAGTTCCCTGTTCACGAGCTGAGGCTAGCATTAGCTGAAAGAACATCTTTGTCCAACCTTTTCCCCTGCCTATCCTGTTTCCTTCCCTTTCTGTCAAGTTTCTCCTGAAAACTCTCATTCAGGATTCCCTATCTCAATCTCTAATTCTGAGGACCCTAACCCAAGACACTCAATGTTTCCCCACAAAGCATGATGTTGCTGTAGTTTTTGTACATGCTGTTTATCAAGTTAAGGACTTCCTTTCTATTTCTCGTTTCCCGAGGAGTTTATATCAAGAATAGGTGCTATTTTTTTCTGTCAATTTTCCCCACATTTATTCTTATGATCATATGGATTTTTTATCTCTCTCTCTCTCTCTCTTTTTTTTTTTTTTTTGGTTAATGTGATAATTTATGTATAATAGAATTCTTGGAATAAATGAAACTTGGTCACAATGTTTTAAAAAAGAACTTAATAAACTATTAATAGTTTTTAAACATACTTGTAAAATACAAGGATTTTTTTTGTGTGTGTGTGTGTGTTTTTACAAGTGTTCACCTATAAAGATGATAGGAAGGAAAAAGAGAAGGAGATATTCCAAATACACTTACACCTTCTTAAGTTGCTAACTACAGAACTCCAGGTTGGCAAAAAAAAAAAAAAAAAAAAAAAAGACAGCCCTGCCTGCTGGTAAGGGGGCACTGAGAGGGGATGCAAGTTTCCATCAATTGTCTGACTTCTAAAACCAGCTTGTGCTTGAAAAGCCAATGCAACTCTATGCTACAGCCCATGGGCAGATCTTTCTGAGCATCAGAATACACGGCTCAAAAATCTCAGGATTATGAGAGTCGAGAGCATAGAAGGAATCCAAAAACTGGCATATGGCCTTTCACAGAATAGATTTTCAATAAATATTGGCAGATCAACAGATTTCTGTCACTTTTAGTCATAGAATCCCTTTCTCATCTTTATTTGGTCATTTTAGAAGTTGGAGGAACTTGGACCCAGTTGCTAGAGTCATTTCATCACTAAATCTTTATCTTCATTAATGAGAAAAAAATAGCCATCAACATTCTGACTAGAATATGCATGAGTCTTTATGTATGGACTGATGTCACCAAACAACCCCACCCCTCAAATACACAAGCTCTGGAGTGATGACAAGTTGACTGTGACCCAACAGACCCATTCAGTCTCTCCTGTAATTTCTATTCTTGAGGTGGCTTATCAAGGCTGATACAGTCTTTAACTGTAAGGGTAAAATTTTCCAAGCCTGTTACCCACTCTAAGTGTCTTTTTGCAGTCTCTTCTAAATTCTGCATTCCTCCAATGCTGTGAATGTATCTTGTCTTTCATTCTGTCTTCCCTGGGAAAATCCTAAGGACACGGGAGATTTAGTCAATCCTTACTGAATAAGATAAGACTGGCCCATGGACCTCCACACTGGACCTCGGATTCACTAACACCATTCTTTAGCCTGAGGCGCTACTAAAGAATGTATCCATGATAGTACTGAAGACCAAAATCCTTATATACTCTGAAATCATTAGCTTTCTCTAAATTTCTGTCTATGATCCTTCCACTTCTTCATGAGATCCAGTGCCATTAACCTGAAGATCTAGACTGCTAAGAGTACTTTTCAAACAGTTGATCAGCCATGAAATAAATACTCATGAATACTCAGCACCATCTGATTGGTGCTGACTTATGACTTGGTTTTTCAGGGAACTCTCCCATGTCTCAGTTTAATCATTTCACCAAAGAAGAGCTTGTGCTGTTTGTCAGCTCAAACCACTGTTGTTAAAAGAAACTGGCCTCTCCCTTACTTTCCCAGATTTGATCTGTTCTTTCCTACCCTTTGTAAAAGTATTTCTCTGAACAATCTTATTGCTGATGCAGCTAGTATTAATTTGCCACCAATAGCTTCTGTTTCTTCTCTTTACCCTGGAATCACTTTAGTTTGAGAGGCAACAATCAATGGAAAATGGCCCCTATCCCTTACATCTTTGGCTTCTAATATTTTACCAGAGTTCTAACCCTAAGCATTTTGTTATAACATTATATCAAGTTACACCAATTAATTTTACTTTAGAGATCATCAGATTATTGGAGGAGGTGAAAGAAACCTCAGTAATTCACTAGTCAACTCCATTTTACCAAAACTGAGCTCCCAATATAAATGCCTTAGACTACGCTTAGCCTTAGCTTCCATGGTGGCTCAGATGGTAAAGAATCTGAAATGGGGAGACCCAGTTTCAATCCCTGGATTAGGAAGATCCCCTGGAGAAGGGAATGGCTACCCACTCCAGTATTCTTGCCTGGAGAATCCCATGGATTGAGGAACCTGGCAGGCTACAATCCACAGGGTCACAAAGAGTCGGACACGACTGAGCAACTAACACTTTCACGTTTAGAGACAGAACTGAGACAAAACATCAAGTGTAGCCCTTTTCTAGAAAGCGCACTGTATTACCCTATGAGCAAGACCAAATCTGAGAAAATGAGCTTGCAGGTTCATGCCCAGCAACACGAAAATTTCCCAACTCTCTGGAAACAATGTGGTAATTTAGGTAAGCGAGATCTCACTATGGGTTTCTTGCCAGAATGAGGTAGCAGGGCTGCCCTGAACAAGGACACCTCCTGGAGATTTTCTTGCTGTGTCCCAAAGACAAAAAGGGTCCGTGACAAATCTTTTTCACGTTCCTGCTTCACTGACAACTCATGAGGCTTCACCGGAAACGGTCCCAAACACCTTATTTCTTTTTTTTTTTTTTCCAAACACCTTATTTCTAACAGCATGTTAGAAATCTCCCTGTGCTATTCGTCCTCCCCACCCCAACCTCCTACCCTCTTCTCTGAGAGTGGTTCCACAAAGGGGAAGGCAGAGAGCAGTCACCTCTAAAGTCTGGGATGGGAGCCCGCTAAAAACTGCCCTGTTTCCAATAAGAAATTGTTTTTTCAGACCTCTGTGTGAACAGAACTTGAAAACTTGAACTTTGAGTTGTGATTTAATACCTGAAATTCCTTTCATTCCATAAGTAAAGATAAGGCTTTCAGGGTAAACAAAGCAGGACTAAGCATTCTCTGGACTCATTAATTCACATAAAGGGATAAATAACTGATATGGGTCATTTCCTAGAACTGGTTTTGGAAAAAGAGGAGGGGAAAGAGAGGTCAAGGGCACTGAAGGAAGAAAAAGAAAGGCTAGAGGCAATGAAGAAAAACTCTGACCCCTTCACCGTCTGCCCTGAACAGCTCTACGTCTAATTGCTTCTTGAACTGTTCTTCACATTTTTTTTCTTTAATCAACTTTAACCAAAAAGGTAACTGCTATGGTTTTCAAATGTACAAGGCCGTCTTTAGGTGGCATCTATCTAGACAAAGATGAATGGGAAATAGTTGCTTATAAACAGACATTCTACAAAACATGCATTAATAACATGCCTGCTCTACTGATTATTGTACTCAGGATGGTATTTTATAGTAATCTGGTCCTTCAGCTGGAGAGCTTAAAATGAAAAAGGAATCATATATTTATGAAAAAGAGAAAAAAATTGGTTTTCTGGTCACCCTCTAGAGTGTTGTATGCATTAGAAATCACAAAACCATGAAAGATGAAATCAATGTTTATGTTAAAGAAATTTCCATATTGGTGTGATTGTTTCCATAAATGGAAAAATGGAAGTGGTGATGGTGTTGAGAAAATGATAGCATGCAATCACTTTTTATTTTCCGGGGGAAAAGGAGGCAGAGAAAGAAAAGGAAAAATATAGAAGCAGATAGAGCTTCCATTTACACACTGCCTGGGTTAAAATGTAACTGACAAGATTAACGGCTGCATAATAATTGCCTTTATTGTTAACCATCTGGATGGTGGAATGCAGCAAGTAGATAGGATCTGTGTGCCAGGTGTAATCTTGCTAATGAAGATGTTCAGGAAGAACTAACTGTGCAGGGAGACCTGCTGATGTTCCCTCTGGTGGGGCATGCCTCTCTGCACTGAGTAAATAGTCTCACTTCAAAATTGCTATATCCACTGTGGCGGAACAGAGCCAGGTGGGCCCAGCCAAACTGCTCCACCTGAGGAAGACAAAGAAAGAAAAACATTCAGGGTCCAGAGAAAGGTCTCCTTTCTGTCCTGTCCAAGATGTAAAACAAACAGCAGTGTTCCTCTTGGCTGTTCCTTGCACTGCCCTGGGATGCGCTGGGAAGCACTCCCCTTTCATCTGCAGATTTACACGGATGTGAAGATACATCCCTCCCGCTCTTTCCTGACCCACTTTCAAAGCTCCTGCTTCTAGCACTTGTCGTTGTGAGTTGATCAAATAGACAGGACTTTCAGTCATGGATCATAGAGAGGATTTCCACGGAAAGGTACCATGAGTCCACCTGCTCTGCCGCTGATCTTCTCTTGTCTTGCCTCTCACATGGACCAGAGTGATCTGATGGACAAAACAAGGGCTGTGTCATTTCTCCTTATGTGGCTTCATTCTAGTATGGGTCATACATGTTCTCCTTGATTGCCTCAACCTTCATGGGTTTCCTCACTTTCTAACAAATCAAATTCAGATTCCAGACATCCAAGGAGCCTCTGGGATAGGGGAGGCTAGTATTAATGCTTGTCCTCCTGTCCGCTCCACCCTAGCTGACACTGTCTAACTGTGTAGTTTCATAACTTTCCTCCTTCCATCTTGATGTCTTCTTCAACACCCCCTCTGAGTATATTCAAATCTTACTCCTTTGGTGCAAACCATGCTGTATCTCCCTATTCTTCCTTCTTCTACACCTTATACTTTATAATGTTTATCCTTACTGTCATTAATACTTACAGTGTAGTCACTGGTGGGGTGGCTTTCCTTCTTACTAGATAATAAACTCTCTCAAGAGGAGGACTGCACATATAATGTTCTTTGACATATATCTAGCAGTAGGCCAGTAGGTTGTGCTTAGATTAATTGTCAAGTTAATAATTATTTTAATGAATGTAAAGACTAGTTCAGATTTTTCACTTCCTTCACTGACTCAGTCTTGGCCTCTCCAGCTGAGTATACTATTAGTCATCATTTGAAGTAACTAGTGAATCTCTTGCTTCCTGCTGGCACTATCATTTTCCATGTTTTATCATCGTTATCTAGACCTTAGATTTATCTCCCTTGTTATTCTACAGTTCCTTGAGAGCAGAGGCTCTCATTTATTCTTTAACTTGTTCACAGCTCCAAATGAAAGTTTTTCTAGCTGGGACTCAAAAACTGTTAGCTGAGTGGTAAGATAATTTTTTTAAATTTATCTCTCTTTCTGCTTATTTATGTAATGCCCATAGTTCCACAATCTGCACAAACATTACTTTTCCTACATTAGAGAAAAAGAAATAAGTAACCAGTCAACAAATCTTTTCAGTTTCAGCCTTGCGGCATACGCTTGTTCCACGGGCATTCCATTCCATCCGCGAAGTCTTGAATTTCAAGATATGACGGCAGGGCATGAAGAAGCTCTAAGTTTTTGCCAGAAACAACAGAGGAGGGAAAAGGCTGGAGCCGTGGGGGAAATGAAGACAGCAGGATTAAGTACTTGCAACTGATGGTTTAGATGGAAAAAACAGGGCTCTAAAAAACTCACAGGAGTGATAGGCTTTGAGTTGAAGCCTTTATTCTATATAAACTTGAGCTGAAGTCTTTATCCTGTATTTTCTGTGTGACTTGGGGAAGGTCACTTTTCTCCCTGGATCTGTTTCCATATGGGTGAACAGGCATGAATGATGCCTATCTTTCAGATTGTTTACAGGATTTCCCTGATGGCCCAGTGCTTAAGACTGCACTTCCAATGCAGAGGGCATGGGTTTGATCCCTGGTTAGGGAACTAAGAGCCCACATGCCTCATAGTGTGGCCAAAAATTTAAAAAACAAACAAACAACCCAACAGATTGCTTATGAGATTCTTACATGAGAAATTTCTCTGCAAGTTCATGAGTGTTTTGCAAGTGGTATTACTTAAATGGTGGCTGAGGACCCAGAACTGGAGTGAGACAGCTTGAGAGGGTTTGAGAGATCATACACCGAAGCTTACATTTCATCTGGAGATTAAGGGGCAGAATCAGCCTAAAGCCCATTTGGGGTGATGGCTGACGCTACTTCATGTTCATCTGATCTAATTAGCATAATGTCATCAATGTGACATTTTATAGACTGTTAAGAAAAAAAGATGAAAAGAAACCCCAGAATTAAAGCAAGAGAAAGTGCCTAAGCCAGGCACTCTAGTCAGATAACAATACCATTTCTTCTTCCTAAACATGCAACACACTACATTCTCTAGACTCCCTTGCAAATGGGTATGGCCATGTACCAAATTGTAGCCAAACTAATGGAAAACAAAATGATGTTGGTCTTTCCTAGACCAGGCACATGAAGACCTTCCAGCTGTGTTCCTCCATGCTAATTTCCAATCTAGAGGATGGGTACTCATGCCCAGTGACTTTGGAAGCCACATGTTGAAGATGGTGAAGCCACAAGACAAAGTTGCTCAAGTTCTGCATCACTGCTTGGAGTTTGCAACCTTATCAATCAGGATATCTGTTTCAGACTTTACATCAGCAAGAGAACAAGTCTATTGGGTTTAAGCCAGTATACATTTGGGGTGAGATTATTACAGCAGCTACATTACATTAATCAATTAATTAATTTGATGTGTGCAGTAATTAATCATTACATTAATTAATAGCATGGGGAGGTAACTGAGGAGCCCTCTGCCTTTTTGAATAGTGAAAGTGAGAATTAAAAGAAGGAGTGGAAACAGCTGAGAGAAAGAAGAGGCTGGCAGATGCTATCTATGGGTAGTCTTTGAAGCTAGGGTCTCAGAATAAATATCAAACTATGGCTTTTAACAAAGCAGGTACTATTGTACATCATGACCCAATCAGTCCATATCTGTCCCTGTTCAGTGACTCCCATCTACTCTATAACCTTGGCCATGGCATTTAACATGTCCTTGACTTTCTATTTATAACCACAAAAGAAAAATACCAATCAAGTTTTTACAGTAGTTTCTCTAAAACTCCAAGTTCCTTCTCTAGCTTTCCCTCTCTCTCTTCCCCAACCTCCAAATAATTTTTAATTGTTTAATGTGGGAAAATGTTTTATGAGAATTGCATTCCTTTCTGAGCCACTGCCTGGGTCATTTAAAAATAAACAATAGACAAAGGGAAACATTAACCTGGGGGACTTTATAATAATACCCTCCAGGGCTGATCCGTGATTGGCTAGGAAGATAAAAGGAGTTAGAAGATTTGTGGCCACCCAAGCTACATAAAAAAATTTCAGCTTTCCTCTCTTCTCCCCAACAGGTATTCCCCAAATGGAGATGATGTCAAATTAATTCTGTGGTCCTGTCAGTTCCTATTATTGCTAAAGTGTTCTCAGATGTTCAGATAAGTCATAGGCCAGTGAACAAATATAGTTACTAAAGGCTAAAATTTGTAGAGACTCTGATGCCCTTCAAGCAAAGACAAGGTGTAAACAGGATTTATTATAATTACTATTATTATTATTATTTTAAGCACCTTAAGTCTATCATCCAGGACATGCAAACTTAGCTTTTGAGTCTTTGTAGTAAAACTTTAGGCACTTTTCTAGTCCTTATTATAGAACCAATAAGAGATTAAACTAGAAAACAAATCTCCAAATGAGTAGCTATCTTTTAATTAGTAAGCACTCTCCTTCATATAAAATTCCATGCCAGTCTCTAATAGCCACATTTAATACTTACCTAAAGCCTTTCATCTGAAAAGCTCAAAGCACTTCTTACAAATACCAATGCCAATTCACTCAAAATTCCTGTAAGTCAAGGAACTACAATTCCCATCCACAGGATATTTTGGCCTTTGCTAAGGTCTGAGCTCTTCACTCTCCACCCAATATATCTGTGAGTGACACTCCTTCCCAGATCATAATCTCATCTCCAGTGAATGAAGGGGAGAAGTATCCTATCAGAACAAGAAATAGTGGTTTCAGTCACATCGGAGGCAATCAGATGCAAAAGAAAGCTCAGATTTGGAGTTAGACCTGACTACAAACCCTGGCTTTAAACAAACCATCTTAACCTCTCTGAGCTTCAGTTTGCTCATCTATAATCACAAGTGTAAGGTGATACTACAGTTCTTGGTACACAGTAAATCCTCAATAAATACTTCCTTACTGGGGCTTTCCTGGTGGCTCAGATGGTCAAGATTCTGCCTTCAATGTGGGAAACCCAGGTTTCATCCCTGGGTTGGGAAGATCACCTGGAGAAGGGCATAGCAATCCATTCCAGTATTCTGGCCTGGAGAATTCCAGGGACAGAGGAGCCTGGTGGGCTACATTCCATAGGGTTGTAAAGAGTCGGACATGACTAAGTGACTAACACTTACACTTTATTGGTATAAGGGGGCTTCCCAAGTGGTGCAGTGGTTATTAAAAAAATAATCTGAGATGCAAGAGATTCAGGTTCAATCCCTGGGTTGGGAAGATCCCCTGGAGTAGGAAATGGCAACTCACTCCAGTATTCTTGCCTGGAAGAGTCCATGGACAGAGAAGCCTGGCAGGCTCCAGTCCATGGGGTCGCAAAGAGTCGACACAACTGAGCACACACACATACATGCACGCACACAATTGGTATTAAAGTCATATCTTCCTTTATATCCTAATTTCAATGGATCTTTGAAACCAATATTTTATCTGATTAATAGCTTTATGGGAATACTGCTCAGAGTAGGCACTTAGTAAATGCTAGTGTAGTTGTCCTGCTGTGAAAGAAGTCTATATCCAGTGCCCACACTACCCAGGCCAACTTGGGTTTTCCATAAGAACAAGTCCAATATTATCTCACATAAATGCTAATTCATGGGTATGAAAGATCTATTGAAGTGCTGCTTCAGTACACTTGGGTTAATTTCCCAAATCCCATCATATCCTATATTTATAAACAAAGGAGAATACTGTCATGAACTTTATCACCTTGTTAAATACCAAATATGAAGTTATTAGTTACAGAGATTTATTGAAAAAAACTTCTTTTAAAATTGTCTTGTTAGACACTTGAATGTATTACCATGCTTTATGGGGGTTTTTTGGATTATTTTTAGAAGGCAAATGCTTTAGTCCTTTCAACTATTTGAAAACAAAACAGTGCACCTTGAATTATAAAGTGTTACATTCAATATGCCAGCAAATTTGGAAAACTCAGCAGCAGCCACAGGACTGGAAAAGGTCAGTTTTCATTCCAATCCCAAAAAAAGGCAATGCCAAAGAATGCTCAGACTACCACACAATTGTACTCATCTCACATGCTAGTAAAATACTGCTCAAAATTCTCCAAGCCAAGCTTCAACAGTACGTGAACTGTGAACTTCCAGATGTTCAAGCTGAATTTAGAAAAGGCAGAGGAACCAGAGATCAAATTGTCAACATCCTCTGGATCATCGAAAAAAGCAAGAAAGTTCCAGAAAAACATCTATTACTGTTTATTGACTATGTCAAAGCCTTTGACTGTGTGGGCCACAACAAACTCTGGAAAATTTTTAAAGAGATGGGAATACCAGACCACCTGACCTGCCTCTTGAGAAACCTGTATGCAGGTCAGGAAGCAACAGTTAGAACTGGACATGGAACAACAGACTGGTTCCAAACAGGAAAAGGAGTACATCAAGGCTGTATATTGTCACCCTGCTTATTTAACTTCTATGCAGAATACATCATGAGAAACGCTGGGCTGGAAGAAGCACAAGCTGGAATCAAGATTGCTGGGAGAAATATCAATAACCTCAGATATGCAGATGACACCACCCTTATGGCAGAAAGTGAAGAGGAACTAAAAAGCCTCTTGATGAAAGTTGAAAGAGGAGAGTGAAAAAGTTGGCCTAAAGCTCAACATTCAGAAAACTAAGATCATGGCATCCGGTCCCATCATTTCATGGCAAATAGATGGGGAAACAATGGAAATAGTATCAGACTTTATTTTGGGGGGCTCCAAAATCACTGTAGATGGTGACTGTAGCCATGAAATTAAAAGACGTTTGCTCCTTGGAAGAAAAGTTATGACCAAAAAGCAGAGACATTACTTTACGAACAAAGGTCCATCTAATCAAAGCTATGGTTTTTCCAGTAGTCATGTTTGAATGTGAGACTATAAAGAAAGCTGAGCGCCAAAGAATTGATGCTTTTGAACTGTGGTATTGGAGAAGACTCTTGAGAGTCCCTTGGACTGCAAAGAGATCAAACCAGTCCATCCTAAAGGAAATCAGTCCTGAATATTCGTTAGAAGGACTGATGCTGAAGCTGAAACTCAAATACTTTGGCCACCTGATACAAAGAAATGATTCATTGGAAAAGACCCTGATGCTGGGAAAGATTGAGGGCAGGAGAAGAAGGGGATGACAGAGGATGAGATGGTTGGATAGCATCACCAACTCAATGAACATGAGTTTGAGTAAACTCTGGGAGTTGGTGATGGACAGGGAGGCCTGGTGTGCTGTATTCCATGGGGTCACAAAGAGTCAGACATGACTGAGCAACTGAACTGTACTGAACTCTACTGAAATCATAACTCAGCCAAACTATTCATTAGTCATGAGTTATAAAGTAAAAAGTCATCCTTAATCCATGGATTTAAAAAAATTTTAATTTGATAAATTTACTTGGAAGCCCATGATAGTAACATTTCTTACTTAGAACCTCAGCAAATTCAAAACATGGTGTCAACTGACAAAACATACAACCTAAAAGTTGAGAATGTTTTATTCAGGGACATTACTGAGACAGCCTCTTACATAGCTCTGAGAACCTGTTTCAAAGATGCTAGGGGAAAACCAGGATATATAGGAGTTTTTGCTGAAACAAACAAACAAACCTGTAGTCAAATATCAAAAGATGACTGCTAATCACAAAAAAAGCAGACATCTCAAATTAAAGATTTTAGTGCTTTTCTATGTATGGGAAGTTGCAAGAGTCTGGGCTCATTGAAATTATTCCTCTGAAGACATCTTTACTATACAGGGCCAGCACTCTGGTTTTTCTCCATCCTGAACTCCCCTCATGGCACGCTAGTGTGGGTGGGGAGGGCTGGAAGCTGCAGTAGCTAATTTTTTTTTAAACTTTTGGCCACACCAAAAGCATGTGAGATCTTACTTCCCAGGCCAGAGATCAAACCTTTGCCCCCTGCAGTGGAAGCATGGAGTTTTAAGCAGTAGACTAAAGAAGTCTTTTTCTTACTTTTTCTTTTTTGTATCTTAATGGTTGGCAACATTCATGTTTACTGGAATGGCAGGCAACATTCTTTGTCCACAATGGTAATGACCAAATAGTAAGGACAGGAGTTGAGGGAACTTGTGAGTAGATAAAACAGATGTTAAACATTCATATATAACAGTCAAGAATTTCATTCAGAAGAGATACTTCAGAATATTGCTCAGAGCTAAGACACCATTACTTTGTTGACAATCCTAATAAGTTTCTTCATTTGATTTCTCCCATTGTCAGTTCATGAAAAGTGGCATGTCAGAAGTGTCCAGACACTAGAAGAAGAAGAGTTCTTACAGCTGGCAGCCAATAAGCCAGCAAATCAACAAGGTCACTTTGAATGTTAACTACTTTTCTGGCACTTTAGCAGATGTTAAGGGACAGAAAAGTAACATTATTATCCTTGCTTTCCATAACTTATACTTTGCTTGAGGGTAGAAAAGAACTCTCCACACAAGAAACAAACAGAAACAAACCATGGAGCACTGACCACAAACTTTCTAAAATTCAGAGAAATCAGCAAGGAAGAAAGTACAAAAATTTCACTGAGGCCAAATCATTTTTTTTAAAACTTTAGAAAAATTAGAGCTGCCCTTTGTCACAAAAGCTGAAAGGACAGAGGTTCATGACATCGTACAGGAGGCAGTGATCAAGACCATCCCCAAGAAAAAGAAATGCAGAAAGGCAAAATGGTTGTCTGAGGAGGCCTTACAAATAGCTGAGGAAAGAAGAGAAGCTAAAAGCAAAGGAGAAAAGGAAAGATATACTCATCTGAATGCAGAGTTCCAAAGAATAGCAAGGAGATAAGAAAGCCTTATTCAGTAACAATGCAATGAAATAGAGGAAAACAATAGAATGGGAAAGACTAGAGATCTCTTTAAGAAAATTAGAGATATCAAGGGAACATTTCATGCAAAGGTGGGTACAATAAAGGATAGAGACGGTATGGACCTAAGAGAAGTGGAAGATATTAAGAAAAGGTGGCAAGAATACACGGAAGTTCTATACACAAAAGATCTTAATGACCCAGATAACCACGGTGGCATGAATACTCACCTAGAGCCAGGCCATCCTGGAATGCAAAGTCAATGGCGGGGGTTAGGAAGCATCACTACAAACAAAGCTAGTGGAGGTGATGGAATTCCAGCTGAGCTATTTAAAATCCTAAAAGAAGATGCCGTGAAAGTTCTGCACTCAATATGCCAGCAAACTTGGAAAACCGAGCAATGGCCACAGGACTGGACAAGGTCAGTTTTCATTCCAATCCCAAAGAAAGGCAACACCAAAGAATGCTCAAACTACTACACAATTGCGCTCATCTTACACACTGGCAAAGTAAGGCTCAAAATTCTCCAAAGGAGGCTTCAACAGTACGTGAACCTAGAGCTTCCAGATGTTTAAGCTGAATTTAGAAAAGGCAGAGAAACCAGAGATCAAATTGCCAACATCTGTTGGATCATACAAAAAGCAAGAGAGTTCCAGAAAGACATCTATTTCTGCTTTATTGACTATACCAAAGCCTTTGACTGTGTGGATCACAATAAACTGTGGAAAATTCTTAAAGAGATGGGAATACCAGACCACCTGACCTGCCTCCTGAGAAACGTGTATGCAAGTCAAGAAGCAACCAGACATGGAACAATGGATTGGTTCCAAATTGGGAAAGTAGTACATCACGGTTATACATTTTCACCTTGCTTATTTAACCTATATGCAGAGTACATCATGCAAAATGCCAGGCTGGATGATGCACAAGCTGGAATCAAGACTGCCAGGAGAAACACCAATAACCTCAGATATGCAGATGACACCACACTTATGGCAGAAAGCAAAGAGGAACTGAAGAGCCTCTTGATGAAAGTGAAAGAGGACAGTGAAAAAGCTGGCTTAAAACTCAACATTCAAAAAACAATGATCATGGCATTTGGTCCCATCACTTCATGGCCCATAGATGGGGAAACACTGGAAACAGTGACAGATTTTCTTTTCTTCGACTCCAAAATCACTGTAGATGGTGACTATAGCCATGAAATTAAAAGACGCTTGCTCTTTGGAAGAAAAGCTATGACAAACCTAGACAGCATATTAAAAAGCAGAGACATTACTTTGCCAACAAAGGTCCATCTAATCACAGCTATGATTTTTCCAGTAGTCATGAATGGATGTGAGAGTTGGACTATAAAGAAAGTTGAATGCCAAAGAACTGATGCTTTGAACTGTGGTATTGGGGAAGACTCTTGAGAGTCCCTTGGACTGCAAAGAGATCCAACCAGTCAATCCTAAAGGAAATGAATATTCATTGGAAGGACTGATGCTGAACCTGAAGCTCCAATATTTTGGCCACCTGATGCAAAGAACTGACTCATTTGAAAATTTCCCACCTGATGCTGGGAAAGATTGAAGGTGGGAGGAGAAGGGGACAACAGAGGACGAGATGGTTGGATGGCATCACTGACTTGATGGACATGAGTTTGAGTAAGGTCTAGGAGTTTATGATAGACAGGGAAGCCTGGCATGCTGCAGTCCATGGGGTCACAAAGAGTCAGACACAATTGAGCAACTTGTCATAAAACCAAAAACCAAATGTCTGAAAAGTGATGCCTTGAAATCATTGTGGGAGATATTTAAAACATTTTTATTTAAAAAAAAAAAAAAAAGTCTTACTCAGAAGAGAAGATGGAGAGTTTTAGCAAGCTTCAATATCTAAAACAAAATATTTTTTTTTTTTTTGCATATGCCTGGAAAACTGAGTAAGAAGAAGGAAAGAGTGAGATAAAGTTTGGAATGTATGCTGTTAAGTCACTTCAGTCGTGTCCGACTCTGTGTGACCCCATAGAAGGCAGCCACCAGGCTCTCCCATCCCTGGGATTCTCCAGGCAAGAACACTGGAGTGGGTTGCCATTTCCTTCTCCAATGCGTGAAAGTGAGAAGGGAAAGTGAAGCCGCTCAGTATACTTCAACACAATTATGTTTTTTTAAAGTCTTCCATTTGTACGCTGCCCTTTAAATGGTTTCAGTGAAACAGTGTGGAGGCAGAGTTGTAATTGTTCAGTTGATCAGTCGTGTCCTTCTCTTTGTGACCCCATTGACTGCAGCATGCCAGGTTCCCTGTCCTTCACCCTCTCCCGGAGCTTGCTCAAATTCATGTCAATTGAGGTGGTGATACCATCCAACCATCCCATCCTCTGTCATCCCCTTCTCCTGCCTTCAATCTTTACCAGCATTAGGGTCTTTTCTAATGAGTTGGCGCTTTGTATCAGGTGGCCAAAGTATTGGAGCTTCAGGTTCAGCATCAGTCCTTCCAGTGAATATTCAGGACTGATTTCCCTTAGGATTGACTGGGTTGATCTCTGCAGAGTAATGGATTCAGTGACCCCTTCCCTTCAGTAGTCCTGGGTTGCTTGACCTGCGTAGGATCAGCTCCCCCGCCCTGCCCCGCCTCGCCCTGCCTCACCCCACCAGCTGGGACAATCCATGGAGAACTCACACCATCCCAGCCGAAGCGCTCTCCATCAAGGAGCTTTACAGATAATATTATCTGTAAGCAGGATTCTGAACAAGAACTTCATGAACTACTCTCCTCGTGACCCAAGTTGGGAAAGAGGGCGAAGTCTGTCTACTAGCATCAGTGGAAAATAGTGATAATAAAGACTGCAGGCTGAAGGTTCTGAAGGAGAGCAAATATACACGCATCAAGTTTGCTGTCTGACTCTTTGGAGATAGATACTGGCTTGGAATTTGAGGGTCACCAACTAACACTTTGACTTTCTCTTTAAGATAACCTGCAAGTCTCTCTCTTACCAACAAGAAAAGCAATACACTTCTAAGAAAAGCATTTAGTTTTAAGCATTAAATGAGTGTATTTTAAATGTTTATGGTATAAATGAGCATATGTGAAAAGTAGTGGAAGTGAAAGTCGTGTCTCACTCTTTGCGACCCCATGGACTGTAACCTGCCAGGTTTCTCTGTCCAAGGAATTCTCTAGGTAAGAAAAATGGAGTGGGTTGCCATTCCCTTTTCCAGGGGATCTTCCTGACTCAAGGATCAAACCCAGGTCTCTCACATTTCAGGCAGATTCTTTACTGTCTGAGCCACCAGGGAAGCCCAAATGAGGATAAACACACATACACACACAGAGACACATATAATGGTGTGGTATTATATACAAGTATAATGGTGTGATTTGAGAGGCACCAAGATAATACAAATCTCTCTCCCACCACCAAGAAAAGCGATGCACTACAGTGGAGAGGATAATGGTTGTCTCTCCTCCAAGTGAAACACAGGCAATAAAAACCAAGTTCTAGGAATTCCCTGGCTGCCCAGTGGTTACTGCTCTGCGCGTCCACTCTTGGGGGCACCAGTTCAATTTCCCTGGTGGGGGAATGAAGATCCTGCATGCCTCGCAGCATGGCCAAAAAATAATAATAATAAACTTTAAAAAATTTTTAAATAAATAAAAATAAAGTTCCTACCGGCTAGGCACAACTAATGATATATGTTCCAAGTAAGTGGCTATGTGCAGATCTGTCCTAGATCAAAGACCACAGAGAATAGATTTCAAAAATGGAAGGAATTATATTCTCATTCTTTTGAATGCCATTCACAATGTAACAACTACAAATGTTACTTACTTTTAAATTTAATTTGCGTATCCTTCAGTCTAGATTCTAGACAAACAACAAAGCAGTAGATCAAGCCCAGATTTGTAGCATTTGAGAATTTCTATGGTGCAAAGGCTTCCACCATGGCCAATTTCAAGCTTCGAACTTAACATCACAGAAAAACAGAGTTGGAAAGGGATGAGCAATAGCTCACCATTCTATAGTGTTTCCACCAGACACATACAATAGATATAAGGAATGTCAAGAGCAGAGATAATAGCAAAGAGCAGTAAAATTATCAGAAAGTGATGAGTTTTACGAATTTACTACATTTGTGTTTATTTCAATTTTTTCACGAGTTTATATAATTTAATTTTTAACAGTGCTTGTGCTCACAAAATTCCTGAAAATTGAATGATCAGCTCTTGAGAACCAGTACAGCCCCGATTTAGCACACCCCAGTCTCCATTCATTCCTGAGACCCAGCTATATTTCTGTACTTCCCTGGTAGCTCAGATGGTAAAGAATTGGCCGGCAATGCAGGAGACCTGGGTTCGATCCCAGGGTTGGGACAATCCCTTGGAGAAGGAAATGGCAACCCACTCCAGTATTCTTGCCTGGAGAATCCCATGGACAGAGGATCCTGGCGGGCTACAGTCCATGGGGTCGCAAAGAGTCAGACATGACTGAGCGACTTTCACATGAGCTATAGTTCCACTGTGATTTCAGGAGCTGGTAAATGCCCTCATCTGTTCAATCTATACTGATCACGTTGTTTTCCCGTCACCTGCAACCAAAAGAATGGAGGTATATTGAAGAGATCCCTGCCAACTAGAGTGGATGGGGACTGCTTTAAGAGGCTACTACCTCTGAAGACCACTATTCCAGTCTACCTCTATGCTGCTGCTTTTTTCTTTATTTTTTAAACTGGACTTTCTATGAAAAATCTGGCCATGCCATGCAATGGTCCCTTTAAATGTCTGCCCCAGATGCAAACTGTTTAATCAGCTGAGCGGAGCCTGCAGACCCCACAGGAGTTTGGGAGGATGTTCACAGCTCACAGCCGCTCCTGCCCTTCCCAGGAGCCCCAGCATCACTTTGTGAAACCACACAGGGTGGAGCCCAGGCTTCTCCCTGGAGAGGAAGTGGCTGCCGGAATGCCAGATGTGCCATTCCCACAGCAGCTGGTGGAGGGCCCGTCTCTCCCAGGGTGAAGAGCCGCCTCTGCAGAGACCAAGCCCCGGAAGTTCGCAAAGTTTCCACAGGCTGAGGAGAACCCAAGCCGCGCAGGGCCCCAGGCAACACAGGATGAGGAATAGAACATTATTCAGGGCTGATGCTCCCACCCACCTCCTTTGTTTCCTTCCTCTAGTGTTTGGAAAACCTGTTTAAAGAGTTATTCCGAGTGTTTTTTTTTTTTTTTTTTCCCCCAAGCCTCTAATCTGTCTTCAAAAATATCCTCAAAGAGGAAACAAAGATTGTTTGCTAGCAGTCACCAAGGGTGGAAATGGCCAGGAAAAGTCTTTCCAGTACACCTAGGAAAGAAAGCCACAAATTAGAGCTTGGGAGGGTTGGACAGACTCCAACCAGGTCCATCGGTTAGCAGGGCTCTATGTGTTCTGCTGGTTTTAAAATAAGGAGCAGCTGAAGTCCACAGTGCTCTGTGAAACCTGGGGGAGGGAAGATGAGGCCAGAGGGGAAGGAAACAGGAGAGCAAGGGCGGAGATGTTATGGATGATGGGAAGAGGAGAGAGGGCTGGATGGGAGAATCGGTATGGAGATCAAGTGTGCAGTTCATCTGAAATCTTGTGTAATGTACATTTTCTCAGGGGGGTTGAGCCGAGCCCTTCAGCTGTGCATCCGAAGTTTATTAAAAACCTGAAATTTCCCGTAATTGGACCTCATTAATAAATTCCTCAGGGTTCCAGGAGGCTCTGAAGAGGTAGAACAAGGGTCTGGACAGATGAGAGCAACAGGAGGTTGTAAGATCCCAGGCTGTGGAGTTAATTCCGTTTAATCAGCTTGGAGAAAGTCTGCATTCACAACAACCCCCAGGACGTGCGCTGAGCCCTCCACCCTCTTCAGCAGGGCAAGAGTTTTCTCTCATTCACGTCTCCCAACTTTTTAACCCCCCTATTTCCAGCCTGGGTAACTAACTGCCTCACAGATTCTACCAGCCAGCTATTAGGGACTAATGCCTCTCTTCTGTTAGGACTCTCACTGTTTCTACAGTAGGGGTGATTCCAGCAGCTGAGCCCATAAGACTGTCACCTCACAGCCTCCTCTGTTTATTTCCCATCCTCCACCGCCCACCACTGCCCTGCTCTGCCACACCCTGCTCCTCCCCTCCCATCTTTATTCCCATCTCTATTCTCAGTTGTTAGCTTGACCCCAGATTTACATGTAATCCCAAACCTTGAATTGAGTACATTAGCGCTGGCGCGTCGCCATAATAAATCTTCAGTGGTTAGTAAACGGCAAGACGGCTTGGCTTGTAATAAACCTCTTTTTCCTCTGGTAGAAAAGAGCGTCGGATGCAAAATGTCCAAGAGTCAGATACCTGGGGGAAAAAAAAGAAGGGTGAAGCCAAAGCTGGAAAACCAACTTCTGAATAGCAAAGGACAGAGGTCAAATGCAGGAATTTGGCCAGGGTTCCAAATAGTTCATTCTCATAGCATTCACATCTTGCAAATTTTCCTTCCTCTTCTTTGCATTTCAGTGAGAAATATTATCTAATAAAACCTGCTGTAAGAGGCATAGAAATATCAACCTCCACTCCCAAGGATCATCAATTTCCATCCCCAAGGATACCAAGGCATCAGCAGAGTCATCTTCTGGTAAGAGTCTTCTTCCTGCTTCATAGCTGGTACCTCCTTCTTGCTGTGTCCTCAACAGTGGAAGGGGCTGAAGTCTCTCTTGTGTAAGAGCACTAATATAAGGGCTCTTCCCTCATGACTTAAGTATCTTGCAAAGGCCCACCTCCTAATACCATCACCGTTGGGGTTAGGATTTCGACACGTAATTAGGAGTGGGGACATAAATTTTCACTGGGACTGGGGGCAAGGAAAGAGAGAGGCTTTTATTTATTTATATTTGTCTAAAAATTTTGTTTGTCTTAGTTTTTAAAACATTCATTTTTAAATCAATAAATAAACTGAACTCTGGCGATACCTCCTGTGCTGGTTGCTAACACTTTTCTGATGCCCCAGATCTCCCCTAGACAAACACAAGGTCCACCTGTTGTTATTGTTCAGTCGCTAAGTTGTGTCCGACTCTTTGCGACCCCATGGACTTCAGCGCACCTGGCTTCCCTGTCCTTCGCTATCTCCCAGAGTTTGCTCAAACTCATGTCCATTGAATTGGTGAAGCTATCTCACCATCTCATCCTCTGCTGCTGTCTTCTTTTGCCTTCAATCTTTCCCAGCATCAGGATCTTTTCCAAGGAGTTGACTCTTCGCATCAGGTGGCCAAAGTATTGGAGCTTCAGCTTTGGCATCAGTCCTTCCAATGAATATTCAGAGTTGATTTTCTCTGGGACTGACTGGTTTGATCTCCATGTAATCCAAAGGACTCTCAAGAGTCTTCTCTAGCACAATTTGAAAGCATCAGTTTTTCGGTGCTCAGCCTCTTTATGGAGGAGGGAATGGCAAACTACTGCAGTATTCTTGCCATGAAAATCCCATGAACATGAAAAATATGAAAAGGTTCACCCAGCCAGTCCCAACTGGCCAGTCCTTCAAACTGAGGAAAACCTTCCATATAGAGATATATCTATAATCAATATATCAGTATAGAGAAAACTCCGTATCAGAATAGTTGTCAAAAGACAAAAATTCAAACTTCTGATGGTCCCTTTCCCAATGACTCACTCAGAAACAGTTGAAAAAGGCTTGGTTGCCAGGCAACAAACTGGGATTTTGGGAATAAGCCGCCACTAGCTCCACCTGCGGAGAAGGCAATGGCACCCCACTCCAGCACTCTTGCCTGGAAAATCCTATGGACGGAGGAGCCTGGTAGGCTGCAGTCCATGGGGTCACGAAGAGTCGGACACGACTGAGCGACTTCACTTTCACTTTTCACTTTCATGCATTGGAGAAGGAAATGGCAACCCACTCTAGTGTTCTTGCCTAGAGAATCCCAGGGACCGGGGAGCCTGGTGGGCTGCCATCTATGGGGTCTCAGAGTCGGACATGACTGAAGCGACTTAGCAGCAGCAGCAGCAGCTCCACCTGCTTCCTTGAAGCAGGGGCTAGTCTGGGTGGGGACAGGAGCGGGGCACCACGGAGGTTGGTGGGCACAGGGGCCTCTCTCTCTTGCCTATACCACTGTGGGGAAGAGATGAGGAGGCTGAGAATCCTGCTCCAGGATATGATTCCAACTATACGATGTTTTGGAAAAGGCAAAATTATGGAGAAAGTAAAAAGATCAGTGGTTGCTAAGGGTTGGGAGTGGGGATAGGCAGAAAAAGGTGGAGCACAGAGCATGACCCTGTAATGGTGGATACATGTCCTTATACGTTTGTACAAACCTTAGAATCTACACCACCAGGAATGAATTTAAACTATGGACTGTGGGTGACTAGGATGTTTCAATGGAGGTTCATCTGTTGTAACAAATGTACCACTCTGGTGGGAGATGTTGATAATGGAGGAGACTTTGAAGGTGTGGTGGGGGGCGGGGCAGGGAATATATAAGAAATCCCTGCACCTTTCTCTCAAAAAATAAACAAAAGTATTTTATGAGATAGCAAATAATGCTTCACATATGCTTCCCAGGTGGCATAGTGTTAAAGTATCTGCCTCCCAATGAAGGAGACGAAAGAGACAAAGGTTCAATCCCTAGATAAGGAAGATCTCCTGGAGTAGGAAATGGCAACCCACTCCAGTATTCTTGCCCAGAAAATTCCATGGACAGAGGAGCCCAACAGGTTACAGTCCATAGGCTCGCAAAAAGTCAGACACAACTGAACATGCGCCTTTTTTAACCTTTTTGATGCTTGTTGGATGCTAACTAAAAGCAAATCCTTCCATAAACATTGCTAATGCATCCCCCAGGAGGAAGAACAGTGCTCATCTCTCGCCTGCTTCTTGCGGCCAGGGACACTGCGCCCTCAGGGCTTGGCCAGCTTCCACCTGGAATTTCACTCTTAAATACTTGGTGATGAAGATGGGGGTGCTTTCCTTTTTTTTAACTCCACGTATATTTATAACTTAGATTTTTACAAGAATACTTTCATGCACTGCTTCTTTAAAAATAAAATAAAATACCAATATCTTAATTCATCCCACCAACACTGAAATATATACATTTCCATATGTAAAATGGATAGCTAATGGGAAGTTGCTGTATATATAACACAGGGAGCTCAACCTGGTTCTCTGTGACAACCTAGAGGGGTGGGATGGGGTGGGGGGTGGGAGGGAATATCCAGAGGAAGGGGACATATGTATACTTATGACTGATTCAAGTTGTTGCATGACAGAAACCAACACAACATTGTAAATCGATTGCTAAGCTACTGCTAAGTCACTTCAGTCGTGTCCGACTCTGTGCGACCCCATAGACGGCAGCCCACCAGGCTCCCCCGTCCCTGGGATTCTCCAGGCAAGAACACTGGAGTGGGTTCCCATTTCCTTCTCCAATGCATGAAAGTGAAAAGTGAAAGTGAAGTCGCTCAGTCGTGTCCGACTCTTAGCGACCCCATGGACTGCAGCCTACCAGGCTCCTCCATCCATGGGATTTTCCAGGCAAGAGTACTGGAGTGGGGTGCCATTGCCTTCTCCATGTAAAGCAATTATCCTCCAATTAAAAATAAACTTTAAAAACTAAAATAAATAGAACTTGGCAGTATTATATTAGTTAAGCCTCTGACTTCAATTATAAACCAGATATCTGCTCAAGCCTTTCTGCTCTCTTAGACTTATTAACCTTGGCTTAAACCTGCCTTCTGAGGCTTGAAATAGGTCCATCCCTTCCCCACAATTGTCCTGCCTCCATCCCTCATTCTCCTCTTTGCCTGGGCCCCACAACCTCCCTGTGCAATGCTTCAACGGAATACCACACCAGGATGTTCTCAGACCCCACTGTCTTCTCTGGTCTCATGATAAACCCAGGAATTTCACAAGGTTAGTAACTCTCTCGGGCACGATGAGAAGGCATAGCTGGTCTCTCCACCATTTTCAGCCCCTGAGGCAGCGGAGTCCACATTCTCTCACTGTCTGCCTTTCTCAGCTCTCTCAGGAACTCTGATGAATCCATTTCTTCCCATTTGAACAGAAACTAACTCCAGCTAGCTTAAACCAAGAGAAGTATGTCATGACGGTACTGGGGGTCTCAGGAAATTTAGACAGACTGTAAGAGGAAATGGGAAGTCTGAGGAGGACCATCTCTGTGTCTCCTCTTTGCTTATACATCTGCATTCTTCTCTCTCTACTGCCCATTTCCTTTGCTTCTCCACCATATGAGGGGATGTGGTTTACCTTAGTAAACCAAGTGTCCAGCTAGAAGAAAGACAAACTGGCTGCCTCAGAATCCCAGTCCCAAATTCCTGGGAAAGAGTGTCAGTTAGTCCCTTGTCTATCACCAGCCAGAAGAAAGAAGGTCTTATAGCAGCAGGTCATGTGAAAGGGGAATTGTTCACAGCTAGGCATCTGGTCCCATCACTTCATGGGAAATAGATGGGGAAACAGTGGAAACAGTGTCAGACTTTATTTTTCTGGGCTCCAAAATCACTGCAGATGGTGATTGCAGCCATGAAATTAAAAGACACTTGCTCCTTGGAAGGAAAGTTATGACCAACCTAGATAGCATATTCAAAAGCAGAGACATTACTTTGCCAACAAAGGTCCATCTAGTCAAGGCTATGGTTTTTCCTGTGGTCATGTATGGATGTGAGAGTTGGACTGTGAAGAAAGCTGAGTGCCAAAAAATTGATGCTTTTGAACTGTGGTGTTGGAGAAGACTCTTGAGAGTCCCTTGGACTGCAAGGAGATCCAACCAATCCATTCTAAGGAGATCAGTCCTCGGTGTTCTTTGGAAGGACTGATGCTAAAGCTGAAACTCCAGTACTTTGGCCACCTCATGCGAAGAGTTGACTCACTGGAAAAGACTCTGATACTGGGAGGGATTGGGGGCAGGAGACGGGGACGACAGAGAATGAGATGGCTGGATGGCATCATTGACTCAATGGACAAGAGTTTGGGTGAACTCTGGGAGTTGGTGATAGACAGGGAGGCCTGGCACGCTGCTATTCTGGGGTCGGAAAGAGTGACACAACTGAGCGACTGAACTGAACTGAACTGAACTGAGGCACCCTCGGGTGTGTATGTATCACAGTCTTACAGAATAGAATAGACAAGTAATATTCTTTCTAGGATTTGAGATTTGATTACGTTTTCAAGAAAGCCATTTTTTCTATTTTTACTGAAGTGGAACAAACCATAGACTTTGAGATGAGATACATTTTCTTTTGAGTCTTAGTCACTTAATAACTGTACAGTGTTGAGACAATCACTTAACCTCTCTGATCCTCAATGCCCTTGATTATGACATGCATTCAGAGGGTGATTGTGGGTGGGGGATGATACCAGTTTTCTGAAGTACCCGCTTCACTGTGGGTTCTCAGTAAAGGCTGATTTCTTTTTTTATTTAGGCTCTTAATAGTGAGAGTAATCCTTGTATAACGTCATCTGTCCATGTCACTCCCCTGCTTAAAGTCTTTCTGGGGCTTCCCATACCCTCAGAATAAAGTCCTATCTCCTGAAGATAATACAAAAAGCCCTGAAAGATCTGCAGTCCACACTATCACTCTCCATCACACTCATGCCAGCTACACTTGCAGTTCCCAGCTCTCATCCTGCTCTCTCTCCTTCCTGGTTCTTCTTCCCACCCAAATCTGAAACTGGGTCTGCCTAATGTCTACTCCTTCTTGGGCACTTTTCCTGGGAAAGTCTTCCTTGGCTATCACTTCCACCCACAAGACTATACTAAGAATCCCTCCCAAATGCTACTAATCAGGAACTTTCCTCAGCTTCCCTGGGAACCAGCCTACCCAACTTAAAAGTTCTAGCGAGTTTGCATTAGAAAATAGCCCAGTCCACTGCTAATTTCCAGAAGGTTCCACCACTCTCATCCCAACTGACAACAGAGCTGAAAATGACTCCCCAGGACTTCCACCCAGTAGTCTTAGCATTTACCCTGGTGGTTGTTGTTCAGTCACTCAGTCATGTCAGACTCTTTGCAACCCCATGAACTGCAGCACGCTGGGCATTCCTGTCCTTCACCATCTCCCAGAGCTTGCCCAAGTTCATGTCCATTGAGTTGGTGATGTCATCCAATCATTTCATCCTCTGTTGCCCCCTTCTTCTCCTGCTCTCAATCTTTCCTATCATCATGGTCTCTTCTAATGAGTTGGCTCTTTGCATCAGGTGGCCAAAGTATTAGAGCTTCAGGTTCAGCATCAGTCCTTTCAATGAATATTCAAGGTTGAATTCCTTTAGGATGGACCAGTTTGCTCTCCTTACTGTCCAAGGGACTGTCAAGAGTCTTCTCCAGGACCACAGTTCAAAAGTATCAATTCTTCCGTGTTCACCCTTCTTTATGGTTCAATTCTCACATCTATCTACTGGAAAAACCATAGCTTTGACTATACTAACCTTTGTTGGCAAAGTGATGTCTCCGCTTTTTTAACATGCTGACTAGGTTTATCATACCTTTTCTTCCAAGGAACAAGCGTCTTTTAACCTGGAACAACCCTCAAATTACTGGAAGCTTGAGTTAGTTACCCTCTCCCTCACTTCCCCAAATCTATCTCTCCATCCCTTTACTGCTGCTGCTGCTACTGCTAAGTCGCTTCAGTCGTGTTCGACTCTGTTCGACCCCATAGACGGCAGCCCACTAGGCTCCTCTGTCCCTGGGATTCTCCAGGCAAGAATATTGGAGTGGGTTGCCATTTCCTTCTCCAATGCATGAAAGTGAAAAGTGAAAGTGAAGTCACTCAGTCAGGTCCGACTCTTAGTGACCCCATGGACTGCAGCCTACCAGGCTCCTCCGTCCATGGGATTTTCCAGACAAGAGTACTGGAGTGGGGTGCTGTTGCCTTCTGCATGGGAGGGCTGCTGCTGCTGCTGCTGCTGCTGCTGCTAAGTCACTTCAGTCTTGTCCGACTCTGTGCGACCCCACAGACGGCAGCGCATCAGGCTCCCCAGTCCTTTACTAGACCGCAGGAAATACTGTTCAAAGAATATTCATCATCCCATTCATACACTAGCTTGTCCCTATTCTTCTCAAAGCCTGTTGCTCAAGCCACCACCTCCCTATTATGGATCCTACAAACCTACTCAGCTTCGGACTGAGTCACTCTGGTAAGCAATCTACCTATGTCCTATGGAGCTTCTGGTCAATTACACCCTCTCCAAACCCTTATCATATAACCTGCTGTCATGCCAAGTCCTGTCTCTCCCCACCCCTGGACTTAACAAGTAACTGAAGTTACACAACAAGCCAGGGGCCAAGACCAGAAGTCATTCCAAGATTTATGATCTCTAATCTATCAGGGTTCAGCAATTCATCTCTCCACAGTTCTCTGAACTGATAGCCTTCCATATGTTGATATAACAGCTTAAGTGTGACTGATGTTTACTAAGGGTCTACTCTATGTCAGGTTCTGAGCTAAGCAATATTTTTTCATTTAACCTTACAACAAGGACTTTACAGATGAGGAAACTGAAGTTTAGAGAGATTAAGAAATGTAATCAATAGCCCAATAGAATGGCGGGTTAGCTTAAAGAGCAAAGCAATGTCTTACAAATATGGCAGTAATATGGATTCCCATATTTCTCCCCTATAATTAGGAGTTTCCTAATTTTAAGCCATTGGTATACAAACGTGACTTCATTTAAACACAGGAGAGAGAGAGAATTCACATCAGTCAAACAAAGTTTGAGGGTCCAGAGAAACAGCCCAGCCCTCAGCTATTCATCTTCTTAAGTGTTCTGGTGCCTTCTTAGAAGATGTAGAGAAGACACAGCTTTTGCTTCACTCATCAACTCCTTTTGTTAACCTGAATGTGATGTAAGAACAGGTTTTGCAACCTTGAAAAGCTTCTACAGACATTTGTTGTCTGTCTTATACAACAACCGCATCTCTGATTAACTTGATTCAGTTCAGTTCAGTTCAGTTCAGTCGCTCGGTCGTGTCCGACTCTGCAACCCCATGAATCGCAGCACGCCAGGCCTCCCTGTCCATCACCAACTCCCGGAGTTCACTCAGACTCACGTCCATCGAGTCAGTGATGCCATCCAGCCATCTCATCCTCTGTCATCCCCTTCTCCTCCTGCCCCCAATCCCTCCCAGCATCAGAGTCTTTTCCAATGAGTCAACTCTTTGCATGAGGTGGCCAAAGTACTGGAGTTTCAGCTTCAGCATCATTCCTTCCAAAGAAATCCCAGGGCTGATCTCCTTCAGAATGGACTGGTTGGATCTCCTTGCAGTCCAAGGGACTCTCAAGAGTCTTCTCCAACAACAGTTCAAAAGCATCAATTTTTCGGCACTAGCCTTCTTCACAGTCCAACTCTCACATCCATACATGACCACAGGAAAAACCATAGCCTTGACTAGACGGACCTTTGTTGGCAAGGTAATATCTCTGCTTTTGAATATGCTATCTAGGTTGGTCATAACTTTCCTTCCAAAGAGTAATCGTCTTTTAATTTCATGGCTGCAGTCACCATCTGCAGTGATTTTGGAGCCCCAAAAAATAAAGTCTGACACTGTTTCCACTGTTTCCCCATCTATTTGCCATGAAGTGATGGGACTGGATGCCATGATCTTCGTTTTCTGAATGTTGAGCTTTAAGCCAACTTCTTCACTCTCCACTTTCACTTTCACCAAGAGGCTTTTAAGTTCCTCTTCACTTTCTGCCATAAGGGTGGTGTTATCTGCATATCTGAGGTTATTGATATTTCTCCCGGCAATCTTGATTCCAGCTTGTGTTTCTTCCAGTCCAGCGTTTCTCATAATGTACTCTGCATAGAAGTTAAATAAGCAGGGTGACAATATACAGCCTTGACATGCTCCTTTTCCTATTTGGAACCAGTCTGTTGTTCCATGTCCAGTTCTAACTGTTGCTTCCTGACCTGCATACAGATTTCTCAAGAGGCAGGTCAGGTGGTCTGGTATTCTCATCTCTTTCAGAATTTCCCACAGTTTATTGTGATCCATTATTCCCAGTCAATCTGATGTCTGGACTACAAATTATTGTAAACTCTTGCTTGTTTTCTTAACACAATTCCAAAATTTCCCTATATTCCGTTTTTGAAAGGCATTAATTACTTGTTGTTATAGCTAAACCATGAAATGAGAAACTTGTGTTGATTGTGTTGCTTCCCATGTAAAGAAGAGCTCCTTAACCTTGTGGCCTTCTGATGACACTGACCAGCTTGACTGGCAGGTAGAGAAGTTGTCAATCATGTCACTATCCTTGTGATCTCTGTAAGATGAATAGATATCTGTCCGCCAAACCTTTCACCCACTTCTGGAACTCAGGGGGACCAGAGGCTATTAGCCAACATGCTGGGCAAAAGCTTCCAATGGAAATTTCTGCTGGTTGAACACGAGCTTGTTCTGAAGCGGGATCAGACATCTGACTGCTGAATGTGTGGCTTCCCAGAAGATTCAGAAACAAGCTTGATGTGGGTATGGGATGGGGACAGGGGAATTCTTGCGGTCTACAGGGCAGAGAAGTGCTCCAAACACAACATTAGGGTTTGGCAAAACCCAGGAACATCATGCCAAGACCTTTTCCCTTCACTTTTAACCCCATATGCATTTCAAAGGGAACTTAATCCTCATTTCAGGAGCAAGTACATATTAGTCATCAGTGGATAGTGATATTAGCAGTAAGGACTCATTCTAAAATGCCCCACTTTTTTTTTTTTTTTCCTATCCAATTTCTACGTATCCCTCAGAATCCAATCTCTCCATATTAAGACTTCTCCATCGAATCTTCCCTGGAGGAGGACCCGACAAACCACTCCAGTGCTCTTGCCTGGAGAAATCCAAGGATGGGAGCCTGGCAGGCTGTAGTCCAAAGGGTCGCACAGAGTTGGACACAACCGAAGCAACTTAGCATGCATTGAATCTTCCATGGACACTGTAGGCAAGAGTAACCACTAGTCTATGACAATATAACACTCATTACTGAAAAGGTGGCTCTTGACCATATATAGCCTTATGACATCTTTTGAATTATTTAACTATATGTATATGCGTATGTATGTCCACATTCATCTCATAACTTTCAATACACTTAGTCAAAAACTGAGAACCTGCTCCTGCCAGATCTGTGCTTGCTGTTAGGGATGCAGTGGAGCATAGGAAAAGTGGATCTTGGCCCTTCCCTACCTCACCGTGGGGAATCACATCAGTCAGAGTCCAGACAACGGAACACATTCATAATGTTATTTCCAACTGAAAGGGATTTAGTGAAGGGAATGGAGTGCTTACAAAACTGTTGGGAGGACTGACAAGGAAGTCAAGGATCCATCACTGGACCATTTATCTCAACGGTATACAGTTTTAACTCTGATCTTGAACACGGGGAGATGCTGTTACTACTGACACCGCTGTCCCCTCACAACTAACTCGAAGCTGGAGACCAGAATTGGTATGCCACATGTATCCACCACAACCAACTCTAAGATCTCTATGGCCTTGCTCACCAGCAAGAGAAATTTACATGTATTTTCTGAATTTTGGAAAGGAAGGAAGAAGGGGATGAGTATGGCCAAAGACTTCTGTGTTCTACACAGTATAATACAGCAGTCAGGCATGTGCTAAACACAGATGACTGAACTGCCTTCTCTTTCTTGAACCTGGTAGATTTTTTTTTTAATTTATTATTTTTATTGAAGGATAATTGCTTTACAGAATTTTGTTGTTTTCTGTCAATCCTCAACATGAATCAGCCATAGGTATACATATATCCCCTCCCTTTTGAACCTCTTTCCCATCTCCCTCCCCATCCCACCCCTCCAGGCTGATACAGAGCCCCTGTTTGAGTTTCCTGAGCCATACAGCAAATTCCTGTTGGCTATATATTTTACATATGGTAATATAAGTTTCCATGTTCCTCTTTCCATATATCTCACCCTCTCCTCCCCTCTCCCCATGTCCATAAGTCTATGCTCTGTATATGTTTCTCCATAGCTGCCCTGTAAATAAATTCTTCAGTACCATTTTTCTCTGCTAAGTCACTTCAGTCGTGTCCGACTCTGTGAGACCCCATAGACGGCAGCCCACCAGGCTCCCCCGTCCCTGGGATTCTCTAGGCAAGAACACTGGAGTGGGTTGCCATTTCTTTCTCCAATGCACGAGAGTGAAAAGTGGAAGTGAAGCCGCTCAGTCGTGTCTGACTCAGCAACCCCGTGGACTGCAGCCCACCAGGCTCCTCTGTCCATGGGATTTTCCAGGCAAGAGTACTGGAGTGGGGTTGCCATTGCCTTCTCCAACCGTTTTTCTAGATTCTGTATATATGCATTAGAACATGATATTTATCTTTCTCTTTCTGACTTACTTCACTCTGTATAATAGGCTCTAGGTTCAGCCACTTCATTAGAACTGACTCACGTGTGTTCCTTTTTATGGCTGAGTAATATTCCATTGTGTTTACATACCACTGCTTCTTTATCCATTCATCTGTCAGTGGACATCTAGGTTGCTTTCATGTTCTAGCTATTGTAAATAGTGCTACAATGAACATAGGCTTGGAAGTGTTCCTTCCTTTGCAATTTTTTGAAAGAGTTTTAGAAGGATAGGCACAAGCTCTTCTCTAAATGTTTGACAGAATTCTCCTGTGAAGCCATCTGGTCCTGGGCTTTTGTTTCTTGGGAGATTTTTGATCACAGCTTCAGTTTCAGTGCTTGTAATTGGGTTGTTCATAATTTCTTTTTCCTCCTGGTTCAGTCTTGGAAGATTGAACTTTTCTAAGAATCTGTCCATTTCTTCCAGGTTATCCATTTTATTGCAATACAATTGTTCATAATAGTCTCTTATAATCCTTTGTATTTCTAATAGTCCTTCTTTATTTCTAATTTTATTGATTTGATTCTTTTCTCTTTTTTTCTTGATGAGTCTGGCTAAAGGTTTGTCAATTTTGTTTATCTTCTCAAAGAACCAGCTTTTAATTTTATTAATCTTTACTATTGTTTCTTTCATTTCTTTTTCATTTATCTCTGCTCAGATCTCTGATTTTGATTTCTTTCCTTCTACTAATTTGGGGGGTTTTTTTGTTCTTCTTTTTCCAATTGCTTTAGGTGTAAAGTTAGGTTGTCTATTTGATGTTTTTCTTGAGGTAGGATTGTATTGCTATAAACTTCCCTCTTAGAACTGCTTTCGCTGCATCCCATAAGTTTTGTGTTGTCATGTTTTCATTGTCATTTGTTTCTAGGAATTTTTTGATTTCCCTTTTCATTTCTTCAGCACCTTGTTGGTTATTTAGAAACATGTTGTTTAATCTCCATGTGTTTGTGTTTCTTAAAGTTATTTTCTTGTAACTGATATCTAGTCTCATAGCATTGTGGTCAGAGAAGATGCTTGATATGATTTCAATTTTCTTAAATTTACTGAGGTTTGATTTGTGACCCAAATGTGCTCTATCCTGAAGAATGTTCCATGTGCTCTTGAGAAGAAGGTGCATTCTTCTGAATTTGGATGGAATGTCCTGAAGATATCAATGAGATTTATCTCATCTAATGTATCATTTAAGACTTGTGTTTCTTTATTAACTTTCTATTTTGATGATCTGTCCCCTGGTGTGAGTGGGGTTTTAAAGTCTCATACTATTATTGCATTCTTGTCAATTTCTCCTTTTATGTCTATTATGGTGACTGCAGCCATGAAATAAAAAGACACTTACTCCTTGGAAGAAAAGTTATGACCAACCTAGACAGCATATTCAAAAGCAGAGACATTACTTTGCCAACAAAGTACTGGTCAGGTACTCCTGCCTGCTCTCAGCTGGTGTCCTGCCTGCACGTCTGTCTAAAGATGTATTCCTGACGTATCCATGGAGAGAGATGTACTCCACATCCACCTACTCCTCCACCATCTTGTTCTCTTATGTGGTAGATTTTTAAGTCAAGTAACGGTTTACATTTGACATTTCTCTTTTGGGCTGGATTGGTCTTCCTCTCCCTTACCTTTTTTTTTACTGAAGCTAAAAAAATCTCTATTCATCTTTGAAAATACAGCTCAAGCATGACCTGTTCCTGGAAGTCTTTCTTCTTCTTGCTAACATAAGAACTGGCCACTCTCTCCTTAGGTTCCCCATGCAAGCAAGTGTCGATTCTCATCATGAAGCCTACTCTACTTCTTTGCACTCATACCACCTACTTGTGTAAAGTGTTTAAAGCAATTCTGTGGCATATGGTAGTGACAGAATTAATGATTGCTGAATGGATGGGCAAATCTGGGGTTTTTACCACAGACCCAAAACATAGGTGGAGATTCCAGTAGTACCTATTACCCCATCTAGTCAAAGAAGAACTAAATAAATGAGTCTTCCTGTTTTCTTCTAGGCTGAAATTTTGGACAGTTCTTGTATATCGTAGCACTGGAACGTGCATACCATGTGCTAAGTCACTTTTGTCGTATCTGACTCTGTGCAACCCTATGGACTATAGCCCACCAGGCTCCTCTGCCCATGCGATTCTCCAGGCAAGAATATTGGAGTGGGTTGCCATGCCCTCTTCCAGGGGATTTTCCCACCCAGGGATCAAATCCACTTCTCTTACATTTCCTGCATCTGCAGGCAGGTGGGTTCTTTACCACTAGGGCCACCCGGGAAGCCCTGGTGGTACAGTGCTTGGGGAATTTGCAAGATACTGTAGCAAAGAACTGAATAAGGGTAGCCTGGGCAAGGAATCAGTTCAGTTCAGTTGCTCAGTCGTGTCTGACTCTTTGCAACCCCATGGACTGCAGCACGCCAGGCCTCCCTGTCCAACACCAACTCCCGGATTCTACTCAAACTCATGTCCATTGAGTCAGTGATGCCATCCAACCACCTCATCCTCTGTTGTCCCCTTCTCCTCCCACCTTCAATCTTTCCCAGGATCAGAGTCTTTTCAAATGAGGCAGCTCTTCTCATCAGGTGTCAAAGTATTGGAGTTTCAGCTTCAACATCAGTCCTTCCAATGAATATTCAGGACTGATTTCCTTTAGGATGGACTGGTTGGATCTCCTTGCAGTCCAAGGGACTCTCAAGAGTCTTCTCCAACACCACAGTTCAAAAAGCATCAGTTCTTGGGTGCTCAGCTTTCTTTGTAGTCCAACTCTCACATCCATACATGACTACTGAAAAAATCATAGCCTTGACTAAACGGACCTTTGTTGGCAAAGTAATGTCTCTGATTTGTAATATGCTGTCTAGGTTGGTCATAACTTTCCTTCCAAGGAGTAAGCATCTTTTAATTTCATGGCTGCAGTCACCATCTGCAGTGATTTTGGAGCCCCAAAAAATAAAGTCTGCCACTGTTTCCCCATCTATTTCCCATGAAGTGATGGGACCAGATGCCATGATCTTAGTTTTCTGAATGTTGAGTTTTAAGCCAGCTTTCTCACTCTCCTCTTTCACTTTCATCAAGAGGCTCTTTAGTTCTTCTTCACTTTCTGCCATAAGGATGTCATCATCTGCATATCTGAGGTTATCAATATTTCTCCTGGCAATCTTGAATCCAGCCTGTGCTTCATCCAGTCCAGCATTTCTCTTATATTATAACTGCATATAAGTTAAATAAGCAGGGTGACAATAGATGGGCTTGATGTACTCCTTTTCCTGTTTGGAACCAGTCTGTTGCTCCATATCCAGTTCTAACTGGTGCTTCCTGACTTGCATACCAAGTGCAGATTTCTCAAGAGGCAGGTCAGGTGGTCTGGTATTCTCATATCTTTAAGAATTTTCCAGTTTGTTGTGGTCCACACAGTCAAAGGCTTTGGCATAGTTGATAAAGCAGGAATAGATGTTTCTCTGGAACTCTCTTGCTTTTTCGATGATCCAGCAGATGTTGGCAATTTGATCTCTGGTTCCTCTGCCTTTTCTAAATCCAGCTTGAACATCTGGAAGTTCACAGTTCACATATTGTTGAAGCCTGGCTTGAAGAATTTTGAGAATTACTTTACTACCGTGTGAGATGAGTGCAATTGTGCGGTAGTTTGAGCATTCCTTGGCGTTGCCTTTCTTAGGGATTGGAATAAAAATTGACCTTTTCCAGTCCTGTGACCACTGCTGAGTTTTCCAAATTCACTGGCATATTGAGTGCAGCACTTTCAGAGCATCATCTTTTAGGATTTGAAATAGGTCAACTGGAATTCCATCACTTCCACTGGCTTTGTTTGTAGTGATGCTTACTAAGGCCCATTTGACTTCACATTCCAGGATGTCTGGCTTAGGTGAGTGATCACACCATCGTGATTATCTGGGTCATGAAGATCTTTTTTTGTACAGTTCTTCTGTGTATTTTTGCCACCTCTTCTTAATATCTTCTGCTCCTGTTAGGTCCATACCATTTCTGTCCTTTATTGAGCCCATCTTTGCATGAAATATTCCCTTAGTATCTCTGATTTTCTTGAAGAGATCTCTAGTCTTTCCCATTCTATTGTTTTCCTCTATTTCTTTGCATTGATCATTGAAGAAGGCGTTCTTATCTCTCCTTGTTATTCTTTGGAACTCTGTATTCAAATGGGTATCTCTTTCCTTTTCTCCTTTGCTTTTCACTTCTCTTCTTTTCACAGCTATTTGTAAGGCCTTCTCAGACAGCCATTTTTCTTTTTTGTATTTCTTTTTCTTGTGGATGGATTGATCCCTGTCTCCTGTACAATATCATGGACCTCCGTCCATAGTTCATCAGGTACTCTTTCTATCAGATCTAGTCCCTTAAATCAATATCAAAATCAGATTGTTTATATTCTTTGCAGCCAAAGATGGAGAAGCTCTATACAGTCAGTAAAAACAAGATCAGGAGCTGACTGTGGCTCAGATCATGAACTCCATATTACCAAATTCAGACTTAAATTGAAGAAAGTAGGGAAAACCACTAGACCATTGAGGTATGACCTAAATCAAATCCCTTATGATTATACAATAAAAGTGAGAAACAGATTTAAGAACAAGGAATAGGAAGCAGAAAAAAAGGTAGCATTGGTTAGGACTCTCTTAGTTGCAACTAAATGAGTTAACAGAAACTAGTTTACAGAAACTCAACTCAAATGAGACAAAGCAATAAAAATAAATGTTCTGATCAGCATAACTGATAGGTCAGGATGCTGGCTTCAGGCATAGCTGAATCCAGTCTACTCTCCATGTTAGCCGGGGTCTGTCACTCTGGCCCAGTTTTCCTCTGCAGCCTATGGATTTCTCACAGTGACTCTTCCCACATGAAAGCAAAGGTGATCACCACAGTTCCCAACTTGGACTCTACATAGCCAGGACCTCAGTGGAAATGGAGACTATCTTTCCTGATACTTCTCCCAAATGTTTCTGCTCAGGATTGACTCTGTTGTAGCCCAGTCTGGGTCCCAGCTATCCCCACACAAAGCCAGGAGGATAGAAGATCAGGCCAGGGTGCTGTGCCCACCCTGAAACCAGGGAACCTCATGGTCAAATCAATCCCATCAACATCCATGGGCTGAGTGTGGCTCTCAAAGGAAAACTGAGGTGGTGTTTTAAAACAGAGAAATGGAGATGTTGGGCTGGGAAAACAGCACATTTCCTGCAGCGGACATCTAGGACTTTGCTATCTCCAAAGCTATACTCTTCATTTTGAAAGAGACTTTGAGCTATTCTGGGGCTCAAGATTAACAGCCAAACTGGAGATATTCTGGGGGTGCTTCCCTGATGGGCTGCCCAAGGAGACTGGTACAAAACAGAGAAACTTTTTACATCATTTCTAAGTTTCAGTTGAGACTAGGGGGGAGAAGGGGAAAAGCCATCAGTGTGGGGTCTTGAGTAATAAAACAGAGAGTAAGAAGGAAGAGGAAAAATGCTTGAGATGTAAATGTGATGAACAACAGGAAATAATTGAAAAGGAAGTGGCTTCCTCTCGTGTGTCAGGCCAGCCTTGGGAAGAACAAGAGAAGCACCTTTTCTGGAGCCTCAGCTGCTCTGCTGCCTTTCCAGCCGCCTCCTTGGAAAGAATGAGGCTTTAACAACCAGCGTGGTATCGGCGCTGGCTTCCACCCAAGCCTGAACAGTGCCCCCATTGAGGGACCCCGGGGCCAGCCCTGGATGCCTCTCCTTTCTCCTGCACCCCCTCAATGGGCCATTTGTGGGGCTAACAAGGACCGGGAGACACACTGCCCATCTTCTGCAAGCCCCCAGCAGCTGCAGGATTCCTCTAAAGGACCCCTGCACATCTCTGCTAAGAGACCAGCAGGATGGATGCTGGGTTCAGAAAGAGGTCCCCAGGAGCCTCCTAGATGGAAGAGAAAAATACTCCTCAGTTCTCCTCTCCCTTCCAGGCCTTTCTCCCATCTCCTGGGATGGTGTCGCTTCACCCTGCAAATATTTGGTATCCTGCCTTCTTGCAGGGTAGACACCCTCCCTATTCCACTCTCCTTGCTGGCTTAGAGAGAGAAGAGAGACAAGGAATGAGCTGAGAGTTTATGATTGCAGCTATGTTCAAATAATCCATCTTTATAGCCCTCTTTGAAGGTGAGATTAAGATGACCTAGAGTGGAAAGGTGGCTAAAAAATTTCTATCAAACACCAAGATCACAGCTACTGTTTGTACTAATCTTATTGATCCCATCACAAGGCAAAGGAAAGGTAGACAGCAATCTATTTCTCCAGCACCCATTAGGTAATGACTGCTATTGTCCTGAGGAAACAGAGCAGCATACTGTCCAGAATAGGCAGATGAGGATGCATTGTCTGCAATTTCCTACCTCCATGGAATATAAGGATGTGATTTTATATTTTCATCTAGGCAAGTTGACCTCTGCCTAGATGTCTCCCTCCAGGAGCTTCTTCTTGCATGTAAAAATCTCCCATTCTTGTAACACTGCCTTTGTTTGTAGGCTAAAGCAAGTGTCCATTTGTCCTAAGTTGCTTCCTGTCATGTCCGACTCTTTATGACCATCAGGACTGTAGCCCACTGGGCTCCTCTGTCCATGGGATTCTCTGGGCAAGAATACTAGAGTGGGTTGCCATTTTCCTCTCCAGGAGATCTTCCCAACCCAGGGATCAAACCCACTCTCCTGCACTGGCAGGCAAGTTCTTTACCACTAGCACCACCCAGGAAGCCGAAAAGCAAGTCAGCACGAAACGAAGTGCTCCACACTATTTGGTGGAAATTTATTGAAGTGTCAATTTCTCAAAACCTCAAGTCTTATACGTCATCAATACTGTGGTGGGATGCAGGTGATCCTGTCATTCCCAAAGTAGCCGCTGGGGTAAAGGGGAGACGGGACAGCTCCAGAGACAAACTTTGCCTACTTAGCAACGGACGGACTCTGAAAGGCAACCTAATGCATCCTCACGCTTCAATCTCCCCACAACCTCCTTGCCAGAAGGTTGATCTCTGGCCTCATTCTGCAGGACCAGGGGGCTTCCCTCTTTCCATGCCAGGGCATTTCACTTTTGAACAAATCTTATTCATCAGAGAATTTTCCTTTATTTTAACCCTCAAAGGATTTCCCTTGCAATCTTCAGACATTGATCCCAGTCTTAGCCCAGGGCCAGACTGTCAAATTCCAGAAAACCCTCACCCTTTCTGATAAATCTTTCCAGACAGCAATCATTCAGGACTCCTCCTGAGGTTTTCCTCTTTGGGCTAAATCATGGCTCCTGAAATTCCTGCAACAGTTTCCCACAGGATAGAGTCACTCAATTTTTGTCTTGGACCCTTTTAAAGACACGGAATTCAGGCGAGGTTTGGCCAGGGTTAAAATAAAGGCCCACCCTTGATAGGAGAATTCTAACTCATGAATGCACTCTAAGAGTTGATGCTTGTCATGTGATACTGCAAGTTCCCACTGAACTTCCTGGGGATAAAACTCATGAGACTTTTCCCATGGACATCTGTTAAGCCAGTCATCTCCAGTCAATTGAATGATTTTAACCTAAGATCTGGGATTCCCTGATGACTCAGATGGTAAAGGATCCACCTGCAATGCAGGAGACCCTGGTTCGATCCCTGGATTGTGAAGATACCCTGAAGGAGGCCATGGCAATCTGCTCCAGTATTTTTGCCTGGAGAATCCCCATGGACAGAAAAGCCTGGCGGGCTGCAGTCCATGGGGTGGCAAAGATTTGGACACAGTTAAGCAACTAAGCACAAACAAGAGCACAACCTAAGATCTAATGTTCATTTCTTATAAAATTTTATCCTTTTTGTCTCAGTCCATCGATCTACCATGTGGACTTCTTTTAGAAATATTGATTCAGATTGTAGCATTTATGTAAGAGTAGTAGAATTTATCCTCAAATTTATGTAATCTACATACATCCAAATGGGTGTCCTCTATTTGCAATCAAATTATTAAGAAAAGCGAAGGCAACACTGACAAGCTCAGATGAATAGTCCTGAACTCAGTGTTAGAGACCTTTCAATGCTGTGTTAATACAAGAAAAATAGATTTCAGGATGCTGAGAACTCACTCCTGCTTTCCAGCCCAGAGACACCTCACATAAAAGAATACTGTACTATTAGACAGAAGGAAGTATTTTTATGTTTTTCTTTAGTTGATTTTGGATAGGGGTGGTCAGTACTGGTTTTATACTATGCAAACATAAGATTCTAAGGATGTAGCAGAAGCAATGGCCCTTTAACCTAGCTTAGGCATTAAGTAGTGGGTCTCTGAGCTTTAAAGATTATGTTTTATTAAAACAGCCTTCTTGCCAAAATCCGATATGCTTCTTTCTAAGATAGATTCCCAAACCAAAGCTTATCCAATCGATATGACAATAAAAGGCTCATCAAAACATTATGCCTGCATTTTCCCAGATTTCTCCAAACCTTTCCCTAAGAGGTGCTATGTTTTCATTTCCCAAGGAAAAAGAGAACCACTCTATAAATTATTTTCAGAAACTACTATGAATTCCACATCCAAAGTTCTTGCAATCATATTTGAATGTTCAGTTAAGGCAGTTCTCAGGGTGGAAGCCTCCCAGGCTGAATGCAGAAACCCCTTCTGGCAAAGTCGTGTGAAAAATGTCTCAATCAGATGCTTTTTCTAAGCCATTCCCAAGCTTCATGTCAAACAGAGGCTGAGTGTGAGCTGAAAGATGGCTGGATAATAGCATGAGAATAAATAAGTCACTTATTTCAGGTTTCTAATGGAAAAGAATTTTCACTGAAAAAGAAATGCACAGATAACTTCAGGTTTTGAACGAGTCCAATCATGGGGTGAAGACCCAAAGGGAAACAAACCCAAGTAATTTTGTTATTTTGGGAGGTCAAGTCCATTGAAATATTAATCCCTTTCCTATAACCACCTATTACAAATAATAAGTTGGATCATAGCTTACCTTGCCACATTTCAGTTTTATCAAGGGAACTTTACTTCTTTCTACACAGCTTACCTTTTTCCCTTTCCAAACCCTGCTCAATTTATCAACTGATACTGATACTGTGTGATTAGATTGACTGATTAGTCAATCTAATCACACAGACCACAGCCTTGTCTAACTCAATGAAACTAAGCCATGCCATGTGGGGCCACCCAAGACGGGTGGGACACGGTGGAGAGGTCTGACAGAATGTGGTCCACTGGAGAAGGGAATGGTAAACCACTTCAGTATTCTTGCCTTGAGAACCCCATGAACAGTATGAAAAGGCAAAATGATAGGCTACTGAAAGAGGAACTCCCCAGGTCAGTAGGTGCCCAATATGCTACTGGAGATCAGTGGAGAAATAACTCCAGAAAGAATGAAGGGATGGAGCCAAAGCAAAAACAATACCCAGTTGTGGATGTGACTGGTGATAGAAGCAAGGTCCAATGCTGTAAAGAGCAATATTGCATCAGATCAGATCAGTCGCTCAGTCGTGTCCGACTCTGCAACCCCATGAATCGCAGCACGCCAGGCCTCCCTGTCCATCACCAACTCCCGGAGTTCACTCAGACTCACATCCATCGAGTCAGTGATGCCATCCAGTCCTCTAATCCTCTGTCGTCCCCTTCGCCTCTTGCCCCCAATCCCTCCCAGCATCAGAATCTTTTCCAATGAGTCAACTCTTCACATGAGGTGGCCAAAGTACTGGAGTTTCAGCTTTAGCATCATTCCTTCCAAAGAAATCCCAGGGCTGATCTCCTTTAGAATGGACTGGTTGGATCTCCTTGCAGTCCAAGGGACTCTCAAGAGTCTTCTCCAACACCACTGTTCAAAATCATCAGTTCTTTGGTGCTCAGCCTTTTATTGCATAGGAACCTGGAGTGTCAGGTCCATGAATCAAGGCAAATTGGAAGTGGTCAAACAGGAGTTGGTAAGAGTGAATGCCGACATTCTAGGAATCAGCAAACTAAAATGGACTGGAATGGGTGAATTTAACTCAGATGACCATTATATCTACTACTGTGGGCAGGAATCCCTTAGAAGAAATGGAGTAGCCATCATGGTCAAAAAAAGAGTCTGAAATGCAGTACTTGGATGCAATCTCAAAAATGACAGAATGATCTCTGTTCGTTTCCAAGGCAAACCATTCAATGTCACAGTAATCCAAGTCTCTGCCCCAACCAGTAACGCTGAAGAAGCTGAAGTTGAATGGTTCTATGAAGACCTACAAGATATTTTAGAATTAACACCCAAAAAAGATGTCCTTTTCATTATAGGGGACTGGAATGCAAAAGTAGGAAGTCAAGAAACACCTGGGGTAACAGGCAAATTTGGATGGAATGAAGCAGGGCAAAGGCTAGTAGAGTTTTGCCAAGAGAACGCACTGGTCATAGCAAACACCCTCTTCCAACAACACAAGAGAAGACTCTACACATGGACATCACCAGATGGTCAACACCAAAATCAGAATGATTATATTCTTTGCAGCCAAAGATGGAGAAGCTCTATAAGCAAAAACAAGACTGGGAGCTGACTGTGGCTCAGATCATGAACTCCTTATTGCCAAATTGAGACTTCAATTGAAGAAAGTGGGGAAAACCACTAGACCATTCAGGTATGACTTAAATCCAATCCCTTATTATTATACAGGAGAACTGAGAAATAGGTTTAAGGGACTAGATCTGATAGACAGAGTGCCTGATGAACGATGGATGGAGGTGGTTCATGACATTGTACAGTAGACAGGGATCAAGACCATCCCCATGGAAAAGAAATGCAAAAAAGCAAAATGGCTGTCTGGGGAGGCCTTACAAATAGCTGTGAAAAGAAGAGAAGCGAAAAGCAAAGGAGAAAAGGAAAGATATAAGCATCTGAATGCACAGTTCCAAAGAATAGCAAGGAAAGATAAGAAAGCCTTCCTCAGAGATCAATGCAAAGAAATAGAGGAAAACAACAGAATGAGAAAAACTAGAGATCTCTTCAAGAAAATTAGAGATACCAAGGGGACATTTCATGCAAAGATGAGCTCGATAAAGGACAGAAATGGTATGGACCTAACAGGAGCAGAAGATATTAAGAGGTGGCAGGAAGAACTGTACAAAAAAGATCTTCATGACCCAGATAATCACGATGGTGTGATCACTCACCTAGAGACAGACATCCTGGAATGTGAAGTCAAGTGGGCCTTAGAAAGCATCACTACGAACAAAACTAGTGGAGGTGATGGAATGAACCATTTCAAATCCTAAAAGATGATGCTCTGAAAGTGCTGCACTCAACATGCCAGCAAATCTGGAAAACTCAGCAGTGGTCACAGGACTGGAAAAGGTCAGTTTTCATTCCAATCCCAAAGAAAGGCAACGCCAAAGAATGCTCAAACTACCACACAATTGCACTCATCTTACATGCTAGTAAAGTAATGCTCAAAATTCTCCAAGCCAGGCTTCAGCAATACATGAACTGGCAGAGGAACCAGAGATCCAATTGCCAACATCTGCTGGATAATTCAAAAAGCAAGAGAGTTCCAGAAAAACATCTATTTCTGCTTTTTGACTATGCCAAAGCCTTTGACTGTGTGGATCACAAGAAACTGTGGGAAATTCTGAAAGAGATGGGAATATTAGATCACCTGACCTGCCTCTTGAGAAACCTATGTGCAGGTCAGGAAGCAACAGTCAGAACTGGACATGGAACAACAGACTGGTTCCAAATAGGAAAAGGAGTACGTCAAGGCTATATATTGTCACCCTGCTTATTTAACTTCTATGCAGAGTGCATCATGAGAAATGCTGGGCTGGAAGAAGCACAAGCTGGAATCAAGATTGCCGGGAGAAATATCAATAACTTCAGATATGCAGATGACACCACCCTTATGGCAGAAAGTGAAGAGGAACTAAAAAGCCTCTTGATGAAAGTGAAAGAGGAGAGTGAAGAAGTTGGCTTAAAGCTCAACATTCAGAAAACGAAAATCATGGCATCTGGTCCCATCACTTCATGGGAAATAGATGGGGAAACAGTGGAAACAGTGTCAGACTTCATTTTGGGGGGCTCCAACATAACTGCAGATGGTGATTGCAGCCATGAAATTAAAAGACGCTTACTCCTTGGAAGGAAAGTTATGACCAGCCTAGATAGCATATTAAGAAGCAGAGACATTACTTTATGAACAAAGGTCCGTCTAGTCAAGGCTATGGTTTTTCCTGTGGTCATGTGAGGATGTGAGAGTTCGACTGTGAAGAAAGCTGAGCACCAAAGAATTGATGCTTTTAAACTGTGGTGTTGGAGAAGACTCTTGAGCGTCCCTTGGACTGCAAGGAAATCCAACCAATCCATTCTAAAGGAGATAAGTCCTGGGTGTTCTTTGGAAGGAATGATGCTAAAGCTGAAACTCCAGTACTTTGGCCACCTCATGCAAAGAGTTTACTCACTGGAAAAGACCCTGAGGCTGGGAGGGATTGGGGGCAGGAGGAGAAGGGGACGACAGCGGATGAGATGGCTGGATGGCATCACTGACTCGATGGACATGAGTTTGAGTGAACTCCGGGAGATGGTGATGGACATGGAGGCCTGGCGTGCTGCGATTCATGGGGTCGCAAAGAGTCAGACACGACTGAGCGACTGAGCTGAACTGAAGTGAACTGATTGATACTGATACTCTTCTCACTCATTTTGTGACAACTCTTCTGGTAAAATCTTACTTCCCTCTTCTAGTTGTAATACCCAGTGTCTTCCCACACAATGTCACCAAATCCATTCCTCACACTATCTCCTCATCCATCCCCTCCTTTGTTTCCCTGTTACTTTCTATTGGGCTTCCCTGATGCAGAATCCGCCTGCAAAGACACAGGAGACACAGGCTTGATCCCTGGGTCAGGAAGATCCCCAGAGGATGGAGTGCATGGCAACCCACTGGAGTGCATGGCAACCCACGCCAGTATTCTTGCCTATCGAATCCCATGGGCAGGGGAGTCTGGCAGGGTACAGTCCAAAGGGTCACAAAGAGCCAGCCATGACTAAACAACAAAGTGCCTCCTGTCGGGATGACATATAACGAGTCCATCCGGCTTTCGGGTTGCTCTTTCTTTTGATATCCAGATATAGTTCTTAGAACTGCAGAAGGGCCAGCCCAATATTTCAGAAAATCAGCTACAGGATGCTTCCCCTGGGGGAGAGCCCGTCACCTCTCTCCTCAAACCCCTGGTCCAGAATCCTCCCAATCAGCCCTGACCCTCTTGTCCACTCTTTACAACCCTTTATCCTTTGCACACTCGCTGTTCTTGCCTCTTCTCTCCAGTCGCTGTCAACAGAAGTCCATGTTGCATGGACTAATGCTGAAGGTGTGGAAAACTTGGAAAGGAATTATACAGTACATCATAAAGTCTAACTCGGGCGTCACTGCTGCTAATGTCCATTCGTAAGGAATCCTTACCTGGCCAAGTTCCTGGGCATACCCTCAGAATGGAGTCCCAGCTACCACTTCCTCTCTTCCTCACCCACCAAAAGAAAACTCAATCTTCCTCAGTATTATGAAAAAGAAAACAACCCACCAAAACACTACAGTAATTCAGCCATCTTGAAGTACAGGTATGCCTGTAGTCAGGTTTTTTAGTATCATTTTTTTTTAATTTAGTAAAAAGTTTTAATGACATAAAAATGCAAAAAGAAATAATGATATAAAAATGCAAAATTACTGGAGCATTATTTATTAAAAGTCAGAGTATGTCAATATGATGTAATAGCATTCAGTTCCTTAAGGTTATTGTGCTACCTCTAAAAGGAGCAGCCTCTGAGCAGGTATTCGCAGCACCTTTCAGTTTAGGAAAATTGCTTATTATGTAATGTTAGAGAAAACTAGGATCCAAATGCTATACAGAGTGTGATTTCAACTCTGTAAAAAATCTGGAAGAAAGCATGCCAGATTATCAATAGGAGTTACAGGAATATGGGTGTTTGCTATTTTATTGCTTCAGTTTTCTGTGCTTTTTAAGCCCGCTGGATAATCACTGTCTTTTAAGACCATGCAGACCATTGAGATTTGCATGCACCAACACCTGCCTGACAGATGTAAGACTGTTTTCAGGCTGAGGTTTAACCTAATTCAGAGAAAATATCTCATTCCATAAGACTCAGCTCAGACATCACCTGTGAAGCCCTCTGTGCCCACCCATCTTCCTCCCACTGAGCAATTGGTTGCTTCTTCCACCTCCAAACTATAATACTCTGTACAACCCTTTTTAATACTTCTCACATCTGTATCAGTCAGGGTCTGTATCAGCTTATTACAAAGAAGCAGTATGGAAGGAAATCACAAAAGATAGTGCATCCCCAGGGAACAGGGGGGGCTGGTACCAACTCTAGCCTGAAAGGGTAACAGGAAGGAGTGGTTCTCAGAGCCTGGCAAAGGAATGAGAGGAATTCTTGGCAGGAATTGGAACCAGCCTATAGCAAACCCTCAGGAAAGGAGCAAATTCACTCTCTTGGCTTCTTCCAAAAGTCTACTGGTGTTTGTCAAGGGCCAAATCCAGCTGGAAGCCAAGGAGCAAGAAAGCCCTGTAACGTGACCCGTAGAGGGAAGCCTCCCAGGAAGAAAGCAGAGAGAAAGATGGTGAGTGGACCTGGGTGAGTGGACCTGGAGGGATAAACCAAAGATCCAGTACAGTCACACAGTTTTTGATTTACAGGTGCAGCCCCAGTGTCTGTTACCTGAGGTTTCTCTTTCCTTTATATTGCAAAGCATGCAATATTTCAGTGCATGGGCTGAATCTGCAAAGTCCAGACTCCTTCCATTTTCTCTCCAGTGGATTTCAGGGGATGAAGCTTCTCCTGAGCTGGGCCTTACTTCATCCTGCCTGGTTCCTCCATCTGCCCTCCTCTCACTAGACCACTTCCTCCCGTGCTGGACACCACCCTTCTTCCTTCCTCTTTCTCAAAGCAGTATGAATCTGTGGATTATTGTATGTATCAGACATCTCACTGAGGGGTAGGGGACAGAGTGGGTAGTTGCAGCACAGTGTAAGGAACAACGTCAAACCCTTTCGAAACATTCTTTCATAAATATTTATCAGTCATTCTCTACTATGAAGAATTTCTCGTTTGTGCTCACCACCATCTTCCAGGAACCCCATGCCCTCAAGGGCCTTCTCCTTCTCATGAAAAACCTCCAAAACCCTAAACTCTGTAACACTCTTGTCTAAATCTTGAGATATTTTACTGCAATGGTTTTAAAAAGTCAAATTGGATTACTTTCTAAATAAAAAGTTTTATTGGAACCAGGACCAGAATTAGGGTGAGGAAAATGAGATAAGATTATACACTTGCAGGATCAGATTCTCTCTTCCTTTAAAATTTGCACCCTTTGTTCATCATGGACTTTTTTATTTTTTAAGTGTTACATTCTAATAGTATTTATCTTGATCACTAAGTTTTTTGGCATCCCCTTCTTTCTGCATCTAAGGCAAATGTTTCACATCCCTTTGTCCTGACCTTGCCAGTTCAGAAGAAGAGGGAAGGGCTCATCTTTCCACATTAAACATGCCCATTAAAGTGCTTTTCCAAACCAAAAGCTAACTCTTTTCCAAACAGAATTTTGAAAACTGCCAGTCAGTGTGTGTGTGTGTGTGTGTGTGTGTGTGTGTGTGTTTTGGCCACGCCACGCAGCATGTGAGATCTTAGTTCTCCACCAAGGACCGAACTTGTAAAACAAGGTTGTATTAGAAGCTCAGTGTCTTAACCACTAGACCACCAGGGAAGTCCCCAAACTTCTGCCAAATTTGAGAATAATTTTTTCCTGCTATCCCTCCCCATTAGACCATGAGATCCTCCAAGAAAGAAAATGATAGAAAATGCTGCTTTCCTGTTTCTGTATCCCAAGTGCCTATATTAATAGATGAATTATAAATATTTACTAAATATAGGACCTAGGGCAAAAATTTGTAAGTTAGGTCAGCTTGTTACTTGTTGAATCTATTCAGAGCTTTTCTTTTCCATGCTGAAATGAAAAATCTTAGAAAACTAGCTGGCAAAGTTTTAAAGAGCCTTCAATCTAATCTTTTCATTTCACACATTAGGAGACAGAGGCTTATTTCCATGGTTATATTTGCAAGCAATTAGCCCATGATTTACCAAGAGTCACTAGCATTTCCTACTGTCAGAGTGTCACCCTACCTGAATAATTTTGACAGCCTCCCAGTGGGAAGACAGGAGTAAAAATTTCCAGGAGTTCAGGAAGCCCCCCACCACCATTATAACACTATTATTTCTCCTAATAGAAACCTAAGTACGGGCACGGAAAGTGAAGCTCATCATGTGAGCACACACACGAGATGGGAAATGGGAAAATTCCTGCCACAACCTAGTGACCTGAGTCAGAACCAGAGTTTGAGACACAGAAATACAAACATTAAACAAAACTGTTCTATCCAAGCCAGAATCTGTGTTTGCCTGAGGTAAAGGCATGCATGTAAGAGCTACAGAGAGAAGGACACCGGTGCTAAGGAAAGTTTGCTTCTTTACAATGAACTCATTGTGTCAAACTGCTGAGGCACCCAGCAAGCTGACAAGGGTCCCTTCACCCCTGTGCCCAGGACAGGCTGGCCAAAGGACATCTAGGGTGACAAGCCGCAAACAGTCAGCACTAATCTCTTATCCCAGAATAGCCCAAAGAACCCGTCCAACCTGACTGGCTGCCCTTCACAAACGCCTTTGGAATTCTTTGTTCAGTCTTGCTTGGTTTACACTGGACTGTCTCTCCTGGGACATCTCTGGTGACCTGATCTCCGGCCACGACAACATCCCCCAAGAGATCCACCAGTCCCCAGATTTGCCCAGCAGGCGACACTAATAAGATCCAATGAGAAGCAATGCATTCAAAACAGACGAGAAATGCATTCACACACAAGTCAGAGTTGCCACAGTCTCTTCTTCCTCACCACATTCCCCAGGCAGAAAAGAGGTCAAACCGACCTTGAAGGAGAAACGGCCTTTTTTGATCAGTTACCATGGCAACACCAGCCTTGTCTCCCTAGGGCACCTGCCCCTGGGGCTTGCACCTGCCAGCTGGTAGCCAGAGTGGCCCAGCAGCCTTAGTTCCCTGACACTGGGCTCATTTCACCAACAAAGGTGGCGGCAGTGCCAGTTGGCTTCATGCTATGGATACCTGCCCACTAAGCATTGGCCTGGACATCGGGGACTTTCACAAAGGCCAGCCAACAGCTGGCAGGCAGGCACCACCAGGTCACTGTCATTCTGGGCTGAATTGGAGACAAAGGCTCTGTCTGTAGCATGGTATCACCCCCGCCCCCCACCCCGCCGCCAACCCCCTGCCCCCGGTGTTTTATTTTCAGCTCCACGTCCTTTCCTATGGGAGGACAATGTGGCTGAAGACGCCTTTCTTGGCTTTTTGTTCCTTTAGCATTAACCTGCCTGTGTATGCTGCTAAGGAAAAGCTCCCCTGTCCCATGTCTCATTTTACTGCAAATCAGAAAGTCACCCTCAGCCAGTGGTTCAGATTTGGAGCTGGTAACCCGAAGCCGCATCAGACTTCCCCACCCTGGCTCCATACCAAGGCCTCGGAGGATTTCTTGTCACATGAGGTTAGTGGAGTTTCACATCCTCTAAAGCAAATCTCTGTTGAAACTCTCGAGTCTCACATGGCTTCAGCTCAAAACAACCACCCCACTCAGCTGCTCCCGAACTGTTTCAAGCATCAAATCAAGAGACTTGGGTTCTTGTTCAGCTTAGTCTACATAACCCTGAGCCATCACTGGTCCTCTATCACTTCATATGGAAAATTAAGGGCCAATACAGCTGTCATTAGGGTCCTTTTCAACTATTTCCTAAAAAAAAAACCTTCATTTTCCCTTTTTCCCTACTACTTTCTAAATATATTGTTAACCTGATTCTCTGAAAATGTGAAAATGAATAGAGATTATTTTAGTTTAAAAAATAAATGGATATACATAACAATATGAATGAATTTCAAAATTTCAATGAAAGAAGTCTCACGAAAAGTTCTAGAATAAACTCAACTACTGTACGGTAAAAAGAAATAGAGGAAAGCGGTAGCCTCTGGGAGTGAGGTGGGAGCAGGGACTCCCTGGAGAGAGGCCTGAGGAACTTTCTGAGGTGAAGACTATATTTTATATCTGGATAAGGGTTTGGGTCACACAGGTGAAAGCCTTTGTCAAAACTCATAGAATGCTCTTCTTGAGACAGATTGATAGAGGGATGAAGAGATAGGTAATAAAATAATTCTAACAAAATGTTCATTGTAGAATTTAAGTGGGCATATAGGTGTTCACGGTGTAATTCATTCACTTTTCTGTATATTTCAAAATCTTCACAATAAAATATTGGGGGTAGGGGAATATGCTATAACAAATTACAAAATTCCCTTCCCACCCACTCTCTCCCTCTTTCTTGACTGTCTTCTTTTTTCCCACAAACTGAGCCAGTGGAAATGGCAGTATTTACTGACCTGAGTGGACAATTCAACAGAGCTCTGTGATGAGTAATTCTTTTATCACTGCCCATGGCCTTCAAGGAAGGGGGACACAAGTTCTGCACATCCAGAGCCCTTCCTTCCACCTCACCTTCCAGAGCACAATGATCAGAAATGGGTTTCCTGTGAGGCTGGCTACCCGCCCACATCAGGGGTTGGTCTCTCTTTACCCCGCATGAATCTCTGTTCTGATTTTCAACATCCTAACAGCCTTAGAATGAATACATGGCAATTATGACATTTAATTCCAAATGAAATGGGAACATAACATTTTTAGAATCACTCTGGAGGTATGTCAATTACCAAGAGACAAATTACAAACACATCTTTTACTGGACTCACTATGCTGCTACCCTACCATAAATGGAAATATCATAAATATGTTCCTGAAACACTGACTTTCTTGACCACTTCCCTTTAAGACTCTCAAAACACATTCTTCTTTGTTCCTTCTCAACTTGATTTCTTCTCCCTGAAAATCTTTAAGCCAGACCCACACAAAAGAGCTTATGTTACTAATGTCTTTGCAGACACCATCGGAGACCTAATTCACAGCTAATTTCTTTGAGGGGAAGAAATTAAAGAAAATAAAAAAAATACTAAGAATACAGAGTAAATATACTTCCTCAGGGTAGAATTCATGATTTTTGTCTATTATTCTCATTGGCAAGTTAATAAAATCTGACAGAAATACACATTTATTGAGTATCAGATATGGTCAAGGCCTTGAGTTACCCAAGGGATTAGTTTCTTCACTCCAAACCAGTGTATAGTCTAATCCAGTGGAGGATTTCAAATATAAGCTTATACAAAGCCGAACAGTAAAATACTCAGATACTTATTCCATGCAGCAGTGGAAAAGGTGTCCAAACTGCATAAACAATGAACCAAGGACTGGATGGTGGGAACTCTGGGAATTTAAGAAAGGACCTAACACCTCTGACAGGAGTGGAGGTCAGAGGTCTTACTTATAAGAATTGGATTTCAGCTATGTCTGGAAGAATAGGTAGGATTTGGGAAATGCAAGAAGGGGAAAGACCACCTTGGGAAGGTAAGATTGGTAATTAAAGGGACACGTCTGTTCTCAGTACTTGAAATCCAAAGCATCATTCCATTTATTTACTTTAAATAAACAAGTAAAGCCATAATATGTCAGATATTGATAAGTGCCATGGACAGGAGGTGTTGACTGAAGGGGTAAGGAGGGTGGTTGCTATGTTTTATATTTAAGATGGTCTTGCTGATAACCTGGGATGAAAGAAATGAGAAGGCAAGTTTTGTTTGTATCTGGAGGAAGCACTTTTCAAGCAGAGAGTCAATAGTGCAAAGACATAAGCAGGAAGAGGATCTACTTGAAACAGCAAGAAAACCAGTGTGGCTACAACAGAATGGGTGCAGGTACAGTGGAAGGGGATGGTGTGTGAAAGTGGTTGGTGCCAATCACGTGAGGTCTTTTAGAGCAATGGAGGGGCTCTGCTTTGTATGGAAGGTGAGATGTCAAGATGTGGAAGGTATGGAACAGAGGAGTGACAGGATCTGACTTCCATTTAAAAGAATCACACGACGTACATGCTGAAAAACAATTGTAGTCTCTTATTGGCTATGACAGTAATCCATGTGAGAGATGATCATGGCTTGAACTATGATGGTAGTGGTCGAGATGGTAAGAAGGAGGAAGATTCTTAGAGGTTCAAGCCATGGGACTTCTTGGTGAATTGGACATGGGGTATGAGGAAAAGAGAAGAATCCATGACTTCGAGCTTTTCCTCTTGAGCAGCTCTTGGGAAGAATTGCTTTTTGCTAAAATGAGAAAGACTATGGGAACAGTGGTTATGGTTTGCAGGGGAGGGGATCATGAATCATGAGTTTAATACCAACTTGTTAGAGTGGAGATGCTTTTTAGGTACCCAATTAATAGATACATCATATTACAGACATCCTATTAGAGATGTGTCTTAAGTATGCAGTTGAATATACAATAGAATTCAGAGCTAAAATCCAGCCTGGAGATCCAAATGTTGATGTTGTTAGCATCTGGATGATATTGAAAGCCAAGAGATCAAATGAGATCATACTGAAGGTGGATAAAAAAATAAAAGAGGAGCCTTGAAACACTTCAGTGTTTGGAGGTCTGTGAGATGAGGAGGAACCAGCAAAGAAAGAGGAGGAAGGGACCAACAGAGATACAAAGATCAGAGACCAGTACCCCAAGTTAGGTGAGCTGTCAGCGTATCCAAAGCTGCTGGCTCTGGATGCAAAATGAATATAATAGGCAAAGCAAAAAGTAGCTACCTGTGTCTCCTGCTGTGACATCTACATGCATGCGTGCTCAGTAGTTCAGTTGTGGCTGACTCTTTGCAGCCTGTGGACTGTAGCCCTCCAGGCTCCTCTGTCCTGGGGATTCTCCAGGCAAGAATACTGGAGTGGGTTGCCATTTCCTTCTCCAGGGGATCTTCCAACCCAGGAATCAAACCTACATCTTCTGTGTCCCTATTACATCCACAGCCTCCTGTTAATAGTAATAACAGAAGAATAGTAATAATTAAGAACTACCACCTATTGAGTGTCAATCAAATTCCAAGGATTGTGCTTTGGCAAACCTTGCTTGCCAACTCTGATAGATAGATAGTAGCTGCTGCTGCTGCTGCTAAGTCGATTCAGTCGTGTCCGACTCTGTGCGACCCCAGAGACAGCAGCCCACCAGGCTACCCCGTCCCTGGGATTCTCCAGGCAAGAACACTGGAGTGGATTGCCATTTCCTTCTCCAGTGCATGAAAGTGAAAAGTGAAAGGGAAGTCGCTCAGTCGGGTCCGACTCTTAGCGACCCCATGGACTGCAGCCTACCAGGCTCCTCCGTCCATGGGATTTTCCAGGCAAGAGTACTGGAGTGGGGTGCCATTGCCTTCTCCTGATAGTAGCTACTTAGGTCATTGTGTTGAGGAGTCTGAGACTGCTTCTTAGCTTAAAGTAAAGGATTGAGTTGCAGGACTTCTCTGGTGGTCCAGAGGTTAAGAATCCACCTTGTCATGCAGGGGACAGGGGTTTGATCCCTGGTCAGGGAGATAAGATCCCACATAAGATCCCACATTCCAGATAAGATGCCACAGAGCAACCAAGCCTGTGCGCCACAACTCCTGAACCCGTGCACTCTGGAGCCTGTGTGCCACAACTAGAGAACCTGTGTGCTGCAATGAAAGATCCCACATGACATTAAAAACAAAAAAGATTCCTGCCATGGACATTGAAGAACTGGCCTCCTATTTGCCAGTTATTCATGATCCCTGTAATAAGACTTTACATACATTTTCTATAGGGTCCACAACCCTTCAGTGGTGCTGTAATGAACACCATGTTACAAAGGCAGGAACTTAGTTCAGAAAAGTTTATTGCTTGCCCTGAGTTGGCACAGCTAGATATGGCAAAGGGGAGACCTGGCCCAGGTCAGCTGGCCTTTGTCCCATGCCGCACTTTCCCTCCCCATAAGAAAAGAGCACAGAATTTCAGATTCCCTCAGGTACACCCCTTCTAATTGAAACCTATGCCACAGAAAGCATATAATGAAAGGTATAAACTTCAAAAGTAATGGTTCCTTCATGCTTATATAGAATATGGTCCAGCTGGCCCCATAAACTGATTTAGAGAGAGATGTTTGCAAATTTAAGTACAAAAGAAAAAGGAACAAAACATGACACAGGAGTAGTCAAAGTGATTTTAGCAGAAGTTTTTTTCAATCTAGGGCAGTTGAAGATGACACAAGTAAGAGCAATCATTAAAAATATGACTATTATTTTGTCTTCATCATTCCCATAGCAACCTAGTAGTATTGCCTGCCAAAAAATAACTCAGTAGGCACCAAGAATTCTCAGCTTCTCTTTTAGCACCAAGCCCTTCCCACAGTCATTTATATTAACATTTGCAAAAGATTTATTTCCCTTTGATTCAAATAATTCCACATTCCCAAGAATATCTGGACTGGAGCATGGCCAGTTGCCTGCAGGGCCTGCAGCCGTCTCCCTGGTCCTGGGTAGCTCCCCGGGTGTGCATGAATGGCTCATTGTTAAAGACAAACCCACTGCAGAAAACACAAAACACAGAAGAGGAATCAGTCTCCTGTTCTGAGGACTAGTCTGGATTTTGAGCAATGAAACTGAGTGGGCGTGGCAAGCACCTAAGGCTGTTGTGCGTCAGTGATAGATGCCTCTCAGCAGGCCTAGGGCTCCTCTGAGATGCTGCCCCAGGTCACCATCAACAACTCATCCAGGAGATTCTGAAGCCAGATCCTTCCATGTAGCCATGCAGAAGGCTAGAGCAGACACAAAACTGAAAGTCATCTTCATCACCCCTCGAAATCTGTTAAGCACCAACTATAAGCAGGAGGAAACACTATTCAGAGAAAATGGAATGGAGGTCATCTTCCAATGGTGTATATGGCTTGACCTACTGACCAAAAATCCAAGCCAAGTATGACCTTTAGACTCTTACATGATGGAGACTAGGAACCCATATTTTGCTCTGATTTTTGCTATTAGCTTTCTGCATATATTGTTTTCTCTCTCCCAGCTAATAGCACACTTTGGGGAAAGATCCAACTGCCCACTTCAAAGTCTCTTAAAATAGAAGATTAAAAAGTGCTATAATTTTAGCATTTCTTGGAATTGATCAACCTTTCACTAAATTCAATTGCAGACTGGGTTAACTGCTTTCCTGATGTAAACTTTCTACATTTAGACCATGTTTATTATTTCAGAGATATATTGAAAAATGCCACAAGTAATGCTTGATGAGTATAATTTAGTAACTACATGCCTATAGTTCAGATATGGCTATTTTCAAAAAGTTACACTTTCTGATACATATTTAGACTTTTTACTGTCTTTATTTGAGCCATTTCTTTTTTAAATTCACTTATTTTTAATTTTAGGATAATTGCTTTACAATATTGTGTTAGTTTCTACCATACATCAACATGAATCCAGCCTTAGGTATACATATGTTCCTTCCCTCCTCCTGATTCTCTATCCCACATCCCCCCGCCTCCTGCCATCCCACCCTCTTAGGTTGTCACAGAGCACCAGGCTAAGCTTCCTGTGTTATATAGAAGCTTCCCATTAGCTATCTATTTTAAATATGGTAATGCATATATTTCAATCCTACTTTCTCAATTTGTCCCATCCTCTCCTGCCCCTGCTGTGTCCATAAGTCTGTGGTGTATGTCTGAATCTCTATCCTTGCCTTGCAAATCAGTTCATCAATTCTACATATATGCATTAATATACTATATTTGTTTTTCTCTTTCTGACTTACCTCACTCTATAATAGCCTCTAGGTTCATCCACCTCATTAAAACTGAAGACTACCATATTTCAAGATAAAATTTTCATATCACATTACTTCTCCCAGCTCTCAAAAACCCACCAAAACATATCAGGGAAAAGCAATGAAGTGATCCAGAAACAATAGACTAATTCAGCTATGGTCATAATTCATTTATCTGCAAAAACAATAGCTATATCTGCTCAAGTGAACAACATATCTGACTTTATGCCTTGGAGAAAAATAAACCTAACTTGTTAAAACATGCCTCTCTCTTTCAACTACCCTACTTAACATTCTGCAAATAAGGCAAAAAAAAAAAAAAAGACAAGCTATATGGAGTCTAAACTTCTACCCTGTGGACATATCTCCATCTTCACTGAGGCCATTAATATATTAAAAACACTGATGAAGGGCTGGTTGTTGGGTAAAGTCATTTTTCCCTTGACATTTATTATCAGTAGAAAAGTTTTTCTGTTTTAATACCCACATTCTGGCATATAATTACTGTAATAAAGTCTATTTCACTCTGGGTGACTGCTGCCAGTATTATGAAATCATGGCAATGGTTGTAAAAATAAGGGAGGTCACAACCTTTCCACACACACACACACCCACTCTGCAGCTGATATTAAATAGCTTTGGTGGGAAAATGCAGACCTTTAAACTTTCTCTACCAAACTCAATGCATTCTGTATTTAACTTCTTCTTTAAAATGGTTTGTGTTATAAGAATTCAAAAACTGTGTATGGCCATGGGGGGGAGAAAAAGAAGAAGAAGAAACTTACACTTAATTAGTTACTAAGTCCAACTTGGATATAGAACAATAACAACCATTTCTTTGTGCTAACTATTTTTAATGATATGCATTACATGCATCGGCCTGTCTATTGCTCCGACTGTTCCAGCCTCAATCCAGGTTTGCTAGTACGTTGTTGGCAAAGGACAGCATTGGGAAAAGTATCCATTTCGATGTTTTGCATTTTGATAGAGATAATAATGCCTAACAGCATGAATTCCCTCTAAATCCCTAAACCACCACCATGGCTTCCTGACAACGAGACAGTCAACCTCAAAGTACATCAGACACTGTACAAACATCCTCCTTACACCCCCAGCAGTACTCAGTATTTTGATTCACCCTCTCTGGGCTTAACCTGCTCAAATATTTTAATCCAATTGCTTTCAACTATTCTCTTACGTAACTGTTGGATGTAATTTCTCAATTCAAGTCAAGCTAATTCAGAATCATAATAAGGACAGATAGGCCCAGAAAGAGTATCTTGTGCATTTAAAAAAATTTTTCCATATGGAATAGGGATTTCTTTAGGGAGGATCTAAGGAAACACTGATTTTAAAAGTAGAGTTTTCGCTTTCCAAATTCAAATAACCTTGAGTAAAGATACTGCTTGGGAGATCAGAAGATCAGGATCTCTCTTTGCTCTTGGAATGGGAAATCCCTAGAAACCATTGTCTTTCAAAGCAACAAAGAGAATATGGATGCAAATAGAATGTTGGAGAACAGTTGTGTTAGACCAACAAGAGAGCACCAACAGAGTACCATACAGAGAAAGCCAACCCTGGGACGGCCACTTACCCTGCTTCGATCAGAATTCTGCTGTCATCTGCTTTATTTCCTGGACTTATGTGTCAGGTTTTGTTTAGGGAGGAAGTGAAGTGAAGTGAAGTGAATCCTCTCAGTCATGTCCTACTCTTTGTGACCCCGTGGACTATAGCCCACCAGCCTCCTCCATCAATGGGATTCTCCAGGCAAGAATACTGGAGTGAGTTGCCATTTCCTCCTCCAGGGGATCTTCCCGACCCAGGGATCAAACCCAGGTCTCCCGCATTAGGAAAAGACCTATAATAACCACATTGGAAAACAGTTTGAGGCATGCATACCCTTTGACCAGCAATTCTGCTCCTAGATAAGTCTCCTGGAGAAATCTGTACCTATGTGCCCAGACTGCATGTCTAGGAATGTTCACAGCACTACTGGAACGTTCACAGCACATACAGAGTCATAATGGCTCCAAACCAGAAGCAACTCGTGTCCATCCTTAGGACAATGGATTGATACATTGTGGTGAATTCGTACAATGGAAAACCATACAGCAGTAGAAATTAATAAGCCAGAAATTTGTGCCAAAACCTGGATGAAACTTGCAAACATAAGGCTGTATGAAAAAGGCAAGACACACAAAAAAAACCACATAGAATTATTCCATTCATGTAAAATTTTTAAACCAACAATATTAATCTATACTGTTTAAAGATGTACATACAGGCAATAAAACTTGCTGCTGCTAAGTCGCTTCAGTCGTGTCCGACTCTGTGCAACCCCATAGACGGCAGCCCACCAGGCTCCCCCATCCCTGGGATTCTCCAGGCAAGAACACTGGAGTGGGTTGCCATTTCCTTCTCCAATGCGTGAAAGTGAAAAGTGAAAGTGAAGTCGCTCAGTCGTGTCTGACTCTTAGCGACCCCATGGACTGCAGCCTACCAGGCTCCTCCACCCATGAGATTTTCCAGGCAAGAGTACTGGAGTGGGGTGCCATCATCTTCTCCGGGCAATAAAACTTAGGAAGAAGCAAATAAATGATTTTCACAAAAGTCTGAAGACTATTTCCTCTGTGGGATGAGATAAAGTTGTAATCACAACTCAAGATGGGAACTACAGGAAACTTCTGGGATGATAATAATGCTTTGTTCCTCATCCTTCAAAATTTTTCTATATGGATATTTTATCTTTTACTTCAAAATTGGAAAAAAAAAAACCACCACTCTTAAAAAAGAGAAGTTTGAAAATTCACTTCTTCATGGCAAAGATAAAGACCTGGAGGTCAGGGAGATTAAGTCAATTGCCCATTTTTTCTGACACCTATCGTGCAGCTCAGTCACAGAACCTCTTCTCCAGTGGTATACATACATTCTGAAGACAGAGGGCCTGTCATTGCCGCATTCATTTCTTCAGTCCAGTTTGCAAACTGATCCACTCCTTTCCCTCCCTCAGCATCTCTCCTTGTGGGTCCACAGCCAACATCCACCTCGAGCCCCCTGGACAGATGTGTACACGATACATGAATTCACAGATAGATACACACACCCCCTGTACCTGTACCCTCTCTTAGGTCTACCAGGAGTGACGATATTTCATATTTAATCTATATTTAATCTATAACCTATATTTAATCTATAACCTATATTTAATCTATAACCTAAAACCTATCATACTTTGCATGTTACAGATGTCTAAAACCAAAATAAAGCTTGTTAACTACTAATATTAAATTTAATGCATCTATAGATACTTTTCAAGTTGTTAGTCATTCAGTTGTATCTGACCCTGTGGGATCCCATGGACTGTAGCCTGCTAGATTCCTTTGTGCATGGAATTCTCCAAGCAAGAAAAGTGGAGTAAATTGCCATTTCCTTTTCCAGGGGATCTTTCCAACCCAGGGATCAAACTTGGGTCTCCTGCACTCCAGGCAGATTCTTTACCGTCCAAGCCACTGCTTTTTAAGCATCCCTCCAATAAACTGTGGGAGGGACAGTACAAGTTGTAGTCTTGCCATTTGAGGATTCTTTTCCTGAACTACTTCAGAGCTGCGCAGAATATACTACTTTCATAGTGGAGTTTAAAAAAAAATCTTTATTATCCCCTTTCTTTCTAAAAAAACAATCAGTTGCTGAAAAAATATTTAGCCAGAAATTTTTTAGAAAGTAAAATTGCGAATTAAGAAATTCTAGGGAAGGCATTGCATACAGATACAAATAATAAGATGATTTTAAAGCTTATGCAGGAGTCTATTACTAAATCTCTCTGAGTCAGTGGTATTATTGGATGTTTTTTCATATTTAAAGATTTATTTTCTTACAGCAGTGGGAGCAGTTTTAGGCTCACAGCAAAACCGAGAGGAAGATGCAGAGATTTTCCATTTACTTCCTGTTCCTACAAAAGCATATCCTTCCCCATTATCAACAACCCCCCCACACACAAGAGTATTCTGTTTGTTACAACTGATATAAACCTCCATTGGCACATTATCACCCAAAGCCCATAGTTTATATTAGGGTCCACTCTTGGTGTTGTACAGTCTACGGGTTTGGACAAGTGTGTAATGACATGTATTCATCATTATAGCATTATCACACAGTCTTTGCAGTGCCCCAAATATCCCTTGTGATCCACCCATTTATCCCTCCCCTTTCCTTTAACCCCTAGTAATCACTGACCTTTTTATAGTCTCCTTAGTTTTGCCTTTTCTAGAATAGTATATAGTTGCAATCAAACAGTACACAGCTCTTTTCAGATTGGTTTCTTTCACTTAGATATATTCGTTTCAATTTCTTTCATGTTTTTTCATGGCTTGATAGCTCATTTCTTTTTAGCACTGAATAATATTCTGTTGACTGGATGTACTTCGGTTTATTCATTCATTTACTGAAGGACATCTTAGTTGCTTCCAAGTTTTGGCACTTATGAATAAAGCTGCTATAAACACCCATATGTAGGTTTTTGTGAGGACATATGTTTTCAAATCATGGAGTTAATGCCAATGAGCACAACTGCTGAATTGTATGGGAAGAGTATGTTTGGTTCAAAAAAAGAAAAAACACCAAACTCTCTTCCAAAGTGACTGTACCATTTTGCATTGAACCAAAAACTTCAGATTTGACAAGGTAAATGTAGAAAAGTGAAGCTTTATCTCATACATGAGGAATTCTAAGATAATTCTCCTAAATACCAGAACTACAGAAGAAGCTAAAAATCCAAGATAGACAATCCCACCAAGCAGAGCAAAAGCACAGAAGGGAAGAACAGGTAAAAACATAGGCAAGAGAAGAAAAATATTACATAAGAAAAACCAAATAAAGGGATTGAGGACTTTCCTCTGAATAAACTTGCTGTCCTTCTCAAAGAAGCCCTATGTAAGTCAGAGTTTTCCAGTCACGGATAAATAAGAAGGAACTATCATTTCAAGAAGAACTGGCCATAGGGGGAAAAAACGCTTTTGTCAGAAAAAAGGCAGTATTTCCAATCTTAAACCTTATCAGTAGAAGGACAATGTAACCAAAGACATCTGAAGAAGTCAAAATCCTCTGTGTGTCATGCTGGTACCATGCCAGTAGCAGATAAAGCAAAACAAGAGGCGTGATTGTTTCTCTTTTTTTCTTTGAAACAACCCCATGCACAAAGATTTGGTTTCCACCTTCAGTAGGATGAACTCATTTAGTTAAGATTCCAGACCATACCACTTCTTGAAAAATAATTCTCAGGAAATTTGTTCCCTGGTTCTCTAGTCTGTGCCTGACAGTTCAATCCCCATGATTTACCATGCTGCTCCAGCCCAACAGCCCATGGTGAGAGCCTCTTGGCTTTGAATTCCTGGGACCCATCACTTGTATGAACTCACTGTCACAGAGCACTGCACAGGGGCTTCAGCCTTCCCCAAGCAGGCATGGTTTGTTTCCCCACCCAGATTCAAATGTCATGAGAGACGGACTTCTTGTGCTTTCTTGCGCATCCCCTACCACAGTGCTGAACTCACCACAGAGGCTCAAACCTTCTCCAGTGGTTCATCACTCCATGCAGTCTTCCCACCTGCAGCTCAAAATCACCAGAATTAAATTCCCTTACAGCACCACCCACCATGGGAGTCATGGCTCCCCCGACCTCTGTTCTTCCAATGCCTTCTCTTTTTGTTTTACTTTAAAAGCAGATGGTGGACAGAAACAAACATCACATCCAGGTCTGTGAGTGTGCATTTTAGGAAAACAGCAGCTCTCAACACAAGGATACAGAGCAAGTCACCACTAAACTTTAACACACTCTGATGGTAACACAGCTCATAAATGGTGATAAGCATCTGGGCAGGATCACTGTGAACAACAAAGCAAATCAAGGAACAGATTGAAGCTTTCATAGTAATTTGGAATTGGACTCTCAAGGCTTTCAGGAGTACTGTTTATTCTGCTCTAATGGGATATGTAGATTCCTGAAAATAATCTGATTTGTCAAAAATTGTGATGTTGAAAAAACTGACTTTGTGGAAGGGGAAGATATGGAGATTAGGATTAAAGTTTCAGTCACAAAAACCAACAGTAGAGAAATTTTACAATTACAAGTAAATATTATTATCTTAACCTAAAATGTATATATCCATTGATTAAAGATGACAACCCACACTCAAATGTTTCATTCCACATACTCAGGAATTTCTCAGTCTTTTCCATGTCCTTTAACTTTTATTTTGAATTCTGTGTGTTGAGCTCCTAGTCCTCAATCAAAGAACAAAGAAATATAAACCAAATGGCAGAACAACTCAACAAGGAGACACACTTCTTGTGTGTGTGGGAAGCAGCATCTTCCCAGGCTGTGCAGGACCATAACTTTTCTCCCCCTTCTTGGGGTCCTAGTCCCTCAATCACCCACTATAATCAAAAGTAGTAGCATAATGCAACAATGCTCCTTGATTAATAAAATACCTCATATCTAATTTCCATTATGAAAACTCCTAATGTAGGAAAAATGGTTGGACTCCAGGTTCAAAATTAAATTGGGGCTTTTCACATCAATCCCTGGCTTCCTGTGGCCACATCCGTGATGTTTCTGCAAGGAGTCTATGGCCATAAAGATAGCCTTGCATGCATGCGTGCTCAGTCTCTTCAGTCAAGTCTGATTCCTTGCAACCCTATGGACTGTAGCCCACCAGGCTCCTCTGTCCATGGGATTCTCCAGGGAAGAATACTAGAGTGGGTTGCCATGCTCTCCTCCAGGGGATCTTCCCAGCCTGGGGATCGAACTCACATCTGCCTGCATCTCCTGAAATGCAGGCAGATTCTTTATCCACCCAGCCACCTGGGAAGCCTGACATTAGCCTTACCCATTCTTAATGAGCCCCTCCAGATTCACTTTTCCCTGGAAATGCAGGAAAAATGGTTATTGCACAATAAACAAAATCCAAAAATCTAGTAGAAAAGGCCAAGTGTGTCTCCTTAAGGTATAGGCACTTCTCCACAACAAGAATGATTTTGGAGGTAAGATTGAAGGCACCTGTAGCCATACCTCCAGGGTAACTCTTCATGTCCTGTGTCTCATTGGGATATGGTTTTTTAAAACAATGTCATCAACAGTGGAAAGTAGCAGATTCCTGAGAAAGGTGGAAATAAATATGTATTAGGGGAAAAAAAGTCATCTGGATTGTCTTCTACAGAATCCACCAAATCCATCCTAGATGAATGGGTGAAGAGTCTCACTTTCATGTCATCTAATTAAGTCCATTAATCCCATCTGGTACTAACATATCAGTCTGAGTTTATTTGGGATTTTGACTAAAAAGCTTATATAAAATTTTGATTAACTCATTCTAAGTTATTGTGATACCCTGGGAAAGTCAAACCTGACTGCTAAGTGCTCTATCTGGATAGTATAATCCATCCCCACACTTTCAAGGAAGAGTTCAAAAGCCCCTTTTCACAGATGAAATAAACAAGACTTTGCTCAAGAACATGTGCCTCGTAAACTTAGTGGAATCAGGATCAAACCCAGACCCTCTGATTCACCCATATAGGCTTAACCACTACCCTACACTGCCTTTCCTGGATAAGCCACAAGAACAAAGGGTAGAAAAGATGATTGGTGATTTGCTGGTGCCCATATCACATCCCCAGGGGCTGGAGGGCTACAGTCCATAGGTTTGCAAAGAGTCAGACATGACTGAAACCACTTAGCACACACACAGCCTTCTTTATGATCCAGCTCTCACATTCATGCGTGACTACTGGAAAAAACCATAGCTTTGACCATACGGACCTTTGTCAGCAAAGTGATGTCTTTGCTTTTTAATACACTGTCTAGTTTTATCATAGCTTTCCTTCCAAGGAGGAGGGAATGGCAAACCACTCCAGTATTCTTGCCATGAGAACCCCTTGAACAGTATGATAAGGCAAAAAAATTTTGTATTAAATTATCCAAAAAGCAGTTCTGGTCCTCATGTTGTCATATGCTGCCCTTTTATACAATCTAGACAAGTCTTGAAGCTTAATTGACAAGTTCTCTTCATCCAAGTAAAACTTTATAAAGCCAAGCCCTTTCTAATTATGTGACTTTAAGGGGCATATCTAGGACCCGATTGGTGACAGTCCCCCTAAATTCCTGAGGGTATGTCTATAGAAGGATCAGTGACAGGATGACGAGAGACAATGTTCATTCAATCCAACCCTGCTGCTGCTGCCACTAAGTCGCTTCAGTCGTGTCCGACTCTGTGTGACCCCATGGATGGCAGCCCACCAGGCTCCCTCATCCCTGGGATTCTCCATGTTTCCACAAATGAGAAAAGCAAATTGCTCAGAGAGTTGTTGGGCTGTGCAGCATGCCCCTCAGGCACTAAGAACTGGAAGAACAGCCCAGTTGCCCACACTGCACTGCCTTCTCCACAAAAAGCCAACCACGGACAAAACCCAGCCTGAAAAATCCTTCCTGGTCCCTGTCTGCTGTTGCTCTAGAATCAGTATGGGATACTGCTTTGTGCAAATATCATAAAGACTCCCATCCTGCCTGTATGAACAGTAATGAAAAAGCCATAGTCCCTCAGAAACATACCATGCAGTCAATGGTATAATCATAGGTAGTAATCATAGGTTTGTAGAGTTTTAGAGCTGAAAGAGGACTGGTGGATGGTTATACATGGCTAGGTGTCATTAAATTGGAAAAACTAGATATTTCTCAAAATAACTAGCAAATTGTTTCTTTTTTTTAAATTTCTCCAAATGTTTTATTTTTCCAGAGAGCAATAAAAATAATTAAGATTTATTGTGTGATTATTATGCTAATTGCCTTAAATGTATTACATATTCCCTATATTGTAGGTAAAATTATCACCTCCTTTAACCCTGGTAAGTGTCAGTCATTCAGTCATGTCTGACTCTCTGCAACCCTCTGACTGTACCCCACCAGGCTCCTCTGTCCATGGAATTCTCTAGGCAAGAATACTGAAGTCGGTTGCCATTCCCTTCTCCAGGGGATCTTCCCAACCCAGAGACTGAACCTGGATCTCCTGCATTGCAGGCAGATTCTTTACCTTCTGAGCCACCAGGGAAGGCCCTTAACCCTGAGAGCTGCACCATAAACTCAGAGTAATAAGTTAATATTCAAAAAAAGAAAATCTGTGTATGCAATTCCTCACATAACAAGACATCATAAATGTTTTTTAGAGGTCTGTGACAGTAATGTTATTTTGATTGAAGACTTATTTTCAGTACACTGATTATTACAGGGGAATATTATTTGTTTGTTATGATAAAATACACGTAAAACTTACCATTGTCACAAATTTTAAATGTGCCACTTAGTAAATTATATTCATATTGTTGTGCAACCCATTCCAGAACTATTTCATCTTGCAAAACTGAAACTCTGTACCTACTAAACAACTCCCCACCCCCCTCTCCCAGTCTTTGGCAATCACCATTCTACTTTCTGTTTGTGTGACTCTGACCACTTTAGATACCTCAGATAAGTGGAATCATGCAGTATTTGTCTTTTCGTGACTGTCTCGTTTCATGTACCGTCACGTCCTCAAGGTTCATCCAGGTTGTAGCATGTCAGAATTCCTTCCTTTTTGTAGCTGAGTAACATTCCATTTTAAGTATATAACACACACTGTTTATCCATTCACCTGTTATGTACACCTGGATTGATTCTACCTCTTGGCTACTATGAGAACGCTGTTATGAATATAGGGGGTACTAGCAAATTGCTCTGAAGTAAAATAAACTGGTTACATTTTGTAGTGTTAATTCCAGCTCACAGTCATACATTTGCATTCTCAAGAAAAGCGAACCTCAGTCCCTCTTATCCAGTTATTTACATTTGGAATAAGTTTAGCCTTTTGGCCAGTCATGATTGGGTGTAACCATTCATCTCATCACTCAGAGATGAAGAAATAGGCTCACAGAGGGCTGGCCTTGCAAGATTCATTTTACAAAGTGGTGATAAAGTTCTTTAGGGAGATAATATAAGCATAGTGATTATAAATACAAGTCTGGCATCAGAACTCCAGTTCTATCACTTACCAGCTGTGTGACCTTCAAAAAGTTACCTAACTTCTCTAAGCTTCAGTTCCTAGTCTCTAAAACAGAAGCAGTGATGATAATAATAATAGTCCCTGTGTCCTAGGGTCAAGGTAAGAAATAAATGAAATAATCATGTAAAGAATTCAGTGTAGTGTCTGGCATACAGTAAGTGCTCAAGAGTTGTCAGCCTTTATTCTGTGGTTATAGGTCACCAATCCCCACTCCCTCATTAAAGATGAGGTCCAACAAGATAAAGCACACACTGCTGCCTTGATAAGCACAGAACTCTGGATGGGCAGAGCCCCCTTGTCTGACATGAAAGTGATCAGAGACTGACTACCGTTTTAATCACAGCAGTTTGCTTTATTTCCAAACTTTGATTTAAAAAAATACACCGCTTAACCTAAGGTTGACCCTTTTAAGCACACAGGCTTAAAAAAATAAAAGCTAAGAAACAGGAACTGAAAATGTTAAAAAAAAAAAAAATCTGAGCAAAACCAAGTAAACATCACAGACATCTTGCTGCTAGAAAAATCCTTGACCCCATAAGTGTGTCTTAAAATCTTGTTCAAAACGTATTTGGTTTTCTTTTGCTTTTGCATCAAATGTGAGTCATCATAGCCAGCGTGCAAAGATCACTACGTTTTAAATGATGATCCCTGCGCTTACTTGGCCTTTTCTCAGGCTGTGCCTCAGCATTTCTGCCTTTGCAATTCCGATGGACTTAGAGTTTAACATACTTGGGCAGTTTGTTGGACTCAAGGCAACTAGGAGCCACATTAGGATAGAATCACAAACTTTCCCTCCATCACCTTACACCTGAGTAATTCCCAGTCCCAGAGAGGAGTCTTCCACCTCCAGCATCCTATCTAAGCCCCAGATCACAGCGCCTTTCTACCCCATTGTATGCTTCCTCTAGCTCCACACAACTTGAGGAACCTACCTGGCCCTTCTTTGATCAGATTTACATTCCACAATATTCAGGGTTCATAGTGAGAAACAACAGTAAAGACTTCTTTCTTTCCTGGGTCATGATGCTTTGCTCCTATTCACTGGTGATACCCTCAGGTCAAGAACCACCCAGCACAGAAGTGGCTAGCAACTCTGGCTGTGCATTAGAATTCTCAGCAACACATTTTGGTAAAACTGCAAATACCTGGAGGTCACCCTAGTTCATCTGAAACGGAACTTCCAAGGATAGAGTAGAGAATTCAGCGGTTCTCAGAAGCTCTGCAGGTGGCTGTGATGGGTAGGGAGGTTGAGAATCTCTGCCCTAACCAAAACAGGAAGTCAGATTGCAGCATCAGGCACCATGTGTAAAGATTGGCAACGCTCAAGGTGAAACATAGAACACCTCAAGCCATGTCATGGACCCCAATAAGGGACCCCAATTCATCACTAAAGGGGAAGAGGTCCTTTCCCCAGCTAATCTAGACATCAAACCCACACAACTCATTTCTAACTGCAGCTACTGAAGGCCTGATCCATGCTCCAGTCAACTGCACACCCTGAGTGCTCATCTTATCCAGCCAAACTCTGCTTCCAGTCTATCTGCAGTGACTACACCTGCACAACTAGACTTTACTGAAGAGTAAGTTAAGTAAGAGAGAATTGTATTCAGTAATGGCTCTTCAGTTCATTTCAGTCACTCAGTCGTGTCCGACTCTTTGTGACTCAATGGACTGCAGCATGCCAGGCCTCCCTGTCCATCACCAACTCCCAGAGTCCACCCAAACCCATGTCCATTGAGTCAGTGATGCCATCCAACCGTTCATCCTCTGTCGTCCCTTCTCCTCTTACCTTCAATCTTTCCCAGCATCAGGGTCTTTTCAAATGAGTCAGTTCTTTGCAGCAGGTGGCCAAAGTATTGGAGTTTCAGCTTCAGCATCAGTCCTTCCAATGAACACTCAGGACTGATCTCCTTTAGGATGGACTAGTTGGATCTCCTTGCAGTCCAAGGGACTTTCAAGAGTCTTCTCCAACACCACAGTTCAAAAGCATCAATTCTTCGGTGCTCAGCCTTCTTTACGGTCCAAATCTCACATCCATACATGACTACTGGAAAAACCATAGCTTTGACTAGATGGACCTTTGTTGGCTGTCTAGGTTGGTCATAACTTTTCTTCCAAGGAGCAAATGTCTTTTACTTTCATGGCTACAGTCACCATCTGCAGTGATCTTGGAGCACCCAAAATAAATTCTGTCACTATTTCCATTGTTTCCCCTTCTATTTGCCATGAAGTGATGGGATCAGATGCCATGATCTTAGTTTTCTGAATGTTGAGTTTTAAGTCAAACTTTTCACTGTCCTCTTTCACTTTCATCAAGAGGCTCTTTAGTTCATGGCTCTTAGGAGATCACAGAGGCCACCACCAGCATTCTTTATAAACAACAAGACCAGAGAACATGAAAATGGTCAAGATCTAGAAAGCAGGCAGATCACCGAGCTAGATATCACTCAAGAAAGATGAAATAGGCAGACATGCTGAAAGTGTTCAACAGCAAGATTAAAAAGAGAAGAACATACCTGGAGGCCCATCCTGGTACAATCAGAGTGGCAGACAAAGAATCAAGGCAGAGACTGTAGAAACAGGATGAAGAAGCAGAGTGGCATGGTGGGTACATAATTGGGCTCTGGTAGTAAACTGTGTGGATTGAACCCTGGCTCTGATCCATCATTTGGAACAGGTGAAAAAACAAAACAAAACAAAATAGTCTGAGCCTCAGTTTTCTCATCTGCAAAATGGGATAGTAAGTATGAGGATCAGCATAACAGCTGATACTCAATTAAATGTTAGCAATATCATTGTAAGAAAAGGAGGCAGTTCTTAGGACCCAAGATAGAGGCTTAGTCAAAAGGAAATAAGACAGGGACTTCCTTGGAGGTCCAGTGGTTAAATCTCTGCACTTCCACTACAGGAGGCCTGGGTTCTATCCCTAACTGGGAGCTAAGATCCCTCAGGCTGAGCACAAAAAAAAAAAAAAAAGGAAATAAGACAAAAGGCCTGTTATCCTGTTACAAGTAGGAGCAGACCCTGCAGCAGAAAGAGAAGCCAGGTTACTGTGGTCATGGTGGTAATAGACTAGAGCTCTCAGTTCTAGATTCTTTGTAAAAACAGGGTTGGACCCAGAGCCTCGGGCTGAGTGGACAGTGTGGCCTTAGCTGCAAAGGTTAGAGGAGTGCAGGCAAGGGAGCCAAGCTGATCATTATACCCATCCATGGCTTGGCACAGGTTCAAAACTGAGGGTACTCCCTGGGACTGCTACAGGTTACTTTCCTTTCAATCCACAGGTCCTTCCCCACGTGGCCCTTACCTTCAGGAATTACTTTAAAAAAAAAAAAACTAGTACTTTCTAACTCCAGCTACAGGTTCCCATTTTAGTTTCTCTAGCACCTCTCCTGTTTTGCTTAGCCTCCCCACCAGCCTTCATTCTAGGCCCTTTAAACAGGCCCACGGAGTGCCCAGAGTCCAAAAGAAGGCTTTCTTCCCTACCCTTTCTCCCCACCCCCACCCGGTCCCACACCCTGCCCACCCCCAACCAGCTGGAGTCTTATTAGCCTCCAACTCCACCCTATAAAGCCTTCATTTAGGAATTCTCATACATATTCCATGTTAATAACACCCACCATCTTCCCTGGAAAGTTCCCATTAGCTTTTCCTTAAGCTCTCAAAATACAGTAAGACTTCACATTCATGTCTTAACACAGAAACCTCTGTCCTGCTGGCTCTTCAGTTCAGTCATTAGGGAGAAGGGAAGCATTTGACAATACTCTGAAAACAAACCACATCAGGAAGTGGATAAATGGGGACCTTTTTCTAAACATGTTTGCTTCTGACCTTGTCCCCTCCAGCCCCCCAAGCTGACATACCCAGGAGACTAGACCCGCACTCTGCTTCTCATTGCAGCACAGAAATATTTGGGGGTCTGTCCTCAGGACAGACCAATAGACCTATTCTCTTCCAGGACAAAGCTTGAGGCTTTAACCCTGTGCAGCCACTTCACAAATTAGTGATAAGGCAGTTATGCTAACATAGCTCAGTCATGTCCGACTCTTTGCAACCCCATGGACTGTAGCCTGCCAGGCTCCTCTGACCATGGGCTTCTCCAGGCAAGAATACTGCAGTGGGTTGCCATTCTCTTCTCCAGGGGATCCTTCTGACCCAGGGATCAAACCCAGCTCTCCTGCACTACAGGCAGATTCTTTACCATCTGAGCCACATGGGAAGGCAGTTATAGATCTGTGGTAGGAGGAACCAAGCTAGAGAGCCCACATGGAGCCATTCGAGAGCATTAGTGTGGCTCAAGATCAACAGGCGTCCATCATAGAAGGTCAGAAACTATAACACAGGTTATAATGCAGAGGTAAAATTTCATAACTACATTTGAAAAACAACACCCATATGCCATATTAATGCTTCTAACAACACATTCTAGAAATGCTCTATCCTTTTACTTTGGGCTCTAAGAATTACCTCCAAGAATTATAGAACTTGAACTTGGATTCTGGGCCAAACAAAGAATAATCAATGTGAGAGGTTTTTTTATTAAGTGATAAAAAAAAAAAAAAAGATTGTATCAAGGATTGATGTTCCCTTTACAAGGTAAAACAATGTGAGTCCTCATCTAGCAACCATAATTTATATTACTACCTCATTTCAATTAAGATTAGTTTTCAGAAATCCTAGTACATATTAAACTTCTTCATTCCTATGTATTTGTTAAAATATGATCATATATTCAATATAGCTTAACTCCAAAAATTTTAATATTTCCAATATTAAGAATTTAGCACTACATAACCACCTACTGGGAAAATGCCAAAGAACTGATTAAAAGTTCACATTCCTTTTTTCATTTATTAAAACAAAATGACTTGGTATATGATAATAACATCTTTGGGAGATATGTTTTGCTTTCTTTTATGATTACTACACAGCTAGAAATCAATTTAATTTGCATGATTTCTTGTGCAGTTTCTTCTTTTGTTCTACATTTTTTCTTGATCTCCTGTGCCTCAAAATATTTTACTATCAAAATAGCTGAGCTGCTATTATTTTTGAAAGACTTAATATAGAAGACTTTTAACAGTTACAGGAAGTTGAAGTTGACTTGAAAAGACATTATTGATTTTAATAGATTAATTATAATTTGACAGTGAGAAGCTGGGGAAGGAATTGAAGAGAACAAGAAGAATATGAGAAGAAAGGAGTTTCTTCAATAAAACAATTTTTGTTCATTTTTTAATCCAAAATTGAATCCACTTTTTATTCATTTTCACAATAAGTTATAAACACATTTTGAGGTGTTATTTTTAGATGTTTTTAATTTGTCTAGTCTAATATACAATCTAAAAATTTTCCATTTAGGGTGTGACAACGCTCAAAAACAAAACCAAAACAAACACTTTTTCCTGTTCTGTATAAAGTGGGTGGATCAAAGAATGTCTGGGCAGATAAGGGAGCTTCAGACTTTGGGCAGCCCATTACTGAAGAGGATAAAAAGGAGGGTACTTAAAAATCATATCTGTGAACAGTTTCTTGCCCAAAAAGTCAAGACAATTCCCTAAACACTTGTTGGTAAATGTTCAATTCAGTTTGCTACATTTCGCTTCTTGACAGGCTTCAAAGGCTACAGATTTGAAATTGTATTGGGTGAGAAGGTTTTGAAACTCAAGTTCCATTTATCCTTGGCCAAGTCCAGCAGTCGGATTCCTGGGATGCAGACAGGGGAGGGTCAAACTGTTGGAATGGTTTCTGATTATTTCCTCATCATTCAAGCTCCCCAGAGAAGGAGTCAAAAATGGTTGGTGTTTTGTTTTAAGTATGAGTTTAAAATACAACCGAGAAGTTTTTATTTTGTTTTATATTTCAGCAGCCAAGATCAAAGATATTCTGATTCTGTAAATTGAGTCCTACCTTTCTTATTGGGTAACTTCTGTTTGGTTGGTTGGTTGACTGGTTTATGTACTGGGCACATTGACGCTTTGAAAGAAATCTGAGACTTGTTAGAAAGGAAAAAAGGAAAAAGAGATTTTAACTACATGCATTAACTATCTGGGCTTCTCTGATGGTTCAGCAGGTAAAGAATCTGCCCGCAATGCAGGAGATGCAGGAGAAGCATGTTCAATCCCTGGGTTGGGAAGATCTCCTGGAGAAGGGCATGGCAACCCATTCAAGTATTCTTGCCTGGAGAATCCCAAGGACAGCTATCTGTTACTATTATATAACAAATTACCCCCTAAACTTTTGGCTCTAAGCCTTTCAAGGCAAACCATTCAATATCACAGTAATCCAAGTCTATGCCCCAACCAGTAATGCTGAAGAAGCTGAAGTTGAAGGGTTCTATGAAGACCTACAAGACCTTCTAGAACTAACACCCCAAAAAGATGTCCTTTTCATTATAGAGGACTGGAATGCAAAAGTAGGAAGTCAAGAAACACCTGGAGTAACAGGCAAATTTGGCCTTGGTGTACAGAAGGAAGCAGGGCAAAGGCTGCTGGAATTTTGCCAACAGTATGCACTGGTCATAGCAAACACCCTCTTTCAACAACACAAAAGAAGACCCTACACATGGACATTGCCAGCTGGCCAACACCGAAATCAGATTGATTATATTCTTTGCAGCCAAAGATGGAGAAGCTCTATACAGTCAGCAAAAACAAGACCAGGAGCTGACTGCGGCTCAGATCATGAACTCCTTATTGCCAAATTCAGACTTAAATTGAAGAAAGTAGAGAAAAACACTAGACCATTCAGGTATGACTTAAATCCAATCCCTAATGATTATACAGTGGAAGTGAGAAATAGATTTAAGGGACTACATCTGATAGACAGAGTGCCTGATGAACTATGGACAAAGGTTCGTGACATTGTACAGGAGACAGGGATCAAGATCATCCCCAAGAAAAAGAAATGCGAAAAAGCAAAATGGCTGTCTGGGGAGGCCTTACAAATAGCTGTGAAAAGAAGAGAAGCGAAAAGCAAAGGAGAAAAGGAAAGATATAAGCATCTGAATGCACAGTTCCAAAGAATAGCAAGGAAAGATAAGAAAGCCTTCCTCAGCGATCAATGCAAAGAAATAGAGGAAAACAACAGAAAGGGAAAGACTAGAGATTTCTTCAAGAAAATTAGAGATACCAAGGGAACATTTCATGCAAAGATGGGCTCAATAAAGGACAGAAATGGTATGGACCTAGACACAAGCAGAAGATATTAAGAAGAGGTGGCAAGAATACACAGAAGAACTGTACAAAAGAGATCTTCATGACCCAGATGATCACGATGGTGTGATCACTGACCTAGAGTCAGACATCCTGGAATGTGAAGTCAAGTGGGCCTTAGGAAGCATCACTATGAACAAAGCTAGTGGAGGTGGTGGAATTCCAGTTGAGCTATTTCAAATCCTAAAAGATGATGCTGTGAAAGTGCTGCACTCAATATGCCAGCAAATCTGGAAAACTCAGCAATGGCCACAGGACTGGAAAAGGTCAGTTTTCATTCCAATCCCAAAGAAAGGCAATGCCAAAGAATGCTTAAACTACCACACAATTGCACTCATCTCACATGCTAGTAAAGTAATGCTCAAAATTCTCCAAGCCAGGCTTAAGCAGTATGTGAACCATGAACTTCCTGATGTTCAAGCTGGTTTTAGAAAAGGCAGAGGAACCAGAGATCCAATTGCCAACATCTGCTGGATCATTAAAAAAACAAGAGTTCCAGAAAAACATCTATTTCTGCTTCATAGACTATGCCAAAGCCTTTGACTGTGTGGATCACAATAAACTGTGGAAAATTCTTAAAGAGATGGGAATACCAAACCACCTTACCTGCCTCTTGAGAAACTTGTATACAGGTCAGGAAGCAACAGTTAAAACTGGACATGGAACAGCAGACTGGTTCCAAATAGGAAAAGGAATACGTCAAGGCTGTATATTGTCACCCTGCTTATTTAACTTATATGCAGAGTACATCATGAGAAACGCTGGACTGGATGAAGCACAAGCTGGAATCAAGATTGCCAGGAGAAATATCAATAACCTCAGATATGCAGATGACACCACCCTTATGGCAGAAAGTGAAGAAGAACTAAAGAGCCTCTTGATGAAAGTGAAAGAGGAGAGTGAAAAAGTTGGCTTAAAGCTCAACATTCAGAAAACGAAGATCATGGCATCTGGTCCCATCACTTCATGGCAAGTAGATGGGGAAACAGTGGAAACAGTGTCAGACTATATATTTTTTTTGGGGGGGGGCTCCAAAATCACTGCAGATGGTGATTGCAGCCATGAAATTAAAAGACCCTTACTCCTTGGAAGGAAAGTTATGACCAACCTAGATAGCATATTAAAAAGCAGAGACATTACTTTGCCAACAAAGGTCCATCTAGTCAAGGCTATGGTTTTTTCCAGTAGTCATGTATGGATGTGAGAGTTGGACTATAAAGAAAGCTGAGCACTGAAGAATTGATGCTTTTAAACTGTGGTGTTGGAGAAGACTCTTGGGAGTTCCTTGGACTGCAAGGAGATCCAACCAGTCCATCCTAAAGGAGATCAATCCTGGGTGTTCATTGGAAGGACTGATGTTGAAGCTGAAACTCCAATACTTTGGCCACCTGATGCAAAGAGCTGACTCATTTGAAAAGATCCTGAGCTGGGAAAGATTGAAGATGAGAGGAGAAAGGGACGACAGAGGATGAGATGGCTGGATTGCATCACCAACTCAATGGACATGAGTTTGGGTAAACTCCGGGAATTGGTGATGGACAGGGAGGCCTGGGGTGCTGCAGTCCATGGTGTTGCAAAGAGTCGGACATAACTGAGCGACTCAACTGAACTGAACTGAACTGAATAACCATGTATTTTCCCAGATAATTTCTGAGGAAGAAGAGTGAAGAAGCAGTTCACCTGGGGATTCTGTCTCGGAGTCAGTCATGAAAACACCGTTGAGCTGTCAGCCAGGAGTGCAGTCACCTGAAGGCTCAGGGTCCACTTCAAGGTAAGCCACATGGCTGCTGATAGGTTTCAGTTCTTCCTAGGCTATTGGGTGGAAACGTCATCTCCTTACCACGTGGGCCTATCCATAAGGCTGCTCACAATGAGGCTTGCTTCCCCCAGAGTAAGTGATCTAAGAGACAGAGGCAGACAGACAAAAAGACGGACCAGGCCCAGGATGGAAGTCACAGCTTTTAGAACCTATCTCAGAAGTGCTATTTCTACACTTGAGCTATATCTTATTGGTCACAAACAGAACACCCTGGCACATGCTAAGAGAGGCTCACATGCCAGCATGTATACCGGGAGATAGGGATTGTTAGGGGTTGGTTGGCTTGGAGGTGGGCTATCACAGAAGGCGACTAGCAATATCTGCCAAATGTTGACCCCCTCCTTTTTTTTTTTTTGGCTTGCCACGTGAGTTGTGGGATCTTAGTTCCCTCACCCAGGATTGAACCTGGGCCCTCACAATGAGTGCACAGAGCCCTAACTACTGAACCACCAGGGAATTCCTGAGCCCTTAATTTATATTTCATATACCACTATTGATATTCCACACAGCCACAGCACCTGGGACACACAAAAAATGTTTTTTGAATAGGTGAGTTGAGAAATGTACACTTCAGTGTGTACTTACTGTGCCACACTGCCAGCTGTTGGCCAACAATTAGCAGTATAACCATTTTATTAGGACTTCAGCATTTCCTTCTGCAATTATTTCGTAGGAGTGATTTTCAAATGATGTTCTAAGGGGGCCCAGATGGAGTGCCCAGAAGATACTCCTCAACCCTTCTTGATTCAATCACAGCAGCTCCCCTGAAGTCTATTTTCACATGTTGGCCTTCCTTTGAAAAATAATTCTTTAACTAAAAAAGGCGGGGGTGGGAGAGTGTGAAACTAAACCTTTCTTATGCATTTCGCCTATGTTATTTTAAACAAACATTAGAAAATGGAAAAATGAAAATGTGGATAGTGCTAAACAGTACTGTACTCTAAATTTAGAAATCCTTGGGGAAGCCCAAAGCAGTGAACACTGAATGTCAATTCAGTCATTAGGTTTAAGCTGGTTAACTTTGGATTCAACTACACAAAAATTACACACGCAGGGACACACACACACAAAAGACAGGGGAAAATATATGCAAAAATCTAGAAGGATGCAATTAAAGATTATGTCTTAAAAATAAGTTCAAATTAATTTTTAAAAATTTTTTCTAGTTCTTGAAGAGTGAGGACCTTCTGAGAACATATGAGCCTATCTTTTGACCTTTATGTCACTTTCCTATTAGTTTTGGGGTACAAATTACATAGAGAGGTAGAATCTTATCTGAATGTCTGTAAATTTTCTGGATTCATCATCTCATATCTAAAATTCCCTACATTTCCATGGCTAGCCAGACCCTAGTCAAATACTGAAAGTGTTTCAAAGGGCCCTTTACAGCCATTGGGCCTTGACCTCATCTTAAGCTAGACAGACTATTTGGATTTCTAGCAAAGTAGCCTTTCTTCACCCAAGTCTCAAAAATCACAAGTCTCTCAAGTTATCTTCTAATTTTGTGTGTTCTGTCTTAGCAGAGGGCAAAGGTCATTTGCCTTACCATTAGCTCCAAGTCTCAGTTGATTTTAAAGTACTCATATATCTACACAGTGACTCTAAAATGTCATTAAGGTATATCATATCCTCTTAATTATTCCCATAGAAAGGAACAAGGGAAAAATTAATGAATTAGTCTTGACTTATAAGGGAAACAAAGACCTGAGCTATTGAATTACAGTATCTAAAAGTGAATGTTATGGATTGAATCGTGTCCCCAAAAAGGTATGTTGAAGTCCTAACCCAAACTATGTGACTTTATTTGGAAATAGAGTCACTGCAGATGTAATCATAATGGAGTAGGCTGGGCCCCTAATCCAAAGATAATTTTTTAATCTATTTTGGCTCCAATTATAAAGTTGAGAGACTTCCCATTAAAATCTAGATTCTAGCTTCTCTTAAATAAGAAAATCTTTCAGCAAACTAAAACTCAGGAGGATTCTAGTCCTTCTGCATCTTATCTGCCTTGAATTATAGTTGTTTTTATACCTGCTTTACCCTCTTCCAAGGGCTTTCCTGGTGGCTCAGATAGTAAAGAATTTGCCTGCAATGCAGGAGACCTGGATCTGATCCCTGGGTTGAGAACATCCCCTGGAGAAGGGAATGGCTACCCACTTCAGTATTCTTTCCTGGAGAATTCCGTGGACAGAGGAACCTGGTGGGCTACATACAGTCCATGGGGTCGAAAAGAGTTGGACATGACTGAGCGATTAACATGCACATACCCTCTTTTAAACTTAAATAAATCTCACTTATCTATTCATCCCCTATCACAGCAGTTGTTTAAACTTTAGCAGGCCCCAGAATCACCTGGAAGCCTTATTAAAGCCAACCCACTGGCCCTACCCCAGAGTTTCTGATGCAACAGGTTTGGGGTGAGGCCAGTGATTTGCATTTCTAGAACTTCCCAGGTGACACTGCAGCAGATGGCCCAAGGACTACACTTTGAGAACCACTGCCCTACAATACAGTGTAGGGTCTTGCACATAAAATGGGTTCAATAAATTGCTCAATTATTATAATTATTGTATAGAAATTAAGAGGGGCTTCCCTGGTGGCTCAGATGGTAAAGAATCTGCCTGCAATGCAGGAAACCCAGGTTCAATCCTGGGTCAGGAAGATCCCTTGGAGAAGGAAATGACTACCCATCCAGTATTCTTGCCTGGAGAATTCCACGGACAGAGGAGCACATTCCGCTACAGTCCATGGGGTGGCAAAGAGTCAGACATGACTGAGTAACTAACAGTTTCATTTTCACTTCAGAGATTAAGAGCACATAAATACCATTTGCAACTTCCAATTTCATCACTATGACTTTGCACAAGTTACTGAATTTATTTGTACCTCTAGAGCCCTCCTAGTTTAATTAGAAAAATAATAACACTTGTGTACCCCAAAAGGCTGGTGGCAGTATAAAATGAGTCGATACAGGTAAAATGCTGCAGCTGACCATCAGTGCTCAGTAAACATTAGCTATTATTACTATTTATTAATTCTTTCTTGGTCTGAATGTTTGAAGCCAGAGTCTTCCTCTCATTTTCCTTTATGTAACCACCCCCTGGACCTTCACCATTATCTAAAGCTGTGCCTCACCCATAACAGGCACTGAAAAAACATTTCCTGAACGAATGAAGGAAGAAGCTAACACACATTCAAATTGTGTGGGCTGAATATGTCAGTTAGGACAACCAAGCTGAGTTGACACTTTTCTAGAACCCTTATAATTTTAACACAAAGCCGAATTAAAATGGGTATTCCCCACATTAAAGTGTAAACTCAGAGATGATTGGTAAGTGTAATAATTCCCCAAAGGGGCATTAACAGCTCGCTTTTTGCACACACCCTTGGCGCCAGACACTGTTCCCTGTCCTCTGTGCTCATTCACCCATCGAATCAGACCTTGTTAATGTAAAACCTCAAGTTGATATATCAGTTAGGAATTGCTTTTGACTACTTGTGACAGATACCAAAAATAATGACCTGAACACACAAAGGAATTTTCTCTCCTAAGGAAAGACCAGAGGAGGCAGGTCAGAGCTGGTGTGACAGCTAAACAAAATCTTCAGGGACCAAGGCACCTTCTCTCTTCCTGCTCCACAGCTCAACCCCCAGCTCTGTCTTCAAGGGCACCGTGGTGTCCAGCATGGCTAATTGGGGCAACAGCCTCATATCAGCTTTCCAGGTGGCAGGGAGATGGGAAGGGCCAAAGTATCTGCCCTCCGTTTGCAGAAGGCTTCCTGGAAGTCCCGCAGAATCCTCTGCCCAAGTCCAGTCAGCCGAAACCTGGTCACACGGCCACACCCACCCCAGGGGAAACTCGATCTTTGAGCTGAACCCGTTGCAGCCTTGGGAAGCCAGCTTCTATTAGTAAGGAGACAGGGAGTGCCGGTCTAGAGAGCATTTGCTGTGTGTGTCTGCAACAGCTAACTCATGTACACACACACACACACACACTCATACTCTGCATCTTGGGCTCACACTGAACAACAAATCACACGTTCGGAACACGTCTCAAGTTTGTTAGGTAAGTTACCGTGAGGGCAGGTTTCACTCACACATTTCTGCCGTCACTTTTTTAATGAGGCAAAACATGAACCTTAACTATATCTCAGCCTTGGGGAAAGCAGCTGGCTCAGGCTTCCGTCCTGTGCATGTGAGGAGTGTGAATTTGGATCACACACACACACACACACACACACACACACACTGTGATGATGCTGGCAGTGGGGATAAAAATAAACACCTCCCAACACCCTCCACACTGTGATCGTAGAATTCAAACCTTGAGCCCGAGGGTGCTGAAAGCAAACAGGAGAATGAACACCCTGTAACATCTCCTTCAAGGAAAGCTGATAGGATCTGCAAAAACAGGAGACATCTTTCAGCCGGAAACTCTCCTCCTCTCTCCCTCTCTCTCCCTCTCTCTCCCTCTGTCTTTCTCCTCTCCCCCTCCCCATTATCTAAAATGTATCAGGGTTGCAGTTTTAATTAACTTTGTGACTTAAGTTGTAAAGCACCTGTATGCAAACACCCAAGAGCACCTCCTCCATTGAAACCCTCTAAGCCTGCAGCTAACCTGGATTTCCAGCTTCTCTGTGGTTGGAGCCTTGCAAGGCAGACAAAAACTCCTTTATAAAAGTGCTCAGAAAGAACTGAACCCTGAAACGATAGGGTCTCTGTGCTCTTTGTGCAGCTAGGCAATTTCCCAGCAAGGTTTCAGGTTTTGCAGTTAGCTTTTGTAATGACAATAAAAGAGAGATAGTAACCTTTACAGTGAGTGGCAGCAGCATGCTAACACTAGGCTGTGTGAAAACGGATCACATTACCTGGAGCCTCACGTTGCAGCGGGAGGTTATTGTACAAAACTGGGTTCTGTTGTGGGCATCCAGGTAGCCTTTCTTCATTGAGGCAGGCCATTGCACCTGTGTGAAGAGGATTTTTTTTTTTCCATTAAAGGAAAAATTCCCTCCCAGCAGTTCAACTGATATTGAAAGTCACTTGCTAAGTGGATTTGCTGTGGGTTGGGGGTCGGGGAGGGGGGAATGGGCAGAGATGAAGAAATCTTGCAAGGAGCAGGGCAAGCCTCCATAGGCTAAGTTACTACTAAGTACACTACGAGGCTAACTATACTACATAGGCTAAGTCTCACCACAGGGTGAGACCGCTCAGGGATACCCTTGGTGGCTGTGCGTGACTTTTGGTTACCTGGATTAAGCCGCTGGACTAACAGACTTTGGAAAGTGCTGGTCATCGTCACTTACACTTTCCTGTGATGAGAACAAATGCTATTAAATTAGGAACTGATTGGGATTTACCTGGTCATTTGGTTGTTAGGACTCCATGCTTCCACTGCAGGGGGCATGGGTTACATCCCTGGTCTGGGAACTAAGATCCCGCAGGCTGCAAAGTAGCAAATAGAAAAGAACTGTTTTCAATTCTGAAGACTTTCTTTTAACTTAGTTCGTGGAACATGAGCACTGCATACAATTATACCCTTCCTAATAAATACCAACATTAAAAATCACATTTGCAAGTAGAAAATCGTTCTTCATGCTGACCTTCTGCTCATATCACTTAAAGAAAATGGTTCTTATCTATCAATATTAATAGGCCTTCTCCACTTCACCATGGAGGGATTGAAACTGTGGAAGAAGGGGTGGATGTTGGAAATTCAGTGTCAATAAAGGCTGCTCAACTGACAGATGTGTACTGAGGAAGACAGTCATGCAATCAATATTTATTGTATTGTACACCACTCTAAGACACCGTTCTAGGAACTAACTAGACTAGATGCCTACCCTGGTAGAGCTCAAACCAACATTTCTTACTCAGATGCACAGGCAGTTTTCTTCACTAGGCATCGCTGAGGCAGAAAGATCAGTATTAATGCACAGCTGTTAATAATCCTCAGGTGTTTTACCCTCTAGCAAGGGAGATACCAATGCCATGTTGGGAGCTTTAAAGGATACTGTCAGAGCGCAAAAGAGGTTGAATATGCATGTGAAGTGGTCTGAGACTAATAAACTTACAGAGAAAACCAAATGGGTACCAGTCGGGAAGTGGGTGAAGAGTTGCAGAAGGGAGCATGGTAAGATGAGATCAACCCAGGCGGGTAGTTTGGGATTGGCTAACTTTGAATTGGAGGTTTAGGGCTGGCATCCCAGGTCCCTGCCTCGCTGTATAAATTCCTGCCTGGCCCAACAGGCCATCACTGAGGGCCAGAGCCCATCAGGACCCTTTTAACCACATGTATGTGTCCTATTCCATCTCTGAGGCTTCCTAGAGGCTGAAAAGTATGTACCTCAGGGGTCAAAAGCAACCTCAAAGAAGTATTGTGTTTGCCCTGCAAAGTTTCTTTTTTTTTTTTTTTTTTTGAATCAACATTTCAAAATCAATGGAGATAAAAATTAATTTTTAAAATAAAAAACAATGGTAACTAAAAACAAAGTACCTGTGGCACTAAAATTTAAAAAATGTAAAAACAGGATGGGGGACACATGTACATTACAATATTGTAAAGTAATAGGCCTCCAATTAAAATAAATTAATTTTTTAAAAAAGAAAAAAATCAATGGAGATTTCTGTCCTCTTTAAAAGAAACTAGAAGATATGACAACCCTAGGCCTGAACCATGGAAATTTGAGTCCAGAGCTTAAATTTCTGACCTCCACCTCACCATCCAGGGTAGGCAGGCCTTGCCTTCCCCACACACAGCCCCCACCACTTCCTGCAGCATCATCTACTCTGAAGTCATCCATCAGCTGCCATTTCTTATGAGAGTTACAACACTGGTATTATTTAGCAAAGAAATATCTTCTTTTAATGTCACTGTCAAATATGGGGACATAACAGACCTGAAGGAGTATGTATCAAGGGGGAAAAAAACCCCAAATATCATTTGCTTCATTCTACAATTATTTTTAGAGGACCTATTGTGAGCCAGGTACTGTTTTAAACACTAAAGGTATAGGGGTAGGTGGTGGGAACATGTTCCTTCTGTGTCAAGCTGTTTATTTTTGTGAGAGACAAGCATCAGAAATATAATTGCACTTCAGAGGGTGGTACACAATATGAGAAGATAAACAAGCAAGGATAGGGTACTGGTGGAGGGTCGGTGGTGGGGGCAGGGTGGGGGGTGGGTAGGGACAGATATGTTCGTCAGAGAAGGCTGCTCCAATGAGGTGACGTTTGAACAGACAGCAGAATGAACTGAAGGAGTGAGCATTGAGATGTATTTCTTTGTGGAAGGGAAAAAAAAATCTTTCACTGTATTTAATATGCAAAGGGTTTTTGTGTCAAAAGAGCCCACAACATTATTATGAAATAAACCAAGGTAAAAATTACAGAGCAGCACACAGAAAACCTGAGGCCCAGTTTTCAAAAAGCCTGCTTTCTAAATGAAATGATTTTTAAGTTTATACTCAGTTCACTAAAGACAAAAATTCAGTTTGATACTAGTAATCAAATTACTTTTCAATCTTAGCAACCTTATGGAATAGGGAAGGATACCTCCATTCTATAATAGAAAAGTAAGACAGAACAGTTAATAAAAGCCCCTGTTTATGGCAACATGGTTACTAAGTAGACAAGACAAGACAAGGCTAATCTGACTCCAGTCCCAGCATCTTTCCAGGGCTAGAGCTTTAATACTGTTCCTCCTCTGCAGCACCTGTAACAAGAGCAGAGTGTGAGCAAACCTGGGGGCAGAAGTGAGGCGGTACAAAGTTTAGAGGGCCAGAAGGTGTTTTTGAGCATTAGCTCTAGATACAAAGTTTCTTCATGATCTCACGCCATTTTTGAAATACAAATGCATTTTACATCTGTTCCTTAATGTATCTGTATTCTTTCAATTTGGGTCAAATAAACATACTACAAGAAGATGTGCTTTTTTTTTTTTTTTTGGCTTTTGCTTTTTTTAAATTGGAGTATAACCAGTTTGATCCCTGGGTGGGGAAATCCCCTGGAGAAAGAAGTGGCAGCCCACTCCAGTATTCTTGCCTGGAAAATCTCATGGACAAAGGAACCTGGTGGGCTACAGTCCATGGGGTCTCAGCGTCAGACACGATTAAGCGACTAACTAGTACTACAATAATTGCTTTACAATGCTGTGTTAGTTTCTACTGTACAACGAAGTGAACAAGCTATATTATACACATATCCCCTCCCTCTTGGACCCGCCTCCCACCTACCCACCCCCATCCTCCATCTACGTCCTCATAGAGAACCGATGTGTCATTTTTACTGCTTAATTTTGCCTGTGCATGTGCTAAGTCACTTCAGTTGTGTCCGACAATTTTGCAACCTCATGGACTGTAGCCCACCAGGGTTCCTCTGTCCATGGGATTCTCCAAGCAAGGATACTGGAGTGGGTTGCCAGGCCCTCCTGCAAGGGATCTTTCCAACCCAGGGATCAAACTCACGTCTCCTGAGGCCCTTGTACTGCAGGCAGATTCTTTACCATTGAGTTACCATCTACCATGCCCCAAATGCACTGAGTACCCCAGGTTAGAAAACAGGGCCAGAAGCCCTGCAGAATTAACTAGCAGAACCAGAGCCAGCAGTGACTTGAAGACCCACCAGGGCAACAGACCATAATATTCTACATCAAATGCACAATTTTTAAGATACATAAAAATGATATTTTTTACATCACAATAAGCAAGCGCGTATTACAAAGTGGTATTCAAGTATCACACGTTCAGTTTACTTGCTGTAATTTTCAAGATGTTGAGCACATCTGGAGATAAAATAGTGCAATCTAAGAAAACTGGGGATGGCAAGATCCAAGAATGAAGTTACTATCATTAAACACAAATCAGTGGATTACTGAGACAAGTTTCCCTTTACTGCATAATGTCATTTTTCATTAAGAATAAAATGCAACAGTATTGCTCTGGAATGTATCACAAAGATGCTTCCAAGGGTTGATGTCTCTGCTCTCTTCTAATCATAAACTGTTACATATGGGTTTCTGGGGTTCTATGGATCACACATGCAAAGAACTCTCCCTTGCCTTGTCTTTTAGTCTTTGCATAATTGCAGGGAGTACTTATCAATTTTTAGCTCATCTGTAATGGAGAGGCCCCCTTCCCTGACTTTTCCCTAAAGTGAAGTGAAGTCGCTCTTTGCGACCCCATGGACTGCAGCCTCCCAGGCTCCTCCATCTATGGGATTTTCCAGGCAAGAGTACTGGAGTCGGTTGCCCTTTCTTTCTCCAGAAGATCTTCCCAACTCAGGGATTGAACTCAGGTCTCTCGCATTGGAGGCAGACGCTTTACCCTCTAAGCCAGCAGGGAAGCCCTTTTCCCTAAAGGACTCTATTTATACTGCACCTGGTATTTTACCCAATCTCCAAGGAGAAGGATGAACTTGGAAAGAGTCTTTCCCCAACCCATTCATCATGCTTGCAAATGCTGGCATCAGTCCACATTATTTCCCTCACATTCCAACACATGTTGTTCCAAGGCATCTTTCCGTACCATGTAGGAAAGGGCCCCACACGCCAAGAAACAACCAAGGAATCTGATACTCAATCCAAAGACCTTTGAACAAGATACTGATGTTGGTTCATTTGAACTAAAAGCTTCCAGAAATGAATCCAGGTGTAAGTTAGTAGCGGATTTAGAAGGAAGATGCAGAGCTGTCCTTCCAGGGCCCATGTCAAGGGCGGTGGTTGGGAGAAAGGCTTGTTTCATCTGCAAACCATCTGAGGAAGCAACTGACACGGCAGTTCTTCTTAAACGCTTTCCTGTGGCCTCTAACCCTCTGCTGCTTCCCTCTGTTCACTTCCTTCGCCTCCTTATTTCTGTCCTTTAAAAGGACTGATGATGCAAATCGCTTCAGCCCGCACTTGCTCCGTGGCCCTGGGTCAGGCTGTCTTATCTGTCTTCCCCGTTGCTGGAACTGCCTGTCTAACATCTCCTCTCTCAGGTCTACTTTTCCTACTGCCCCTAGAGCAAACGCAGCAAAGCACGGACCTGGTCCAGTCCCTCTCCTAATTAAAAGTCTCAGAGGCGTCCCGTGCCTGCAGGACATCTCCTTGTCATAGGACCTGGGTTATATTTCTCTTCCATGTCCTGTGGTTCCCTGCTCCCTGTACTCCAGGCCCTACCCTCCCTCCACCTCACCTGTGCTCCTCCTGGCCTCTCCAAATGCAACCCACCCCCACCTTCTCTCTGCCTGTTTCGCTGATGCCTGAATTCCTTCACAATTCAGCTCCCCTCTCTCAAACATCCCCACTCCACCCCAGCTCCACTCAGAGCACCTTAAACGGAGCTCTAACTTAGCAAGTATATTTTAACTTCATTTGTTCTACCACCTCTCCCCGGGTCCCACCATCCGACAGAAGGTAAAAACTGGGTCTTCCTTTAAAATCCCCTCCCTCAGGGGCACTAACTCCCCTCCACATCCAATCTACCCTGTCTTGAAGAAACCCCAAGACTGGGAGCTGAGAGGTGCTGTAACAGGTGCTCAGGATGGGCCCCCAGGAGCAACAACGGGGCCTGTCCAGCACAGCTACAGCAGAAATTGTGTGAGCTGAGGGTGCACGCCAAGGGCGTAAGATATGTTTGCTGCAGCCGCTCAGATCTGAGTAACCACAGAAACTCAGAGTAGGAGAGCACCACAGAGGCCCTGGGCCCGGCCTCTCACGTAGGGCAAGGATGCTTTCCCAGATCACTGACAATGGGTAGCTTCTGCTCCTCTCCTCCCTTGACCTAGCAAAGTGTTATCACCAGACAGCTTGCTGCTTGGCATCTCTGCCTGCCTGCCCATTCACTAAGTGGTGTCTGACTCTTTGCGACCCCTTGGACTGTAGCCCACCAGACTCCTTTCTGTCCATGGGATTTCCCAGGCAAAAATACTGGAGTGGGTTGCCATTTCCTTCTCCAGGGGATCTTCCCCACCCAGGGATCAAACCCACATCTCCTGCATTGGCAGGCAGATTCTTCATCACTTTTCATCAAACAAATTGATCTGATTTTAATAATATTTAAAAATTAAATAAAGTAACATTGCGTGCATGCTAAGTTGCTTCAGTCATGTCCAACTCTTTGTGACCCACTGAACTATAGCCCACCAGGCTCTTCTGTCCATGGGATTCTCCAGGCAAGAACAGTAAAGTGGGTTGCCATTTCCCTCTCCAGGGGATCTTCCCGACCCAGGGATCGAACCTATGTCTCTTACATGTCTTGCATTGGCTGGCAGGTTCTTTACTACTAGCGCCACCTGGGAAACCTTGAATGCTTAGTATATGCCAAGTACTATACTCATCTCACACGCTAGTAAAGTAATGCTCAAAAGTCTCCAAGCCAGGCTTCAGCAGTACGTGAACCGTGAACTTCAGATGTTCAAGCTGGTTTCAGAAAAGGGAGAGGAACCAGAGATAAAATTGCCAACATCTGCTGGATCATTGAAAAAGCAATAGAGTTTCAGAAAAACATCTATTTCTGCTTTATTGACTATGCCAAAGCCTTTGACTGTGTGGATCACAATAAACTGTGGAAAATTCTTCAAGAGATGGGAATACCAGACCACCTGACCTGCCTCTTGAGAAACCTATGTGCAGGTCAGGAAGCAACAGTCAGAACTGGACATGCAACAACAGACTGGTTCCAAATAGGAATGTCAGAACTGGACGTGGAATAACAGGCTGGTTCCAAATAGGAAAAGGAGTACGTCAAGGCCATATATCGTCACCCTGCTTATTTAACTTATATGCAGAGTACATCAGGAGAAACGCTGGGCTGCAAGAAGCACATGCCAGAATCAATACTGCCAGGAGAAATATTAATAACCTCAGATATGCAGATGACACCACCCTTATGGCAGAAAGTGAAGAGGAACTCAAAAGCCTCTTAATGAAAGTGAAAGAGGAGAATGAAAAAGTTGGCTTAAAGCTCAACATTCAGAAAACTAAGATCATGGCATCTGGTCCCATCACTTCATGGGAAATAGATGGGAACACAGTGGAAACCGTGTCAGACTTTACTTTTTGGGGCTCCAAAATCACTGCAAATGGTGATTGCAGCCATGAAATTAAATGACGCTTACTCCTTGGAAGGAAAGTTATGACCAACCTAGATAGCATATTTAAAAGCAGAGATATTATTTTGCCAACAAAGGTCTGTCTAGTCAAGGCTATGGTTTTTCCAGTGGTCATGTAAGGATGCGAGAGTTGGACTGTGAAGAAAGCTGAGCGCTGAAGAATTGATGTTTTTGAACTGTGGTGTTGGAGAAGACTCTTGAGGGTCCCTTGGACTGCACGGAGATCCAACCAGTCCATCCTAAAGAAGATCAGTCCTGGGTGTTCATTGGAAGGACTGATGCTAAAGTTGAAACTCCAATACTTTGGCCACCTCATGCGAAGAGTTGACTCATTGGAAAAGACCCTGATGCTGGGAGGGATTGGGGGTAGGAGGAGAAGGGGATGACAGAGGATGGGATGGCTGGATAGCATCACTGACTTGATGGACATGAGTTTGAGTGAACTCCGGGAGTTGCTGATGGACAGGGAGGCTTGGTGTGCTGTGATTCATGGGGTCGCAAAGAGTCGGACATGACTGAGTACTGAACTGAACTGACTATACTAAGAGCTTGGCATGAACTATTTAATCTTCATAAGTACCTTCTCTGGTAAATACAATCATCACTTCTGTCTTCTAGGTGAAGACTGTAGCAGATGCTGCCTGTGCTTGCCCATCCACTCCAGACTCCTCATTTTGGTGCAAGCTGGCAGACTCCCTTGTGCCCACACCTGCATCTCTGGGCCAGAGCTGAGTTTCCTGGACTATATCTGGCCAGAAGTGCCAGAGAATTAACACCGCCTTAGAAGTATCTTTCAACCAGTGGTCAAGAGGACCACTCCTCAAGTGGCTTGGCTCTGCAGTGGGTGGTCTACATTGGTTCTCAGAGTTCCCCAGTGGGGCGAAGCTCTGGTCCCACAGTAGTAACACACTTGATAACTCCGTTTTCCTTGGCCATCTTCCCTTCATCTGCTCACTTCCTCATCACCCTACCAGTGTTTTCTGAAGATCACCTACCAATATTTGCATTGAAACTGGGTCTACTTCTGGACAGCCTAATGAAGACAGGGAGCCAAAGCACAGAGATGTAGGGACACGCCCAGGATGATGTCTCACTCCAGGGCCCTCACGTGTCTCCACTAGCCTATACTGCTTTCCCACCCAGACTTCCCACTGGAGAAAGAAATGCCATCTTCTCCTACATGAAGACAGTCCAAGCAGCTCTTAACCTTTCTCCCGTGACTGTTAAAACGTGGTTTCCATGCGCATCACCCCCTCATGAGGCACCCTGTCTAGCTTGAAATTCTCCACTTACAATTAAACATATGAATTTTTTTCTGCTTTAAACCTTTTATAATTCCATCCACATGTTTCTTAATCCTGTGTTATTGTAGAAGCAGAGAATTCTAGTAAGCCATTCAATTTTAACCCTATTTTAATATGAAAAAAACTATTTCTATGTTCAAACTATTTCTATTGTTCAAAAAAAAAAAAAAAAAGAACTATTTCTATGTTCAAAATAGCATCCAGGTAGGCACAATGTTGAACTGGTTACAATGAATCTTATTAAATATGGCAATACCAGTAATGAGTATGTTCATAAGTTCTTATAGATTTAGCAAGATATAAATATTGAACATTTACTATTTATTCATTAACAAAATAACAATGAACACTCTAATAGACTCCTACTGTGCATCTTACTCAATGTACCCTCATCCAGAAGTCCTGGATTTTCTTCTGATATAACTTCTCTGCTGCTCTGCTGCTAAGTCGCTTCAGTTGTGTCCGACTCTGTGCGACCCCATAGACGGCAGCCCACCAGGCTACCCCGTCCCTGGGATTCTCCAGGCAAGAACACTAGAGTGGGTTGCCATTTCCTTCTTCAATGCATGAAAGTGAAAAGTGAAAGTGAAGTCACTCAGTCATGTTCGACTCCTAGCGACCCCACGGACTGCAGCCCAGCAGGCTCCTCTGTCCATGGGATTTGCCAGGCAAGAGTACTGGAGTGGGTTGCCATTGCCTTCTCCGATAACTTCTCTAGCATCTTCTAAATTGGCTGTAAATAAAAATTCAGGTCTCAGAGATGAACTCAATAGAAAGTACTCCTAGAAGTAAGCACTTCAGAGCAGGTTGTGTAAAACATCTTTAATAAGTTTAAAGTTCTTGAACTGGAATCAATCTAGGTATAAGGAATCAATCTAGATACAGTGTGTGTGTGTGTGTGTGTGTGTGTGTGTGTGTTAGTCGCTCAGTTGTATCTAACTCTTTGTGACCTGATGGACTGTAGCCCACCAGGCTCCTCTGTCCATGGGATTTTCTAGGCAGTAATACTGAAGTGGGTTGCTGTTTCCTTCTCCAGGGGATCTTCCCAACCCAGGGATCAAACCCAGGTCTTCTGCAATGCAGGCAGATTCTTTACCTTCTGAGCCACCAGGGAAGCCCCGGTACAACATAGTCAATGTAAAAAATTGATAACTTCAGGATTTATGTCACAGATTATGAGATGACAGCTTACAGAATATTAGGGTAAGAAGAACATCAGAGAACACCTATTTCGATTTCATCTTTTGCAGAAGTAAGATGATACAAACAGTTAGTGACTTAATCAGAATTAGAACTTGGGTTTCTAAGCTCTCAATTCAGTGCTTAATCTATCATAATCTGTCACATATCCTGAATAATTCACTTTCCATCCATTTACAATAGAGTATATTTACATATGGAGTCACAAATTCATCTCCATGATAATCAGCATCTGGTTTGGTAAATTAAACTAATCAAATTTATGTCTCAGGAATTTAAAATTGGGACCAGAGACTGAGTCAGCGGAGAGAAACTGAACTGAGAGACTATGCTAAATAGTATAGAATTAACACCAGGTGCCGTTTGGGGCCTATACAAAAAGATTAGTGTAAGTTACCACAGGGTCCCAAAAGGATAGAGAGTAGCCTGAGTTTCACTTTCCCAAAGTTTTTGTGGAGTCTGGTGACATTTGGACTTCATGAAGGTTATTTGTATTTTAAGGTAATATCCCTCAATGAGCTTACTTGAACCAGCTTAAGTAGATTTCCCTTCCTTGTAACAAAAGTCCCTGAGTAGAAGGCTCTTCCCTCTTTTTGCTTCTAAACTAAGCAACTATAAAGGTGAGTGTTGAATAATGGGATAATAAGAATGGCCGTTGGGATCAGCACAAAGGACTGGAATAATGCAAGAGACTGCTGCTGCTGCTAAGTCGCTTCAGTCGTGTCTACTGTGCGACCCCATAGATGGCAGCCCACCAGGCCCTGCCGTCCCTGGGATTCTCCAGGCAAGAACAGTGGAGTGGGTTGCCATTTCCTCCTCCAACGCATAAAAGTGAAAGTGAAGTCACTCAGTTGTGTCCGACTCTTAGCGACCCCATGGACTGCAGCCTACCAGGCTCCTCCATCCATGGGATTTTCCAGGCAAGAGTACTGGAGTGGGTTGCTGTTGCCTTCTCCGACGCAAGAGACTAAGTTTAGCCAAATGCCACATGTGGTTAGAGACTGTCATTGTTGGGGGAAAAGAGGCTAAGATCTCCAACTTGTTAAGTCAGTTTAGGGGCAGTCCCTTGATATGACAAATATATAGGTTTTGAGTGGTGCATTTTCTGCCCGCTTCCAAATCTAGACTTACTCTGGTCATTCCAAACCAAATTAACAAAGGAGCCTAATTTGTGAACATGAATTTTCACAAATTGAACTCTCATATGAATTTTCACAATGTGACCTCCCATATTTTAGGGGTGGGTCAGTACTTAAGTCTGGAGCAGGAAATGGCAACCCACTCCAGTATTCTTGCCTGGAAAATTCCAAGGATGGAGGCGTCTGGTGGATTACAGTCCACGGGGGTCGCCAGGGGTCAGATGTAAATGAGCAACTGACCACCCCACACGCATGCACAGTACCTAAGTCAATAGGGCCTCTTCTAATTTCACACTGGTCTTATTGGTTTCCTGGACTCCTCAGACAGTCAATACACCTAAACATAACACAGCATTTTAAAAGGTCTTCTACCCAGTAGTGTTAAACACAGTTGTATTGGCACTATTTGTTCTCAAACAGCAGTCATTTTCCTACTTCTTTGTTGACAGAATCCTGATTATTCAGGGTTCTGTCAACAAGGTGACCCCATCCCTAGCTCACCAGCTCAAGAAAAAAAAAAAAAGATGAATTTAAGATAATCATGAAAATGCCATTCCCTTTTTCAGTGATTGGTACAGACATGTTCTTGTCTAATCTAGCCAATGAGATAATGGTAACTAATATTTATTGAATGATAGCTATGTGCCCTCCTCCAAGGATTTTACAGGAACTCATTCTTTTTCCTTTCAATACAATTCTATAATATAAGGTCTATATTTGTCCCTACATCATGTCTTTTAGTGAGATAATTAGTTTTCTTCATGGTTTAAGTCATTTTGATTTGGATTTTCTATTACTTGTCACAACAAACATTGGAACTAATACTCCAATTCATTTGTTCTCTTCTCTTTAGAATCCCATTTCAACATGTATACAAAGATAGCAAACGGCAATTCTTTCCTTCCTAATTCCTATAAGAGTTTTTTCAGATTTTTTTAATGTGGAACATTTTTAAAGTCTTTATTGAATTTGTTCCAATATTGTTTCTGGTTTTGGTTTTTTGGCTACAAGGCATGTGGGATCTTAACTCCCTGACCAGGGATTGAACCTGCACCCCCGGCATTGGAAGGCAAAGTTTTAACCACTGGACCACCAGGAAGTCTCTATATCATTACTTTGAGTGAAAAAGAGGAGGCAGAGGAGAAAAAGTCTCATTTTCATGTTAGATTTATTATTGTGTGTGTGTGCAAGCTCAGTTGCTTCAGTCATGAATGACTATTTGTGACCTTATGGATTGTATCCTGCCAGGCTCCTCTATTCATGGGATTTTGCAGCCAAGAATACTGGAGTGAGTTGCCATGCCCTCCTATAGGGCATATTCCCGAACCAGGGATCGAATCCACATTCTCTTTATCTCCTGCATTACAGGCAGATTCTTCACCACTGAACCACCAGGGAAGCCCAAGATTTATTATTAGGATACCTTATTATTAGCTTTATTCATGAAAAATCACCTTGTAAGTAAATGAATTTGAAGTACATTTTCAGTACAAATCCTTTCAAAAAGATGTACAAATAGCTCTTTCCAAGCTTGTACTATTTCACTTAGGAGTATCACTTGCTGAAGCAATGATAGATTCCTCAATTTTTCATCTCAGGACTCTGCATAGTTACTGAGTGAAATCCAGTCTTTTAATTTTTATGATTTTAATTTTTGGACCATTTCAAATTATTTGTTCATTAGTGAACCATTCCCCCATACAATAACATTTTCACTACATGCTTCCTGATACATTGTACATTGGTTACATTTGTACATATTTTTGAAGATATAGGAAAAAGTATGTTTATTTAGTAGATGTATGTAATAGCCATTTTATATAGGCTCTTGGCTATTACATTCCTAATATTATATTAATAAATTATTATTCATGTGTTTTCTTTTTGCTCTCTGGCCAACAAAAGGCAATTCAATCTGACAACTTTTATATGTTTTATATAAATATTTGAACTACATTGACATAGCTTAATATAGTAGTCGGTAGAGCCAAATAACTAGATGTAAATGCTAACTCTGCAATTTACTGTATTTGTAGCACTGGGCAAGTTAATATTTTTGTGCCTCTATTTCCTCAGATATAAAACAGGGATGATAATAATAATAATAACTATCTTTTAGGGTTATTGTGAGGATTAAAGGAATACATACAAAGCACTTAGTAAGTTCCTAGCACATAGTAAGGACCCTAAGTGTTCTCATTATTATTATTACCAGGGTTAATCCTAATTAACAGACAACTTGGTTAACAGTGGCTTAAACCATGAGATTCTTTACCAACTGAGCAGATAACACCACTCTAATGGCAGAAAATGAAGAGGAACTAAAGAGCCTCTTGATGAGGGTGAAGGAGGAGAGTTAAAGGGCCAGCTTAAGACTAAATATTTAAAAAAACTAAGATCATGGCATTTGGCCCCATTACTACATGGCAAATAGAAGGGGAAAAGGTGGAAGTAGCGACAGATTTCCTCTTCTTGGGCTCCAAAATCACTGTGGATGATGACTACAGCCATGAAAAATGAGGATGATTGCTTCTCGGCAGGAAAGCAATGACAAACCTAGACAGTGTATTGAAAAGCAAAGACATTACTCTGCTGGCAAAGGTCCATATAGTCAAGGCTGTGGTCTTCCCAATGGTCATGAACAGTTGTGAGAGCTGGACCGTGAAAAAGGCAGAACACCAAAGAACTGATGCCTTCAAATTGTGGTGCTGGAGAAGACTCCTGAAAGTCCCTTGGACAGCAAGGAGATCAAACCAGTCAATCTTAAGGGAGATCAACCCTGAATATTCATTGGAAGGACTGATGCTGAAGCTAAAGCTCCAGGATTTTGGTCATCTGATGCTAACAGACGACTCATTGGACAAGTCACTGATGCTCATTCTGCCCTTGATCTTTCCCAGCATCAGAGGATGAGATGGCTGGACAGCATCACTGATGCAATGAACATGAACTTGGGAAAATTCCTGGAGATGGTGAAGGACAGGGAGACCATGCTATAGTCCACGGAGTCGCAAAGAGTCAGACACAACTGGGTGACTGAACAACAACAACAAAACCATAAGAATACATGTTATTAATATTTACTTAATAAGTGTGTTGGCCTTGGGGCTGGTTTTTAACTCAAAGATACCATGAAGCAGTCAGGCTCCTCCCATCTTTCTGCATTGCCATTCTCACTGTATTGGCAAAATTTCCCCTCAAAGTCTGCCTCTACTGCTGCCTCAATAGGATGAGGGCAAAATTTTTTAAAAAAATATTCATCTCCTGATGAATATTTATCTTTTCAGAAGAAAAAACGTCTCCCAGAAATAGTCAATAGATGTCTTCTTTATGTCTTATTGGCCAGAACTGTGTCACATGACCACTTCTAGACCAATCACTGGGAAAGAATACAATTGCTGTGATTGATTTAGACTAACCATGAGTCACTTTTCTGGGGCTGGGCCTTTTGTTGCCTGATCAAAACCAGGTTTCTATCACCAAGGGGAAAAAAAGAATAACCACTGGGTGTACGACCAATAGTGTGTGTCATCAACAAACATTCATTTGTTGCCTGCTATATGCTCAGCCTGTGCTCCTAATGAAACTGTAGAAACTACCAAAAGAACAATGATATTTTCTTTTCTCCTACTTATTTGACATGTTTAGACTGAAAGCTACTTCTGCTAGGCCCTGCTAAATAACTAAACTAAAGCCTTTAAGGCCAGCTTCCTAATCCACTCACTCTGAGTGGCTTCACTTACTGTCCACACATGTGGTGGATCTTCCTTTTCTTGGTCGAATCTTTGCATTCCATCTCCACTTTTGAGTAGTGATAACCGAAGGACTGAACAAAGAGTGAACGATCCAAAACTCCTTGTTTAGAAGATCTGAGCACCCCAGATACCCAGGGGCAAATTCCATTTGTCTTTTTTCTTCATTATATTAAGGACCTACTATGAGCCAGGCACTTTCATAAATTCTTTCCATTAATTCTCATCCCCAAAACTCCATGAAATGTGTTTCAGGTAGAGGAAAGAGAGATTAATACAGATAAAATGACTTGTGCAAAGCCGTCAGCTAGTAATAGGAAAAATAATTACCCCTTATTGACCATATGCTACATTTGAGCCATGCACTGTCCTAAATGCCACTCATGAATTCATTCCTTTAGTTCTCTTAACCACCTAGTGAAGTAAGGATTCAATCACAACTGATACTTCCCAAGCACCCTCCTAGATGAAAAATCTGCAGCTTCAAAAGCTTACTTACTTACTTAAGTTCAAGTTCACCCAACTAGAAAGTGACAGGTATTCTACAAAGCTGGGTCTAATTCAAACACTTCCTGTTAAAGTCACACCCACCCCTACACTGCAGGAAATTGACACCAGGCCTCCTAACTCCTGGGCCTATTCCAAAATCCCTAAATGAGAATGGAAAACTCTGATGTTTTATTCTACCAGTTTGTTCTGTGAAGTGCTCTCCAAGTAGTTCATAATTGGTCCAGTTGTCTAAAACAAAGTTGGGAATTTATCCAAAAGTATTTAGCAAATTAACAACTCCATCTTTCCTTTCTGAGAGCAGATAGGCAAAGCTAGCTGATTCCTGTTGAGTTTAAAAAAAGAAACTCTTGGGGAGACAGATTATCAACATTCATCATGTTTCTGCTTTGCCCTCAAGACCCAGATTAGAGGTTAACATTTGAATTAGGCAAAATCACACAGTTGTGCACTTTACCTACTCTAAATTTTGTTAACTGCTCTGTGTTTTAAAAATAATATGACTAGGGACTCTGCTGTAAACCGTTGAGACCTTTTATGTGCTGTTAGCCCCAGATTAGAGCTTGCCAGGAAAGAGATTTCACAGTTGCTAACTTCTTCAACTTCGCCCCTGAAGGAAGCTTTATATCCCCGAGTATCTATGTTATGTGGCCTTGCTCTGGGAGCCTTCTACTCAAAAGTCAACTGGTGCTATCCATAGAAACATAGAGATCAAAGGATCATTCCTTGACTGTTTGCAATCCTTCTAGGGACTTATAAGTAGTGTAGTTTTTGTTTGTTGCTGCTTTGCCTTGGGTACCTAAGTTTTAAATATTCTTTTTGTTTTTGTTCAGCCACTAAGTTGTATCCAACTCTTTTGTATCCAACCCCAGTACTGTAGCCCACCAGGCTCCTCTGTCCATGGGATTTCCCAGGCAAGAATAGTGGAGTGGGTTGCCATTCCTTCTCTAGGGGATCTTCCCAAGCCAGGGATCAATTGACAGGTGGACTCTTTACCACTGAGCCACCACGGAAGCCCAGTGGTATGTCACCAGTCAAAATATTATCAAATCCTGTACCAAAATGCATTTATTTCCATAAAAGTATGAGGTTTTAGATAGCAGAACCTGATAGCTGAACTCTGACACTAACTCCATAGCCCTGTACAGCTAGTCCTCAGTAGCTGGGAAATTGTGTTTTAGGGAAGCACATGTGTGCTGATCAAGCCAACTTATATAAACAACCCACCAAGTTATTAAAAGATGGTATGATATTCCTAGTGACCAAGCTGGTATGATAATCCTAGTGACCAAGATACTTAAGAAGATTCAGAGGCCTGTGTAAAATAAATGATTAAAGAAAACAGTGTAACAAAGTTCTATTTACAGTTTCTTTCATTTGTATACCAAAACAAACACATATATACACCCTCCAGAAACCATGTCCTGGGTTAGTATCTGGCTTTGCCTTCCTTCACGTCTAGTGGTAGGAGATAGAAGAAAATGCCCCTTCTAAGTATAGAACAATGAAATACAATCAGTGCCATAATGCATGGACCTATAAAGAACAGGGGAAATGAGATGAAGAAGCAAGGTTTTTGACCCCTCCCCCAAATCCTTTAAAGATAATTTTCTGGTCTAACAAAGACTTGCTTTGTAAAGAAAAAATTGGGGCTCAGAATTAAGGAGACTTCAGTATCTTCCTTCATCTGTGTGAAGTACTGATATATGTACACTGCCATGTGTGAAATAGATAGCTAGTGGAAAGCTAATGTATAGCACAGGAAGCTCAGCCTGGTGCTTTGGAACAACCTGCTTCTGCTGCTGCTAAGTCGCTTCAGTCATGTCCGACTCTGTGCGACCCCACAGATGGCAGCCCGCCAGGCTCCCCCATCCCTGGGATTCTCCAGGCAAGAACACTGGAGTGGGTTGCCATTTCCTTCTCTAATGCATGAAAGTGAAAAGTGAAAGGGAAGTTGCTCAGTTGTGTCCGACTCTTAGTAACCCCATGGAATACAGCCTACCAGGCTCCTCCATCCATGGGATTTTCCAGGCAAGAGTACTGGAGTGGGGTGCCATTGCCTTCTCCGTCGGGACAACCTAGAGGAGTGGAATTGGGGCGAGTGGGAGGGACGCTTAAGAGGGAGGGGATGTATGTATACATACAGCTGATCACTTTGTTGTATAGAAGAAACTAACACAACATTGTAAAGCAATTATACTCCAAAAAAAAAAAAAAAAAAAGAGTATATATGTGTATAACTGAGTCAATTTGCTATATAGCAGAAACTGGCACGACAATGTAAATCAACTGTACTTCAACAAAACAAAAACAGAATTCCAGTTCTAAAAAAACAGTCTCCATCATACTTTCTCTCCCACTTACAAGAACTTTTTAAATGATATTCTGGAGAGAAAATGTTATTTATAAAACACCAAAACATGAATAAAATGGCAATAAAAACATACATATCAATAGTTGAAAGTGAAAGTGAAGTTGCTCAGTTGTGTCCGACTCTTTGTGACTCCATGGACTGTAGCCCACCAGGCTCCTCCGTCCATGGGATTCTCCAGGCAAGAGTACTGGAGTGGGGTGCCGTTGCCTTCTCCAGTGGATCTTCCCCACCCAGGGATCGAACCCAGGTCTCCTGCATTGCAGGCAGACGCTTTAACCTCTGAGCCACCAGGGAAGCCTTATCAATAGTTACTAATACTTTAATTAACAATTTAATGTAAATTGACTAAATAATCCAACCAAAAGACACCAAATGGCTGAATGGATACAAAAACAAGATCTGTATATATGCTGCCTACAAGAGATTCACTTTAGATCTAAAGACACACAGAAACTGAAAGTGAAGGGATGGGAAAAGTTATCCCATGCAAATGGAAATCAAAAGAAAGCCAGGGCAGTACTTATATCAGACAAAATAGATTTTAAAGTAAAGAATTGCAAGAGACAAAGAAGACATTAATAATGATTAAAAGATTAATCAGAGAAGAATATGAATATATATATACACTCAACATAGGAGCAACCAAATATATAAGCAAATATTAACAGACATAAAGCAAGAAGAAACTGACAGCAACCCAAGAGAAAATGCTTTCTGTAAGGAGCTTAAAATGTGAATAGCATAAAAAAACCTTACAGCTGAGACAGATTTCTAGTCTAGGATCAAAAGCACCACTGCCATAATTAAAATTGTTCTCTAACACAGAGGAACCACAGCCCAGTGCTGCCAACTTACAGCCCTAGTGTTTCAGCTAACCACAAGGAGTTAACAATTATTAAGTGCTAACTATACAGGCTAAGCACCTACATGCATTATCTCTTTTGAAAAATCGTGTTTGGAACAAAGATTTACTTTCATGCCTAGAGCACAGAATCTATGCTAGAGATTATGTTCAAAGAAATTATTTCACCAAAATAATTGTAGTTACTTTATCAGCTGCTTTGCAAACACTGTTTTTTTTTTTTTTTTTTCTTTAAGATCTTGGCTCAGAAACAAGCCAAAAAAGCATAGCACAGTCCTCTAAACCCAACCTTGAAACTGTCCTTGTCTCAATTTCTTGCTCTTGTTTGAAAAGCCAGACTTGACATAAAAGTACGACTTTACTGGGTGTGACTGGCAGGCCCAGACAGGAGAGGTGCACATTTCTTTTTAGGGATCAGCATTTGGGGCAACTTCAGAGCAATGTCACCGTGTGGCTAGCGTCTGGATCTCAGGGTGAAAGCTGAGAATCTAAATAAGCTGAAAAAGGAAATATCTGCGAACAAAAAAGGGAGACCCGACTGCAGGTTAATGTGGAACAACTGTCAAGTCTGGAGGCCAGTCCAGGCTGAAAGGAGGCTGACGGCCGTGGATCCTGACAGAATCAGACTCGGGTCTTCCAGCGTGCCTGTTGGTGCACCGAGGAAACCAGGAAAGCCTAGGGCAGCACCTCACAAAACCAGCTCAGGAGAGCTGCCCAAAAAGTGGTCCATAGGCAGCCTGTACAGTCAGCAACCCTGAAACAAATATTGCTCACAAATGTAATGCCGGATGGGCCACCTCTCAGGAGCAAATGCCATCTTTCTTTCGATTAGTTCAGAAACTTGCCTTCCGGAAATCAGAGAAAATCAGCTCTGCAGAGGTTGGATGCCGTGAAAGTTGTGTATGTTTCCGACCCTGTGACCATCTTTTTAATTCTTTTCTCCCCTGCCTGTTCAGTAGCCTTTCTCCTTCCGTGAAAGTATTTTTTTCCTTTGCAATGGGATTTTCATCTTAGGGTTAGATTACATTCATTTTCATTTGTCCTACAGTGTTTTTTCTTTAAAAACATTTCTATAAAAATAAAAGTTGTCTATTATAGAATATACAGGAAAAAAAACACAAAGAAGAAAATTAAAATTATACCTAATCCCACCACCTGATTACCACTGCTAATCTTTGTCTTTATTGAATTCGTCTTTTTTTTAATATAAATTTATTTATTTTAATTGGAGGTTAATTACTTTACAATATTGTATTGGTTTTGCCATACATCAACTCTTTTAATTTTCTTTGTTTGTATGTATATATGCACATATTTATATTGTGCAAATGTTTGTACATATAGTCAGTTATTTTATAAAATTGGGATCACTCCAAGGTACAGTTTTGTGATCTGCTTTTTTCCACTCAATATGATGGCAGCCTATTCTCAAGTCATTAAATATTCTCTGGAAACACATTTTTTTAAATGACTATAATTACTCTTTCTATTCAGCCATTGACATTGAGCACAGTACATTAAATGGAGTGATATATGGATTGCTCCCCCTTTTTAATGTAACTTTGAACCATTTGTATTTGATTGCATTCATCTTAATGCACTTTCCTATTGTTTTTCAAGATCAGACAATTTAAGTGCAGCCAATTAAATTGAAAATACTAAGACTGAGAACATCAGGAAAGATTTATTGCTGGTATAAACTATCAAGGAAGCCTAAGCCAGCTATATTTCTCAAAACAGCCATATCTACAATCAAATAAAGTTTATCTCCTTTAAATAAGAGATAACTTATTTTTTATGATTTTAGATATTACAGTAGGCTGACTTAGTCAAGTCATGACCTGGGATGGCACTTTGCTAGCTATTGGATGTTGACTTGCAAACATCTGAAACCTTTTATCCCATTAGATGTTACTTGTTAGCATGACACCATCTGGTCATCTAGAAAAATCTGGATAATTGACTGCATTATCAGTAGGACTTAACTTTTGAACAGCTTTTATTCCCAATGTTTGATTCCTTGTGTTTGGCTTCAACCTGGTTGTTTGGAGCGCACATGAAACATTCTCCCAGAGAAATAGGCTCTAAGTGGTAGCTGACAAGGAACCAGAGGCATAACATGCCACACTCAGTTCAGTTCAGTCGCTCACTCATGTCTGACTCTTTGTGACCCATGGACTGCAGCACACCAGGCTTCCCTGTCCATTACCAACTCCTGGAGCTTGCTCAAACTCATGTCCATCGAGTCAGTGATGCCACGCAGCCATCTCATCCTCTGTCGTCCCCGTCTCCTCCTGCCTTCAATCTTTCCCAGCATCCAGGTCTTTTCAAATGAGTCAGCTCATCGCATCAGGTGGCCAAAGTTTTGGAGTTTCAGCTTCAGCATCAGTAATTCCAGTGAATATTCAGGACTGATTTCCTTTAGGATTGACTGGTTTGATCTTCCTGAAGTCTAAGGGACTCTCAAGAGTCTTCTCTAACACCACAGTTCAAAAATATCAATTCATCAGCACTCAACTTTCTTTATAATCCAACTCTCACAACCATACATGACTACTAGAAAAACCACAGCTTTGACTACATGGACCTTTGTTGGCAAAGTAATGTCTCTGCTTTTTAATATGTTATCTAGATTGGTCATAGCTTTTCTTCCAAGGAATAAGCGTCTTTTAATTTCATGGCTGCAGTCACCATCTGCAGTGATTTTGGAGCCCCCCAAAATAAAGTCTGTCCTGTTTCCATTGTTTCCCCATCTATTTGCCATGATGGGACCAGATACCATGATCTTTAATTTTTGAATGTTGAGTTTTAAGCCAACTTTCTCACTCTCTTCTTTCACCTCCATCAAGAGGCTCTTTAGTTACTCTTCACTTTCTGCCGTAAGAGTGGTGTCATCTGTGTATCTGAGGTTATTGATATTTCCCCTGGCAATGTTGATTCCAGCTTGTGCTTCATCCAGCTCAGCATTTCACATGATGTACTCTGCATATAAGTTGAATAAGCAGGGTGACAATATATATTCTTGACGTACTCCTTTCCCAGTTTGGAACCAGTCTATTGTTCCATGTCCAGTTCTAACTGTTGTTTCTTCATCTGCATACAGATTTCTCAGGAGGCAGGCCAGGTGGTCTGGTACTCCCATCTCTTGATAATTTTCCATAGTTTGTTGTGATCCATACAGTCAAAGGCTTTGGCATAGTCAGTAAAGCAGAAGTAGATGTTTTTCTGGAACTCTCTTGCTTTTTCTATGAACCAACAGATGTTGGCAATTTGATCTCTCATCCCTCTGCCTTTTCTAAATCCACCATGAACATGTGGAAGTTCATGCTTCATGTACTGTTGTTGAAGCCTGGTTAGGAGAATTTTGATCATTACTTTGCTAGCATGTGAGATGAGTGCAATTGTGCAGCAGTTTGAACATTTTGGCATTGCCTTTCTTTGTGATTGGAATAAAAACTGACCTTTTCCAGTCCAGTGGCCATTGCTGAGTTTTCCAAATTTGCTGGCATATTGAGTGCAGCACTTTCACACATCTTTTAGGATTTGAAATAGTTCAACTGGAATTCCATCACCTCCACTAATTTTGTTCATAGTGATGCTTCATAAGACCCACTTGACTTCACATTCCAGGATGTCTGGCTCTAGGTGAGTAATCACACTATCATGGTTATCTGGGTCATGAAGATCTTTTTTGTACAGTTCTTCTGTGTATTCTTGCCACCTCATCTTAATATCTTCTGCTTTTTTTAGGTCCATACCATTTCTGTCCTTTATCGAGCCCATCTTTGCATGAAATATCCCTTGGTATCTCTAATTTTCTTAAAGAGATCTCTAGTCTTTCCCATTCTGTTGTTTTCCTCTATTTCTTTGCATTGATTGCTGAGGAAGGCTTTCTTATCTCTCCTTGATATTCTTTGGAACTCTGCATTCAGACGAGAATATTTTTCCTTTTCTCCTTTGCCTTTAGCTTCTCTTCTTTTCTCAGCTGTTTGTAAGGCCTCCTCAGACAACCATTTTGTCTTTTTGCATTGATTTTTCTTGGGGATGGTCTTGATCACTGCCTCCTGTACAATGTCACAAACCTCCATCCATATTTCTTCAGGCACTCTATCTATCAGATCTAATCCCTTGAATCTATTTCTCACTTCCACTGTATAATCATAAGGGATTTGATTTAGATCATACCTGAATGATCTAGTGGTTTTCCCTACTTTTCTTCAATTTAAGCCTGAATTTGGCAATAAGGTGTTCATGATCTGAACCACAGTCAGCTCCTGGTCTTGTTTTTGCTGACTGTATAGAGCTTCTCCATCTTTGGTTGCAAAGAATATAACCAATCTGATTTCATTATTGACCATCTGGTGATGTCCATGTGTAAAGTCTTCTCTTGTGTTGTTGGAAGTGTGTGTTTGCTATGAATAGTTCATTCTCTTGGCAAAACTGTTAGTCTTTGCCCTGCTTCATTTTGTACTCCAAGGCCAAACTTTCCCGTTACTCCAGGTATCTCTTGACTTCCTACCTTTGCATTCCAGTCCCCTATGATGAAAAGGACATCTTTTTTTGGTGTTAGTTCTAGAAGGTCTTGTAGGTCTTCAAAGAACTGTTCAACTTCAGCTTCTTCAGCATTACTGGTTGGGGCATGGACTTGGATTACTGGGATACTGAATGGTTTGCCTTGGAAATGAACAGAGATCATTCTGTCATTTTTGAGATTGCACCAAAGTACTGCATTTCAGGCTCTTTTGTTGACTATGAGGGCTACTCCATTTCTTCTAAGGGATTCATGCCCACAGTAGTAGATATAGTGGTCATCTGAATTAAATTTGCCCATTCCTGTCCATTTTAGTTCACTGATTCCTAAAATGTCGATGTTCAGTCTTGACATCTCCTTTTTGACCACTTTCAATTTCCCTTAATTCATGGACCTAACATTCCAGGTTCTTATGCAATATTCTTTACAGTATCGGACTTTACTTCCATCACCAGTCGTATCCACAACTGGGCATTGTTTTTGCTTTGGCTCCATCTCTTCATTCTTTCTGGAGCTATTTATCCACTCTTCTCCAGTAGCATATTGGGCACCTACCGACCTGGGGAGTTCATCTTTCAGTGTCATATCTTTTTGCCTTATCATACTGTTGATGGGGCTCTCAAGCATGAATATTGAAGTGGTTTGCCAAGGGGTACCATATAACAGTGTAATAATCACACTGCTGCTAAGTCGCTTCAGTCGTGTCCGACTCTGTGCGACCCCATAAGATGGCGGCCCACCAGGCTCCCCCATCCCTGGGATTCTCCAGGCAAGAACACTGGAGTGGGTTGCCATTGCCTTCTCCAAATAATCACACTGGGAGAACATTAATTCAGAGTACTTTAGTGGGACCACTGACTTTTTTCTCACTTTTCACCCCAACTACCCAGCGGCAGCAGTAAGGATTCCAGAGAGCAATCTCAGAACATTCAAAGAAGCAAAGTCCTGGGGAAAAAAAAAAAAAGGCCCACGGGCTCCAGGGAAGTGTGTCTGCTCCTCAGAGCCTTCTCAGTGAGGTTCACCTTCCAGACCCTCTGCTCTGAGCACCTCAGGGTGATCTACCTGCTTCAACTTTCTGCCATTACCATCTGTGGACATTCCTCAAGCTTGACTCCCTACACTTGCCCTCTTTCCAAAAATTTTAAGCCTTACTTTTCCTCTAAAAAAATTTAAAATCTTTTTTGAAGTTAGCCTAGGAGTTGGTGCTTCCAAGAATACTAAGAAAAAGTGAAAGCTTCCCTGCCAAGTCCATCCACAATTTTAGCATTCTATAGAAAGACAAGGAGGGAGGCGGCGGTGAGGATACAAAGTGGGATTAGAGAATACAGAGATCTAGAGGAAAACAGGCATCTACATTTCAGAGGAACACTCCATTCCAGTGACCCTCCTGAATATCAGGGCCGCTGGAGAGCAAGAAGGAAGAGTGAAAGGGTGAAGTAGAGACTAGGCTTCTTCCATGAGGGACCTCAGGAATATTAGAGAAATCTATTGGAGAATCAGCTTCCTGTCTTATTTTCCTCCATTTTGCTATTATAATATCACCACTTAAGTGGATAGTAAACAGGGAAATCAACGTTTCCTAAATTCCTACCACTGTCCAGGCACTGGGGCTTTTACAAATGAGGAAACTGAGCCTCAAGGAGGTTAAGTTAGAAACAAAGAGAAGCAGGAAGAGGATGAAGCTCTTAGCAGGAGTGACGCCAAGAAGAGCAAGTTGGAGGACAGAAGGAAGCCCCGGAGAGTGTCAGCTGGGAAGGGGAAATGGCTCTCTGTTCCTGTCTGCCATTCCCTATCCCTGCTTACAATGGGGCTACCATTCCAAAGACCATTCCTACACATGGAATGAAATTAAGGTATGCATCTGTTGATGGGGCTGTATTCCGATTTGGCATCATGTTTACGGCACCATGATATGTTTCGGTTCCTATCAAAAGAAGCTCAGAAAAAATTACTTACAGTTAAATGTTTCCATCCGGGCATTGGTTCCTCCCTCCCTGGTCATCCTGCACTGTCAAACTGAATTTTGTTCCAAGATCCCACTTGAGTCTACAGTCTTTAATTCTGCAAACAAGTTGTGATTTAAACATGAATTCAACTATTTTCAAAATGGATCATGTATGTCTTACTTTCAGTTGTTCTTATGTGAACAGGACTTTTTATTCAACCTGGGACACAACCAAACTCTAAATAGCTAGGTATATCAGTTTAACATTTTAAGCTAATTTGTTTTAAAGCCTTCTAAAAAATCGAAGTTGTAGGGTCTCTCCCTTAGGAGAGTCTTTCCTAATCTCTAGGAAAGTTATCTTTCCTATGATAATTTAGAGCTTTCTCATCTTATTTTGGGGCTTCCCAAGTGGCATTAGTAGTAAAGAACCCACTCACCAATGCAGGAGAGCTAAGAGACAGTTCAATCCCTGGATCGGGAAGATCCCCTGGAGAAGATCATGGCAACCCAGTCCAGTATTCTTGTCTGGAGAATCCCATGAACAAAGGAGCCTGGAGGGCTACAGTCCATTGGGTCACAAAGAGTCAGACACAACTGAAGCGACTTAGCCTAGCATAGCATCTTATTTTAATAAATCACTTAGCATTATTCTCACTAATAGGTAATATTAACAACAACAACAAAACCCATTCCTAAGGGAAGGAGATGGACTAGAAAGATCAGACAGGAATTTATATCTTAATAAATATTCTCTGATACTTAGCAAAGTTCATATTTCTTTTCAGTTTAGAACTCAACATTGCAAATGTTGTAGAAACAAAAACATGAGCATTCCAGGGAAAGTCTTATTTTTGAAAAGCAGGAAAACACTTGACAACCATGCAGAAAAGAAAAAACCATGCAAACCTTTCAACAGTGAATGAGGAGGAGTGTGAAGTTCCTACCAGCACCAACATCAACAAAAACAGACATTTCAGAAGAGTCTTTGGACTGCCTAGTATATAGAAAAAAATTCCTTGGGTTTCTTCCTGTCCCCACTGTCCCCTAAGCATGGCAAATAAGCAACAGCTTTATTAGCACTACCCTCAGTGAGGGTGCTTCTTCGCACCCTAAGCACACTGGACAACTTTATTGCTGAAGACAAGCAGGGTCTAGCTCCTCAGGCTACAGCCATGCCAAATCCCAGAGGCAAAACAAGATTACCTTCCTTCTTATGGTGGGATGTAAGATGTCTCTAAGGCTTACAGTTCAGCTTTTACAGCACTTCCCTTGGCCTTCAGAATTACTCTATATTTACAAGGTACAGTTCCTTCATTCCCACAGGCAAATTTATTTGCTAAAACTGGAACAAAAAGTCAAAGTATAACGAGTTCAAAGACTTCAGGTCCAAAGATTTCTGAAAGACTTTGGATTCGATTTCTATTTTGTGCCTTGGGGTTATTATCTATGTGGATTAGGTTATTGTGGATAAGGAGAACTTGTTCTTTCTTTTTTAAAAATTATCCTTAAAATTAGATGAGTGTAAAATTGTAACAAGTCAATGCATTTATAGCATATTGGTGTGACCTATTATGCTATACCATGCATCATTGCTTTACTTACCCCATTCAGTCACTAATAATTATGTTTTAAAATAATAAGCCTTACTTTCATCGTATTTACAAAGCACAAGTTTTCAATAACTGTAATTTTTCTTTTTAAAGAGTTACATGATATCTTTCAAATGAGCCTGCATTTTAAAGTATCCAGTTCCATTATTATGATTTCCCTTTATTTTAAGTGTACTTATTTTATAGTATCCTAATTTTCATATTGCCTTAATAAGTTCCCGGGATATACATTTTCCTAATTTTTATTCTGTTTCATCTTGTGATATGTGGTGTGTGTGTATGTGAGTGAATGGATTCTGTATGCTGTGGATTGTAGAAATATGCTTATTTATATTTTTTTCTCTAAAGGAAGCCTTAGGGGTTTCATTAGTCTACAGTAAGTTCCTATATCGATTTTTCAGCTTGGTGGTCCCCAAGAAGCAGGTAGGGTAAATCTGAATTTCTAGAATGAGATGGTTAGACAGCACACCAACTCAATGAACAGGAGTTTGAGCACACTCTGGGAGACAGTGGAGGACATAGGAGCCTGGCGTGCTACAGTCCACGGGGTTGCAAGAGTTGGCTACGACTTAGCAACTAAACAACAACGACAAAAACATAGAATTTCAATTTGTCACGAGAAGTATTTTTTCCACCAGGACCCTGGGTACTCCTGAGCTTCCTTGGAGCTTCCCTGGGCCTGTTCGGAATTTTTAAAGTTTACCTTTTACTAAAAGGGAAGGCATCCATAGCCCTGGCTTCAGGCTAGGATCTCAGCAGCCTGGAGTAGCCCAAGGACAGGTCTTTAGACATTGAAACCCTACCATCTCCCTAGGCATTTGGGGCATATATCAAAGTCTAATTCTCTTCTGGGCCATGATGACAGCTCCTCAGGAGCTTATCATCTTAGTTTTGAATTCCCTCTTTTTTTTTTTTTTTTTCTGATACCTGGAGATTTCCCCTTCTTCCTTCCAAGTAAAGCTTTTTATTTTTAACATTTTATGTTAAAATTTCTATTTTATTTAAAAATTTTTATTTTATATTGAAGTACAGTTGATTAACAATCTTGTGTTTCTTTCATGTGTACAGCAAAGTGATTCAGTTATACGTATACTTGTATGGATTCTTTTTCAAATTCTTTTCCCATTTAGGTCATTACAGAATATTGAGCAGAGTTCCCTGTGCTGTACAGTAGACACTTGCTGTTATCTATTTGAAATGTAACAGTGTATACATATCAATCCCAAACTCCCAATCTATTCCCCCCCTGCCACCCTTCTTCCCCAGTAACCATAAATTCTAAGTCTGTGAGTCTGTTTCTGTTTTGTAAATAAGTTCATCTGTATCATTTTTTTGGATTCTGCATGTAAACAATATCGTATATTTTGCTTTCTCTATCTGACTTACTTTACATAGTATGATAATCTCCATCTCTGTTGCTGAAAATGACATTATTTCATTAAAAAAATTCATTATTGTTATGTGTTTTTTGTGTGTACAGAGCTTCTACAATAGCCTGTCATGTTGCTGGAACCAACAGTCTAAAAAACCTTTATGTAATTTTCTCATTAACTCATCAGGACAGGGCAGTAAACATATTTCCCCGATTTTAGAGGAGAGTAGAAATTCAGATGTATTAAGCCATAGAGTCAATTCATGATGAAATAAGACTGGTGACAACTAGGCCAGTGTTCTTTCCATTCTGGAATTGTGGCTCAGATCCAGTCTACCAGAGATTCCTAATCAAAAGGTTGAAGTCTTTCAAACTTTTGGCACTAGAAACTGTCTTCAGGCTCAATAAACAATGCCTTAACACATATATCCTATTGTGTTTCAATTATATCTAAATTTTTTAAGTAATAAAATGTAACTTCATTTAAAAGTAAAACTCCAAGTAAATCTATTTGGTGCCTAATTCAGAGATATTGGCCACATAATCCCAAGGAGATTACATATACGTATATACACATACACATACACACACACACACACACACAGATATATAACACAGGATGATTGTGCAATAGTTCTCATAGTAGCAAAATGTGAGAGAAAACGTAATGACCAATAATAGGGCAATGAATAACGTCCGACTCTTTGCGACCCCATGGACTGTAGCCTATCAGGCTCCTCCATCCATGCGATTTTCCAGGCAAGTGTGCTGGAGTGGATTGCCATTTCCTTCTCCAGGGGATGGTCCCGACCCAGGAAATGAACCCGGGTCTCCCGCATTGCAGGCAGATGCTTTACTGTCTGAGCCACCAGGGAAGCCCAACTATGATATTACTTAGGGGTTAAAAAAAGTGTGGTTCTGCGTAAACTGACATGAAACAACTTTCAAGACAGTGTTGAGTTGCAGCATAATACAGAATGATGTAGTTTGTTAAAAATGCATATACCACACATAAAAAGCAGTACCTTTTTATAGTCTTTTTATAGATGCACATCTGTATATGAGAGCAGAGAAAAGTTAAGGGTGGATACAAGCTACGCTACTAATAGCAGTTCCCTCTAGGGAGGGGTCTGGAAATGGAGCTCAGGTCAGAAGATGGAAAGCAGGCTCCATCTTTAGAGGCTGTATAACTGAAATTCATAACCCGTTGTATTTAAGTGCTTTCAAAAAGAGGCCATGTAACTGAACCCACAATAGCTTTTTTTTTTTTTTTTACATTGTGTTATTTCTCAGTCAAGAGACACTAAAAAGACATATGTTAATCCATGAAAATTGTTGAAGCACTGTGGGCCTCCTAATCACATTACTGGTGACCTCTGTCCCTAGCCACACGCCTCTTTGTGTAATTAATGGTTATGCTAATAAGGCTAGAAAAGCAATCTGGAATTATTGTGAAACTATAAATCCTGGGTACACAAAATCCATGACTAAGGCTAGTAGATCACACTGAAGTGTACATTAAGCAGGAAAGTGTCATGGAAAACAGAAGTAGTTTCTTCAAAAGATTAAAAATAAAGTCACCTGATCCAGAAAACTCACTCCTGGGCATATATCTGGATAAAACTCTAGTTCAACAGGATACATGCACCCCTATGTTCATACCAGCACTATTCACAATAAATAGCCTAGACATGGAAGCAACCTAAGAGTCTACTGACAGACAAATGGATAAAAAAAATATGATATACATGTACAATAGAATCTTATTCAGCTACTAAAAAAAAGAATGAAATAATGCCATTTGCAGCAGCAATATGGATGGACCTAGAGATTATCATATTAAGTGAAGTAGGTCAGGAAGAGCAAATATCATATGATATCACTTACATATAAAATCTAAAATATGACACATATGAACTTATCTATAAAACAGAAACAGACTCTTAGACATTGAGAACAGACTTGTGGTTGTCAGCAGTGGGATGGGAGGCAGAGGGATGGATTGGGAGTTTGGCATTAGCAGATACAAACTACTATATATAGAATGAATAAACAACAAGGTCCTACCATATAGCACAGGGAACTATATTCAATATCCTGTAATAAACCATAAAGGAAAAGAATAAAAAAAAAGAATGTGTGTGCATGTGTGTATGTGTATAACTGAATCAGTTTGCTGTAGAGCAAAAATTAACACATCAGTAAATCAACTACACTTCAATAAAATAAATTTAAAAGGAAAACAGGAAGTATCATATGAACCTGCTGCTGCTACAGAAGTTAAAACATCACAGGCTTTCACTGTGCAAGCCTGCCTTTACTCCTACATCAAACTATAAAATTGACCAGATACAAAGATCAAGCAACCAAAAAAATTCATGTCTTTCTTGTGTCTTGGCTGTATATTGTTTTCTGTCTTGGGGATCCTCGCTAATTGCTATGGGAGAGGCACACTAGGTGTTTCTAGTACCACTGAGAAAACAGCACTTTTTTTCTTTTCCCCTTAGATTCACTAAGTTTAAAAAAAAAAAAAAGTAGCCCAAATGTATTGAGATCTCCTTCTGTTACAAATTTCTACAAATACAGGCTGAAAAACCTTTAGGTTCAAATCATTTTTAGCTACTAAAGACCAGCTGGTGTTCCAGGAGGGCTCGTGGTGAAGAGGCCAAGAAAGAAATGGTCAGGGAAGGTGCGTTCTCAAACAGACACTGACTATGAGTTAGCTTCGCAGGTGGCTCAGCGGTAAAGAATCCACCTGCCGATGCAGGAGCTGCAGGAAACGTGGGTTTGATCCCTGGGTCAGGAAGATCCCCTGGAAAAGGAAATGGCAATCCACTCCAGTATTCTTGCCTGGAGAATTCCATGGACAGAAGATACTAGCGAGCTACAGTGCATGGGGCCGCAAAGACTCGGACATGACTGAAGCCATTGAGCACCCACACAACAATGATCAGATCAGATCAGATCAGTCGCTCAGTCGTGTCTGACTCTTTGTGACCCCATGAATCGCAGCACGCCAGGCCTCCCTGTCCATCACCAACTCCCGGAGTTCACTCAGACTCACATCCATCGAGTCAGTGATGCCATCCAGCCATCTCATCCTCTGTTGTCCCCTTCTCCTCCTGCCCCCAATCCCTCCCAGCATCAGGGTCTTTTCCAATGAGTCAACTCTTCGCATGAGGTGGCCAAAGTACTGGAGTTTCAGCTTTAGCATCATTCCTTCCAAAGAAATCCCAGGGCGGATCTCCTTCAGAATGGACTGGTTGGATCTCCTTGAAGTCCAAGGGACCCTCAAGAGTCTTCTCCAACACCACAGTTCAAAAGCATCAATTCTTCAGCGCTCAGCCTTCTTCACAGTCCAACTCTCACATCCATACATGACCACAGCAAAAACCATAGCCTTGACTAGACAAACTTTTTTGGCAAAGTAATGTCTCTGCTTTCGAATATGCTGTCTAGGTTGGTCATAACTTTCCTTCCAAGGAGTAAGTGTCTTTTAATCTCATGGCTGCAGTCACCATCTGCAGTGATTTTGGAGCCCAGAAAAATAAAGTCTGACACTGTTTCCACTGTTTCCCCAGCTATTTGTCATGAACTGGTGGGACTGGATGCCATGATCTTAGTTTTCTGAATGTTGAGCTTTAAGCCAGCTTTTTCACTCTCCACTTTCACTTTCATCAAGAGGCTTTTGAGTTCCTCTTCACTTTCTGCCATAAGGGTGGTGTCATCTGCATATCTGAGGTTATTGCTATTTCTCCCGGCAATCTTGATTCCAGCTTGTGTTTCTTCCAGTCCAGCGTTTCTCATGATGTACTCTGCATAGAAGTTAAATAAGCAGGGTGACAATATACAGCCTTGACGTACTCCTTTTCCTATTTGGAACCAGTCTGTTGTTCCATGTCCAGTTCTAACTGTTGCTTCCTGATCTGCATACAAATTTCTCAAGAGGCAGGTCAGGTGGTCTGGTATTCCCATCTCTCTTTTTTTTTCTTTAATAGAAAATTATTTAATTAGTATACATGTGTTCCCCATCCTGAACCCTCCTCCCTCCTCCCTCCCCACACCATCCCTCTGGGTCGTCCCAGTGCACCAGCCCCAAGCATCCAGCATCGTGCATTGAACCTGGACTGGCATCTCGTTTCATACATGACGTTTCACATGTTTCAATGCCATTCTCCCATCTCTTTCAGAATTTTCCAGTTTCTTGTGATCCACACAGTCAAAGGCTTTAGCATAGTCAATAAAGCAGAAATAGATGTTTTTCTGGAACTCTCTTGCCTTTTCCATGATCCAGCGGATGTTGGCAATTTGATCTCTGGTTCCTCTGCCTTTTCTAAATCCAGCTTGAACATCCGGAAGTTCACGGTTCACATATTGCTGAAGCCTGGCTTGGAGAATTTTGAGCATTACTTTACCAGTGTGTGAGATGAATGCAATTGTGTGGTAGTTTGAGCATTATTTGGCATTGCCTTTCTTTGGGATTGGAATGAAAACTGATCTTTTCCAGTCCTGTGGCCACTGCTGAGTTTTCCAAATTTGCTGGCATAATAATGAAAAGATCTAGCATAATATCAATGAAGAAGTCAAAACACTCATGGATGTAACTACCTCTCAGTGAGGTTTAGACCCATGCTGCTGACCAAAGGCATAACACAGGGTTTAGGGAAACCAGTTCTCATTCAAAATAAAGTTCAAAAGTCACGGGAGGAATTCTCCAAATGCTTGCTTTAGACGACAATTAATTTTCTATCACTTTTTAAAGAACACATATCCTGATAAAAGAACATTTTCATACAGATTTAAGCACTTTAATCCACTTTCAAATACAATAAATGGCTGAAAAACACAGAGACTCCAGAGTCTTGTGGAACCATGGAAATATTGAAATGATGGTTTTTAAATAAAGCATTAACTTTAGAAATGCCAACCCAGCAAAGCCCTTAGCTGTTTTTTTTTTTTTTCAGTTTCTTCATCATAAACACCACTATACACTTTGTCTACTCAAAATTTAACCAGTTTTAATGTTATCCCTTCAAGTAAGGGTTCATCTGTACTCACTGAAACTTCCTTATAAATCTGAACAGAAGTATCTTAATTTCCCCCTCTAGATAGAACCTTGGTTGAAAGGTTGCAATGAAAAGTTGCATTGCATAGGAAATTAAACTGTGTATTCTCATCCTTCATGTGTGGCTTAGTTGTTCTCAGCTGTGCGTTAAGATCTCCACCTGCCCACCAGGTGGGCAGTTTGGCAGATGTGCTAAAAGTGAACAGAGAGTAAGAATTAGGTCCAACAAGAGCATGTGTTATCACATAAGTCAAAGACCAATAATCACAGAAGTGTTATTTCCACCCAGGCCTTTACAAATCTATTTAATTTTTCCATTTAACAGAGGAGGAAACAAATTACTATGGCTGCCATTAAATAGAGCACTTTGCTTTAATGCATTCTCTAATTCTCAGTGCTACTTTGTGAGGGAGATACTATCCCATTTAGAGATTAGAAAACTGAGACTGAAAGATACTAAGACTTCCTTCAGATCTCCCCTCAAATGTCATCTGTGAGGTGTTTCCTTCTTAAATAGAAATCCCTCCCTGGCACTCCCTTCAATCTCCTCCTCATCTTGCTTTATTTTCTCCCTGCCACTTACTTCCAGCCTGACGCATCATACATTTACATCTTTCTTGTTTGTCTTACTGTTCTTGCTTATAAGCCTCATGGGCTTTGCTTTGTTCACGGCTATATCCCCAGCACAGAAGAGTACTAGGCCCATAGTTGGTGGCTAATAAATATTTGTTCAGTGATGAAATTATTAAAGAAACTTAAGGCCACTAAGCTAGTATTTGGTGGACCTAGCACTTGGATCCAGGACTCCATCTCTTGAGCATGCACTTTTATGAACATTTTGCTATTACTTGAGGTCACTTCATTTTCTCCAAGGAATCAGCTTATTTCACATCAAGATATTTTGCAGGCCATTCTTAATTTTCTCTGGTTACCTCCCTTGCTGTGACTACACTATGAGGATTCTTATTTGAAGGACTCCCAGACGGACTGAGAGGCCTAGATGAGATTCTACACTCAGCTAATGAGAGATCAAATCTCTCTACATCTCACTTCTTTAACAAAGAGCATTCTTTCTGTTCCAGCTCTCACTCTATTATTCTAAATTTTCAGAACAGATATTTACAACATGCCAAGGACTCCCAAAATGATGGCAAAAGCCTCCAAACCAATTTCAATGAAATTAAAAAATAACTGTGTATATCTTACATTCCACTTACCCAACCCCCACCACCAAAAAACAAACCCAGAACACCTATTGACAGAAAAATCTGCAAGAAAACACACAAAAATATTAACAGAGGTGGTTTGTGAGACCTGGGATAATTAAAAAAATTTTTTTACTCTGTATGTACTATATTACTTTTATAATGAAAAAATACACTTTATTTTAAAAATAAATCTAAAAATAAAGATACAGCCAACATAACTCTTAGGGAAAGCAAAAAGGGAAAGCAATTCTTATCAAGAAAGCAACAATTCATTTGTTCTATTATTGTTTAAATACCATTATGTGTTAGTCAAGAAGCAATAGTTAGAACCGGACATGGAACAAGGAACTGGTTCCAAATTGGGAAAAGAGTACATCAAGGTCGTATATTGTCACCCTGCTTATTTAACCATATGCACAGTACATCATGCAAAATTCTGGGCTGGATGAAGCACAAGCTGCAATCAAGATTGCTGGGAGAAATATCAATAACCTCAGATGTGCAGATGACACCACTCTTATGGCAGAAAGCAAAGAGGAACTGAAGAACCTCTTCAATTGAAAGTGAAAGAGGAGAGTGAAAAAGCTGGCTTAAAACCCAACATTCAAAAAAATGAAGATAATGGCATCCGGTCCCACCATTTCATGGCAAATAGATGGGGAAACGATGGAAACAGTGACAGACTTTATTTTCTTGGGCTCCAAAATCACTGCAGATGGTGACTGCAGCTGTGAAATTAAAAGATGCTTGCTCCTTGGAAGAAAAGCTATGACAAACCTAGACACCATATTAAAAAGCAGAGACATTACTTTGTTGACAAAAGTACTTATAGTCAAAGCTATGGTTTTTCCAGTAATCATGTATGGATGTGAGAGCTAAACCATAAAGAAAGCTGAGTGCCAAAGAACTGACACTTTCGAACTGTGGAGTTGAAGAAGACTCTTGGGAGTCCCTTGGACAGCAAGGAGATCAAACCATCAATCCTAAAGGAAATCAATCCTTGCAAGGACTGATGCTGAAACTTCAATACTTTGGTCACCTGATGTGAAGAACTGACTCATTGGAGAAGACCCTGATGCTGGGAAAGATTGAAGGCAGGAGGAGAAGGGGATGACAGAAGACGAGATGGTTGGATGATATCACTGACTCAATGGACGTGAGTTTGAGCAAGCTCCAGGAGATGGTGAAAGACGGGGGAGCCTGGAATGCTGCAGTCCACGGGTTTGCAAAGAGTTAGACACAACTGAGCAACGAACAATGACGACGACAATGTGTTAAGCACTATATTATTCCTCTAAAAAAAAAACCAGATGATCAGTCTTTATAAAGTTTAAAAACAACGAGTCAATGATTACAAGATTTTATTTCACTTTAAAAAATGGGTTAGATTTAATGAGAAGATAGGAAGAGAGACCTACCCTGACCCTGAAGCATGTGTATTTTCCATAGACACCGTGTAACTGCCGGTTTTCATTCTAATTCAGGCGTGTGTAAGAGTCAACTTAACACTGACTCAACTTTGGGGTAGGCCATGAGTCTTGATCAGAGCCAGGACACTTTTCTAATGAATATAGGGTGGAATTCTCCGTTTGGAATTCTCCCCCTTTCCTTTCTCCCATTATGGTGCTCCCCTTGACCGTCTCACTCTCCTGGTCCCTGGAGTCTCTGCCCTTCTGATATTTTCTTAATCCACCAGGGCCCTCAGTCATGTTGACAGCCAGCATCTCGGTGCCCACTCCTTCAGATCTGCCATAGCAGAACAACACATCTAACGAGAGAGACAGGGCAAGAAGAAAGCAGCCAGGCTCTTCTGTAGCCACAGTTTATGGACTCATTAATAGTCTTGGTGTTACCTAGTCTTTCAAAAACAATAGGGCAGTAATTAGCTTGGCTTGGCCAGTCAGCCAGCCCACAGTAAAAGGCAATAAAATGGGAATAAATGGAAAGATAGAAAATAAAAGAGGTTTATAAGCAACATACCTTAAAACATTTTATTATCTTTTAAAATGAGAAGGCTTAGACTTTTAATTCCATAATTAATAGCCCATGAAGCTACTTGTCTGGACAGAAGGCATACCATCTTTAAGCACCAGAAGGAGACTGCCTAGGAGCACAGCAAGGCGCAAATTATGAAATTTTTTATAGACAGCAATGATGTCTCAGATCCTCTGATCTTCCTCATGAATATGCTCCCTGAGAGTAATAAGTGTTCTGCTGTCCCTGAAGGAGCCATCTGGACCGGCAGCCTAGGAGCTTCACAGGGCAGTTAGCAAGCAGTTCTTTACCTTTAGTGGAAGCCACAGGGCCTATTCCTGGACTTGGTGCCCACTTCACAAACAACCTACTCTGCTCTCAGTGTATACACACACACACACACACACACACACAGAGACATGGGCTTCCCTGGTGACTCAGAGAGTAAAGAATCTGCCTGCAGGAGACCCAGATTTGATCCCTGGGTCAGGAAGATCCTCTGGAGAAGGGAATGGCAACCCACTCTAGTATTCTTGCCTGCTGCTGCTGCTAAGTCGCTTCAGTCGTGTCCAACTCTGTGTGACCCCATAGATGGCAGCCCACCAGGCTCCCCCGTCCCTGGGATTCTCCAGGCAAGAACACTGGAGTGGGTTGCCATTTCCTTCTCCAATGCCTGAAAGTGAAAAGTGAAAGTGAAGTCACTCAGTCGTGTCTGACTAGCGACGCCATGGACTGCAGCCTACCAGGCTCCTCTTGCCTAGAGAATTCTATAGACAGAGAAGAGCCTGGCAGACTGCAATCCACAGGTTGTAAGGAGTCAGACATGACTGACCGACTATCACTCACACACACACACACACACACACATATATTTGTGCATATGTGTGTACACCCATATATATACATTTGTGTATATGTGTGTACATCCATATATATATATATATATCTGTGTATATGTATGTACTAAGTCGCTTCAGTCATGTCTGACTCTTTGCGACCCTCTGGACCGTAGCCCACCAGGCTCCTCCGTCCATGGGATTCTCCAGGCAAGAATACTGAAGTGGGTTGCCATTCCCTTCTCTAAGATATGTGTATACATATGCATGTATTTCAGTATGTTTCTATAAATATATTGATATATACACACTCACATGCATATATATTAAATATATATAATGAACTAAGCACAAAGCCAAACATAAATGCCACTTTGGTGTACACCAATGCTGGATTTCAATTTATTCAAGTTTTTTCCACGGTCATTCTGACTTGCAGTGTTACAACGGAGAAACCTTAAATGTTTCAGACTAGAAGTGAGACAGTTGGAATCGTCACACCACCCCTATCTGGTTCATCTCCAAATCTGTTTCCTTATCAGCAAAAATTCCCTGGTGGCTCAGACAGTAAAGCATCTGCCTACAATGTGGGAGAACCGGGTTTGATCCCTGGGTCGGGAAGATCCCCTGGAGAAGGAAATGGCAACCCACTTCAGTGCTCTTGCCTGGAAAATCCCATGGACGGAGGAGCCTGCGGCTACAGTCCATGGGGTGGCAAGGAGTTGGACACAACTGAGTGACTTCACTTTCACTTTTCACTTTCATCAGCAAAAAATAATGTTACTGTTGTTGTTGAGGATGATGGTCCTGGTGGCATTGTCCCCACAGTCTTGTTTGAGAAGGTGCTGCTACTGTGGTATCTTGAGTGGTGCAGGAGCAGTGAGCTATGCTGAGATCCTAATGCCCAGGGAAAACCAAGGGAGGAAGGAGCCTAAGATAAGGGAACATGGCTGGGCAGAAAGTGAGCCCTCAAGGGTAGCAGCCAGCAGCCAGAACTATATTGTGCAAAGGGGCAAGATGACCTCAAACTCAGCACATACCAGTATGCATAATGCTCTGATGCTGAGTGGACATAGCACCTAGAGACCCCAGACAAACAAGTACCAGCACACCAATTTAGGATGTCCTGGTGCAAAGCAGGATCTAGCTCAGAAAAAAAAAAATCTGGAAAGGGTTAAGGAGTACATATTGTCTCCAGTTAATCAAGTTACACTTCAAACCTAATTCCAAGGTTGAAAAGTAAGCATGAGGAGAAAGACCACAGCTCTTACCACAATGCTCAGACCCACTACCATCCCAGGATCAGGGGGAGCCAGGTGTAAGTCAGGAAGAGGAAACAGAATTGCTAATACCCTCCACGCCTTGATCAAGATGGCTCTGGATTGGAATTTATCAGTGGAAGATCCTTGATATTATAACAAATGTGCGGGGGGAGTGTGAAATAGGGAAATGAGGGACTGCCCTGAGATTCATTGAAATTTACCAGTGAAGGTTCTCAGCTCCCCGGCATTAAGTAATTGAAAAGCCCCAATGGGAAAGCAAATGTATTGAGATAAGTACCATGGTTGTTAACATTTGGCATCTACCCTAGCACTGACGGTTAGTAGAAAACTGCTTTTAAATCTTTGTGCTTCCTGAAAGTGAGCATGTGCATGAAAAATCAATACCTCTGAATTCATCAGTGTGTTTCCACTATCAGTAGACAGGGAACATGGCTCCTTGGGGCACAGGCCTGGGAACTGTCTCCTTAGATATCAAGTTTAGCAACAGGGACAACTGTCTTCCAGGTTCTACATGGAACCACCCTCCAAAGCCAGGAGAGAATACTCAAGACTAGGAATTTTATCAAGCTCCAGTCTTGACACTTTCAGGGAACCCAGTGGTTACATCTGATCTTGGCAAGGAATTTCCTAACCAGCTTCTGGATATAATGCTTCAGTTCAGTTCAGTCGCTCGGTTGTGTCTGACTCTTTGCAACCCCATGAATCACAGCACACCAGGCCTCCCTGTCCATCACCATCTCCTGGAGTTCACTCAGACTCATGTCCATTGAGTCGGTGATGCCATCCAGCCATCTCATCCTCTGTTGTCCCCTTCTCCTCCTGCCCCCAATCCCTCCCAGCATCAGAGTCTTTTCCAATGAGTCAACTCTTTGCATGAGGTGGCCAAAGTACTGGAGTTTCAGCTTTAGCATCATTCCTTCCAAAGAACACCCAGGGCTGATCTTCTTTAGAATGGACTGGCTGGATCTCCTTGCAGTCCAAAGGACTCTCAAGAGTCTTCTCCAACACCACAATTCAAAAGCATCAATTCTTCAGTGCTCAGCTTTCTTCACAGTCCAACTCTCGCATCCTTACATGACCACTGGAAAAACCATAGCCTTGACTAGATGGGCCTTTGTTGGCAAAGTAATGTCTCTGCTTTTCAATATGCTATCTAGGTTGGTCATAACTTTCCTTCCAAGGAGTAAGCATCTTTTAATTTCATGGCTGCAGTCACAATCTGCAGTGATTTTGGAGCCCAAAAAAATAAAGTCAGCCACTGTTTCCACTGTTTCCCCATCTATTTCCCATGAAGTGATGGGACCAGATGCCATGATCTTCGTTTTCTGAATATTGAGCTTAGTTAACATTATTTTCACTCCGTCTGGGTCAGTGACTAAAAGGTTAGTGGCGTTTTGTTTTAAAACTTCAGGGGAATTTGGTTTCTTGCAAACAGAGCAGCTTGCTCAGAACAATGTTTTTCAGGCTGCTCATGGAATCATCTGGAAACTTAAAAATAAATCATCAGTATCAGGGCTTCACTCCTAGAGATTCTGATTTAATGTGTCTGGGGTAGGCAATATGCCAGGGAATGTTTCAAAAGCTCTTCAGGTGAACCTTAGCCCTTCTCAAACTATTAACGTGCGGCTGAATCCCTCAGGATCTTTCAAAACTCACAGATCCCAACCCAGTAGGTCTAAGGTGGAGCTTCGGATTCTGTATCTTTAAGTATTACCCAGGTGATGCCCAAGCTGTTTTTTCTATAGGCCATATATTGACATGTCAGAAAATGGGGGATAGGGTCAGAAAAGAGGGTTTCACCCTCATTTCCTCCCAGGGGTAGGGGGGTGGGTAGGCGAACTCTTCCTGAGTGAAGCAGACTCCATCTCCACCCCAGATCTGTGGCTTTTTCTTGAACTGTCTGCCAAGTTGAGCAGATGCTCCCAGATCTCAAAGATGACCTTCTGAGTTTGCTATGAAAGTAAGCAATTATCCAAATGCCCAGGAAGGCCTGAAATCAATCAAGGCAACACTAATGGGAATCCAGGAGTCAAGCAGTGAACTTTAAACAACAACAAAAAAATGAATCTGCCTTTGTTTCACTCTGGCTCTGGGCTTGTGGGGAAACTCCATGAGCAGAAGCTTGTGTGGCCCTCACCCCGTCAGATGGTGAGCAGGGGCTGAGAGGGAGGAAGAGGGCCCCCTTGATGCATGGCAGCTTGGCAGGGCTCCCCTCACAGTCCACAGACCTCTGCGGACTAAGCCTTGGCCCCTTTGAGAGGGGACCCGGTGAGGTCCTCCTGCAGTGGGTACCACTATCTCCTCCGCCTTCACCTTCCTGACCTCCTGTTCTCCTCACGTACCTCCCTGATCAGACACATTGAGCGAGAGAAACTGCAAACCCTGTCTGACCTCCAGGTCTGTGTGATCCTTCAGCCTTACCTCCCAGGATATTCTTGTTTCTCCTCCCAAGCCAGGGGGAGCTGTCTGCTCCACCAGAGCTCTCAGGATGGAATCCCCCACCTGGAAAGTCTCCCTTTCACATTTCCAGTGGCCAAAACACTCCTAATTTCCAAGGTCCTGCTTCAGTCCTATCTTTCTTGTCAATCCTACCCTCAGCTACCAGCCCCTACACCTTCCTGGACACTTCTAGAACCTTCCCTTGCCAGCTACAGCTTCCATTAATACATGCCCTGCTGCTCCCAACTTACTATCTTTTCACAAGAATATGGCGTTTCTCCTTCAGCTCATCAGAAACTGGCCGGCAGCACAATGTCTGTACTTTTTTGTACCTCCTGTCCCTGGGGCAGTTCTTTGTAAACAGATGCTCAGTAAGATTTGTCACCTGTTTACAGAGAGCTCACCACAGGGATGAAGCTGAGGTTCCCGGAGGCCAGATTCTCCGTCGTGTACACTGACAGACAAGCCTTCCCACCACTAAGAAAAGCCTCAGCCGCCTCACTGCCTCAGATGCCTCTGAATCCAGGTGTGTTCACCACGAGGTAGCACCAAACCATCCCTCCCCTACATTCCCCCAGGGCCCTGTGCTTCAATCCAGCCCGTCCAGTCCAGGCCAACCCTCGTGCTAGAATGTTCACTCAGCTCAAAAACGGAACCTCGGGCCTACGTGATTTTCACTCTTTGTAAAGAAGTCAAAGGTCTTTGCAGGATCAGGCCCTCGGCTGGTTTCCTCTGGACAGAAAAAATAGGGTGTGGTTGGCAGAAAAGTAGAGACCCTGCCAAACAACCGTCTCGGAGAAAAACCACTCACACAGCTAGAACGAACAGGAATGGCCGCTCCACTAGCCCTGAGCAGAACTCTGCCCCGGTGCAGGGTATCCAGAGGAACACCAGCCAGTGCCGACTAGCCTGGAACCACCACCAAACTTTTCAATGGGGGGAAACTTTTCCTAAAAAAAGAAAAAACAACACTGGAAATTACCATGTGATTCTTGGAATGTACCATGGGAATCCTTGGAAAGCAGAACCTTGCTAAGAGGTCTCAGGAATGCCCCAGCGTACTGGCAGCCCTTGACAAACAGCAAAAGAGAAATGGCAGGGCTCAGAGCTCTAAAGAATGTGAAGTAGCTCAGTCGTGTCCGACTCTTTGCAATCCCATGGACACCAGGCTCCTCTGTCCATGGGATTTTCTAGGCAAGAGTACTGGAGTGGGTTGCCTTTTCCTTCTCCAGGGAACTTCCCGACCCAGGGATCGAACCCAGGTCTCCTGCATTGTAGACAGACGCTTTACCGTCTGAGCCAGCAGGGAAGTCTAAGAGCTCCTAAGACTCTAAGGCCCACTCTAAGGCCCGCTTTTTTCTCTCCCAGGACACATGGCCAAGGACACTGCCCTCGCAGGCACAGAGGGCCTGCCTCAGCCAGCTTCTGTGTTGGCCTTGGGTGCTAGACTGTTCTGAGTCCTCCGCCGCCGCCCTCAGGCTCCTCTTTTGTTTCAGTCCGACTTCTCCCGGGTCCCAGTGATCAGGCCTTACAGAGAGGGAAGAGCGTTAGATTCACTCAAGGTGGGGTGGGGGGAGACTTTGCAATTAAATTGCTAATTAAGGAACTACCAACCTGAAGAAGCTAATTTGCACTGACCTATTTAAAATATCTAGCAGCAGATCAGGCAGGCATTGAGGCACAACCCTTTTATGCGTCAGCCAACTGGCTTTCTTTCAGAGCAGCGGCTATCAATAATTCCATGCTGAGGACCATCTGATAGGAAATCAACCGCTGGCCCCTGGAATGCCAGCATTCCCCACTGCTCTGTTTTCCCAGTTGTCAGCTCTGTTTATAAATTGTCCATTTATAGCAAATCCAGCACCTGCTATGAACACCTCATCCTGCCAAGTGTTGGAGTACGTCTCAGAAAGAGGCACTATAGACTTTTTCAGTTCCTTTTAACCTTTTCCCGGTCCGGGAGTTTGAATATTTGCATAGGAATTCTGAGGGAGGACATACTCTGTACAGAAAAGACTAGATGATCTATTAAAAGTTAGCATTTTGCTCTACTTTAAAAAAAAAAAAAGGACAGCAAAGCATCATTCTCTTGGGATACACAATGCTCTCTTTCTGAACAAGTCTGACATTGGGACACATTTAAAATAACCCCTAAAAAAATTCCTCAGGGTAAAAATGCTCTGGAGAAAACTCAGGGAAGGCTTTCTTTTTAACTCTATTATGTAGCTTTTTAGCTCGCTGTCAGCACAGCCGCTTAGCAGATAATGCTGCCTGCTGCTTGAACCCATTATGTAAAATATATTTTAAAATACCATCTTTGGTGCTGGAAACGCACTATGTGACCTAGAATTTTTTTTTTCCTTGTCAAATTATCCATCTGTAAAGTGCCTAGAATTAATTCTCAAAATTCCACCCCTGCCCCCAACCCCAACATGTTTCTGTTCATTTTGCTCTATGCAAAACAAAATAAAATCTATGGCACAAGTAGAATATTCGTGGAGTGTGGGTTCCTGGTTTCTAAAGGGTTGTGAAGGTCAAACCAGACGTGTGTGGATAACCTTGGGGTGGTGGGGCAGCCGGCTTGATGCTTCGGTTTACAGCTTGCCGTGGTAATCCTCCTCAAGCAGAAGATTGTCACCCTTTTAAAGCCCTGAGGGACACCCTGAGGAAGACCACGTGGGCAGAGGCAGCTGGACTCAGGGGGCAGCATTCCTGGGCCCCAGCTCTGCCTTCAGCCAAGGAGGCGGACCCATACTTTGAGGAGAGGACTCAAGGGCTTGATGTTTCTTTTCTTTTAAAAATAGAAAAGTTGAGTTATCTGGCTATAAAAGACAACCCAGGCAAGATTATTATTCATGTTCGAGCAAAGTTAGGTGGTCGTGAAATCAGGAGAAACTGAAGTGATTCAAAAATTAGAATCAGAGAGCATGAAATTAAACACCTGTGATACTAGAAATGTTGCTCTGACCCAACGTGTCTTTCTTTGCACAGGGCAAGGTCCTCAGCTTTCCGGAGCATTCCAAAAACTTGTAGCTTTTTGTCGCAGTCCATATAGATTAGGCTAATCTTATATTGCATAGGCATCAATTATTTCCTTCCATAGTGGGATTGTGCTTCATCAGTTACGTGTTACTCCCAGGCAAAGCATCCTTGCTTACTTTTTCGTCACTGGATGGCTATCTGTTTTACCAACCTGGATTCTCTCACTCATCACGAAGTCAAGCCCCCGTTACCGGAGATGATCTCTGAGATGCCCCTGCTGGAGAAAGGAATGTGCAAATTAGGAGACTACAAATCAGTTTGAAAACTCAGTGACTCCTTCCCATAAATCTGTGTCCTTAATATTAAAAATCATTTAGAGGTGCTGAAAAGAAGAGAACTGATCGCTAACAAGAAGCAGCAGCCCTACTCTCTTTGGGGCATGGATTAGTAGTTGAGAGGAGTAACGCAGATCTAAATCCATATTCTGCTACCAAAAATAGAAAAGAGGAAACCTTTGAAAGCAAAGGAGGCCTAAGAATAACCATCAGCAACGAGCTAGAGCGACATGGGCAGGAAGCAAAGCTCAAGTGGCAGTTTGTGCTGCCTTTTTTTTTTTTGTCTCCCTTCCCAGTGGCTTTCACATTCATCCTGTTAAAAAGATAGCTTCCAAAGACAACCCCTCCACACAGACACAGGGGCCTTCAGAGCCTGCCCTTCCGCAGGAGCTCAGAGGTCTGGAGCTCCACATACCTTCCACGAGGCCTTGGCTTGGGTGCTACTTCCCCCCATGAATCACTTCAATCTGTTTAAGGCTGCACAGTGAACCCTTCACAGGCCACGTTCTGCACAGCGTCCTCAGCAGGAAATGGTTGGCTGAGCAAACATTTGTTTCCTGTTTTGCTTTTGATGATTTTACATTTCAACTCAACCTAGCTTTCCTTTTTGTTTTTGTAGTAATGAAAATCAACACACCGAACCAACAAAATTGGTTATATCTCATGTGCTTTGAATGATGCTATTAAAAATACACTTGAATATATAAGAGGTATTGGTTTTAGAAGAGGGCGATGGAGCTTCGGAATGGCCTGGGGACTGCTGGAGAGGCACAGAAGGTAAGAGGGTTACTAGAAGGACGTTGAGGGAGCTTAAAAGCCTGAGGTTGGAAACTAGGGGATGGGGAGAATGCAGATAAAACAGACATTGAGAAGATAGAGCCTCTGCAAGCCATACAACTTGATGCAAATTAGGAGGTGCCCCTTTTGCTGAGCGCCCATAGACCTGTGAGAGCGGGCTGGTTTGGCCAGGTGCCCTTCTGAAAGGCAGGACCTGTGTATAACATATGTGGTGCTCAGGAAAAATGTGTGCAAGAGACTGCAAGGCCCAAAGGAAAAACCGACCAAAAAAAAAAAAAAGTCACTGATGCTTCTGGTAGCATACAGGAAATCCTGTTTTGAATCATAGATCTTTGCTGGTGAGTGTGGGTGGGGGAGGATGGTTGGCAAATTTGATTTCTCCAGACTAGCTATATCAAAATGTGCCAGTGGAGCTTTTTATCCTCTGTCATGTTTTATATGATACATGTATCATTCATCTCACGAGAGCTTTGCGTTCATCACATCTAATGAATAACATCAAGGATTAATACAATTTATATTTGTCAGGATCACAATCCATGCCTAGGCAAAAATTGCTGTAACTGGTTATAATCCGAGCACAGCCCTCAGCCAAGACCTAAAAATACTTGGATTTCACAGGATGAACAGTTGGGGACTCTTTACAGCCTTGATCTCAAAACCCTTGAATGTCTTATTGAAACAACTGGTTAAACTTCAGCCAAACAAAAATACAAAAACCTCCACTCCTCAGACAGATTGCTTTCCCAAGGTCATTGCCCCAATTTGTAATATAATTCCTTATCAAATCTGTCTGGGTTAGGTCCATGAATTGCATCATGGTTAGGAAAACTGAAGTGGGCAAAAATTAAAATTAAAATCTCATAGAAAATAGAGAAGAGAAGAAACAGAACGTGACATTTCATACCTATAACATAATCGGTATGTAGCAGTGCACTATTCTCACTCAGAGCATTCAGTGACCACTAGGGAAACATTGATGGTGACACTTTACAGATTTTCTAGCTCCTCAACCACTATCCATGCACCATCTTGTCAAATCCTTGTAACAGTCCTCTGAAGTACGCATGGTTTGTCATCACCTTTTGGTAGATGAGAAAACTGAGAGTTCATACAAGCTGAGAGACTTGCCCAAGACCATCCAAATAGTGAATGACAGGCCAGGCTTCAATTCCAGGCCTTCTGGCTCAAACAAGCAACCTTGCTAATATGCTTTCTAGTTCAAACAGAGGCATTGTCTCTGAAGATGGTCTTCTGCATCATGGACAGGTCTACCTATTTGTGGGATGAAAAACAGCCTGATGTGGGATGGGATCAGCAATGATCCCAAATAAGTTTGTTTTATTTTTTAATCAGATTCCACATATAAGTGATATCATATGATATATATCTTTCTCTGTCTGACACTTCACATAGTATGATAATCTCTAGGTCCATCCAAGTTGCTGCACACAGCATTATTTCATTCTTTTTTGGCTGAGTAATATTCCATGCACGTGCATGCCACATCTTCTTTATCCATTCCTCTGTCAATGGACATTTAGGTTCTTCCCATGGCTTGGCTACTATAAATAGAGTTACTATGAAGACTGGGGTACATGTATCCTTTTGGATTATGGTTTTCTCTGGATATATGCCCAGGAGTGGAGTTGCTGGATTATATAGTAATTCTATTCTTAAGTTTTTTAAGGAACCTCCATACTGTTCTCCATAATGGTTGTACCAATTTACAGTCCCACCAAGAGTGTAGGAGGATTCCCTTTCTCCATACCCTCTCCAGCATTTATAATTTGTAGACTTTTTGATGATGGCCATTCTGACCAGTGTGAGGTGATTTTAACAGAAAGGTGTTTAATGAAGTTTAAAATGAGTCTTGCAGGGAACCCATGGCTGAGGCTGATTCTAAAGGTGGGTGCATAGTTGATCACTTATTATTTGACCAACCATCCAAGTGAGAGCACAGTCACGTGTGCCAGCTCAGCATCCAAAACAGTAACTTCATGTTAAAGGCTAAGATTAAGATCCTTCAGTCAGTTCCTCTGCCAAACACATTTTTGGAGAAGTAAGATGATAACTGATATCAGTTGACAACAGTCTCCGAGTTGTCCATTTCTATAACATCCTCTCTATCTTAATTCAGATTGCTGATTAAAAAAGTATTTTTCAAAATTGAAGATGCCTCTTTAGCCTTTAAAGAGTCTGAAACCCATTTGAGTGGATACAGAATATTGTTATCTCAAGTTGTCTAACAAGTACCGATCTACTTTGGGACGTTGTAAGGTCAAGGATGGCAGTGATCCGTTAGAAGGCCTGCTTCCTCAAAGATTTCAGCCGTGAAACCAAACGACGATGACAGATGGTCAGACTCATCTATCATCAGATCTTTACAATAAAAGCATCAGCCCTTAGAATAAATCTAGTGTAAATGACACATACAATCTAACCAAGTAACAAGTGATAGTTCCCATAAGTAGAGCCTTCCTGCTTATCTTCAGTCCTGCGTGTCCAGATTACGTTATTTAAAAATATCATTTCCCAACCCACTCTATGATACCAGTTCCACTTCTAGTTCTTTAACCTAGAAAAATTCTCGTTTTTATGAGATGCATGCAAAAATGTTCATGGCAGTACCGCTTTTGTTTTTTTTTTTTTTAAAGTTAGAAACAACCTAACTGGCCCTCATGAGAGAAATGGATTTAAGTGTTTTGACTCAGGGTGAATACAGAAGAATGATAATGAATACAGTGAATGGACTGATGTACACATTTCACCATGGATAAATCTCAAAATATTGTTGAATGAAGAGAAGCAAACTGAAAAAGACTATGTTGAGTGTGCTAATTGTTGTAATTCATTCAGGCTGCTACAACAATATAACCACAGACTGGGTAGCTTACAAACAGCCAAAATGTATTTCTTACAGTTCTGGAGGCTGGAAAGTCCAAGATTATTCTGCCTGCATGACCAGGTTCTGGTAAAGACCTCTTCCAGGTGGCAGATTTCCAAACTTTCACTGTGATCTCACATGGAAGGGACCAGGGACCTCTCTGGAGCCACTTTAATTCTATTTGTGAGGGCTCTGCCCTCTAGATGAAATCACTTCCTAAAGCCTCCACCTTCTAATACCATCATCCTGGGAGATTAAGATTTCCACGTGCATTTGAGGGAAGTGTCTCGCAAGTACTCAGATCATAGCACTACTATCTAAGCAAAAACTTAAAGCATAAAAAATAAGCTATGAGTACCTACAAACATGAAATAAATGTATCAAAGCATTCATAGAAATTACACACATCGACATCACAAATGCTTATCTCTGGGGAAGGGTGAAAGAGATGAGGAGAGCTTTACTTATACTTCTTTTCATCTTTAGATAGATTTAAAATTCTTTTCACAGTAATCCAAACAGTATGCTACTGGCATAAAGACAGGCATATCAACCAGTAGATTGGAAAAGGAAGCCCAGAAATAAACATCTCTGCCTATTTGGTTAAATAATTTTTAACACAGTTGCCAAAACCACTCAATGAGGGGAAATGATAGTCTTTTCAATGGAAGAAAAGGGAAAACTGGATATTTATGTGCAAAAGAATGATGTTGGATTTATACTTTATACTATATATAAAGCTAACTATATAAGATTAACTCCAAATGGATTAAAGACCTAAACACAAGAATGAAAACTACAAAACTCTCAGAAGAAAGTGTGGGGGAAAGCTTCATGGCATCAAATTTAGCAATGACTCCTTGGATATGACATCAAAAGCATAGGCAACTAAAGAAAAGATAAATTATTCTTCATCAAAATTTAAAATTTTGTGTATCAAATAGCACTATCAACAAAGTGCAAAGGCAACTCACAGAATGGGAGAAAATATTTATAACTCATATACTTGATAAGAGATAAATACCTATAAAATATAATGAACGCTTACAAGTCAACAACAAATCCAATTTTAAAATGGGCAAAGGACTTGAATAGATAGTATTCCAAAGAAGATATACTAATGAGCAACAAGCACATAAAAACATATTCAACAGCACTAATCATTGCTGCTGCTGTTGCTGCTAAGTTGCTTCAGTCATGTCCGACTCTGTGCGACCCCGTAGACGGCAGTCCACCAGGCTCCCCCGTCCCTGGGATTCTCCAGGCAAGAACACTGGAGTGGGTTGCCGTTTCCTTCTCCAATGTATGTATGCATGCTAAGTCGCTTCATAGGGGACTGCAAATGAGACAAATGAGATACCACTTCAAATCCATCAGGATGGTTATTTTAAAAAATAAGACAAAACTGTAAATATTAGGGAAAATGCAGAGAAACTGGAACCTGATGCATTCCTGGTAGAAATGTAGGATGGTGCAGCCACTGTGAAAGGCCACATGTTGGCTCCTCAAAAAATTAAACTTAGAATTGTCAAATAATCCAACAATTCCACTTCTAAGTATATCAGTTCAGTTCAGTCGCTCAGTCGTGTCCGACTCTTTGCAACCCCATGAACTGCAGCACGCCAGGCCTCCCTGTCCATCACCAACTCCCAGAGTCCACCCAAACCCATGTCCATTGAGTCGGTGATGCCATCCAACTATCTCATCCTCTGTGGTCCAGTTCTCCTTCTGCCCTCAATCTTTCCCAGCATCAGAGTCTTTTCAAATGAGTCAGCCCTTCACATCAGATGGCCAAAGTATTGGAGTTTCAGCTTCAACATCAGTCCTTCCAATGAACACCCAGGACTGATTTCCTTTAGGATGGACTGGTTGGATCTCCTTGCAGTCCAAGGGACTCTCAAGAGTCTTCTCCAACACCACAGTTCAAAAGCATCAATTCTTCGGTGCTCAGCTTTCTTTTAGTCCAACTCTCACATCCATACATAACTACTGGAAAAACCATAGCCTTGACTAGACGAATCTTTGTTGACAAAGTAATGTCTCTGCTTTTTAATATGCTGTCTAGGTTGGTCATAACTTTCCTTCCAAGGAGTAAGTGTCTTTTAGTTTCATGGCTGCAATCACCATCTGCAGTTATGTTGGAGCCCCAAAAAATAAAGTCAGCCACTGTTTCCCCATCTATTTCCCATGAAGTAATGGGACCAGATGCCATGATCTTCATTTTCTGAATGTTGAGCTTTAAGCCAACTTTTTCACTCTCCTCTTTCACTTTCATCTAGAGGCTCTTTAGTTCTTCTTCACTTTCTGCCATAAGGGTGGTGTCATCTGCATATCTGAGGTTATTGATATTTCTCCTGGCAGTCTTGATTCCAGCTTGTGCTTCTTCCAGCCTAGCATTTCTCATGATGTACTCTGCATAGAAGTTAAATAAGCAGGGTGACAATATACAGCCTTGACGTCTTCCTTTTCCTATTTGGAACCAGTCTGTTGTTCCATGTCCAGTTCTAACTGTTGCTTCCTGACCTGCATACAGGTTTCTCAAGAGGCAGGTCAGGCAGTCTGGTATTCCCATCTCTGTCAGAATTTTCCACAGTTTATTGTGATCCACACAGTCAATGGCTTTGGCATAGTCAATAAAGCAAAAATGGATGTTTTTCTGGAACTCTCTTGCTTTTTCCATGATCTAGCGGATGTTGGCAATTTGATCTCTGGTTCCTCTGCCTTTTCTAAAACCAGCTTGAACATCTGGAAGTTCATGGTTCACGTATTGCTGAAGCTTGGCTTGGAGAATTTTGAGCATTACTTTACTAGCATGTGAGATGAGTGCAATTGTGCAGCAGTTTGAGCATTCTTTGGCATTGCCTTGTATCCCTCAATAAAAAGCAAAAGCAAGGATTGAACAGTTACTTGCACACTAATGTTCATAACAGCTGAGAGATGGCAACAACCAAATTGTTGATTGACGGACAGATGGATTAAAAAAATGTGTACACACACATAATGGAATATTATTCTGCCTTAAAAAGGAATGAAATTCTGATTCATGCTGCAACATGAGTAGCTCTTGAAAACATTATGCTAAATGAAATAAGCCAGTTACAAAAGGACTAATGTTGTATGATCCCAATTATGTAAGTTACCTAGAAGAACCAAATCATAAAGGAAGATGTTATTGTTATTCATTTGCTAATTCATGTTCAATTCTCTGCCACCCCATGGACTGTAGCATGCCAGGCTTCCCTGTCCTTCACCATCTCCCAGACCTTGCTCAAACTCATGTCCATTGAGCCAGTGATGCCATTCAACCACCTCATCCTCTGTCGCCCCTTCTCCTCCTGCCCTCAGTCTTTCCCAGTATCAGGGTCTTTTCTAATGAGTCAGCTCTTTGCATCAGGTAGCCAAAGTATTAGAGCCTTATCTTCAGTTTTCCAGTGAATATTCAGGATTGATTTCCCTTAGGATTGATTGGTGTGATCTCCTTACTGTCCAAGAGAGTCTCAGAGTCATACCCAGCACCACAGTTCAAAAGCATGAGTTCTTCTGCCCTCAGCCTTTTCCATGGGCCACCTCTCACATCTGCACATGACTACTGGAAAGACCATAGCTTTGACGATATGGACCTTTATTGGCAAAGTGATGTGCTGTCTAGGTTTGGATGCTGCTGCTACTGCTGCTAAGTCGCTTCAGTCGTATCCGACTCTGTGCGACCCTATGGACAGCAGCCCACCAGGCTCCTCCATCCACAGGATTCTCTAGGCAAGAATACTGGAGTGGGTTGCCATTTCCTTCTCCAGGTGTACAACATAGTAGGTTTGGATAGTGGTTACCAAAGGCCGGGGGAATTGTTGTTTAATGGGTTCAGAATTTCAGTTTGAGAGGAAAAATTCTGGATATGGAAAGTGCTGTTACATAACAATGTAAAGGTACTTAATGTCGCTAACTATACACTCAAAAGGGTTAAACCTATCATTTTTGTGTTATGTATACTTATCACAATAATTTTTTTCTAGTGTGGGAGAGAGATGAATCAAATATGGCAAAATGCTAAAGTTAAAATCTTTTTAAAACTCAGTAGATCTAATGATGGTCTATTACATTAGTTTCTGTACTTTTCTGTGTATTTGAATTGTCTCAGCTGTTAATTTTTATAAACTTCAAAATAACAGTTTTCTTAAAATTATTCTGACCCTCACTTGCAGGTAGAATGATGAGAATATGTAATAAGGTACGAGAGGCTGAAAGTTGGCTCTCTAATTACTTGATTAGATTCCTGTGATCTAAAACAATGCTTCTCAAATTTAGCATGCATACAAATTACCTAGAGATCTTATTAAAATGCAAATTCTGATTCAGTTGGTCTGGGTCGTGTGCTAAGTCACTTCAGTCATATCTGACTTCTTACGATCCAGTGGGCTGTAGCCTGCCAGGCTCCTCTGTCCATAGAGTTTTCCAAGCAAGAATACTGGACAGGGTTGCCATTTCCTACTCCAGGGGATCTTCCCGACCCAGGAATCAAACCCTGTCTGTTAAGTCCCCTTCACTGGCGGGCAGGTTCTTTACCACTAGTGCCAAAATGCAAATTCTGGTTTAGCTGGGCTGAGGCAAGTTTCCATTTCTAAAAAGCTCGCAGGTGATGCCAGTTCTGCCCTCAGATACATTTCCAGTAGCAAGGACAGAAAGAATGATAACATTCTACATACATTATCTTCCATTTAAAAGTTTTCTTAATTATGTACTTCTAGATAGACAATTGAAGCTAGATTTGATTATTCTTAGGTGAAAAACTTGTCATCTTAGAATTTGTTGGATAGATTACTGTAAAGCAAAAGTAAACAAACCCTAACAATTATTGAAGATACTTCACAAGGACTACATGTTTAAAAATCCAAAACTGGAAACTTTGACTCAGCTGTCAAAATCTATAATAAATGCATACTTTAGGACATACTAATCCGTCTTCCCCAAACGAGTTGTGAAATAGGAATTGCTTTAGCATACATTTCCACTGATGGCAAGTTACTTCACTTAATTATATGGTCCTTAAACCGGCTCTTTATTTTGTAAATTCCAGGATAATCCTAGGTTGAGAGCTAATAATTTCACCTACCATAAGAAGACTGATTAACTGTCCAGAACTGAAAAAAACCCCAAAAGAAGATTTCTTGCCAGAATTGTTTAGGATCTGTTCTGTCTGGTGGGCTGCTAGGTGCTAATCTAGTTAAGTGAATTAAAGCTTCAGGAGATAATACTCCCAGAATGGGCTTAAATGTGATCCACCCCATTGCCAAAAAGAGATCCTTTGTATCCTCCAGTTAACCATTGGCCTCCTGGACTCCTCTTAAGAACCAAGTGGTGCATGCGTGTGTGCCAAGTCACATCAGTCATGTCCAGCTCTTTGCGACCCTATGGACAGTAGCCCACCAGACTCTTCTGTCCATGGGATTCTCCAGGCAAGAATACTGGAGTAGGTTGCCATGCCCTCCTCCAGAGAGTCTTCCTGACCCAGGGATCAAATTCTCCTTACCTCCCATGTCTCCCGCACTGGCAGGCAGTGTCTTTTCCACTAGCACCACCTGGGAACCCCCAGAATCAAATGGTGAGATTCTCTGAGTGAGTGTAGTTGATTAAGAGTAAGCAAATTCAAGCATAATCATCCCACTATGAGCTTGTTTTCTTTTCAAATCCAGGAAAGTTTTAAATAACGTAAGGCTATGTGTAACATTCACTAATATTTCATCAGCCTGTGCTTTTGGAGGCATGAATTGTCTTTAGTCCAAACTGAAAATGTTGACAAATATCCTAGGTCAATGGTTGTTTGCTCTTCCAAACAGAATAATTATAATAATACATATGTACAGCTAACTTTTATGGTGCCCTTCCTCTGTGCCAAGGCTTGTTCTACCCGCTTCACATGAGTTCTCTCATTAAATCCTTATAACAACCCTGTGAGACAGGTATGACTATCATCAACTCACAGTTAAGAAAACGGACTCAAATCACTATGTGGTACACCTGAAACTTATAATATTGTACCAACATGAATTTGAGCAAACTCCAGGAGATAGTGGAGGACAGAGGAGCCTGGCGTGCTGCAGTCCGTGAGGTCACAGCTTAGCGACTGAACAACAACCTCAACTCTACCTTTAAAAAAAAAAAAAAAAAAACCCACAGAAAACACAGATTCAGAAAATAAAAAAAATATATCCAAAGCCACAAAGTAAGTAGCAGTTTCTTTCCACCGTGATGCTCAATTGCTAGTGTTAATTGTAATTGCGAATCCCAGTCATGAATGGTGTCAAACAGGGCTGCACCAAAATACTAAGTAGAACTCCAGTAAGTTGGAAGCATGCCCCTTTCTTACAGCAGTCATTCTCCTCCTGTCTTTATTCATGCTCATTTGGAGCAGTCATTAGAAACATATGGGCCTGCTACTAATTGCTGTCAAAAATGTTTTGATATTTGGCAGAGTCTGCAATATTTAAGTAAAAGTTCACTAGAACCTCAATTGAATTACTCAGCTCAGTTTAGCCACTCAAGGTAGTTAATATTAGGAGGGCTAAAATCTAAGGGTGTGCTGAAGTTTCTTTCTGAAGAATGGCTGGCTATAGTGTGGGCCAGGAAATAAAAAGCTGGGGCTTGGATGGTATCAGCATGTTTTTGTTTCTAAGGCAATTGAATTCCCTTCCAAATGACTTACTTTCTGCACAAAAACTAGGTTCTTCCTTCCTGGGCTTGATACTTCATTGGCAAGTAGAAGAACTCTATATACATGGGAAATATTAATAGTTCAAAAGGAGGTCATGCTGAATCAAGAATCATCTATCCACCTGCCGTGTGAGTGTCAGAGAGCTCACACACTGGGTAGGTTAAAGGAGGAAAGAGCTCAAAAATATTGATAGTATCAAGTCAGAAAACATAAAGCCCAATATATTTCAATCCCATTGTAGTCTTAAATTATAGGTTTTACTGATGGAGTCACTATTTCAAAAAGACATTCCTCAATTAAACGTAATTCAGGGGCAATTTGCTTGTCAGAGGCTAATGGCCGACTCTTCTGGATTCACAGAGCACATATTTCTCAGGATCTGAAGGCTCGAAAGATGTATTTATCTTAAGATTAGGGGACCAGGAGGCTTCCTAACAATACAGGAAAATGAGTGATCATTCTTTTCAAATTAGCAATTACAAACATGACCAAAAAATATCAAACAGAAGAAAAGCAATTACAGGGCCTAAAGTTCAGCTCAGTTCAGTTCATTTCAGTCGCTCAGTCGTGTCTGACTCTTTGCGACCCCATGAATCGCAGCACGCCAGGCCTCCCTGTCCATCACCAACTCGTGGAGTTCACTCAGACTCACGTCCATCGACTCAGTGATGCCATCCAGCCATCTCATCCTCTGTTGTCCCCTTCTCCTCTTGCCCCCAATCCCTCCCAGCATCAGAGTCTTTTCCAATGAGTCAACTCTTCACATGAGGTGGCCAAAGTACTGGAGTTTCAGCTTTAGCATCATTCCTTCCAAAGAAATCCCAGGGCTGATGTCCTTCAGAATGGACTGGTTGGATCTCCTTGCAGGCCAAGGGACTCTCAAGAGTCTTCTCCAACACCACAGTTCAAAAGCATCAATCTTCGACACTCAGCTTTCTTCACAGTCCAACTCTCACATCCTCACATGACCACTGGAAAAACCATAGCCTTGACTAGACGGACCTTTGTTGGCCTAAAGTACATTTCCGTTAATTTTCTTTAACCTCACAAATATAGAGAGAAAATGGCAGATAAAAATTGCATCCTGAGAAGAGTCAAAGCTACAGCAAGGCCATGACATATGGAACATACTATATTTTTTAGTTTATTTACAGATTGAGCTACCTTAATTACTTCTTTGGGGTTATGCTAAAGGCACTGGTTTATTTAATGAAAAGCAGAGTCAGAAATCATCTCGAGGCCACTCACCACAGATGCATGAGCAGAGATTGATGGAAATACTGGGTTAATGCACAGGCTCATGGCAATTTTACACAGAGCACTGGTCAGTGCTTAACTGATGAGGAAACATAGGAAACACAGATATTGTAAAACAAAGATCATTTATTATTATACTCACCATATTTCCAAACTTCATGATTACCTTGTAAAATTCAACTGATTATTCTAATAGACTATTATTCTAATAGATTATTGAATTAATAGTATTATTAGTAGTATTATTAGAATATTATTAGTATTATTAGATTATTATTAGTATTATTAGATTATTAGATCTAATAGATTATTCTAATAGACTATTACTTTAATAGTCTATTATTCTAATAGACTTGTCAAAAATTTTGGTCTTGGAATCTTTTCGCACTCTTAAATTACTGCAAACCCCAAAGAGCTTGTTTTTAGGCAAGTTATATCTATCAATATTTACCATGTAAAAATTAAAACAGAAAAAATTTTTAATATTTATTCATTAAAAATAAACCCATTATATGTTAATATAAATAATCTTATAGTAAAAAAAAAAACTATTTTGCAAAACAAAAAAATCAGTGAGAAGAGTGGCTTTGTTTCACATTTTTGTCAGTGTTAATGTCTAGCTTAATATAATACAGCTGAGTTCAGAACAACTGTTCTGACACCTTTTGGTTGAAGTAATGAAAAAGTTCCACACTCATTCACAGATACAACCGGAAAAGAGGAACATCAGTAACTTTTGCTGGTAATTGTAGATATTCCTTTTTTGATATTATACCATCTGAAGATTAGTTGCAATGTGGAATTTAAAGCTGCATGAATAAACTTTTCATACTGGTACATTAAAATTCATTGATTTTATGCACTTTCATGGATCTTTTACCTATGTTATAATGTAACACTACACATTGTTTAGGAAGTGTTAGTTCACTAAAATTATGCAAATCTTCCAAATTATTAGACATTTCTTTATGCGATAACAAAAATGTACATATTAATATATAGTAACACTGTTCTCATAAAATCTAGACGTTGGGACGCTATCAAGCTCGGTGATGGACACAGTATTAGACTTACAATTTTTGCTTCAAATCTCAGAGTATTTAAAACTTATTTTTAATTGGCAAAGCTCAGATTTTATCATTAGCAAAATACCATTTGTTTTCCTGAAAGTGGCATTTTCCCTTTGTTTACTTTGGAAAATAATGTCAGCCAAATACCCGGATTTGAATATCCATGATTTGTCTGTCAGTCATTCCTTCAAGTAAAAATAGTGTTCCAAAATAAAGTTCTAATTCAAACAATTGCATACATTCTTTTTTTTTTCCAAGACAACATGCTGTCATTGATGACAGAAGTGCTTCATAAAGCAGGCTTCCCATATCATCACACAGAATATGAAAAAGTCATACTAACTGTATGATGGTGAAGAATGAACACAGCTAGTGCAGTTTGGTGCCACTGCTCTGATTCCTGTTAAGGCACTCTCACCTTTACCCACCACAGCTTTTGTGTCATCAGTGCCAATGTCAATGTGGTTGAAAAGGCAAGTTTTTAATAAAACATTGCTCTGAACTTGCAGACTCCCTGCAGAGTTCTCAGGAACACCCCTAGGGGTTCCAGAGTCACACTTTGAGAACCACCAGAGTGGACTCCAGCCCACATAAATACTTGTCTTGCTTGAATGTGTGTTCTTTAGGGATAATGACTCTGCAGTCCTGTAGCATGTGGTTACTGAGCAGATGTTCTACAAGGAAGAAGACTCGTGATGAGGACCAAATGTTTTATGCTGCAGTGCCACTTTCATTTGAAAAACTGTCACTGTGCTTCTATGTCATTGTCTAAGAGATCGATGACAGTAACCATGAATGTGGGGAGAGGCGAACTGCAGCAGGGAGTCAGGGAGATGAGATTGGAAGAACGTAGGAATCTCAACGACAGACCTAACCTAGTTGATTCAGAGCCGGGGCCTCAGCCCCACATCCGGCAGGCCATAGCAATGCTGGGAGCCTCTGGGAAGGAAGAGAGCCTGGCATCTGGCATTCCAAAGGGCCTCAGGCAAGAGAGAGCTGGCATGGAGATTGCTGCATCTGTGTGCTGGGCATTTCCAAAGAGGACGTTGTTAAGCCCTGGGGCCCCTTCCCATCATTGTGGCTTAGTTGGTGGGACTTCTTTGTTCATTATCCTTCTAGATCCCTTTCAACACACACCTCCACGCTCCAGTCCCAAATGGACAATGAAGTTTCAAGAGAGGAACAAAGTAGCTGCTCGCCTCCTCGTACCCCAAACTGGGAACCCATTATCTGAACAGACATCTTGAGGTTGGACATTCTTGGATTCTATCTTGAGGTTAGAATCCAAGAATTCGGGTTTAAAATATCTGTTTCTGATGTGAATCACTTCCTTTGTAATGTTGTGTTTTTAAAACTTGTAATCTTATTATTCAAAAGTGGCATCTCTCTCTCTATGGGTTCTGATGAGATTTTCATTTGGGTAACAAGAAGAAACCGTTGAGGGAATGGGTGTATACAATGTCTTTTGTGAACAGAAAATACTTAAGGGGCACTGTGAAAAGTTATTTTACCAGTGCTACATAATTTTATCCATAAGCAATTCTTCTTATATTTTTAACATCTGTAAGCAATTTCCACTTTATAGATGGAGAAATTGAGGCACCCAGGGCTTAGATGACTTGGATAAATCAGTGGATAAGATATAGATGTGAATACTATCAGCCCAATGTTTTCTCTCCTACGTCAGTGGTTATACCCCCAAAAAAAATTCAGCCCGATTTTTTATACATATTGTTGATTATATCTGAAGTATTAATTAGGAGAGTAATAATGACAGGGAACACTAAGTATCTGTTAGCCACAAGAAAGGAAATAAAAGTTTACAAGAAAAGGTTTTCTATGGTAAAAAAAAAAAGCTTAAAAAAATTGTTTTAAAAAGTATATGTGTCCTAAAAAATAAACTCAAATGGATTAAAGACTTAAATGTAAGGCCAGAAACTATAAGCTCTTAGGGGAAAACATAGGTGGTACATTCTCTGACATTGCAGCAAAAGCCTCTCTGACCTACCTCCAGGTATAATGGTAAAAACAAAAATAAACACGTTGGACCTAATTTAAACTTAAAAGTTTTTGCACAGCAAAGTAAACTATAAGCAAAATGAAAACACAACCCTCAGAATGGGAGAAAATGATTGCAAAAGAAGCAACTGACAAAGGATTAATGTCCAAAATATATCAGCTCATATGGCTTGATATCAGAAAAACAAACAACCCAATCAAAAAATGAGCAGAAGACCTAAACAGACATTTCTCCAAAGAAGACATACAGATGGCCAATAAACACAGGCAAAGATGTTCAACATCGTTTATTATTAGAGAACTGCAAATCAAAACTAGAATGAGGTATCACCTCACACTGGTCAGAATGGCCATTATCAAAAAAATCTACAAACATTAAATTCTGGAGAGGGTGTGGAGAAACGGGAATCCTCTTGTACTGCTGGTGGGAATGTAAGCTGATAGCGCCATTATGGAGAGCAGTAGAGAGATTCTTCAAAAAAAAAAAGAAAGGAAGAAATCTATCATATGGTCCAGCAATCCCATGGGTATATACCCTAAGAAAACCATAATTCTAAAAGACATTGCTGCTGCTGCTGCAAAGTCTCCTCAGTCGTGTCGGACTCTGTGCAACCCCATAGAGGGCAGCCCACTAGGCTCCTCTGTCCCTGGGATTCTCCAGGCAAGAACACTGGAGTGGGTTTCCATTTCCTTCTCCAATGCATGAAACTGAAAAGTGAAAGTGAAGTCGCTCAGGCGTGCCTGACTCTTAGCAACCCCATGGACTGGAGCCCACCAGGCTCCTCCATCCATGGGATTTTCCAGGCAAGAGTACTGGAGTGGGGTGCCATTGCCTTCTCCATCTAAAAGACACATGTACCCTCAATGTTAATTACAGCAGTATTTACAATAGCCAGGATATAAAACATGCTACTTTGAATTGATCTGTGAACCCAGTGGCTTTGTTCACCCTATCTTTGTTCTATAAAAAGAGCTTCTGTTGGATTTTGATTTATAGTACTAAATATACCCTGACAGAACTAAGCCGAAGCCCCAGTGTTCTTAAGGCTTCATTCAATTAAAGGTAGAAATAAAATTAACCTTCCTGCAGTGCAGATAGCATTCATACTACTGGGTGGAATATTTTTGGAACAGTGATGCTTTCTGCTGCCTATATTTCTGCTTTTGTCATTGCACTTCCATCTCTCACCCAGGCATTTAGCTCCTTATAGATACCTGAATTATCAATAGCAACTAATTAGCCCTTTATTAGGACATTGTAACACAGTTGTGTCTGTTGATAGCGGTTTCTCTTCACTCGCCCCAGCCTGCCATCTTGCATCCTGCCCTTCATAGGTTCACAAAGGGCGACAGCAAGCAGAGTTGACTCAATCAAAAAAAAAACAACCCACACTGCTATCAAACCACTTCCAAATGCTTAATCTATTGACAGGGAATCAACAGCATACCCTCAAAAGAATATGTGATTCTTATTCTGTCTTGAATTTGTACAGGGCATTTCTAACAGCAAAAATCAAAGCACTCCTGAAGATATCTTAAATCATCTTAATATTGATTCAGTGCTTTTAGTGTTCCTGACATTATTCTAGCCATTGTGGGGGGTGTAAGGCCTGCTCCCTGCCTTACTGAAGCCTAAAATAGATGCAAGAAAATAATAATTATAGCTTATATGTCAAGACTTATCCCAAAGATATTGTTCTAAATGCTGTATGTACATTATTGCATTTTCCTCCCAACTATTTGGGTAGGTATTATCAACCCCATTTTACTCGCAAAGAAAATGAGGTTCAGAAAGAGTAAACAATTTACCAAAAAAACTTAAGTGCTTGTGTTATGGCTCAAATTCATGCCTCTTTGATTCTAAAATTACCTATAATGCTACAAAGTGTAAAAACTTAAAATAGTAAAACATCCCCCCCAGATTACAATGAACATATCTAAAATGTTCCTACAACTTTCCAGTCCATAGATAGAAAAAGAAGTCACAGAAATATCAATAATGCACAAATCCTGTTTTGTTTCACTGTACCCAGAGAGTGTCAGGCTGCCCCTTCCCCTATTATTTCCCGAATCTGCAAAAAGAGATGCAATCTCACACATGCCCTCAAACAGCCCTATCAACCAGGGCTCTATAGAACTTGAAGAATTAGAAGTTGACTTTGAAGAACAAGGAGTCATCCCCTTGGTATAATGAAAGAAAGACTCTCAGCTGGCTATATCAATAGTGTTGAGAGGACACACAAATAATTCCACTAATTTATATTTAATTTTGGAGTGTGCTCAGAGATGGTCACTTACATACACACTCACAGATTGAACCTGGTTTCCCAAATCTCAGTCATTAATAAGGGCATTCATTTCTTTGGAACTTCAATTATAAATAAGAGAAGTTTATGCAAATATGGAATTGGGGAAGATGAGAAGTTTATGCAAATATGGAATGGGGAAGTTTTTTTTTTTTAGGAGGATAGGGAATTTTTGAGCTTGGTTTCTGTTACAAAGAAAATATCTTATGTTCACTATACTAATTTATCTTTCTGAACACACAGAAAGAATGCATTGTCTGGCTTCTTCTGCAGACAAGTTGAGAACTGAGGGAATATGGATGAAAATAATTAAGCCATTTGTTACTCTGGTCAGTAAAAACATTTACTTCCATCCTCCAGCCTGCTCTTTCTCCTTCATGGAGGTCTTGGAAACCCCACGTTCAGATACCATAATCAAACAAGGAAAGAAGTCTGAATCCTTGAGTCTTTCACTGGAGAGGACATGCTGAGTAAAGCCTCCTGACCTGAGTTAAACCCCAGCCTGAGCAAGAAATAAATCTTTGTTCCATGAAGCCAGTGAGATTTGGGGAGTTATATTACCAAAGCACTGTTTGATCTATCCTGACTGACTTCGTCCCTTGGAGGAAGTTCCAGGACTCTCAGCAAACTTAGCAAATACCAGCAATGTTTTTCTTCAGGAAATTACTGTTTGATGCTTAGAATAAATAAAAAACTGAGAGAAAGATTGTGGGAGACCTGGAGTCATGTCACCCAAAGATCGTTCAGTGCTAAGATGATAAGGGAGGAAAGGGACTAACAGGAACAGTACCACAAAGAAGCACCAAAACTTAACCTGCGTCTGCTGGCAGGTCCGTGGGAGGATATGCAGGACTGGATTCTGAGGTCCTTGATCGAGAGGGCTGAGACATAAAATTGGATAGTGAATGGTACGCTTACTTGGGATTATTTTTCTGAGAAACAGGATTCAACACCTTGAGTGAACCAGGAGATAGTGTAAACTTACTAGTATCTTGGCTCCCAGAAGTTTGGAAAAGGTGGTTGGACATGCTAAGTAAAGTTGAATCCAGAATTACCATGGTGGTTGATGGAGGAAGGGATTAAGAAGCCCAGGGAAGTGGCCATGCTGGAATGGATATATTAAACACAACCAGAAGACTCATTAGAAGATTACCACAGGATGGCCCAAAGAACACACCATCTGTCAAGCCGTGGTGGTAAAGAATCTGCCTACCGATGCAGGAGATTTGGGTTGGATCACTGGGTCGGGAAGATTCCCTGGAGTAGGAAATGGCATTCCACTCCAGTATCCTTGCCTGGAAAATCCATGGACAGAAGAACCTGGTGGGCTACAGTTCATATGGGTTGCAAAAGAGTCAAACGTGACTTAGCGACTGAACAACAAGGATACACTAGCAAGAGGGGTGAAAACTTAGAGGTGGCTCCCCTCGTAGGCCAGGGTTGACCAAGGTAGGAGGTACCATTACAGAACTGAGCTTATTGAGGCAAAGGAAATGAAAGCACCTTAAAACCTGCCATCCAGGTAGAGCCCTTAAATGCCAGAAGCCAGGGGTTTGTGATGACTGCAGGAACCAACGCGGCTCAGAGCAAAACATCCACAGGGCCAAAATCATAGATGAGGGGCAAGGGTACTACTCAGTTTGTATCAGTAGATAATGTTAAGGATAGATGACTGGAGACTGGGGGCACTCGTCCCAGTAAAAAGTCACAGTTCTTGCCCAGTTTCTGGACTTGAGCCACTTTTCAGAACCTACTGATTGAAGACGTGGACAAGTCTCCAGGAAAGAGAACAGTTACCCTATTAAGAAGGAAGCACAAGCCCTGAGAAGGCTTTTGAGGTTCTTGAGAGAGTATATCCCACATCGAGGGATACTTGGTCAGTCCATATATTGGGGGACCCAAAAAGCTACTCTATTTTTGTGGGGCCCAGAGCAGCAGGTCTAGCCTATGATAAAAGTAACCCCACCACTAACTAGGGCCATGTGATCTGCACACACTATGATGTTGGAAGTATCCATAATAGGAGAGGATGCCATGTGGAACTGATAACAAGTCTCAGTGGGAGAATTATACTACAGATGTTACAGGTGTTAATCCCTGACTCGTGTCTGCTTCTAGGAAATCCAACCTACGGCTGGGGTAAATGGGATATTTCTAACATTGCCCCAGGGTTAGGAGGCAAGACAGAAAGAGAAATTAGGTAAAAACACAAACTTTATAAGAAGCATATATTTTAGGTCTATTTATATATGATGCTTCTGTATTTAGAGGAGAAAAATTACTTGCATAAACAACTTATTACTTCCCCCATGAAACACGTTCTGAAGAATATTGCTAAGGTTCGCTCTGTGTACCTTTCATGGAAGGAGGCCACTGTTCTTTATCTTTCCAAAGTCACACAAGACCCAGCACTCAAGAAACAGCAGCAAAGCCTTACGCTTGTATTCACTGATGAAGGCTGTCAAGGAACCGAAGAACCACAGAATACTGAGGATGGAAAAGATTTTTCAGATATTTTCCCATCTTCCTTTGGAGCTATGGCTTGAGACCTAAGAGGAAATCTATGGGGGTCTTCTAGGAAAGGCTCTTGCCCTAATAAAAAGACTCACAAGACTCACAAGTAACAGTAAATTCTCCTCTTTGATCTGATGGACCTGAACCCTTGGCATACTAAATCACTTCAGTCATGTCCAACTCTGTGCAACTCTATGGACTGTAGCACACCAGGCTCCTCTGTCCATTAGGGATTCTCCAGGCAAGAATACTGGAATGGATTGCCAAACCCTCCTTCAGGGGATCTTCCCAACCCAGGGATCGAACCCGTGTCTCTTAGGTCTCCTGCATGGACAGGCGGGTTCTTTACTGCTGTCAGGAGAGACATCATTGTGAATATGACAGTGCAGTAAGACAAAGCTGATATCTGTGGATAGTTCCTTGAGCTATCGAACCAATCCATGAAATAAGCATAAGTCCAGATTTTGATTTTGACAGAATATGTTCCTTATTTTAAAAGTCATTTATATACTTGGATACTCTGATTCATGGGCTTCCCTGGTAGCTCAGCTGGCAAAGAATGCCTGCAATGCAGGAGACCCCTGTTTTATTCCTGGGTCAGGAAGATCCCCTGGAGAAGGGATAGGTTACCCTCTCCAGTATTCTTGGGCTTCCCTAGTGGCTCAGATGGTAAAGAATCCATTTTCAATGCAGGAGACCCAGGTTCAATTTCTGGGTTGGAAAGATCCCCTGGAGGAGGGCATGGCAACACACTCCAGTATTCTTGCCTGGAGAATCCCTATGGACAGAGGAGCCTAGAGGGCTACAGTCATGGGCTCACGAAGACTCAGAAAGGACTGAGCGACTAAGCACAGCGCAGCACTCTGATTCATAGCCAAAACACCCTGATTATGGATTATCTAATCTAACAGTTTGGTTTCACAGATCAAGAAACTGAGATGCTGAGTAAGTAACTTGCTCAACACCCACAGTGATTAAGTGACAGGACTACAACTCAAATACAGACGTCCTGATTCTTGGACTAAAGCACTTTGTACCCAATCTTAGAGAACATTCTAGCTGGAATTGAAAGGAAGTGAGATGACTGGAGAGGGGCCTGGTAGTCTCTGAAGGGAAACAAGCCCAGGCACCCAGGGAGTGAGGGCTTCTGCTAGCGAATGAGGATCCCTTCAGGACAGAATTTCAGCCAGTTGTGAGTGACTCTCCTCCCTGGTTCCTGACCTCTTAGCCCATCCTGTGTTCCCAGAAAGCCAATGAAAAGTAAGCTTTGACAATGTCACTGTCCTAGATACATAAAAATAACATTACTGTACATGACCAAAAGTGAACCAGATTCTCTGAATTTTTTTTTCCAACTTCCAAAAATAGTTAGGACTTTCTGCCAAAAAGAATGGGACTTCAATTCCCATGAAAAAACATCACTCCATGGCATTTGCTCCAATGTAGAAATAATTAAATACACTCTGAAGAATGGAATTCTCAGGGCTCTCACCCCACCACCCTGTTTTCTAAAAGCAAAGGGGGTGGAAATGGGACAACCACAGTGTAGTAAAGAAAGCACTGAACTTGGAATCAAGAACACTGGGCTCTAGCTTGAAGGACACTTTTGCCATTCCTTTCAATCACCCAGTGATTTAACCCTTTCTTTACAGGATTGTGGAATATCTCATTGTGTAAGTTTTAAAAGCCAGATAGTTATTTTCCCAGCCTCCTTTGCAGCTATCATTTTAAGTTCCACTGTGAGGCTTAATCTGATGTGTCAACCTACTGGACCACGGTGTGCCCAGAGATCCAGTTAAGTAATATTCTGGGTGTGTCTGTGAGTATGTGTCTGGGAGGGTGTTTCTGGGTGAGATTAACATTTGAGTCAGTAGACTGAGGAAAGCAGATTGATTGCCTTCTACAGTTTGGGAATGCCTCGTCTAATCCCTGGAGGGTCTGAAGACAGCAAGAAGCAGGTAAGAGAGAATTTGCTCTTTCTGCCTGAGCTTCCTCAAACTGGGACGCTGGTCTCGTCCTGCTTTTCAATTCAGATTGGAACTTATACCATTGGTTTTCCTGGTTCTTAGGGCTTCAAACTCAGACTGAAACTATACCATCAGCTTTCCTGGGTCTCCAGGCTTGCCAACTGCAGCCTCTGGAACTTCCCAGCCTCCATCACCATGTGAGCCAACTCCTTACAATAAACCATAAACATACAGAATAGTATATATATATATATATATATACGTACACACACACACACACATATACATGTATACACACACACATATATATAAATATATAATATTTTTCCTGTTTCTCTGGCATATCTATATTAATATTATCCACCAGCCCAAAAACACCATCCCCAGATTTTGAACAGAAAGCCAGTGTGTCAAAGGAGGACTTGGAAAGGAGGGTTAGTGAAGAGAAGAGGAAGAAGAGAGAGTTGATTAAACACACCTAGTTGAGATTTGACCTGGAGTCACAGGAAAGCATTGCGTGGTTTTACAAAACGACAAAAGGTGTGGGCTTTTGTTTTCTCTCTCGGCGTTGAGGCCTTGGACCTTGTTGATTCACAAGTCAGACTCTGACTCTCAGCTGGACTGGAACCTCCCTGAGAAGAGAGACTTCAATAACCTGTTCGCCACTCTATCCTCAGCACCTACCTCAGTGCCTGAAGTCCTGTATCTGCTCAAAAAGGTTTGTGAAATGAAGTTTACTTTGTGTAAGACATGTCAGCCATTTCTTGTAAATAGGATCATTTTCTTTTGAGACTGATCAAATCAAACCTTGCTCAATCTAGGAGCTTTAAGGAAACCTCAGGCTAACAGAAGCATAATCATAACCAAAGAGGTTTAGATTTGCCCTAAACTTCAGGATTTACTTTGATTGCAACAAGCCACAACACAAAACATTGCACGTTTCTCTAAGAAGGGTCTAGTGAGTGGTGCCTTGGCCAAAAGGGTGATATCTTCCAGTCATGCACATTCTCATATCTTGTGCCAGGATGCCCTGGGGTATGGGGTAACAGCACCTGCCAGGACCACCTCCAACCAGACACTCTCAGCAGTGGCTCAACTCTCATTCTGGTCTTGCTTATCACATTTTGCTTATGCAATTAAAGGATGAAAGAGGGATCAAAGGAGCAAGCAGATTCTCCCCTTTACAATGTAGCATGTAATCAATCTTTACATTTTTAGTTACTTATTGATATGTTTATTATACTCCAAGAGAATTTTAGTTCATAAGTTAGCAGAAGCCTAAAGTTAGATGTGTACAAAAATTTAAAATGTTGCTCCTTTTGTCACAGTATTATTTCTTCAGGCCAGTGTGTGGGTGTGGCAGTAAAAAAGGCAGGCACACACAGACCCTGGACAGTTCTAAATTGGAATAGAAACTTCTGGGCTGACCCTGGGTGTCCTAAACCGCTTTAAGGTGTAACCAACATGAGCTAAGGCTTCAAGAGCTTGTGTTATGTGCCCATCACCATCTCAGCGCTTCATACATATGAACTCAGGTAATCCTCACACATCTCCTCGAGTATGTTACCATCATCATCCCTGTTATACAGATGAGGCAAGGCAGGCACAAAGCAGTAACTTGCTCAAATTCACACAGCAAGGCAGGGAGGAATCAAGATTTGGACTCACATCTGATTCCAGAGTCTGTGCCCTTAACTACGCAAGTGAATGCTAACCAGAAAATTCAGTGCCTCCCCCCAGAAATAACATGGTGCATACTTCCAAAAAGATGAACCAGGGCTAAGAATCAGTGAGCAGAGAAGGAGGAACAGAGTTTTTGTTTGTTTGGTTTTAAGTCACAAAAAACTCCATCCCTGGTGGTGTTTACTGCTGACTAAAAAAATAAGATGCTCATAGAAAACATGAAAAGTAACAAAGTATAAAAAATAAAACATATCTCATGTAAATCTGGGTTCTTTCAACCCACCCACGGCTTTCACTCATTCATCTGCCCACCTAGCCAAGTATTCAGTATACTTTTGCCTTGTGCTACACTTGACTCTATAGAACAAGTGAAATAGAACAAGTCACAAAAACCATGCAATTTTAGTTAGTTTAGAAGTAAAAGCAAAGCACGTCTAAGAAATGTCTTCTTGTGTACAGTTTGAGGCAAGCTGCAATTAGAAGTGATACAATGGAGCACAGAGGATTTGAAGGCAGTGAAACTAAGCTGTATGATACCAGGTTATACATTTGGTAAACCCCACAGATGGTTCAACACCAAGCTTGAACCCTGATGTAAACAATGGACTCTGGGCAATTATGATGACTCACTTCTAGGTTTATCAATTGTAACAAATGTGCAACAGGCTGGTGGGAGATGTTGAGAGTGAGGGAGGGGAGGCTTTGCAGACTTGGGAGCAGGGGATATAAAAGCAAGCTCTGTACCTCCTACTCAGTTTTGTGGTAAACATAAAACGGCTCTGAAAAATGAAATTTAAAAAATTAAAAATTAATAGTGTGAAAAAAGTCACACAAATTTAAAACAACTAATGCTTTGTGTTTACTCTGTGCAGTTCTCAGAAACTCTGTGAGTTAACTCATTCAGTCCTCACTACAACCAAACGAAATGAGACTATCTTTAAATCCCCCTCTTACAGATAAGGAAACCCAGGGGCAGAGAAGCTGCACAAGTTACCAACAGTCACAGCCATTAATAGTGAGTGGAACAAGCCTATGAACTTGAGCAGTGAACTCCAGAAGCCACACTCCTCATTTCTATTGTCTGTTGCCTGCCTCCCAGGAGGTTTGGAAGGCTAAGGATGGAGGGATTACCTCCTGGGATGGGCAGGGGTGGGTGGAGAGGAGGGAAGCTCAAGAGTGCCAAGAGAGGGACAGAGGAGCGATTGAGGCAGGTCAAGAACAAGTCTTCACTTTTCTCCTTCCTGAAGTATTTCAGAGCCTCACAATACCAGAGTGGAATTCTAGATTTCTGGTCATTGGGTGGATGGTTCACACCAAGCAAAATGACAACCTTTCCCAGAAAGGCAGTACTGGCTGTCAAGCCCAGCGCTGACAAGCACTGTGGATGCAGAGTCTTTAGGGCAGAGTAGAAGATCTGTCTCAGTTAGTCATTCCTTCCCCTACAGCCCTTTCTATCTCAAATCCCTTCCCAGTGAGGGCTGCCCCAGGACACTGCCCTGCCAGCATTCCCCACACCCTCTTGCCTGGCACCTCTGGCCAGGCTGCAGTTGGGCCCCTGAGGCGTGGACTGGCTGGGGACAGCCCAAGCTGAATCTCAGAAAACGGGAAAGTTCAGTGTTAGCCTGAGGGCTGGCAAGTCACTCAACAGTAACTCCTCATTCTCCATCCCAGTAGAGCCCTCGGCATACATCCAGACCTGCGGAGGAGGGCTAGTCTTAACAGGCCTGCTGCCCTCCACTCATCCTCCTTCAAGGGGCATTAGCAAGATTTCTTCTGACTGAAATTTCTTTCTGCGGAATTTTGTAAGCATTCAGCCACTTCTAACGCTTAAAACACTACCAAACTAAACTTTAGCACGTTTTCAAAAGTGGTGGGTGGTTAACTTAACTCCCAAGAGGGTTGCCATCAGTTCTACTCTCCCCGTAGGCACTGGCCACTCTCCGCCTGGGAGGTGGAATCTAGCTGTACTTACCCTGGGATTGGGGCTGGCCTCTGACTGCTCTGAAGAGAATGGTAGAAATGACATTGTGCCAGCCAGGGCCCTAGCCTTGAAGGAACTGACCACTTCTCCTCCCACCTCTGGGACCCCGAGTGGGACGAACAAATCCAGGCCACTCCACTTCACTGGACAGGCCACGTGGTGGAGGAGAGTGCAGACATTAGACTCACACATGAGGAAGCTCTGCTGAATGTCCAGCCTGGTGAAGTCTCCCAGTGACTCCAGGCCCAGCCTCCACTTGACTGCGTGAAATCCCAAACAAGAACTGCCAGGTTCAAACCATTCTACCCAGAGACTCCTGAATGATAAATAAATTAAGTTATTCATTTTAGGATCAGTTTGTTACATAGCAACAGATAGCCGAATTATGATCATTCACTTTAACCCAGGAATTTTAAGAACCTAGAAAATATTCTGGAATATAGACCAAGGCTCACAAACAAAGATGTTTAATACTTCATTAATGATCACAAAAAAAGTAGAAAAATAGGATAATAGTTAAGTAAATTTTATACGTGATCTATTATGTAGTCATTAAAATAATACCTAAATGTGTTTAATATCATTAAGTGTTTACAATATACTAACCAAAAAATAAAAAGGAAAAGAACTTGAGTTCCTCAAATTGTAAATACTGTATGACCACATAATATGCGTATAGAGATGATTGGAAGTTAATTTGCCAAAATGTTAGCATTTTTAACTGAGTGTTCTGAAAGAGATGGGAATACCAGAACACCTGATCTGCCTCTTGAGAAATTTGTATGCAGGTCAGGAAGCAACAGTTAGAACTGGACGTGGAACAACAGACTGGTTCCAAATAGGAAAAGGAGTACATCAAGGCTGTGTATTGTCACCCTGCTTATTTAACTTACATGCAGAGTACATCATGCGAAATGGCGGGCTGTACGAAGCAGAAGTTGGAATCAAGACTTCCGGGAGAAATATCGATAACCTCAGATATGCAGATGACACCACCTTTATGGCAGAAGGCGAAGAAGAACTAAAGAGCCTCTTGATAAAAAAAAAAGAAAGTGAAAGAGGAGAGTGAAAAAGCTGGCTTAACACTCAACATTCAGAAAACTAAGATCATGGCATACAGTCCCATCATTCATGGCAAATAGATGGGGAAACAATGGAAACAGTGACAAACTTTATTTGCTTAGGCTCCAAAATCACTGCAGGTGGTGACTGTAGCCATGAAATTAAAAGGTGCTTGCTCCTTGGAAGAAAAGCTATGACCAACCTAGACAACATATTAAAAAGCAGAGACACTACTTTGCCAACAAAGGTCTGTCCAGTCAAGGCTATGGTTTTTCCAGTGGTCACATATGGATGTGAGAGTTGGACTATAAAGAAAGATGAGTGCCGAAGAATTGATGCTTTTGAACTATGGTGTTGGAGAAGACTTGAGAGTCCCTTGGACTGCAAGGACATCCAACCAGTCCATCCTAAAGGAAATCAGCCCTGAATATTCATTGAAAGGACTGATGCTGAAGCTGAAACTCCAATACTTCGGCCACCTGATGCGAAGAACTGAATCATTGGAAAAGATCCTGATGCTGGAAAGATTGAAGGTGGGAGGAGAAGGGGATGACAGAGGATGAGATGGTTGGATGGCATCACCAACTCAATGGACATGAGTCTGAATAAGCTCCAGGAGTTGGTGATGGACAGGGAAGCCTGGCGTGCTGCAGTCCATGGGGTCACAAAGAGTCGGACATAACTGAACGACTGAACTGAACTAATAAGATTTCCATATGTAAAGGTACATTTTTAAACAGGCTAGGATATTGTAAATGCTGTTGTTTTTATCTTTGTACCTGTTTTGTAAGAACATAAATCTTTAAAACTAAAGTTGATATAATTTTTCTGAGCAATCTCATGGCCTTTAACCCTCTTTCACATACAAGTTTGCAGAGATATGTAAGTACACACAAACAATATAAACACAGGGGCAAACCTACCAGGCCCAAAATGATAGGGTAAAAATTATGACACTTAACAGCAATTCACAAATGAGGAAAGCTGCTATTTATTAACATGAAGGAGAAGACTTCTTGGGGCTCCCTTTTCTCTTACAATAGCAGGCCTTTGTTAGCAGACTTTGAACTTGACACTCATCCACAGTAAGTGAGGCCTGTTATACACAGAGGTTACAGGCAGAGCTATGCCCAGCCAGCCTGCCTGAGTTATCAATAGAACTCCTCCTTCTCTGCCTCAGGCTGGCTCTCTGACCTTGGACAAATGACTTGATTTCTGTAAACTTCCATTTTCTTATCAAAAAAACTGAGGCGAATCTATTAATGACCTCAAAGTGATACTGTGTTGAACTGGGCCGTCCATGTGATGTGCTTAGCACATTCAGTTAATATCTAGGCGGTGGTGAAGTCATTCTTGTTTTCTAGAAAGGGTTGTTACATTTGATTTGACTTGAATCCCAACCAGACAACTGGCATTTAGTCCTTGACCATATTCTGCTCACCTTATGATGAAAGGTTTTAAAGACTGGAAAATGAAAAAAAAAAGCAACAGCAGCCGACCTTATACATTTATAGTATGTATGCTATAATAATGTTCCACAGTCTGTTAGTATTCCATGGCATTAACAGAAATCTTGGAAACAGGAAGAAAGGTTAACGTTCAGGTGTTTACACATTTTATTAGGCATAAGAGTCAGACACGACTGAGCGACTTCACTTTCACTTTTCACTTTCATGCATTGGAGAAGGAAATGGCAACCCACTCCAGTGTTCTTGCCTGGAGAATCCCAGGGACAGAGGAACCTGGTGGGCTGCCGTCTATGGGGTCGCACAGAGTTGGACACGACTGAAGTGACTTAGCAGCAGCAGAAGACATAACAACAAGAAGTATTTTACACTTAGAGAAAGGAAGAAAAAGGCAAACAGTTTTTACATGTTTTTAATATGCCAAGCAGCATGCTCAGAGCGGCTACAGAACTAAATCCTCCAGACACATATTATTACACCCATTTTACAAGTGGGAAAACGGAGGCTTAAGGAAATTAAGCAATTTACCCAAGGGCATACATTTGGTAAATGGGTGACCCAGGATTTGAACCCAGTGTTTGATTCCAAACTTCTGAGCTCAATCACAAGGATAATCTTCCCAGAAAATTCTATGGTGTAGGCATTACCTGCAGTGTTACCCAAGGTTACCTCCTAGGAGGGTCTCCATGCTGAATACACGACATCTTTTCGGAATAGTCACTCCTTCATGGCCCACAGATACTGGGTTGGTGAAAAGTTCATTCGGGTTTTTCCATAAGATGTTATGGAAAGATGTTTTTCCATACATGTTTTCCATAACATCTTATGGAAAAACCCAATGAACTTTTTGGCCAACCCAATACTATTTTCCTGTTCAGAAGCTGATTTCATGGCTCCACATTAAAATTACCGAAAAAGGACTTTAAACAGTCTCCCATTTTCCATGGTTTCCCCTGGTCAACCACGGCCTAAAAATGTTAAACAGAAAATTCCAGAAATAAACACTTCATAAGTTTTAAATTTCACATCATTCTGAATAGCATGATGAAGTCTCATGCTATCCCACTGCGAACATGAATCAGGCCTTGTCCAGAGCACCCCACCTGGTAGTCACGTAGTAGCCATGTTGGTTATCAGATCAACTCTTGCAGGGTGGCCATGCTTGTGTTGAAGTAACCCTTTACTAATAATGGCCCCAATGCACAAGAATAGTGATGCCGGAAACTCAGATATTCTCTTACTCTGCCTAATTTATGAATTAAACTTTACCATAGATAGGTACGTATAGAAAAAAAAAAAACATATATAGGGTTCAGTACTATCCACTGATTCAGGCATCCGGTGGGGGCTTAGAACACATCTCCCATGGATAAACCAGGGTTAATCTCTCTATGGAGGTTCTAATTTACTATGCCCTCCTGGCCCCAGGCCCATCTTGGCCCAACTAAGCCAGCAGAGAGAAGCACTGCCCTCAAGTTTGCCAAGGGCCCCCTCTGCTTCCAAAGGGGTGCTCAAGCAGTTTCCCCATCCCCTCAGCTCCTGAGATTTTCCCTCCATCCAGCAGAACCTATGGCTTTTGTCCTTGGTTTGCTCTGCTCTCTCTCTCTCATTGATTCTTTGCTCTGCCACCAGTGACCTTAAATCGCTTTCCTGAATAATCCACTTCCCCCCCTCCACCACCACCCTTTCAAAGTTTCCTAGAAAGCTTTGGTGAAAGTATGTTCTATTTGTTTGTTTCAGTGTGCTTGGGAAACCACTCTCTGTGGAAAAGGAAATTAAAAACAGAGAGAGAGAGAGAGAAAAAAAAAAAAAAAGCTCATAATCACCATTCATCGTTCCTAGGAACCTACCCTATCAGTGATTTTTAAGAAGAAAGGAAAACTTGTCAAACCTCTCTTGCCTCTAAAATTCGCTGGCAGGGATGCTTCTGGCTTTTAGAAGTGTGTTCTGGATAGGCAGGCTATCTTGGGGGCTGGATGACCCTAAGGAGCGACAGCTTCTGTTTTCTAAAAGTTACATTACTTAGTCTATGGAGCACTCTAAGTACAAGGACCTTATTCCTCAGAGTGTTCAGTTCTTAAAAATCTCAGACCTTTTAACTGCTAGAAAGGAAAAATCACCCTGAATTTTTTTCCCCAGTAAAACAATATTAAAATGTGGCTCCAAACTAACAAAACAAGATTTGTCTGCTTTAGATGATATACCACTGTTGCGTCTTCTGACCACTCCCTCTGGCACGTTCTATATTCACATATGAAATACAATTCTGAAAATACTTCGTTTGACCTACGTAAGTCTTTATCCTCCCATGTTAATTGTTTATCTCCACCTCAATTATCTCACAGAGACATCAGTCAATGTAAAACGTTGACTACTTTTCACTTGATAAACCCACAGAAAGGGGCTTTTATTTGAGATGAATTAACTGTTCTCTCCCCTTCTTCTATGACAGTTTAATATCTACGTGGCCACAAGAAAAGCTTTCAATAGCTCAACCTTCAGCCCTGGCTCTGGTGAGAACCAGGAATAAGAATGATAATCTTGTCTAAGCAACCCGAAACCGATTCCAGCCTCGACAGAAGGTTTTGCAGTTTTGCCTCCCAGAAACGTCCAAGACTTTAGGCAGAATGTGAGAACAGAAACCACGATATTGCAGTACAGGCTTCTCTTAAAAGGATTTTGGCTGATTCATCTGCACCTCATTATTAATTTACCTTTTGCTGCAGCAGAGGCCAAAAGAAAAATGCCCAAGAACCAAATCTCAAAGAGGCCTCACTGAGCAGAAGGAACAGGATTTATCCTGCTGTTTCTGGAAAGCAGTCCCCGATTAGTACAGAAATTAGAACAAGTTGTTCCAGCAACACAAGATTGCTTCTTTACCAAATTGGCTTTTTAAAATCCTAGTTTACAAATTATAGAAGTTCTTATTAACTTTTAAAAGTCACTCAGCATCATTTTTTTTTTTTTTTTGGTACACATAAGCATCTTCTGGAGAAGGCACATTAAAATGTAGGAGATGTGCTCAGTTTTACAGATAATGTGAAATCAGTTGAAATCAGGGTCAGACAACCACATGGTGGACCAGGTTGCTGCAATATTTAAATACACTTGTTTAAAACTCTTCTAAGAACACAGATATAGATGAGTAAGTGGATACACATTTTAATCCTGGACTGATAATCATGAACGATGACTATGTTTAATTTTCATTTCACGTTCAGTGTAAAGCTACTCTGTTGAGCTTTCTAACCATATGCTAGTGACAGTTTCTTTATAGTGTAATAAGTATTATGGTCAGTGAGGACCATATGGTCAGTGTCCATTTTAATTCTTCTATATTCTTATGTTCAAAACCAAATACATTCTATTTTTAAATTAAATATCATTTTACCCATTCTATTATTCAAAAAATATTGGGGAAGTGAGAAGCCATCTCAATAAAGTTAGAACTAGTAGAAAAACACTATGCAAGACATGCTCTAGGAATCCAAACAGATTTTCTCCTGTTAGCATATTTAATTCCCTGCCCACTCACGACCAGTAGATTTTAGTTGTATTATGTTCTACTTGTTAAACTTTCTGAAATTAAAAAAAGCACTTCAAGACCCACCAGAATACAGAATTTTTTGAATGCCATCAAGCTATCACATGGTAATATTAATATTTAAGTAGAGCCATAGGAGAGGGGGAAAAAATCTATGGTTTCATGAACTCTACTGCAGGTTTTGAGTAGAGTATGCTGTTCCTCAGAGCTATGGGTACTTTTATATGTCTTTACTTCTTTGTTCCTCACAAAGTATTATTGTTTTATGCTTTCCATTGTCCAGTCCCCCAGAACCTTGACTGAAGAACCAGCAGTCTGTGCGGGGTTTGAATTCACCATTAACACCCAGGGTAACCTCAGTCCACAGAATGTAAGAAGACAAGCGAGGCAATGTTTGTGGAGTCCAGTGGCTGAATCCGTTCCACTCCAGAAGAAATGCCCCGATTGTCCTTCCTAAGCAAAAATTGCCACGATTCCCCATAAACATGCAGTTGTCCGTTGACTGTTATAAATAGACTTTAATACACAACCAGCTGTCTGAGAGAGTTTATAACTGTTGACCAAAGACACAGTGGGGAAGGGAAATGGGAGATTTCCACAAAGCAGGAGAATGGCTTGTCAGCAGTGAGTGAGCTTGTGCACAGATCCCCCATTTAAAATATGTCAGCATGCCTGGATTTGAGCTAAAATTAGGGGACAGCACAATGGGCTTCATGTGGGAGCCTTCAATAGATACTCTATTCTTCTCTCATGGGCACCCTTGAATTCAGGATTGTGAAATAAGTGGCAGTTACCAGCAGACAGCCTGTAAAGTGCTAGTCAAAGGAGATATTTCAGATGATACAAAGCAAGATGCACCAGTTGGGCTGTGATAGAATTAACCTCTGCCCCTAGCTCTTCTCATTTCCGGTACTATTTTTCTTTATATTTTCCAAGATGTCTCTTTTGCCTTCTTTTCCAGCCTCCCCAGATAATCATTCTCTAAGACTGTTCTGAACAGTTTAGTTTAACTAGATGCAATCCCTGGGGCAAAATGGTGTCTCAAAATCTAATGGGGTGTGACAGAATGGGGCCCAGAGCCAGCCTGCTCTGAGTTTTGACCAGCCAGCGAGAGATCACTGGATGTGACTGTGGCTGAAAATGGATGGGCTGCTGTTGCAAAGCTCAGTGAAACTAAGCAGGGAAGGAGAGACATGCCTTCAAGGAACAAAGATGGATATAAAGGGGACAGACAGAAGACAGACACAGAAGTAGAACCCAGAGGGAAAAATGTATGTTTCTTTCCCCTGTAAGATACATAGGAGCAAAGAATGAAGATCATATTTTAGAAGAAAATAGTGCATTGTGTGCATTTTTTAGATATACCTTTTCCCAAAGGTCTGCAAAATATGCTACAAGACACTGCAATTTCTCTTCATATCCTCAGTTTAATCCCCACCCCCAAAAAAATTTTTTAAGAAGTATTCTGAATTTTAATTGAAGTATAATTGGTTTTATATTAGATTCAGGCATGATATTAGATTTGATATTTTCTTATGTTACAAAATGATCACCATGATAGGGCTCATTACCATCTGTTATCATACAAAGACAGTACATAGCATTTTACTATTTCCCCCACACTTTACATTTCATGCTCATGATTCACTTACTTTGCAACTGGAAGTTTGTACCTTTTCATCCACCACTGCCCCACCTTATTTCACTCATTCCCCTCTCAGCACAGCTTCCCCTTTAGCAGCCATAAGTTTGTTTTCTGTATCTATGCCTCTGTTACTGTTTTGCTTGTTCATTCGTTGTTTTGGATTGAATATATGAGTGATATCACACAGTATTTCTTTCTCTGTATGACTTATTTCACTTAGCATAATACCCCTTAGATCTATCTATGACATTGCAAATGGCAAGATTTCATTTCTCATGACTAATATTTCATTGTGTGTATATGTATCCCACATCTTTAGCCACTTGTCTGTGGACACATATGTTGCTTCCATATTATGAGGGTATTATAAATTCTCTTTAGAAAACAAGCCTCTTATGACTGGTACTCTGTGATGACCTAGAGGGGTGGGTTAGGGGCAGGGTGGGAGGGAGGTTCAAGAGCAAGGGGAAATATGTATACCTGTAGCTGATTCATTTCACTGTACAGCAGAAACTAACACAGCGCTGTAAAGTAACTATATTCCAACTTTTGAAAAAATGATCATAGCACAGTAACGGCATATAACTTTAAATACCTTTTGAGTATCCACCAATAGTATTAATACACTTGGTTAATTGGAACTATGTTCCTATGCAAAGGAAGCAGTCTGGCAGGGCACACATCAGGCCTAATGGTAATGACTTTGGGATAGGATTGGTGGTGGAAGGCAGGCCTTTCATTCATAAACTTTACTATTCTTTACATTTATAGCACAAACTACTTCCACAAATGTGTTAGAACTTCACTGGCAGAGGTACGAAAAAAATATCTACCAAACAAGTTAGTACATCTGCTTTACGAAATACCAAGCTCTGAGACAGAGCTTGGAAAAGACAAGAGCCAGAAGCTGTTCTGTCTTCTAGTTGAGTCCCCATCCCAAGCACCCTTTTTCCATATTGCCAACTCCATAAATCATGCTGCGAGGGGCAGGCTGACATGGAAAACTATGACCATCTGCTGAGAACGTGAATGCAGCTATATTAAGATTTCCAACTGTAAGTGATGTATACTCCTCCCCTTTCCTAGAATTTTATAACTGATCAGATAACATTAAGGTACTGAGTAAATGCGGAATGTCAACTTGAACTTTCAGTTTCTCTTCTGCACCAACATCTAACAAGTAATTTTTGCATTTATAGCCACACTGGAGTACTTCCTTATATTTTTGTAGCTAGGTTTCAGAACCTAAAACCAGAAGACATGAGTAAACACTGTAAAGGATAAACATTTCAAAGAGCGATTTGAATTGCTTCTCTTTTCTGGGATCCTTGACAATAAGACTTGAGACCCAATATATTCACTCATTCTGATTCAGACACTCAAGGACCTCAAAAGAGAGCATGAGACTCACAAAATGATTACAGATTCTAATAATTATTATATAGATTATAAAAGATTTCTAAGGATAGCAAAAGAGCTAATATAACTAAGTTACCCCATCTTTAGACAGTGATGGTGGTGGTTTAGTCACTAAGTCATGTCCAACTCTTGTAAGCCCATGTACTATAGCCTGCTAGGCTCCTCTGTCCATGCGATTCTCCAGGCAAGAATACTAGAGTGTGTTACCATTTCCTTCTCTAGGGGATCTTCCCAACCCAGGAATCGAACCCGGGTCTTCTGCATTGCAGGCAGATTCTTTACTGACTGAGCTACAAGGGAAGCCCATCTTGAGGCAGAAAGTCACTCAAATGATAATGAGAGACAATCTGTCTGTTGGGGGGCTTCCCAGGTGGCTCAGTGGGTAAAGAATCTGCCTGCAGTGCAGGAGACACAGGAGATGCGGGTTCGATCTCTGGGTTGGGAAGCTCCCTGAAGGAGGGCATGGCAACCCACTCTAGTATTCTTGCCTGGAGAATCCCATGGACAGAGGGGCCTGGCAGGCTGCAGTCCATAGGGTCACAAAGAATCAGACACGACTGTTAGGACTGAGCATGCAATCTCTCTGTGAGGTCAAAGTTCTCTGTCACCGAGGGTCAGTCTCCAGCAGTGTCCTCCCTGTCCAGTGGTGCCCAGACTCCCAGCTGACACTCACTAGCAGCTAAGGCCTGGAGTCCTCCGCCATGGCTGTCCCATGCAGAGTGCTCCCTTGGATCAAGTCCTCACCTACTCCAAAGAGGCTAGGAATGTTAGGTGTGGAGGAGTTGACCATCTGAGGCTTAAGACAGCTTTGGCCCAGCTGCAGGCCTATGAGACAGAGACAGAGAAGTGGAGGGAAATAGACTGAAAGGGTCCAAAAGCGGAGCCCTGTTTAACACTAGCAAAGATTTTCCCCCAACCCCAAGGGCAAACACACCCATGCTAGCTCCTCCTTCCTCTCCTATGTGACCCCCAAGGTGACACTACACCTGGCCAACTCACTGTCTGGAGCAGTATGCAGACGTCCTGACACACAGTGGGCCCGGCTCGCTCAGTGCTGGGGTAAGAATAGCGCTAGAGGGGCCTCTGCTCTTGTCAAAGACAAGCATCCAAGGAGGAGTTACTCTCATAGCTCCATCCTTCTTACTGTGCTTCGAGAAATAGATACCAAAGAACTTCAAAGAGCTCTCGTCGCTATGAGGGCTAATCCGAGTCCCCAGTAGAGTCCCAAAACTTGAGTGGCTGTGGGGCCAGTGGGAGGCTCCAGGCTGCTCAAAAGCAGCCACACGTTTCTATTAGGGATGTGTTCACGCAACACACACTCACTGTGTTCATCATCTTGGACCATCAAATAGAAAAGCCTGACCTCAAAGGGACCACTGACCTCTGTGGAAGAGGCAGGTATCTCCTGATAGGAAGGGAAATTGGATGCAACAATACACTCTCTGCAAGCAGCTCTGTGAAGTATCACCTTGTGATCCTACAGATGACAGAGCTTCTCTGCTGGACACTTAGCCTGGCCAGGCCCTAGCTACCAGTGACACTGGCCTGGGGACCCACTTCAGGGACAAAGGGCTCCTGCAGGTAGGCAGGTGAAACAGAAGGCACTGCTCGAGGAGCCAGGACATAACCAGCAGCCCTGTATCCCGCTTGCCATTAGGTGTGGATATGCTTGTTCAGGCCAGTGTCAGCAACCAAGTGATGGAAACGTTTCTTTGGCCATGAGAGTGTGTACCAGCTCCACCTAATATATTAGCAAACAGTAGATAGATCTCCAATAACGGTCCTCTCTCTGACTGATAGGATGGAGAGACAATGGAAAAAGAACCCAGAAGGAATCTTTAGGTGGTCCTCCAATGATCCTCAAACTCTAGAACTAGCTCAGCTGGATGGGGGTGGGGAGCAGTAGGCATTCAGGCCTGCACCTGTATCAAGGAAATCCCCGAGAAGGGGGCTGCTTCAAAATGGAGAAGCCAGTAGCTGTATAGGATGCGGGAGCCTATAAAGAAGAACAGAGGATGCTGAAGGAGGCTGCCATCACAAAGCATCCAGCCAACGAAAAGCCTTCCTCCTCATGCACCTATCTCAAGTGATAGGGCCAAGTCTTAGCAGACCCAGGGCATGTACACACATCGACCCACCTCCCACCAAGCCAGCTCTTGACTCCCCAGCAGTCTGGCATGGAAAGAGCTTCCTCTAATCCCATCACCTACCACTCATATTAAGACCAAGAAGGATAGCCCTGGGGTGGACCATCATCCCAGTCACCATGACCCAGGACAAGCCACTAGCCTGTCATGTCTCGTAACACACTCTAGTTGCCCAGGCTAGTAGATGTACACTCCACATTTTAGAGCATCCATGCATACAGAATATTAAGTACATCAGCCACAAAGCTTAAGAATACCTCACCCATCACAGCTGCAGAGCTGAGACCAGGAAACACACTTCTTTCCTGCTAGACCCACTCAGGGTTACTTCCTGCCTCTAACTCCTTGCTGTATCACCCAAGAGGTCCAAACTGTGGTCACTTACTACTCCTACACTGGCCCCACAAAATGCTACCAGACAGTGTCTGGAACATTCTTTCCCTGGCAGGGACCAGAGCTCCAGTTACATACTCTTGAACATGAGGAGGGAGTCACATTGCCTGGCAGAAAAGATCTTATCCACAGAATAAGATTTGGGAAGGCAGAATCTGGCAGGAAAAGTCCAATAGCTCTACTCAGGTAAACTGCATGAACCAAAAGCCCAGAGACAGAAGCACAGGGACAAACCAACATATCAGAGTGACCCCTCTTGCAGCTGACCTGACATTGTTCCTGCTTTCAGAGGTTGGTAGCCCTATCCAAGGCCTTTAAATAGGTGTAAGCCGTCAACCAAATCACATTGATTTGCACAACTCATACACAATCAAAAGAAGAGAAACTTACGGTTTATTTACCCTCACTTAAAAATTTAGAGTGTGCCCCAAATTATACAAATCAAAAGGAGTCACATTCAATCAAAAGAACATTCCATCTTTAGAAATGCTCCACCAACATTAGCTTATGAACTCACTCGGCAAGCTGGTGAGGTAGGCGTGATTATCCTTGTTTTGTGGATGGAGAAACTGAGGAAGGAGCATGTAATGACTTGCCCAAGGCAGGCATGAGGCTGTGCAAAATGCAGAGTAGACACTATGTTAAGACAATTGCTTTGGAGTTTTGTCTCCTAAAAATCAAGAAATACAAAACAGAACCAAAGGAGAAAAAAACTTAATTTGGAAAAACAAGCTTTGGTGAAAAGAATAGGGTTGTTTGTTTGTTTGTTTTTAAGCTAAGAACAAAATTTCACAAGCTAATAATTTGTATGCCTCCAAGGTTCCTGCTCTGCATATAAGTTAAATAAGCAGGGCGACAATATACAGCCTTGACGTACTCCTTTTCCTATTTGGAACCAGTCTGTTGTTCCATGTCCAGTTCTAACTGTTGCTTCCTGACCTGCATATAAATTTCTCAAGAGGCAGGTCAGGTGGTCTGGTATTCCCATCTCTTTCAGAATTTTCCACAGTTTATTGTGATCCACACAGTCAAAGGCTTTGGCATAGTCAATAAAGCAGAAATAGATGTTTTTCTGGAACTCACTTGCTTTTTTGATGATCCAGTGGATGTTGGCAATTAACTTATATGCAGAGTACATCATGAGAAACGCTGGACTGGAAGAAGCACAAGTTGAATCAAGATTGCTGGGAGAAATATCAATAACCTCAGATATGCAGATGACACCACCCTTATGGCAGAAAGTGAAGAGGAACTTAAAAGCCTCTTGATGAAAGTGAAAGTGGAGAGTGAAAAAGTTGGCTTAAAGCTCAACATTCTGAAAACGAAGATCATGGCATCTGGTCCCATCACTTCATGGAAAATAGATGGGGAAACAGTGGAAACAGTGTCAGACTTTATTTTGGGGGGCTCCAAAATCACTGCAGATGGTGACTGCAGCCATGAAATTAAAAGACACTTACTCCTTGGAAGAAAAGTTATGACCAACCTAGACAGCATATTCAAAAGCAGAGACATTACTTTGCCAACTAAGGTCCATCTAATCAAGGCTATGGTTTTTCCAGTGGTCATATATGGATGTGAGAGTTGGAATGTGAAGAAGGCTGAGCACCGAAGAATTGATTCTTTTGAACTGTGGTGTTGGAGAAGACTCTTGAGAGTCCCTTGGACTGCAAGGAGATCCAAGAAGTTCATTCTGAAGGAGATCAGCCCTGGGATTTCTTTGGAAGGAATGATGCTGAAGCTGAAACTCCAGTACTTTGGCCACCTCATGGGAAGAGTTGACTCATTGGAGAAGACTCTGATGCTAGGAGGGATTGGGGGCAGGAGGAGAAGGGGACGACAGAGGATGAGATGGCTGGATGGCATCACTGACTCGATGGACGTGAGTCTGAGTGAACTCTGGGGGTTGGTGATGGACAGGGAGGCCTGGCGTGCTGCGATTCATGGGGTCACAAAGAGTTGGACACGACTGAGCGACTGAACTGAACTGAAGGTTCCTGCTAATGACCACCACCTAAACTGTGGTTATCTTTCTAGTCAATGAGAGGTTGATCATAATATTCTTTCCACCTGATATGCTTTATTTTTCAATGAGTAGGTTTTTATGAAGCCCCAATTAAATATGTAGTGAGCTTATGGAATTCCTAACATATGGATGGAATTTCTAGCAAACATGACTTTCCTTTTTGTTTAAATTAATCTTCAAATTTTCAGCCAAGAATAAAGCAGTTGCTCCTGAGTAATTCCCAGAATTTCCCTAAATGACTTCAAAAGCTATATCAAGTATGAACATGTTAAGTAAAATCCTTCATGAATTTTAAAATTGCTCTAAATAAAGATTTTCAATAGTAATCTTGAATGAGAGGCTTGTTTTAGTAATTTATAGCTAAGCAGCTGTTGTTTGGGTAGCATCTTCAGTTTCTTTTTCACAAGAAAATCTGAAAATGAGTCATGTAGACAGGAAGACCAGATTGCTTTCCATGGTAAATGTTATTATATTCTTGTCTCATAGAACTTTTAAAGTTTCAGAAAAGTAAACACCAAAAAAGATCATTCGTTAACCATTACACTGGAGAAAACATTAGCCAACGATATATTTAACTTATATTCCAATGAACTTTCTATTTTTGTATGTCATTGCCATACGACCCCTGAGTGTATGTGATTACCTCATAGGCTAGCAAAATACAAGTCAACTTCTCCGATGCCCTGCAAAGTTCAGCAAACGGCTCTTCAAGGGTGCAAGGTAGGATGGACTTCTCAAGTTATTTCCCCTGGTATGCCTCTCTGCACCACTCAGTTCTGTCCTCTTGGACTCGGCGAGAATCAGGAGTTGATGAAAAGCACATAGTTACTGATATGCTCAGGATCCTCTTGGCACTTGAGCTGATTTATGTAAAGCATTCGTTATAAATTATAAACTGCAGTTCTCATCTGTAGATAAGAACGTCATATATTTCAGTAATGCAATTATTTCTAAGCTTTTGATTGAGTGCCAGCAAGAAGAAATTAACATTTAACCCTATATCTATGTATGTTTATTCATTCATTAATAAACTATATATGTATATTCTCTGATAATATATTACATTATATATTATGGCAACAAAAATAGAAATTGAAAAGGGATAAGAATTTAGCAGTTTATTCTTACTTTAACAGATAGTCTTCAGAGATAGTCTACAGATAGTCTACTGCTGTAAGGGAATGTTAACTCTATCTTGAAAATAAAGGATGATAATTAAAATTAACATTTACATAGTATAGATAAATACTGCTAAATATCATTAATTCTAGTGCTTTATGTATATTAACTTGTTTTATCTTGGTATCAGCCTTATGCAAGAGGTGTAATCTTCACTTCCCAAATGACGAAACTGAGAACAGACTGGTCACGTACCTTGTCTGTGGCCAGATAATTACAAAAAGGGATGTGATTTAAACTGAGGCAGTCTAGAGCTAGATTCCAGCTAACCTGAAAATCTGAAAGCCTGGCAAGTTGTTATCCTTCTAACTAGCGAGTGACAGAGGCTCCAATGCATTTGTTTCCAGAATGCCTGCATAATGGCATGTATCCTACCGTATTAAAATGGTTGCTTAGAGTATTCCTCTCTTCCAGGAGAATGCAAACTCCTTGAGTTTGGGGACTGAAGTATTTTTATGTTTGCATCACGGCTTTGAGCACAGTGCCTCACATCTAGAAAGCACTTGTTGAATGGATGACTATATGAAAGAAAAAAAGATTTTTAAAATGGATAGATCAATTGGTAGTTTTACCCAAAATTACTAGTCATTGAAATTTAAATGTGCTTGAAATAGGGACAAGAAGCTATCCTACCAACAAAGATGCTCTCAGACTTTCTTCCTAATGGGATGTTGCTGCTGCTGCTGCTGCTGCTGCTGCTGCTAAGTCGCCTCAGTCATGTTCAACTCTGTGCGACCCCATAGATGGCAGCCCACTAGGCTCCCCCATCCCCCAGATTCTCCAGGCAAGAACACTGGAGTGGGTTGCCATTTCCTTCATTGCTAAACCAACACATAGGAAAAAATATCCTGCTGATGCTATTCAAGCCTCTTCAGACAGGAGTACTGTCCCACCCATGAGCCTTCCAATTCTTGACCCTAGAGAAACTGAAAAGGTGAAAGAAGAAAAGATGGGAATTTTGTTCATGGAAATAATATTTCTTAGGAGCCTTATTCACACTTCCTCTCATGAAAAGAACAAAACAAAAGGCAAATCTGCCCTTGTGCTCTGGAGTCAGCAGGAAGCTATTTCATTACTAACTTAGCCTGGAAATCACTAGGGAGGAGGGGGGAGGTTGAGGGATGGATAGGTGAATGAATGAATGATGGGCTTGCCTTCTAAAAAGTGGAGTTGAGATATCTAGTTTTCAATCCAGTCTTAGTTCAGCATAAGTGGTTACATTTCTTTTAGCAATAGACTTTGTCACAGCAAAAGCTACCCAAGCTTCAAACTGATATTTATCCTCAAACCATGGGAGTTAGTGTATTTCTTCTCCTTAGTTTTGCACGATGCAACTTAGCAGCAGTAGTTGTGGCACATAAACTCTAGGGTGTCTGGGCTCAGCAGTTGCAGCTCATGAGCTTAGTTGCCCCACAGCATGTGGGGTGTTAGTTCCCTGACCAGGGATTGAAGTCATGTCCCCAGCATTTGGAGGCAGATTCTCAACCACTTGACTTCCAGGGAAGTCCCTTTTAACAGTATAAAAGCAATAAACTGGTTCCAGGAACATGGAGGACTGTGGTACTGGAGAATCTCTCATATTACAGCATGTAGAAATGCTTAATACAAACTGAACACCAAAGAAATAATAGAAAATCTGAAGATGCAAAAAATGGGACGGGAGGACTTCCCCGGTGGTCCAGCAGATATGAATCTGCCTGCCAATGCAGGGGACATGGCTTCGATCCCTGGTCTGGGAAGATTCCACGTGCCGTGAGACAACTAGATCCACGCACCACAACTGAGTCCACGCACCACAACTCCTGAAACCCGCGTACCTAGAACCCGTGCTCTGCAACAAGAGAAGCCACCACAATGAGAAGCCCACACACCACGACTAGACAGGAGCCCTCACTCGCTGCAACTAGAGAAAGCCCTTGCATGGCAACAAAGACTCAGCACAGTAATAAGAATTTTTTTAAGTGATACGGGCATACGGGAACCTACAAGGGGAACAGTAACCAAATGCCACAGCATATCCCAGGGGGTGGGGTTTATTACCTACATGGGAACAGAGATGTGACTTGGGCCCAATGAAGCAGGGACCTAAAACTGAGACTCTTCATAAAGCTGAGACACCCCTCACCCACAGTGACAGGAGGATTAGAAAAACTGCTCTCTTGCCAAGGAAAGTTGGTCTTTTCCTCAGGTTCTGAGCAGAAAAAGAAAGATTATGTGGGAGATTTCAGTCCCCAGTGGGCCTTGTGTGAATGTGGAGACTTGACACTGGAGGATGTGGAAATCCCAAAGTGAGATACTTGAAACTCCCTGAACCAGAAGAAGCAAAAATGAAACCCCCTGCGAGAAAACCCCCTCCACAGCCCAGAATAGCTCACAGTCACCCAAAGACAGAAAGAGAAAAGGTCAGTAAAAAAAAAGACATTTTCAAACAAGGAGAGTCTACCATCCCAAGTCCTTGGCCAAAAGAGCCACTAAAGACTGTTCTTCAGTGCAAAGGAAATTGAAACCAGAAAGAATTTCTTATAACTGCACAATATAAAGACAGCCCAATTTAAAAATGAGTGAAGAACTGGAATAGACATTTCTTTAAAGAGGAAAATGAAGGACCGATAAGCCTAAGAAAACACGCTCAATATCATTAGCCAATAGAGAACTATGAACAAAAACCACAACGAAATGTCATGCTCACTAGGACAGCTACAATTTTAAAAACCAGTAACAGTAAATGTTGGTAAAGGTATGGACAAATTAGAGCCCTGATACATTTCAACTGTGAGTGTAAAACAAAGCAACCATGTTGTTGGAAAATAGCTTGGCAGTTCCTCAAAATGCTAAACAGAGCTATCATGTGACCCCGTAACTCTACTCCCAAGTATATACCTATGAGAACTGAAAATATATTTACACAAAAATTTGTACATGAATGTTTGCAATAGCAGTATTCATAAGAGCTAAAGGTAGAACTCAAATGCCCATCAGCTGATGAATGGATAAATACTGCATGACACATTTATACAATGAAATGTTATTTAATATTATAAATAAAAAGGAATAAAAAATAAAAGGATGGATAAATAAAAAGGAATGGAATACTCCCACATACTACAACTTGGATGAACCTTGAAAACAATATAGTTAAGGGCAAGAAGTCAGTCTCCAAACCATCTATTATAGTATTCCACTTATGTGCAATGTCCAGAATAGGCAAATCCATAGAGAGAGAAAGTAGTTTAGTGGTTGCCAAGAGTAGGGAGTAGGAAGGAATGGAGACCTACTACTAATAGATATGGGCTTTGTTTGGGGTGATAAAATTGTCTTAAAATTAGACACTGGTAATGCTTGCACTGTGAATATACTGAAAACCACTGCATTTTTACTTTTAAATGGTGAATATTATGGTATGACTTCCCTGGTGGCTCAGAGGTAAAGAATCTGCCTACAATATAGGAGACTCAGGTTTGACCCCCGTGTTGGGAAGATCCCCTGAAGAAGGAAATGGCAAGCCACTCTAGTATTCTTGCCTGGAAAATTCCATGAACAGAAGGGTCTGGCAGGCTTAGTTCATGGAGTTGCCAAGAGCCGAACACGACTGAGCAATTAACTCTTGTATATTTTCATTATGGTGTGTAAATCATATCTCAGTAAAGCTGTTATAAAATAAAGGATAATGAGGAAAAAACACGTAGGCTGCAGAGAAGTAGAACTTTGAGGAAAATCAGTTCAGTTCAGTTCAGTCACTCTGTCGTGTCTGCTTCTTTGCGACCCCATGGACTGCAGCACGCCAGGCTTCCCTGTCCATCACCAACTCCCAAAGCTTTCTCAAATTCATGTCTATCGAGTCGGTGATGCCATCCAACCATCTCGTCCTCTGTCGTCCCCTTCTCCTCCCACCTTCGATCTTTCCCAGCATCAGAGTCTTTCCCAATGAGTCAGTTCTTTGTGTAAGGTGACCAAAGTATTGCAATTTTAGCTTCAGCATCAGTCCTTCCACTGAACACCCAGGGCTGATCTCCTTTAGGATGGACTGGCTGGATCTCCTTGCAGTCCAAGGGACTCTCAATAGTCTTTTCCAACACCACAGTTCAAAAGCATCAATTCTTTGGCACTCAGCTTTCTTTATAGTCCAACTCTCACATCCATACATGACCACTGGAAAAACCATAGCTTTGACTAGATGGACCTTTGTTGGCAAAGTAATGTCTCTGCTTTTTAATATGCTGTCTAGGTTGGTCAAAGCTTTTCTTTCAAGGAGCAATCGTCTTTTAATTTCATGGCTGCAATCACCATCTGCAGTGATTTTGGAGCCCCCCAAAATAAAGTCAGCCATTGTTTCCACTGTTTCTCCATCTATTTGCCATGAAGTGATGGGACCAGATGCTATGGTTTTAGTTTTCTGAATGTTGACTTTTAAGCCAGGTTTTTCACTCTCCTCTTTCACTTTCATCAAGAGGCTCTTTAGTTCTTCTTCGCTTTCTGCCATAAGGGTGGTGTCATCTGCATATCTGAGGTTTTTGAGATATCTCATGGCAATCTTGATTCCAGCTTGTGCTTCATCTAGCCCAGCATTTCACATGATATACTCTGCACATAAGTTAAATAAGCAGGGTGACCAATATACAACCTTGACGTACTCCTTTCTCTATTTGGAACCAGTCTGTTGTTTCCATGTCCAGTTCTAACTGTTGCTTCCTGACCTGCATACAGGTTTCTCAGGAGGCAGGTCAGGTGGTCTGGTATTCCCATCTCTTTAAAAATTTTCCATAGTTTGTTGTGATCCACACAAATACATAAACTCAAACACATATACTGAGGAAAATTTGAACATTAATGAATTAGTTTTCAATTCAAGAAATCAGGAAAACAATCACAGAATAATCTCAAAGAAAGTAGACAGAAGGAAATAATTTGGTAAGAACAAACATCAATAACAGAAAACCAAAGAGAATGTCAGTAAAACCAAGCTCTAGTTTTTTGAAAGTCCTTTGAAAAGACTAAAAAATAGTTAAACTTTATTATGAGAAAGAACAAAGCCCAGACCACAACTAGGAATGGGGAAATGAGCATTCATTACTTTTGAAAAGTAGACTTTTTAAATTCTAAGAGATTCTATGGGCTACTTTAAGATGATAAGTTTAGCTCTTGGAAAAATGTTAATTTCGTCAGAAAAAAAAAGTCTAAAATGTTCATAGGGGAAATTATAAACATCTATTGCAGATAAAAATGAAGACTTAAATATATGGTGGAAATCTCCTACCATATTGTTCTGTAGTAATTGTCTCTGTAGTAACACTGCCTTTCTTCTCACTCCTTAAGTGAGTTTTTAATTAGAGAGTTGATTTATCTGACTTCCATGGGCTCCATTTGCTCTACTGGATGGAGCTAGCCTATTAAACTGTCTAGAGTTGGACACGACTGAAGCGACTTAGCAGCAGCAGCAAGAAATGCAGATTCACCCTCTCTGCTGCCTGTCTTCACTCCAGCTGACCTTAAGTAACAAAGCTGGCTGGATTATTTACTTTGTAAGTCCAAACTTTCCCTCTTTCACATATTCACTGAAAAGCTATACAACGATATTCCAGGTAGCATCCTTTAACAAAGGGAAAATTGGAAGTAATCTAAATATTCAATGATGGGACAATAGATAAAAATAAAATTGAAGAATATTTACACTGTAGAACACCACAGAGTCTTAAAATACATGAGATAGCTCTACACTCATCGAAGTGATTAAATCTCAAAAACAACATTTTAAGAGATATTTATAAAAATTTTTACAAACCATGAAACAATATTGAATCTTGTTTATGGGTGCAAACACACATGTTAAGAACATAAAAATATGAAATAACTTCAGGATAGAGATTACTTTTGGGGTTCAGGGAAGGGAATTAAAAAAGGAAGCTTTCATCTTTATCTATCATATAATTTTATTTCTTCAAAAAAATATTTGAAGCAAGAGCAATGAAATATCAGCACATATTAAAACTGGTTAGTGATTATCTAATGCTTTACTATTGCCACTGATTTTTATAATTTTACATGGTTTAATAATTGAAGAAACAAAATGAAGCTTTATAAGAGCTTCATTTATATGTATTCCTCAAATTTTTTCTAAGTGAAGTCATCAGCTACATTTACATCTCCTTAATTATATATGAGAAACACATTCCTTAAAAACTAATAATACATGGGTAAACCTATGGCTGATTCATGTTGATGTTTGACAGAAAACAACAAAATTCTGTAAAGCAACTATCCTTCAATTAAAAATAAATAAATAAAATTTTAAAAACTAATAATAGAAAAGTAACTTCACATTTGTCAATTGTCACTATGATGTCAAATATCTATACATTTTGAAGAAAACAAAAATATATATATACAACTAAAATCTTTTTAGTTGTTTTTGGAGAAGGGTAAATACCAGAGAAGAGCATTTTCTCCATCTTTATGTGGTGTGGAAATGGACTTGAAGGCTATAAAGAAAGAACATAATTCTTTATCCCAAAGAATCCATCTAGAATGGACCACTTGAATGAAGCCAGAAATGACTGTCTAGTGCTTGGGGGCTTTTTAAGAGGATTTGAGGGACTTACTTGGATTCTTAGATATTTGAAATAGGATAACCAACTTTCAGCTTTGAGGTACCTGTGGACCTTAAGTTCAGTTGGTTTCTTTCTGGTAAGACGAAGTTTTCCTATGTCCAGCTTCCAAAATGTTATCTCAATTTCACCTGCAAAAATTAGATTATCCATTTTATGTGAGGGAGTTAGAAACTTGGCACTTGACTTTGTATACATAGTGTACGGCTTCTTAGAGTCAGGGCCCTTTGGACACCACAAACGTTGAAAAGATTACGGAGTCCTTTTACCTCATTGATAATTCAAATTTCTACTTTGACACAAAACTTTCATGTATGCTAAAATTAAGAGTTCCTTTCTATATTTTTGAGTGTGAAGTTCTGGAAAACTATGTCAAAGTTGGGCTTCCCGGGTAGCTCAGCTGGTAAAGAAACCACGTGCAATGCAGGAGACCCCAGTTCGATTCCCAGGTTGGGAAGATCCCCTGGCGAAGGGATAGGCTACCCACTCCACTATTCTTAGGTTTCCCTGGTGGCTCAGTCGGTAACGAATCCGCCCACAATGTGGGAGATCTGGGTTGGGACGATCTCCTGGGGGAGGGCATGGCAACCCACTCCAGTATTTTTGCCTGGAGAATCCCCATGGACAGAGGAGCCTGGCAGGCTACAGTTCACAAGGCCGCAAAGAAGCAGATGCTACCTAGCAGCTAAGCACAGCACAGCACACGTCAAAGTTAACTTGTTTATTTATAGAGAAAGAATACTTTTGCTCTGCTGGTACTCTGAACACATCATAATCTGTGGGGCTGTTGCACGCTGTCTCAGCTAAGTTAAAGGGTTCTTTAAAGCAACCCATTATTTTAAAACTTAGAAGTGACTGGAAAAAGCTACTAGAGGTTCTAAGTTTTCACAATTGTTTCAGGAATCAGATTCTAGACTGAAAAAGCAAACACTCAAGTAGTTAACCAGGTAGCTCAGATGGTAAAGTGTCTGCCTGCAATATAGGAGACCCAGGTTTGATCCCTGGGTCGGGAAGATCCCCTGGAGAAGGAAATGGCAATCCACTCCGGTACTCTTGCCTGGAAAATTCCACGGACAGAGGAGCCTGGTAGGCTACAGTCCATGGGATCGCAAAGAGCTGGACACTACCGAACAACTTCACTTTCACTTTCAAGCAGTTAAATGATTAAGTACCACAGGGCTGAAGCCCAACATTGAGATGCTCATTTATGTTCTCCCATCCTCTGACATGGGAGAAGGTAATGGCAAACCACTCCAATATTCTTGCCTGGAGAATTCCGTGGACAGAAAAGCCTGGTGGGTTGCAGTCCATGAGGTCTCAAAGAGTCAGACATGACTGAGCAACTAACACTTCACTTCACATCCTCTGATGCAAAACTAGAATGTGAGACACCTGTGCAGTTTAGACCTATGACCTTCTGCATATGTTACATGAACCTTTGAAAAAACTATACTCTTCAGCTTCAGGACTGCTTTTGTTGTGATTGACAGAGTGCAATTACTGAAATAAGATTGTCTTGAGATGTCTTTCGCAGCCAATGCTACAGACTTCCCCAAATAAAAGTCATGTAGAAATATATTTTTTTAAGTTTCAAAAATAAGGTTAATTGGAACAGAAGATAGAGCTAATTAATTTTAAGCTTGTGCCATATTACTTTATATTTTCATAAACTTGTTTTGGCAAACTTGTTGAGAGCAGAGACTGTCTATCTGTGACATTCTGCACAGTATCCAATGAGGTGATTGGAGAAATGTCCAGGTGTTACATTACAAATCATGTCAACTCTTTTCAAGTTATGTGAAGACATTAAAAAGTATATGAATTAAAATTCACATTAAACTAAAAATTTGATTTTTTAAAACAAATATACAGAACTACCTGAGATATTTTTGTAAAAAGTCCTCTTTTTTGTATGATTCTCCAGTAGTCATGTATGGATGTGAGAATTGGACCATAAAGAAGGCTGAATGCCAAAGAACAGATGCTTTCAGGTTGTGGTGTTGGAGAAGACTCTTGAGAGTCCCTTAGACTGCATGGAGATCAAACCAGTCAGTCCTAAAGGAAATCAACCCTAAATATTCATTGGAAGGACTGATACTGAAGCTGAAGCTCCAAAATTTGGCCACCTGATGCAAAGAACCAACTCATTGGAAAAGACCCTGGTGTTAGGAAAGATTGAGGGCCGGAGAAGAAAGGGGTAGCAGAGGATGAGATGGTTGGATAGCATCACTGACTCAATTGAAGGAGAGGGGAGACTTGCGTGCTGCAATCCATGAGTTCACAAAGAGTCGGACATGACTTAGCTATTGAATGACAATGATGACCAAATTGATTTAGTAAATCCAAGAACACCGCCAATCAATCTGTTAATTAATCAATGTTATTAAGTCCTTGTGATATGAAAAGAATCTTAACAGTTACTGTGTGGAATTTTTTTAAAGGCATAAAGGTTTTGCCCTTAAGAGGTTTATAATTTGGTCAAGAAGAAAAAGCTTAAGTATGTGACTGAAAAACTAACACACATTAAAACATAAATTGCATAAGACAAAAAAACACAAAAGCAGACAGAGGCAATGCATGATCAGCAGTCCAATCTAAATAAATATAATGCTTTTGTAAAAGGAAGAAATTATTGCAGAACAAAATTTGCTATACGAAAATTTCACTATTTAACCAGGAAACACTGAAGGACGGGCCAGCCACACAGACCAGTTGGGCAAGAGTTGCTCCAGTGTTAAGACCAAACTAGGTCAGACTGTCTGGGTATTTACATATCTTCAAGGTTGTGAACTGAGGTTGTAAGCAGGGGAAAGATTGGAGTAAACAAGCTGAGGTTGGAAAACCAAAATGCTGAGTGCCTTGCGCACCTCATGGGAAAACTTCTGCTCTACCAATGGGACGCATTTGATGTGCTTAATATGGATGGATACATTTGCATGTACTCTTACAAAATGGGTAGTATTGTTTCAACTGCATGCTAACTCTGTCTCAGCCTTAATGAGATATAGTTCGCATACCATACAGTTCAACCATTTAAAATGGATTAATCTTCTCTGCACTGATGCAAGACTAGCAACAAGGCCTACTTTCATTCTGTTCTAAGTTATAGCATCTGAACAGAGATGCATTAGGTTTGCTAGTTCTTTCCCCCAACTATGCTGTCTCTGTACCAGTTAAAATCATCTATTAATAGATGCTTCCACTTTATGAAATAGTCTAATTTTTCTAAGCTGTAATTTTTGTTTGAAAATGCTCAGCAAATGATTTTTAAAAAGTCATGAGAGCCCAAAATAATAGAAAATAAAATGAACAAATCATTGGTTTTTAGTACCTTCACAGAATTGTGCAACTGTCACCACAATATATATTACTATATTCTTATTTTCCTATAAAGAAACTGAACCTACTGGGGAGACACTGCCCATCGCCTCTCTGCCAGTCTTCGACAACCATGAATCTACTTTCTGTCTGGATAGATTTACTTCTTCTGGACATTTTGCATCAGAGAAACCATACAATGTATCTTCTTTTGTGTCTCACTTTTTCACTTAACAAGGTTTATTCATATTGCAGCACAAATAGGTATATACTTCATTCCTTTTTATGGCTATATGATATTTCATTGTATGAATTTACTATATTTTGCTTTATCCACTCCAATTGAATGGATAACTTTTGGGCTATTATGAATAATGCTGCTATGAACATTCATGTACAAGTGTTTGTGTGAACATATGTTTTCAGTTCTCCTGGGTGGAAATGTAAGAATGGAACTGCTGCATCATATGGAATGTCTATATTTAGCATTGGGAGGAACTACCAAACTTTTTCAAAGTAGCTGCACAATTTTACATTCCCATCAGCAATCTCTTCTCAATTTCACCAACACTTCTTATTTCTCTTTTTTGTTACAACCATTGTAGTAGATGTAAAGTGGTATTTCAGTGTGTTTCTGATTTGCATTTCCCTGATAGTTAATATTCTTAGGCATCTTTTCATGTGCTCATTGACAACTTTTATATCCTCCTTGGAGAAATGTGTATTTCAATCCTTTGTCCCTTTTGAAATCAGGTTATCTGTCTTTTACTGCTGAGTTGGAAGAATTCTTCTTATATACTTTAGATACAAGCTATTTGTCAGGGTTGAGTTTCTAATTTCTTAATAATGTCCTATGAAACAGAAAAGCTTTGCATTTTGATGAAGTACAAATTATCTATTTTTTCTTTTGTTTCTTGTGCCTTTGGCATCACATCTAAGAAATGATTATGAAACACAAAGTCACAAAGATTTACCCCTATGTTATCTTACAAGAGTTTTATAATTTTAGCTTTTACATTTGATCCAATTTGAGGTAATTTTCATATATTGGTGGCTCAGAAAGTAAAGCGTCTGCCTACAATGTGGGAGACCTGGGTTCAATTCCTGGATTGGAAAGATCTCCTGGAAAAGGAAATGGCAACCCACTCCAGTATTCTTGCCTGGAAAATCCCATGGATGGAGGAACCTGGTAGGCTACAGTCCATGGGGTGGCAAAGAGTCGAACACAACTGAGCGACTTCACTTTCACATATTCTGAGGTAGGAATTCCATTTCATTCATTTGCACATAACTATCTCATCCCAGAGTCATTGGTTGAAAATACTATTCTTTCCCCATTTAATTTTCTTAACACTCTTGTCAAAAATCACGTGAGTGTGTTAAGTCACTTCAGTGCCCAACTCTGCGCAACCCTACAGACTGTAGTCCACCAGACTCCTCTGTCCATGGGATTCTCCAGGCAAGAATACTGGAATGGTTTGCCATGCCCTCCTCCAGGGGATCTTCTGGACCCAGGGATCAAACCTAGGTCTTTCCATCTCCTGTGTTGGCAGGTGGGTTCTTTACCACTAGCGCCACCTGGGAAGCCCCTAACAAACATCAGCTGACTCTAAATGTGAGGGTTTACTTCTGGATTCTCAGGTCCTTCTATTAATCTAGATGCCTGTCCTTATGCCAATACCACAATGTCTTAATTACTGTTGCTATTTAAACTGTTTTGAAATGTTTGACTTTTCCAATTTTGTTATTTGTTAAGGCGGCATATTTTTTATTCATAGCATTTTATTTTTTATCTACATATCCCTTTTGTAGTTGATTTTGAAACAAAGACCTAGTGATAATTTTACATAAAAGCTGTCTTTTCCTCTTTGTGGAGGTGTCCTGTCATTCTCTGGGTTGATGTAAACACCAAAACTCCTCTTTCTGGAACTGACGGAGGCAAAGCTTCCAAACAAAAGCCTTCTGTGAAGGTGGCAGTTCTTCCTTCTTCCTCCAAGTTCCTTCTTAAAGCAGATCTCGTCTCTTTGCATTGTTTTTTTAAACTCTTGAGACCTTTAGGAGAATTGCTCTATCTCTGATAATTCCAGTCGAACTGCTCAAGCTGAAACTGAGTGAGTGAATGCATTAATAACAGGCTTTTCTATAAACTCCTTTGCTCTATACCTCTTTCCAATGCTCTCTTCCACATTACTAGGGAATAGTTGAGTCTCTACAAACGATCCACGGTCAATTGATGACATTAGTTGAATAAAAGCCAGTTTTAAATGTTAATAGCAGTTAACCAAAAAGAAATCTAAGTCTATAATTTCTAAAATTACTTTACCTATAAATACTTCATATATGTTGTTGCATATAGAAGTAGAACAACTAACACTTATGTAGTACTCTCAGTGTTCCAGACACTATTTAAGTGCTTTTCCTATTTTAACTCATTCATTCCTCTTAATGATACTACAAGGTACTATTATTTTCATCTCACAGATGAGGAAATCAATGCATGTGGAGATTAAGTAATTTGTTCAAGGTTACATTAGTATTAAGTTGCAGAGTCAAGCTGAAACTTGGACAACCTTGCTCCAAAGTGTGTGTGTGTGTGTGCCACCTGTTCATACCAACATGGTATAATACCATCACATGGTAGAGGTAATTAGAGAATACCACAACACATGATAGTGTGCAGTGTGGTTCAGAGAGTGTAAAAGCAATCAGAGAAGAAAGAGGTCCTTACGAATAAAAATGACTGGAAAAGAACTTCCTAAGTAGAGAAGATAGGAGAAGGCCATAGGTCAGTTTGCTCTAAGTAAATTTACCAAATGATCAAATTATCAAATGACAAATTTGCTAAAATTTGTCAAGAAATTCACTGCAGCTAGTTATGGTAACACTGCAGCTGTTACGTAAGAGCCATCCACATAGCTAAGAGCAGAAAGGGATAGAGGTATCTAAATTGTGAGACTGATAGTTATTTAACAAGTCTAACAAGTCTCTAGCTATAGGGTTATAGCAATGCTTCAAGGAAGCTGAAAAGTGAGGAAAGTCCCCAGTAAGGCAATGAGTTGGTCATTCAGTACATTAATCATTTGTGGAATTGATTTTTGGTGAACTGGCTTATGGCAAATTCACTGTCAATGAATTGATTTTTGCTGCATGCGCCTGATTCAACATCTAGAACTGGAAGTTATGAACATTGGTTTGGTCCTACAATCCCCAAATCAATGACCTTGAATCCTTTTTTACTGTAACCTACAGTAAGGAATACACATTTGCACTTTACAGTGTGACCACACACACACATACACCCCCAAGATTCACATTGCTCTTACCTCAGGCAATGCACTCTGGTATTTTCTATTGTATTTCTTTTTTTTCCAAACTGGTTACAACACAATAAAATGATTTTGCAAGCATTCAATTGGTTATGACCTGCAGTTTAGAAAACCTCATAACAGAAAACCTGTTGTAACTTTGAATACACAGTACAAGGTTAATAGTCCTATAGCACCAGACTAACATGCGTAATACTATTTTGGAGAAAATAACGGATATAATTCTAACTCAGTGTTCCAGGATACAGTTCTCCACTTATAATGAAACAGGGAACATTCTGTCTATTAATACTCTAAATTCTGCTGTGAGGCTGTTGGGAGATCTTGCAGATCCAAATTGCTGGTATTGCTGCCATGACCTGGTGGGTACCTGTGGAGCTAGTTAAGGGGCTGAGGGCAGGAGTTTGCCTTGACCACCAGATGCCTCACTAGTGGGGCTCGTCCTTTTCCTCTACTAAATTTACCAGTTCCACTTTTCACTGCTAGAACTTGCTATCTGGTGACTGTAAGAATTGCTCTTTCCCTTGTTCCACTAATAAACCAAATGCTATTTTTCACTGCCTCTCCTATCCTGAAATCAAGTCATCAATCCTTCAAGCTTTTCTAAGAGGGGTATGGTGCTAGTGAAAAGAAGATGTAGATGGGCCACGTAGGAAAGAAAGGATTACACACAGATTCTTATGGTGGGTTGTCAAGTACAGCAACATTGATTTACCACCATCTTGAGAAAAACCAGACTTGGGCTGGTTTGACAGGGTTTTCAGGTCATCTGGCTATTTTAGGATATTATTTATAATTCAGTGACATATAAATATTAGAGGGAAAAATAATTTTTTTAAAGTATATCATGGGCTATCATATAATGTCCCTTCATTTACCATAGATTTAAACAATTTAGATGCTGGTTATACTTCAAGTGTAAAATGCTGAAGGCCTATTCTGCCCTTTTGAGTTCAATTAAATTTTTAATTACTTGGTAAATGGAACTTCAGGAAGGAGAAGTGACATTTCACTCAAAGACTTTTCTAAAGTTAAGAATTGAACAGCAATATTTTTATGTGCTATTGTTGGCTGATGACCAAACAACACTGTTGTTCAGTTTTAACCAACTCCATTCGTTCAATTCCAAGGGATTTGTACCAAACCTATTGAATGCTAGGACTTCCCCGGTGACTCAGCGGTAAAGAATCCACCTGCAATGCAGGAGCCACAGGAGACACAAGTTCAACGTCTGGGTCCTGGGTTGGGAAGATCCCCTGGAGGACGGCATGGCAACCCACTTCAGCATTCTTGCCTGGAGAATCCCATGGACAGAGGAGCCTGGTGGGCTACAGTCCATAGGGTCGCAGAGAGCTGGACACGACATGACTGAAGAGACTTAGCACGCATGCACACACACTGAATGCTAACAGAAAAGACTGGAGTCAAAGATAAAGAATAAGGAAAATATCTGGGACTTACAAATCTCTGAGATGATGCTCTTTGCAGCTGGAATTTTCCATACTGGAGTCAACCCAAAACTTATTTTAAAGAGAAACTTTGATTAGCATTCCTTCAGTTACGAGGACATTATAAAGCAAAGTGTTTTCATGGAGCCTTTGTTTTAGATTATTTTTCTTTCTCATCCATGTGAGCATCTTTAGAAGAAAAAGAAGAGCTGCACTTTGAAACAGACTTCACTGAACAAGGTGAGTGTGAAGTATTCAGTGTGCAAAACTGAGAAAACACAAAACTGAAAGTATTATATCAGCATTTGAGTATCTTGAATGCCTACTGGGCCTGCTGAATGATCTCACTGAATGCATAAGAATCTGCTCTGGTCCCACATTCTCTGGTGTCACCCTGCTACCTCTGTGAGTTGAAGGGTTAACACTAATGAGGTGACATGGCAGGCATGGTCCCTGTTTGAGTTACTCAGCATCATTCTGAGAAATTTGATTACTTTTACCACCAGCTAAACTTCCAGCTCCAATGAACTGCTGGGACATCTTGTGCTACTGCTCCCAATAGCACTGGCCGAGGACTGTGAGTGATTACGGTATGGTTGCTCAAAAAACCTTCAAATGCCTGGTACCTTATCAGCACTCGATAAATACTGGTTGACTGATTAAGTGCCGCCTGATTATTATACAAGAATACCTTTATTCTTCCTGGAAGCAGTGACATAGAGTGGGAAGAATACCAAATTTAGGGTTAGTAGCCTATCCTGCTAATTTGCCAGCCAAGTGATTTGGGGCAGGATGAAAAGTTCTCCCTGAGGCTCCATTTCCAAGTCTATAAAATGGGAGGAAGAAATCGGTCTCGAAAAAGAGTCGTGCGAGAAATAGGGTGACAGAACGTAAAACATCTGCCTCATGAGGGAAGTCTCAGCAAGCGCTGGGTGGATCAGATCCCAAATCACTCATTCTCAGGAATGAGTACGTCCCTAATGTTGCTCTTTCCACAAATAATTTTCTTCTATATATTTATTTTGTTCTCTGGATTATCTAGTATTCCTCCTCCCTTAAAAACAATCAACTCATTTTTGGCAAAGTACCGATGCAGGCAAAAATAATAGGAATATGAAATATTACAATGTCAATAAAAAAGGGAGGAAAACCTTCTTTGAGAAACTAGGAAGCTCATCAGATAGCTTCAGGCTCCTCTGTGTACATTAATAAGGGAGGCAATGAATCCAGTGGCAAATTCCCTGGGTTAAAACATTTGGAGCTTTTTACAGAGAATCCAACAGATTTAAGTTTATGTCATCCTCTCATCAGGGATGGTCTCCTGGCAGTCACCTAAGCTGGCATTATTGTTAGATTAATATGAAAATTTATGACAGATGCTGAAATACTTCCCTTTAAATAAAATGAAATTAACATCCACGGAAGAAGAAAGAGATACAAGAGAAGGGGCTAAAAATCAACTGAATTAGAAGGGCCACTCCAAACATATGCTCATCCTCTAAAGATACTAACAGCTTGGGTCTGGGACAGGCCAGACTGTTTGGGAGCTGATTTTTCTCTTCTGTGAGACCAGAGGATAATCAGTAACTGCCACGTGAGTAGCAGAGCTGGGCCTGGGCCTGACACTCAGTGAGGAATACTGGTTGCAGACAACACTCTTGCAAAGTCCTGAGTCTCTTCAGCCTTCAATGCAGAACCTTAAGTACCACCCAACATGCAGTCAGCTGTTTCAGGATGATAATTCCTTTTAGGAAAAGATAACAATTTTAAAATTGGCTTAGAAATGTCCTTATATTTCAGAAGATTTTGATTTCCAATGATATTCCCATATAATTTTCATCCCTGAAAATTTTAGTGTCTGAAAAATTAAAAAAACCTAAATCTTCTTGGAATTAGTTCAACTGACTTTGTCACTAGCTCTTTCTAAAGGAGATGACTCTTCAAAAACAAAACTTTGAGACCCTCCGAGATATCAAGTGATTTAAAATAAGAGGAAGTGTTTATTTCCAAGGTCTTATTCTGTCTGGTCCACTGATATCTTAAAATGAGTTGGCACTCCAGTATTTTCATATGTGCTAATGAGCTATAACAACAGTTTCTGTTCAGTCACTAAATCGTGTTTAACTCTTTGCAACCCCATGGACTGCAGCACGTCAGGCTTCCCTGTCCTTCACTATCTCCCGGAGTTTGCTCAAACTCTTGTCCATTGCCCACCCATTTAAATGACTCTAGTAATAAAGAAGATAGTCTTGTGGTTTCCCCCAACATTAGGAGTGCTTCTCAAAGAAAACTCATTCTTAGTTTACCTTTCCCTCTCTCAGACTAGGGTAGGATATGACTTATTTTGTAGGTGACAAATTGAGGAGAGTAAATGCTTCCTTTGAAGCTTTCATATCTTACCATCTTCTCCTACAATTGGTCCTGCAGACACTCCACCACTAAATCATCTGAAACAACAGATGCATCCTGCAATTACCAATAAATATGTGTTTGGGGAGGGCTCTCTGCAGACGTTTCCTGTGTTTTAGAGCCATTACTACATTGACACTTTTACTTTTTCATCTTAGAAATTACTTTTCTTTATAATTTAATTAGAGATGGAAGTCAGTGAAGGTGTCCTCTTAGCAAATGCAGAGCAGTACTAAACTGAGTCCCCAAATCAAGACTGTTTCCCTCACCTCATGAGTTGTATTTTTCACTTTTCTTTTTTAACTTTGCAAAAACACTTTAATTTCTTAATGTACTTAAAAGCATGCTGTGTCCACAGTGTGAATATATCACAAGGATCAGTCTTTCCATGTTACAATTCTTTCCCCCCGCCTTTTTATTTTATATTGGAATATAGCCAATTAGTAGGCTTCCCAGATGGCTCAGTGGTAAAGAATCCAACTCCCAATGCAGGAGATGTGGGTTCGATTCCTAGGTTGGGAAGATTCCCTGGAAAAGGAAATGGCAACCTACTCCAGTATTCTTGCCTGGGACATCCCATGGACAGAGGAGCCTAGCATGTTACAGTTCACGGGGTCACAAAAAAGTCGGATATGGCTTAGTAACTAAACGACATAGACAATTATCAATATTGTGATAGTTTCAGATGGACAGTAAAGGGACTCAGCCATACATATAAATGTATCCATTTATTCTCCCCCAAACTTCCCCCCGATCCAGGCTGCCACATAACACTGAGCAGAGTTCCCTGTGCTATACAGTAGGAGTTTGCTGGTTATCATTTTAAATATACTAGTGTGTACATAGCAATCTCAAGCTCCCTAATTATCCCTTCCCTAACTTACCTTGTAAATAAGTTTGTATCATTTCTTTTTAGATTCCACATGTAAAGGATGTCATACAACATTTCTCCTTCTCTGACTTATTTCACTTAGTATGACAATCTGTAGGTCCATCCATGTTGCTGAAAATGACATGATTTCATTCTTTTCAATGACTGAGGAATATTTCATTGTATACATGTACAGCCATGAAATTAAAAGACGCTTACTCCTTGGAAGGAAACTTATGACCAACCTAGATAGCATATTCAAAAGCAGAGACATTACTTTGCCAACAAAGGTCCGTCTAGTCAAGGCTATGGTTTTTCCAGTGGTCATGTATGGATGTGAGAGTTGGACTGTGAAGAAGGCTGAGGGCTGAAGAATTCATGCTTTTGAACTGTGGTGTTGGAGAAGACTCCTGAGTCCCTTGGACTGCAAGGAGATCCAACCAGTCCATTCTGAAGATCAGCCCTGGGATTTCTTTGGAAGGAATGATGCTAAAGCTGAAACTCCAATACTTTGGCCACCTCATGCGAAGAGTTGACTCATTGGAAAAGACTCTGATGCTGGGAGGGATTGCGGGCAGGAGGAGAAGGGGACAACAAAGGATGAGATGGCTGGATGGCATCACTGACTCGATGGACGTGAGTTTGAGTGAACTCCGGGAGTTGGTGATGGACAGGGAGGCCTGGCGTGCTGCAGTTCACGGGGTCGCAAAGATTACGACACGACTGAGCAACTGAACTGACTGAACTGAACCGTATCTTCTTTATCCATTTACCACGTCTTAGCTATTGTAAACAGTGGTGCAGTTAACACTGGGGTGCAAGTATCTTCTTGAACTATGGTTTTCTCCAGATATATGCCCAGGAGTGGGATTTCAGGGTTATATGGTAGCGCTGTGTTTAGTTTTTTAAGGAACCTCCATACTGTTCTCCATAGTGATTTAACCAATTTACATTCCAACCAACAGTGTAGGAGGGTTCTCTTTTCTCTGTAACCTCTCCAGTATTCATTGTTTGTAGATTTTTTTTGATGATGGCCATTCTGACCAACGTGAGGTGATACCTCATTACAGCTTTGATTTGCATTTCTCTAATAATTAGTGATGCTTAGTATCTTTTCATGCGCTTTTTGGCCACCTACATGTCCTCTTGGAAGGATGGGGGAAGGGACAGTTAGGGAGTTTGGGATCAACATGTACACACTGCTATATTTAAAATGGATAACCAATAAGGACCTACTGTATAGCACATGGAACTCTGCTCAGTGCTACGTAGCAGCCTGAATGGGAGGGGACTTTGAGGGAGACTGGATACATGTATATGTATGGCTGCAGTCCACCTGAAATTATCACAACATTTTTAATTGGCTACACTCCAATATAAAATAAAAAGTTTTAAAAAATTTAACGTCTATGAAGTACTTATCACATACTGCCATATAGTAAATGCTCAATAAATAATTTATAACTATTAATAATTTTTAACTTCCTATGCTTCCTGGAAACTTTCCAAGATCCTCTTCCTACAAACTTTCAGATTTGTTTCATGTTACAGATATGACTCCTTTTCTGTCATTCTCTTCTTCTGTATTTCGGAGTCCCACTCCTCAGTTCTTTCTCCCCTTTTCCCTTCCTTCTCTCTTTACATCCCTCCTTCTCTCTCTCTCTCTCCCTTCAATTATTGCCAATAAGAGCTAATTAGAATGCATATAGAAATTAATTATCACCTTCTTCTAAAGAAAGTGCACAGTTACATTTGCAAATGAACTCATATCACTTTCAGGAAAGAGAACTTCTTCCTCATTAGGGAGCAAATGTGATTGATGCTCAGATCCTATGGAGTCTTAGATAGCTTGTGTTTGGTAGCGACCTGTCTCAGCTGGTAAGGAATCTGCTTGCAATGCAGAAGACCCTTGTTCAATCCCTGGATTAGGAAGATCCCCTGGAGTAGGACATGGCAACCCACTCCAGTATTCTTGCCTGAAGAATCCCATGGACAGAGGAGCCTGGTGGGCTACAGTCCATAGGATCACAAAGAGTCAGACACGACTGAGTGACTAAGCACAGCACAGGACACAGCGACCTAAGTCAACCCCCGTTACTTGAGCATCTACTACATGCAAGGCACTGAGCTAGGGGCTCTGGGGAGGCAAGGATGATGAAGAGGAGATGGTCCCTCCCTCTGGGGTCTTATTAGCCGGTGGAAAATGTTGACGTGGACACAAGTGGCTCTCATGCAAGGCAGGCTCTGGAAGTTCTAGGGAAAAGGCATCTTCTCACTTTCTGTACCCCCAGCACCCAGAAGGGGCCTGCCTGTTAGCAGGTGCTTAAAAGTACTTCCTTCAGACGTAGGCAGGAGGATAGAAGTGCACCATGTGTCACAAATTTGGAGAACAAATGTTTTAAAGAACACACAGCTGCCCTGGTCACTTGGGTCTTGGGTGCGGTGCTGGCTTAGCGTGATGCATAACCCTAAACTCCTGTTCTCGAGATCGATGCCTCTCAGGATCCAGAGATGCATTGTTTCACACGCCTTGTCCCCTAGTCTTGACAGGTCGAGAAGGTCTGTGGCTATACTGCTGCCCATGTTGGAGATCAACATTAATTTATAGTTGGGGAGAATCTTACTAGTAGATGTATTCAATAAGAGAAGAGAAAAATAAGCTAACTTGTCAAATCTGTCCCTCTGATAACAGGAATGCAATGGATTCCTGAACAACCGCATGTCATATCCTAGGCGTCCGAGTGTCCATGTCCTTGCTTTTCTTTTTGACCTATCTCGTGGGTCCTGGGCTACTCACTCATTGGGCCAGTATTCACAACAGTAACACACAAACGCTAAGAAAAAATTTGCAATATTAAGTAATGTATATGACCTAGATTTGTATTTGTGTAGGTATAGACAAATCATGTGAAGTATGTTGCTATTCCTTACATTGGCAACCATATGGATATTGAATGCTAGGATTGCAAATAGTTTGATCCTAATAAAATACTTGATTACATTTAATTAAATTTTTTTAAATTTTAAATTCAATTTTAAATATTTTTATTTAAAAATTTGATATATCTTTAGTCCTCATCCAGTTAGCCCATCAATGGAACACCAGATATAAATATAATTGTCTTTAATATTTTGTTGCCAGTCATGTAAAAAAAATCACAACTTTACACAGTGTTCAGTTTTGTCTTTATGAAAGTATATATATCAAGGTAGACGCCTAAAATATATTTTATCCACTGTTGGTTTACATTCTGACTTTTAACTAATTTAAAATGTTGTTATGGGGCCTTCATGTGTACTTACCCTGCCCCTTCAAAGGTTGAGAATGGGCCAGGCCCAGGGGTGGTGGTGGCCAGAGTTTGGGTGTGGAGTGGATTTAAGGAAGAGTTTTCAGAAGAAGAGGGCTCATAGGTTAGAGTGGAGGAAAAGATAGCATGACCTGCTCCCAACCTGGGGAACAGATATTGTGGTAGGAGCCCAGGTACAAGACAGGGTGAACTGTGCTGAGAACCCAGCAGTCAACGGTGGTAGGCTGGGCGTGTGATGAAGGCAGGTGGCAGGTCTATGCTGATCTCATTTCTTGACTTTGAGTGGTGCCCAGCACACAGGAGCAAATGCGTTTAATATTTGATAAATGAAAGAAAGAAGGAATCTGGACTCTATGTAACACGGAACCACTAAAGAGTTTGAGTAGACGTGATAGAATCAGAACTGTAGTTAAGAAAGAAACGGACAAGGGTGCCTGAAATTTATTTGAAAGTTTAGCTGTTGGAGGTAGAAAGAGTAATATGCTAACCTACATGTTACTAATTTATATCTATTGTGATTTGTTACTTCATGAACATACAAATGTGGATATTTGTAATTATACAGAATGAATGAAAAAAGAAATCTGGAATCTGCACTCTATATTCTATGTAATATGGAACCACTAAAGAGTTGGAGGCCTAACCAGACATTTAATGGTCCATAAAACTCCTAAGTTTTAGGTATAATGGCTCTAGGGCTGTGCTGTCTGGTAACACTGGTCACTGTCTATATGTGCCTTTTGAGCATCTGAAATGTGACTCAAATGATGTTCAATATGTTCTGAAGAGTAAAAAACACACTGGATTTCAAAGATGTAGTAAAAAAATAATGACAAAATCTCATTAGTAATATTTTATATATTGATTACATACTGAAAAAGTAATATTTTGGATATACTGTATAAATTACATTATTGAAATTAATTTCACTTGCTTCTTTTTAGTTTTTCTAATGTGGCTACTAGGAGATTTAAAATTACATATGAGCCTTGCATTTGCAGCTTGCATTACATTTTATCAGACGGCACTGCTCTAGTGGATATCACTTTTGTATACTTCTTTAGCAGTTTTTACCCCAAAACAATGCAAATCAATTACAAAATGAAGGCACAAATGTTGCAAAAGATGAAGAAGTTGACTAAACCACCAGAAGGGACACCAAACTTCCTGGATCATGTGTAAGGTCTTGTCAGCATAGGACTTAGCAGAGTTGGACCAGTGGACCACAAAAGAAGAGAAAACCAACAAGGACATTGATTCAAAGAAAGAAACTGAATATTACAGAAGGACCTTGGAGAAATGTACGAAGTCTTCAAAATATATATATATATTTTTTGGAAAAATGATAGTCATGATTAAGCCATAAAACTTAAACAGAAGAATATTGCCTTATACACCAAAAAAGAGCAACCAACAGGGTTCAACAGAATTCAAAGAATCATTCAGAGTTGCAAAGGTAAGTAGAATTTGGCTAACTGTGAGATAAATCAAATTTCCTTAGTTGCAGTTTTAAATATAAAATCCCGATTCAGCTGGCTTTCATTATTCACTACAAAAATTTAGTTTCTGATTTTAAATACTTTCAAATATAAGCAAAATATTTAGATGGCTGGTTAATAAAAAGGAATCTCATACGTATATATAGTATAAACTATTTTCCTTTAGATTAAAACATAAGCAACAGGGTTTTGTCTTGTATAGTTTGGGGGTTTTAACCAGTATTTGGGTGGAGGGCCTTGGTCTTTTGAGTATGGGTCCACTATCCAGAGGCTTTCTCACATTTCTCATGGTCTACAGTTTTCACTCTGTCTTTCAAGCAAAGTGAAAACTGAGAGACATGTACAAAGTTCTTATAGAATTGAATGCTTTTTTCTCCACTCTTTCACAATCCTCATATCCATAACTGATTTGACAGAGACTCTTTTCAGTGTCTCGCTTGCACTCATTCTTTCAAGGCATTTAACTTAGTTTTCATCGGAATAACTTTTTGTTTTGCACTTACATAGTCATGTTTAATAGGACTTAATTAAATTCTATAAGGACAGTTACAGCAGCTATAGTCAGATTTGGGAACAAATATGGTGGATTCGCTGAGGTCCATAACTCAAATGGTGGGAGCAGAAGTGAGCAGGTATCATGAGCGTTCATTATGCTGCAGCATCCCTCTGCCTGCTGCACACCACACCAGGAATGACAGGTATCTGTTACTAGATGAGTCAGTAAGTGGAGGTTGGTGAAGAAGCTTTCTACTATAATGTCACCTACTGGCGTGCTGCGATTCATGGGGTCGCAAAGAGTCGGACATAACTGAGCAACTGAACTGACTGAACAGTGTACTTGCAAAAGGTCAACTATCCCATAAATGACAAGATTTCCTGACTCAGGACATCTGGAAACACTTGGAAATATGGACAGAGAACAGAGAAACCAAGTTCTCACCCCAACTCTCTTGCAAGTATTCCATAATAATATTTATAACTCTGATAGGATACCAGCTTTTACTCTATTCTCAAGGTTATCTTCTTACTCTTTATGTCTACCTAAGACAAAGATTTCACAGGGGAGTGAAACCCCACACACAGATGGATCTGAAATTCTAGCAGAGTCAACTTGATGAATACCCACTAATAAAAAATTTGCAAATGGATTGTTTTACTTTTGTAAATATGAAAAACAACAAACAATATCTCAAGAGAAGAAAATTGCTTGTGTGTGCATAATAGGTATTTAAGAAACACAAGGTGAGTGATATACAGACTGAAATATTTCTGCCAGTGCCTATTAAATTTGTTCATTCTACATCAGTGTTTATGCACAAGAAGGAAATGCACCAATATTAAACTGGATCCTCCAAATGAGTGAGATTCAGGAACTGAAGTATGACTTAGGTGATTCCCAGAAGCACCATGTGGAAGCAGTGATCTGTAAAATATTGACGTAAAGGTTACCAAAGTTGTCATAGCATAAATGAAATTACTGCAACATTTGTGTCTGAGAGAGAATAGAAATAAAGAGGTTGGAAATAGGAACTGGAATTTTCAGTGTACAAGCAAACTTGGAAGAGTCACAAGTCTCCTTTATGTCATTAAAGAAATCAAATTAAGGCAATTTGACATATATCTTTACGCAGTAATATAAAGCAGGACCCAGCAGCACCAAACTAGAGACAGAATTTTAACCACGCTTAAGACGCAAAAATTTTGGTAGCAATTCAACAGGTTAAAGTTTCTTCAAAGAAGACTTTATATCAACATATGATGGAGGAAGAACACCCTTTTCAGTCAAGCACATCCTTTATAATTCTTCCTTAAAAAATAAGTTTGTCAGGGCAAGGTGCATAATGACAACTCGAATATATACACAAAAGATTAAAGGGGGAAATCACTCAAAGCACCAAAAACCAGGTGAAAGACCAGCACTTAAGGTTTTGCCATGGCGGTGTGATGGATGGAGGCCAGAGACTGTGGCTAGTTGATAGTACTGTGCTCTTCTCACTCGGTCCCGTTTTCATCACTGTGCACAAATGAAGAGGCTGAAGTAAATGTTTTACTGGATCCCGTTCTGTTTTGCTACTCTGGCCAAACTTCAAAATTGGAACAATTTTGAAAAGCTAAAGGCATCTACCTACTTTTCTCATTTACAGTTAACTAAGTACATGTGTTTAAATTTAAAGGTTTTCTAATCTAAATAAGAAAGAAGTTTATCCTTCCCAACGTAGGTTTTGGTGGGTGTAACAATCCGGGAAGACCTAGGAAATAACTACTGTTTGCTTTGGATGATACACTTGGCTACCATTAAAAGACTGTATAATCATAGCCTAACTGTAGACTTCAAATTCTAACAGATTTATCTAAAGTTTCAAAATTTGTACCGTTGGATGTAACTAAAACTAGCTTATGGCAGACTTCGTAGCAGTTAACACAGAGCTAATATGAAATCTGAACCCGCTTTAAAAATCCCTCGGATATCACCATCCTCCTCAGTTACCATTTATAGCCAAGAAAGAGGTTTTCATTTTATCTGTTTCCAAGAAATCAAAGGAATTATTTTGTAGACAGTTTAGACTTTTGTCTAAATATATGAACACTGACAAGTTAGCGCTCTCCTTTCTCTTCCTGAGCAGCTCTCTCCCTCCACGACGCTCCCCGACCCTACCCGCCCCCGCCTTAATCTCTGTTTCACAAAGTAAATCTAGGGACTCGGTTCCGGGCTTGAGGGAGATTTCTCAGCACTGACACACCGGCTGGAGGAAAAGAAGGGAGGGGAGAAGTAAAGGCGACAGGGAAGCCAGAAGAAAGGTCTAAAATCATTAACATGTAAATGGTGCTTTTCCATTCCAAAGCACCTTATCGCCAGACGCCCTCAGGGACTAGCAGGGTTCGTGACGCCGTTCTGGGTAGCTCGGGCTCCGCGGGGGTGGGGGCGGAGGGAACCCGACTGCAGCCCGACCCTGCGGGGAAGAGGGACGTGCAGCCAGAGGCATAGGGCTCGGGGAGGGTCAGAACCTGGCGGAGGATGACAGCAGCCAGGACTTCCTGGTTCCTTCCCCAAACATGCTGTGGTCCTGCATATCTGCCTTTCCCAAAGACAGCGGAAAAAAAAAAAAAAAAAAAAGGAAAAAGATTTATAACGATTCACCTCGACCACCCCCCCCCCACCCCGACCCCATTGCCCGGTCCTCTCGGTCTCCCTCTAGCTGGGGGCGAAACAGTGGGTGAAGAGGATGTCCCAAACCTGGGATTTCAGGTTTGGAACACGATATTCCAGAAACTTCTGTTTTATTTGTAGCACGATCTGGGGGTGGGCAAAAGATGAGGAAAGCTTTTTTTATATATAAACTTGTGTTCTGGGTCCGCGGCATCACGTCAGCTGAACACTGGGTTTCTTTTGCTTTGCAGCAGGCGAGCGCCCCGGGCGCCACCTGCGCGTCCCGCGCGGAGTGGAGGCGGGGGCGGGGGTAGGTCGGTCCGCGCCCGGGTTCCCCGACGCCCACTGCAACGGGCATGCGAATGACAGACTGCAGACCCTCTGGCTTGCGCCCCCTTCAACGCACCGTCCATCAAAGCTCGAATTGCAATTCCCTTAGGGCGAGCGCCGGCCAAGCCGGGCCGAGATTGCGGCGGAGAGGAAGCGGAGCTCCGCCGCCGAGGGGCTCCTCCTCTCGCCGGTGCAGCCCGGGACTACCTGGCGGCACGGCGGGTGAGGCGCGCGAACCCTAGCGCGCCCCCGCAGCGGCCACCTCGGCAGCCACCTCGGCGGCCCGCGCGCGGGGCTAAGAGCCCACTCCCCACCAAAACCGGCGGTTCGCCGTCCCTGCCGTCCTCCCCCCACCGAACCCCACGCGCCCTCCCGTCCGTCAGTCCCGGCCGGGGGCCCGAAGGGCCGCGCTCACGCAGTTGGCGCAGCCAGCCCTACGCTAGAGGCGCAGAGCCCGCCCTCCGCCCCCTGCACTCTCCCCGCCCCCTCCCTCCCTCGCAGGGGCCGAGCGAATGTAGCCCGCGAGAGAAAATGGCGGCGGCGGCGGGGAATCGCGCCTCGTCCTCGGGATTCCCGGGCGCCGGGGCGGCGAGCCCCGAAGCGGGCGGCGGCAGAGGGGCCCTCAAGGCGAGCAGCGCGCCCGCGGCTGCCGCGGGGCTGCTGCGGGAGGCGGGCAGTGGGGGCCGTGAGCGGGCGGACTGGAGGCGGCGGCAGCTGCGCAAAGTGCGGAGTGTGGAGCTGGACCAGCTGCCCGAGCCGCCGCTTTTCCTCGCCGCCTCGCCGCCGTCCTCCTCCACTTCCCCGTCGCCGGAGCCCCCGGACGCGGCGGCGGGCGGGAGCGGTTTCCAGCCTGTGGCGGTGCCGCCGCCCCACGGAGCCGCGAGCCGCGGTGGCGCCCACCCTGCCGAGCCGGCGGCCGCACCGGACAGCGGCGCCCAGAGCCCCGCGGGGGCCGAGCCGGGGGAGAAGCGGACGCCCGCCGCCGAGCCGACTGCGGCGGCCCCGGCTGGGTGAGCAGCGCGGCCCGGGGAGCGGCGGGGACTTGGGGGGCTGGCGGGCTATTGCAATGAATGAACCCCAGCATCGCGCAGGGCGTCCCGGGGCTCCGCAGAGCAAGGCTGCGCGCGGCTATCCGGGACCCAAGCCCTCGGGCACCCCCTTTGACCCTTCCAGCTTCGGGCGGCGCCCCGGACCTGGCCTGGGGGACCGGACGGGGGCCCGGGGCGGGGACGTGCTGGAGAGTTTGTTATTGTTTGCAGACATGTGACAGGCGTGCGAGCCGCGCTGCTTGGACCAATTGAGATAAGGTGTGGGGGGCCGGGCTGGCTTTGTGGGGCTCCTGGGATCGGGGCTCTCCGAGGAGCCCCGGAACAGGACCCTGGCGCTGCCCTCCGGGTCAGGCTGGAAGAGGCGAGCAGCAGTGCGGCGGCGGCGGCGGCGACCCCGGACCTGAGTCCCGGGGGGCGCGGGGGTGAGGCCTGAGCCTGCGGGCGGGCGGTGTAGGTGGGCGAAGTAGGTGGGCAGCCCTGCCCGAGGCCGGGTTGGGGGACCGGAGGGCGGCGGCGCAGAAAGCGGTGGGGTTCCCCGGGCCGTGACAGGCAGAGCCTCTAGGCAGGTACCGGAGGCCGGGCCGGAACGGAGGCGGCGCGCCCCGAGCGCGGCCGCAGGGGGTTCCGGGTGGACGGCTCTGTAACGCCTGTCAAAGCGGTGCGGGCTGACGGGCTGCAAGCTCTCGGGGGCTTGCGGGGTGTTAGGACTGAGAGTTTTCTAATCGCGTCCCCCAAGGGACTCCTAGTGTCCTGGGGAATACAGACCGCACCACGGAGACTTGAGTGACTTCTGTTTGGAGTTTGAATTTGGCCTTTGAAGTTTGCATTTGGCGGAGTGGTGTAAGAGCCAGGACCGGATGTGTCAGCCATTCAGTTGCAAAGCGGTAGTGCCTACTCCCCGCAGCCTCTCCGGCGTGGTTGGGGACCGCGGCGCGGGTGCGGTGCTTCCTGCTCCCTGCAGCTGCGTGGGCCGCCGCGGGATTCCAGGGGACCCAGTGAGGTGTGCTCCGGGGCCCTAGGCTGCCTGCGCGTTACGGTATGTGCAAGGTAACTCAGGCCAGCCGTTCCTGGCCTGGCTCTTTGGCAACTAGAAATTTTTGTGTGAGGAAATTCTTTTAAATGTGACAGCCATAGTCCTTGTGTTTGTTTGTTTTAAAATCTAGTGAATGCAGAGCACAGGTTTGAGGGGTGTTTTGAGTTGCTGGAAATGTTGTGATAGTCACCCGTTTCCCTGTAGGGTTTCCTGACCTTTATTCTGAATGTTTTAAAGTGCCTTGTATTGGTTTCCCTTGTGAAACGAATTTGACAGTAGGAATCATTGGCTTTCGTTAATTATCTAGTGATTTGGCACTTTTGGGGGCAACTTGATTATTTGTTTAAAACCGCAGTTTGTTGATTGCTACTTAGAAGTTGCCCCCTTCTCTTTCCCCACTTCGCGGGGGAGGGAACCCTAAAAATGTGGTCCGCAGTGTGCCATGGCAATGTTGAGAGGAACGGAGACTTGTGACTGTGCTGGTTTTCTGTGTGCACTTGTACATGTAGCTTAGTCTTACAAGGGTTATGTTTCTCTACTGCTCCTTTGCAGATTGCATTAGAACTTGACTGGAAAGATTCGTTGTAGGCGATTGTTACTACAAGTGAGGTCCAGTTAAAGATATTAAACCCTGAATTTGAGAGGTGAATTTTGTCTTATTCCCATGATACTAAGTTTTGGGATGCAGTAAATAATTTAGCAAGCCTCAGCATTCTAGCCATCTTAACGAGCTATGAATATAGTAGAAGAGGAACCACTGTAAATTAATGTATAGATGTTTAGTGCTGTCTCCACACAAAATAAGAGGACGAAAGTGAAAGCAGATAGAATTCAGGGAGTGAGTAGTCCATGTTTAATTTTTGCATTTTATAACCTAGTTTTTCCCCCTCCCCTTTTTGGAAAGGGTGGATTATAATTGCACAGTATATGAAATAATAGACTAATGGGCAAAATCATTTTTTTAAATGAATTTCACTGGCCAGAATGCTGTTTATTCATCTCAAATAATATAAACATTTCATTTATAGTAAAATATTGATTTCCTCTACTTTTGAAATAGTTTTTTCCATATTGCCTTGTTCATGGGGTTGAAATTCATTTGAATCTGTTGGTATAAGCACTTTGACTGTAAGCAGTAAAATTGCAATTGAACTTTACTTTTTGGATAATAGGTACATTCATACTTTAGTAGGATCATCTAACATCGAGATTTTGAAATATTTTTATGTTTCAGTAGTACTGTACATCTGGACACCCATCTGTTAAGACCTGTCGTATTTTTTTTAAAGAGAATTCCTAAAGTTTTTAAATTTCATAATTTCTTCAGTTTTTGATCTTTGGGTGTAGAAATTGAAATTGTGGAAAATACAATTTTGTAGTGTAAATAATATAAATAATACTGATATTAAAAATAGAAGATTTTAAGTCCACCCGTCTTTTTCAGGTTAGTAACTGAAATCAGTGAAATTTTTTTGCCTGTAAGTGGCGCCCAAGGGTTTGGGATTTTTTCCTTCTATTACAGAATTAGGGGCTTTTTCTTCCTATTTACTGTCTTTGAAGAGAAATTACAGTGTTACTCTCCATTGAACAGGCTATTGTGAGTTTGGTAGATATAATTACTCCATCCTATTTTTGTAACTTAAAAAAAAAAAACACCTAACTATCAATTTGCTGGCCCCATGAAAGAACAAGATATGCTGTACTTGTTAATGTTAGTTTTTCCTTAAAACTGAAGCTGTTTCATAGGCTGCTTTTATATCCTCATATAGCCCTCAGCTTTCACTTCCTTTTAGAAGCTTCTGGACTAAAAATATAATTTACTGAGTTTTTACTAAAGGAGGTGTAGGAAAATTATTGCCCCAAAATAAGTTTTTTTTTTTTTTTAATTGGTGATTTTATAAAATGACAGAAGTAGTTACAGAAGTTAGTCTTACATGAATTTGTAAGTTTTGTAGTTAGGAATTGTCTCCAAGTTTTATTTTGAATCAGGTAAGAAAATGAATGCATTCTTCAAAGATTATTAAATATAGTTTTGAAAGGGAAAAAAATATTAGAACTAGAATTGTTGCCAACTTTAGTTTTCTTTTCATATCTGATTCTGGCATGAGTGACTGGTTAACCAACATTCCTTAATACATTATTTCCAATATGCTATAATAACTCCATTTTGCTAGATACAAAAAAAAACAGGAAGTAGCTCTGTTCATCGATATTCTTTTTCACATCTCCTATAGTTCCTCAAGCATATGTTGCACGTTTTAGAAATGGTTGCTGACTTACTGACTTGGAAGATTTCAAAATATGGAATGAAAGGAGTGTTCTTTGCTTTCAACAAGAGCAAAAGAACCAGCTACAGCTTGCCTAGGCTGTCTGCTGATCAGCCCTTGACAGTTGCTGGGAGCATTCCAGAAGAAATGCTGGGGTGGCTGGGGCAGTTAATAGGGAATGGATTCCCCTGAGGAAAAACATGGGGCATTCAGAAGTTCTCTGAGTTGGAAGGCACAACTTTTGCATTTTGTATCCAGTCTTCTTGGGTTGAGGGTTATTTTTCTTTGAGGAAGGCAATAGGAGAATGTGGCATGGAGAAGCATTAGTCTCCAGAGGCTCCTTAAGAGCTGCAGAATTTTGTACTTCCAGCCTTGAAATGCCTTGCTATATCAGATATACCAGGTATATTCCTTAGACTTGGTTGTTTTCTTCAGTCCTGGCCTCTTTTTATATCCTAAGCTGAAAATTAGAGTTACTTTAAAATGTAAATGGGTAAAAAAGATTAATGTGAGGGAAATATGCACTATTAAGAATCATCCCCAGTTGTTTTTAAGAAATAATTTAAGAACATTTTGAAACGCGAAAGAAGTAATCAGAAACAGAATTGAAGTAAATGTTCATTTATAAATGCTCTCACTGCAAAGCTGACTGTGCTAGTTGGGTGTTCTTGCAAGAAAATAAGAGGGTTTTTGCTGTGGTTAATAAACATGTTCATTGATCAAGTAGAAATACTTTTATATAGTCACTTTTCTTGCCTTCTGTGTGTCAGGCAAGTTATATATTAGCTCATTTCATCATGTCTGCAGCCTTCCAGTGTGTTGTAATTTCTGTTTTCAAGAGAAACTCACGTGTGATGTGAAAGCCCCATGATCACACGACTGGAAAACAGGCTAGGATTCCAGTCCTTGACGGTCTCACTGCACAGTCCATTTCTTTCCATCCCTCTCTGCTGTCTCCACTTTCTTTTACAAATTAATGACCAGATTAATGATTTGAAGACGGAAGTTGTCCTTCCAGAGTCAATGTGAGAATGACAGGTTTCTACCCAGTGCCATTGGCAATGCGTTTGTCTCCTGACGTGTCCATAAAGCATGGTGTTTGTAACCTGGCTTCGTACATGTAATACAGGTAAACTGTGCTTAGATCACCTCATCACGTTAGGCAGGGAGAATAAACGATTTGTACTTAGGTCACTTCACTGTGTTAGTCAGGGAGAATGGTTGATGAGTGTTGAGTGTTTCCTAGGTTTCTTGGTTTGTGCAGTTTATAAGTAGAAGGAAATAAAGAAGCTAATATAATATCACACATTCATTTTAATCATCACACATGGAAACTGTTCCAGTAGAGTCAGATCCTGTCCGTTTGTACTTGTTTTAGATTTCATTCATCCAACTTTTATGAACCTCTGCGAGGTGATTTTCTGGGTGGTAGAGAAAAATGTCATCAGTGCACAGCCTCTGTTTCTGCTGGCAGATTGTGTTATGAAGAGGTGTCACACTGCCATGTTAAGTGTTCTGAGAGTCATGGGAATAGAAAGGAGCACCTAGATAAGGATTAGTGCCGTGACTCTCACCCACAGACAGTATTTCACACGGTATCTCTGCAGTGAATTCAGTAGTACTTCCTTAGCTTTCTGAGGAATAATTGACCTTCCAGGACAGTGGTTAAAGGTGGAAGCTTTGTTCTGCTTTCTGCTTGTACCTTTGGTCTGCTAGTTTTTGCTCTTTCCCTTTGGTCTCTTTCCCTTTCTTAGGACAGATGTATACTGTAGCTTTTCTATTTCCACAGCAGTGGCAAAAGGAATTTAGATACAGATTACTTTCAAACTATTTCTGCCTGTACTCTTCAAAGGTATGAGTAGGGAACTGCAAGTTCAGATGTGATTTTTTTTTTTCTTTCTTGAACAGAAAATTAAGTAGGGGGTATAGGAGCAAGAAACTGAGGATCTGCCAACACTGGTTTTAAAATTCAGGCTTTATTATTAGTAAAAGTAACTCTGCTAGTTAGGGAACTAACTTTGGGAAACATACAAAGTATGCTCTAGACTATAAGATAATCAATAAGATATCCTTGCTTCATTTGCTCTGGCCTGTGGGTTGGTTTAGGTATGTTTGGTATGTAAAGGAATTCTATACTGTTAGCGATAGAATCCTTCGAAATAACCAGTCTGGTTAGTTTGGTTAAATAGATTGAGATGTTATAGAGAGCCAAGAACTGTTAAGTTCTTAAGACACACCAAGCGTGTATTTCTGAAAATGCAGTCTGTCACCTGGGAATTACTGATGAGACCTTCAGTCCTCTCAAAGACTGAAGCAAGTGCCTGGAGTTTACACAGTGCTGTAGTTCGTGTGTTAACTAAGTGTCACAGTAAGCATGATGATGAGTGTATGTGGAGTAAGAAGAGGGTAGATATCAGGGTGGGGGGTAGAGATTGTACTCTTGATAAATAGTTGGGATTATTGCCTTCCTTTATGGCCTAAATAACCATTCAACTGATGCAGCATCGAATAATCTTGAAACTGGTCTTACAGCATTCTGAATGCTAAATATCAATTGCTAACAGACAAGGAACTCTGTCTTATTCTTTATGCCATTGCCCATCACCTAGACTAGAGTCTGGCACCCATGAATGTTGGATGCACGTGAGTGTTCAGTCGCATCCCACTCTTTGTGACCCCATGGACTGCAGCACACCAGCCTTCCCTGTCCTTCACTGTCTCCCAGAACTTGCTCAAACTCATGTCCATTGAGTTGGTGATGCCATCCAACCATCTCATTCTCTTCTTTTTCACCTTTAATCTTTCCCAGCATCAGGGTCTTATCTAAGAGCATTAAGATGAGCATTAGGATGAATTAATTTTCCCAAAGTGTTAGGATGAATTAATTTTTAAATAAGTGTATCAGAAGATACACTAACTCATGACTTAATGTGATGTGATTTTAATCATAATCTAGTTTAAGGCAAGTTTTGAAGGCAGGAACTATTTCTTAAGAGTTTTGGTGTATTCCTTGGTATTCTGTAGCAGTAATTGGTATTTAGCAAGCAGTGATTAATAATGTTGACCAATTTTATATAATGTAAACCTTACAGAATTAGTTGAATAACTCAGTGTAGTTACAAAGTAATTGGAGCCATGTGTAAACTGTCAAATATTGAGAAAATTTGGTTTCTGGGGTTTGAGTGTCTAGTTATTTGTGCTGATGGGTAGGCCCTCCTGATTGTCTTCTTAACCCTGCCAGCCCTTCTTTAATGGCTCCTCAGCTTCTTCAGCATTAATAGTAGAATATCCTCAGGTCCAGGCCTTCTCTCATTTCCTGTCTTCCACCCCCACCCCAGTCTCATTAATGCCTTTAGGTCAACTTTTGACCTTTCATAAATGAGTATAGAGTTTATTTTCCTAGCCATGACCTCTCGTAGATGCCACACCTCTCTACAGAACACATCCATACTCAGGCATCTGAAACCAAATTTAGGATTTTCCCTACACTTTGCCCTACTCATACTCATGAGTTCTCTGCTCATGAAGTGGCAGGACCAGAACCTAGTAGTTACCCTTGACAACTCCTAGTCTTCAGTTCCATATCAGAGGCTGGTGCTTTGGTCTGTTACCATATTCCTAGTCCAGGTTTCCGTGATCTCTCATTTGAACTAACATAGTAGCCTCCTAACTTGCTCCCTCTCTCCTGCTTCCTCCCTTCCAGTTGGTTCTCCATATTGTGTGACCAGAGTGATCATTTTAAAATGTAAATCTGAGTGTAGCAATTTTCCTGTAGAAAAGTAAAATTAAATTGAATTTTAAAACGTTCAGATGCTTTCCATTTGGATAAAGATCAGGGAATTCTTAAGATGTCCCACAGAGTCCCTGCCTGGTTTAGCCCCTGGCTGCCTCTCTGGGCCCATCTCTGATCACACACACCCTGTTCTCAGCAGGACTGCCTTCGTTTCCTGACTCAGCACACCACCTCTGCCATCTGGCCTTTGTGGCACCGCCTGCTCTCTGTCCTGGAGCACTTTTCCCAGTTCTGAGTCAGCTCCTCCCTTTTCAGATCTTAGCTCACTGAGGCTTCCTCAGGGAAGCCTTCCTTCCCTAATCTCCTAGACTGCCTTTTTAGCTCCATGTCCTTGCTGTTAGTGCTTTGATTTTGTATTTGTCTCATTTGGTGAATGGTTGCCTTCCGTTGAAGACTGAAAGGACATAAGTGGGCAGAGCCTTTGGCTGGGTAGGAACCCAGAACCTAGCAAAATGCCTGGCCCAGAGTAGATCCTCAGTAAGAATTTGTTGAATAAATGGATGCAGGTAGTTATGATGTTGCAAGATCAAACCAGTGGATTGTCTGTTCTTCCCCTTTGGTCAGATGTAATCAAGACTTAGCTGAGATGGAGTTAAATGGCAAAACCCTAGATGATTGGTGTTTCCAAATATTCAGTATGTGATAGATTCATTAGGAGGTATCTGAGGTATTAGACACACCAAATGCCACAGGTGAAGTAGGATGGCTTAATGTGGTACAAAGGAAAGAGCTATACTGCATGATAATACGCTGTAAGAAGTGTTTGCTCTGTGTATTTAGTTCTGCTCTTACCAGGGAGTTGAAAGTGTGTGTGTGTGTGTGCACACATGCGTGCGTGTGTGTGTATGTGCATATGTATATAAATAAATATACACCTGGACCTGTTATGCATTAATACAATGATTCCTTTTTCTGAGTTCTCGGAATGTTATCTGAATTTAGGATACCATGTTTAGGATTTTTGTCCCAATTACCCTACTTCATCCAAAATTTATGAATTTGCTACTGATAATGATTCAACTTGGGATAAATAGTTGACATTTGCATTAAAGAAAAGATTTGCTAGACAAGTACTATGTGAGATTTCAGGAACCAAGACCCCCCGTTAAAGAAAACGTTTTAAAATTTACTGGTGGTAACTAAACCCTCCCTTATCTGGAACATGGTTTAGTACCAAGAAGTAAGAAAAGAAGGCTCTGAACTGCCAAAGGGCCTGTAACAAAATCTGTGCTTTGAAGTTCTTTGATTTTACACTTAGAAGAGTTCCAGGGGCATTCACTCAGGATTTGCTGACTTTTTTTTTTATTGTTCTTGTAGTCTTGTCTATTTGGTGTCCCAGTGTTCTTGCCTGGAGAATCCCAGGGATGGGGGAGCCTGGTGGGCTGCCGTCTATGGGGTCGCACAGAGTTGGACACAACTGAAGTGACTTAGCAGCAGCAGCAGCAACATGTGCAGCAATTAAAAGCAGCCAGTAAGAAGACCGATACTTAGAGCAAGAGACAGGTTCCCTAAAGGCAGAGTATAGGCAGAGCCCTGACAGGTGAGAAGAAGGGGGGAGAAAGGGACCTGCTAAGAGGACATTGGAACATGGCAGTTGGGGGTGGCCTAGTGTTGGAACGCTTGGTTCCACACATCTGGATCACCTCTAAGATTATGAATTTATTAAATCACAGCACTTTCCTGCATTACTTTTGGGGTATCAGATTCCTTATTTGTAAAATGAGAGTGATCAAGATTATATGATTGGTTTTGTTTTCTGTAATGATAATGACTGTGGCTTACAAGATTGTTGCATTTCCCTCCATTCAGTCAACCAAGTTAGAAAACTTGTAACACATTAAGGAAGTTTTCTGTCTCTGATAGTTTGTAGCAAGTAGTTTGATCCTCAAAGTGGTAAACATCTAAATTATCTGGAAGAGGTGGTCCTGTAGCCTTGGTGCTGAATAAATGAAGTGTTCTTTAGAATTACATAAAATTGGATGCTGCTCCTTACCAATGTCCTGTGGGTTGGCTGTGTGGCAGAGTTTTTTGCTCTGTTTGTTGGCCTGAGTCATTTTATATCCTGCAATTAAAAAAGATGCCTTAATAGTTAATCACCACCACCAATATATACTGCCCTTTCTCCTAGCTAGACTGTGAGAAGTCAGGCAGTAAGCCCAGCTTTGCAGTGTTGACCAAGTTATTTAATTACTGTGAGGACTTTGGTCTAATAAGATGGCTGCTTGCGAAAAGCTTGGATTCTTGATGTTCACATGTCTTAAGATGTTGAGTGTTTTGAGAAAGACATTTCACATTTCTTTTTGTCCTCTTTCAAAATAATTAATTGGCTATACCTATTATTTATTATCTGGATTTTATTGATATTCTTAAATTCTTCTTAAGTAATAAATCAGATTATTTTCATTGATCCTTAGATTTAAAAAAAAGATGTGACTTATTAATTAATGTAGATACTCATGTTCCTAAAAAACTTTTAATGTCAGTATAAACTTATTTTGAAATTTGAAAATATGTTTCAGTTTTTCTGGCACACTGGCATTTCTACACTGTTATATAAGGTCCTTGTGATTTTTCTGAATTCAGAATTTTTAGATTAAGCTTATTAATAAAATGGTTAGACAGTCCTTTTGAAAGCAACAAAACAATTTGTTTTAAACATTTATTTATCTTTTAACAAAAGAACAGTACTACATAGATTGCTATACAGTTTTTTTTTTTCTTAACAGCATTTTGTTTATTAACGATGAACGTAGAGCTGTCATTTTCATGACTGCATAGCATTCCATCGTCTGGTTGTCTCATTAACCAGTCTCTTCTTTGTAGACATATTGTTTATTGTTTGGTAGTTATCACGCTGCAGTGACTACCATTGTATATACATTTTCAGATATTTGTGCATTTGGTTTTGTAAAATAAATATTCAGAAGTAAAACTGCTGAGTCAAGGGTTATGCATATTTAAAATTTTCATGCAGCCAAATTGCCCTGTAAAACATTGTGTCAGCTTCCATTCATCTTGTGGTATGTGAGAGTGCGTGTTGCTTCACATTCTTGCCAGTGTTTGATATTAGTCTATGAAAGATGGTTTCTTATGTTAATTTGCATTTCTTAGCTTTTTAGCGTCATGGTACAACTTGTATTTATTAACAATTTCTACTTCTTTTGTGACTTTCACATGAGAGAGAATTGTTTATTTTTTTCTTATTGATTTTTAAGTATCCTTTATGTATTAGAACATTAGCTCCACATTTATTGGAAATGTTTTCCTCTACTTTTGTGTTATGATTTATTAATTTCAACGATACTGTCATTCCATAAAGAGGCTTTAAATAGTCCTTCAGATTTCATTTCTTTCTTTCTTTCTCTCCCTCTCTTTCTGAATGGTCTTACTCTAAAATGAAAATATTGCTTCAGAATTGTTGCAAGAACAAAGTGTTTGTATAAACACTGTAAGCAGTGTGTGGGGCATGATGAACGCTGTGTAGGCAATAGCTATTATTATTCCCTGCATAAGATTATAAAAATCCACCAGTCTTTTCTAATACTATTTGTATAGATTAAAAAAGAAATCGTCTCTGATCTATCTGAAGTTTAAGGCCCTAACTTTATTTTCTCCAAATGATTGGCTAGGTTTCCCAGCATTGTTTATTGATTAAATGTATCCCCTTTATCACATACTAAATTTTCAAATATTTCGACGTTCCCAAATACATTTCTTTATTTCAGATCTTACTCTTGCACAAAGGGCTAAATTCTTAAATAATCACATTTCAAGTTTTGTACAAAGATCCTTAAAGAATGTCATTGACTGGAGAGAAAAAGATACATCAGAAGACTATTAGTTGTGTCTTTGGTGAATCATTTTTATAATATTTTGGTGCCTAAAATGCCTTGGCTTCAGTGACAGAACCCTGCACACCCCTGCCTCTGGGATAGTTTCTCCAGGAGGTGTAGCTCAGCCAGGTGCTGCAGCCACCACACACCCAAACAGAATCTCCATCCTCCCGGTCCTTTGGGGTGCCATTGGTTTAATTCCTGCCACCACCTCCGGAGCGGCTGTGCTCTTACGCTGGTCTTCTCACCCTCAGCATCCAATCAGTCTCTAGTTCTATTGTTGTCAGTTGTCAGCTAGCCCTGGAATCCACCCCCACAGCTGCTAACCCAGGGTCAGGCCTCTGTCACCTCCTCCCAATTCTTGCAAAACTTCTTCCTAACCAGCCTCTGGCTCCTGGACATGTTCTCCTCAGTCACTCACTGCAGTTAGAATGAGGTTTCTACTATGGAAGTCTGATCTTGACACTAAAGTAGACAAAAATCTAGCCCAGACTTCTCATTTTAAAAATGAAGAAACCGAAACACAGGCAGTTCAGATCGTTAATCAGTGGCAAAGGTGGGAAATCCCAAGTCTGTCAGAAAGAATTGGCACTGTTTCTGGCATTCAAGAATAATTTCCATTCATGCGTATTATACATGTATATAATATACATTTTTTCTATATTATACATGTATAATATAGATTTCATACCTTGTGAGTGGTGGATAATTTATGTAATGTGAATTGCTGGTGTCCAGCATGCCGTCTATGCACAAACTGAGGCCAGGAGAATGATGAAATGCTATAGAATGAACTCCTCCATACAGTATACTGTACAGTTCAGAAGATGCTTTTGTATTTGCTGCTGTCTAATTGAAATATATGTTACTGTAATGTTTCAACCTGAAAATCACACAATATCACTCTCAGCTTAGATTCTCTTAGTTACTTGGGTCATTAGCGTCTTAATAAATCTTAAAACCTACTTTTGCTTCTTTTAAGATATTTATTAATGTAAATTAAATACAACAATTCAACTTAATTCCCTAGCTTTAAACTGTGTTGATATTGTGCTCTACGATTTTGAATGGCTGTGTTCTATCTTTAAATAAGTGAATTCAGAGGGGGAAAAAAAAAACTTTTCTTCATCCCAGGAATAAAGTCCAGACTCCTTAATGCAGTTCAGAAGCGCGTGGTAATTGGCTCTGCGCCCCTCTCAGCTCCCCCTGCTGAACACCCTGCTCCAGTCGTTCAGGGCTGGGTTCACACTTTTGTTTCCCTGGCTGACCCTTCTTTTCTCTCAGTGCGCTAAATGTTGTTTCTTCTGTCTAGAATACTTATGTTGTCTCTGCTGTGAGGTAATTTTTAATATGTTTCTATTCCCCCTGCAATGAACAGTTTTTGGTATTCTATTGTATTAAATATAAATGTGACTATTTGCGGAAGTTAGTTGTTGTTGTTCAGTCGCTAAGTTGTGTCCAACTCTTTGTGACTCTGTGGACTGTAACACGCCAGGCCTCCCTGTTCCTCACTGTCTCCCAGAGTTTCCCCAGAAGTCGATACGTATTGTGAATTCTACTGAACTCTTTGATTTAAAGTTCCTTGGTATCTGAATTAGTTTTGCCACTTTTAGGCCTTTTTAGGGACTTGCCTGGTGGTCCAGCGGCCAAGACTCCTCACTCCCGACGTAGGGGGCCTGGGTTCGATCCCTGGTCAGGGAACTAGATTCCACATGCCGCAACTAAGAGTCTGCATGCTGCAAGTAAAAATCCTGCAACTAAGATCAGGTGCAACCAAATAAATAAGTAAATAAATTTTTTTTTTTTTTTAAAGGAAAACTCCTCATAAATCTTTTTAAAAAGTTTTTCCTCTGTCATCACATATATGGTCATGTCTTACTGAACAAATGTTTAAAAAGAAAAATTCTTTTAAAATTATAATACATTATGGTAAAGCGAATCAGATTTTTCTTTTAATTTGTGTTAAAATTTCAGAGGTACAGTCTTGGGAAAATATTTTGGTGCCAGGCAACGTCCTGTCGACCCTCCATTTCCATGGTTGCAGAACTTGCAGGTACCGAGAGCTGGCTGTACTACATGGTTTTATAGTATATGGACTTGAGCATCTGTAGAGTTTGGTGTCCGCAGGAGGTCCTGGCACCAGTGTTCTGTGGCTCCAGGGGGACGACGGGATTGCTGTCACCCAGAGTAATCCGAGACCCCTCAAGTCAGAGAACAGATACGCTCAGCGCTTGAGCACAGAGGCTGATTGTGGCCTAGGTGCATCCGTCACAAGGTTTCTATCCGCCGCCTGGCCTCCATGGCAAGGTGCCGGGGAGCTCATGGGTTGTAGGAAAACAAGCACATCAGTTGTAGGGTCATTGCAGATCTTTTTGTCTGGTCTGTGGGTGGTTTTTCTAGAAAAACGGAAAGGCAGAGTAGTAAACACGCCAGGGTGAGTGCCCATTGTCAGTGCTGTCATCACTCCTGACCCGGCTGGGGTCACGCTTCATGAGCACTCTTGGAATGACTTGCTGTGACCTAGGCGCCAAGGTGCTGGGGACCCAGCTGTGGGGAAGCCCATGAAGTTTAACGAGGTAACAGACTGCCTGGAGACAAGGGTGGGGCTGGCCAGTCTGCTGGGAATGGGAGGGTACAGGAAGGTTTTCCGGGAAATGGGAGGACTACTAAGTCCTGAAGAGTGCAGAGGAGTTAAACAGGTGAAAGGGACTTGGAGAGAGACTTCATGGCCTGGGGGTAGAGGCAGGGGTGTGTGGAGAACACACAGAGGCCTGGAAGTCCATGGAGGGTTGTGTGCTGATACGGAGAACTGTGAGTGTAGTTCAGGTAGCCCTGTCTGGGTTGGGGCAGGGCTCAGCAACCAAGCCGGAGAACCACGCAGGGCTCTCTGCCTCCATGCTGCTCGCAGTGCTTGGGACAAAATAGAAAGCCTTTGTAGTTTGACAGGTAACTCCAGCGCCCTAGGAAGTGGGTCAGGAGGCCCAAAAGAGGAGTTACATCAAAGCTGGAGCAAGACAGTCTATGTCTGAGGCCGCAGTCTAGGAGCTGTGGCTCTTGGATTTCTAGTAGCTCTCCATAGTTTCAGAGGCTCACAGGGAAGTGTTCTCAGGCAGATGAATTCCAGCCACCCTGGTCCCTGAACGTGGTTTTGAAACTGCACGATTACATTTCAGGGGCAGCGCAAGGATGCTGGGCCCAAGGAGGCAGAGCCTCTTTAGTCACTCACCTGTCACTGGACTCCAAGAAAGTCACTTAATCTCTCCGAACCTCAAATTTCTCATCTCGAAAATGGAGTGAGTGGTGGTGATTAGATAAGATAATGAAGCACTATTCTTAACCCAGAGAAGCACTCAGTAAAAACTTTTTGTAATATAACTGCAAGTAAGTATGAAGACTACCTACTTAAACATTTGGCTGTACAGATGAGGATGATGTAAAGACACTGACAGTTCCCGTACTAGTTACCATTAATTTAACAAAGGCAGTTTGTGTAGATTATGCAGCATCTTGAGAGCAATATAGTTTCCTTAGTATTTTGAAATTATTAGAATAATGGAAAACGCAACTTTCAAAATTATGTAATGTGGGATAAAGCATGTCATCGGTAGGACATTGATTAGGGTTTTCATCACTTTGTGAAGACCTAAGGCTGGTCTCCTGGGTTGCTTTCTTATCTGTGAAGAGGTTGGCTCACATAATCTTTTTGTTCCCTTCAAACTCTGGCAAATAATATTCCAAAAATTTAATTTGAAAATTATTTCTTATGGCTAAATTTAGTTCTGATTATTGAAACAATTAGATTTCTGAACCTACTAATTCTTGGAGTTTTAAACCTGGGTATCAACTATAAAAAATGCAAATGAAAAGCAGTGAAGGCTCAGAAAACAGAGAAGTCGTATCTATTAACTGACATTAAATGATAAGTATTTATTTTTTAAAAAGCATACAACTATGCTGGGAGAACATATTTTTAAAAATGGAAAAAATAAGTTAGGGCACGGTCACTTGCATGTTTGTGTTTAGCAAATATGTGTAACTTGTGTGTGCTTAGTCGCTCAGTTTTATCCCACTGTTTGCGACCCCATGGACTGTAGCCCGCCAGGCTCCTCTGTCCATGGGGATTCTCCAGGCAAGAATACTGAAGTGGGTTGCCCTGCCCTCTTTCAGGGGATCTTCCTGACCCAGGGATTGAACCCGGGTCTCCCACATTGCAGGCAGATTTTTTACCATCTGAGCCACCAGGAAAGTTCAATTCTGGTAACTTGACTGCTGTTAAAAACATTTTCCCCTTAACTTTAATTACATAAGGAAAGGATATTCTCTAGGGATAATCTCTAATAAGCAAAGCAGTCCTTTGACTTTCTTCCTATGTTTATAAAGACCTTTTTGTAAATAGACATATGTATACAAACTTTTTTTTTAAACTAAAATAGCTTTAAAAAAATGATGCTGAATTGTATTGTTTCCTAATTGTGAAAATTCAGATTTCTGTTTTGTAGATTATTTTCATGTAATTTGTAGAGAGTTGGCAGTTACTGAACAGTATGAATTTCACTATCAATCTTTTTTTTCTTTTTAATCTTTAATAATTTGGAGCTCAAGTTCTAGAAAATCTTGACTATCAAATAGTTTTGGAATAGAACTTTTTGACTGATTTAATCGTGGTTACATCAATTTGAAGCATATTCAGACCTGCAGACTCTCTCCCCCACCACTGTTCTTCATCTACACAGCTGAACCTGCTCATAATTCAGTGCTGAGCACAGGGACCTCCAACAGTAATTAACTATTTGTCTTAACTTCCTGGTAGTGAAGAATACTTGACCCTTCCTGCTTCTATCAAAACTCACACGGCTCTCAAGTCCCAATTGTCGTAACAGTTCTTCAGTTGTTTGGGAGCACTTATTGCATGATGGGCTTCCCAGGTGGCGCTAGTGGTAAAGAACCCGCCCGCCAGTGCCAGAGATAGAAGACACGTGGGTTCGATCTCTGGGTCAGAAAGATGCCCTGGAGGAGGGCATGGCAACCCACTCCAATATTGGAGAATTCCATGGACAGAGGAGCCTGGGAGGCTACAGTCCATAGGATTGCAGAGAGTCAGACACGGCAGAAACAACTTAGCACACACACACACACTGCATGCTCCCACCACGAAGGCTGTGATAAGAAGTAGAGCAAAGTCCTTCTGCGTCTTGATGCTTTAGCACCATTCTTCTAGCTGGTTGTGATTGATTTTGATAGCTGCTATAGTTTTTGTCACCAGTTAGCATGTCATTTGCACAATGCGAACTGGAATCATCCTGCAGTTTTGTAAGTGGATAGTGGAACATAACCCTCCACTGCAAGAAGATTTGCTAGAAGAGTTTTAAATAATACCAAAAACAAATGAGAACAAAGCCTACACTTTGGGGACTTAGGTCTGTAAAGGCAGTTTTGGCATCAAAGAGAAAAAGGTTTATGCCCAAGAACTTCATTTTTCTTCTCTCTTAGACCTCCTAGGCCAAGTTCTGGTGATAGCATATAAAACTGTTGGTGTCTAAAGTCAGCTCATCTCTAAGCAATTTGAAATATGTTCAGAACTGCATGTGTAATAGACTGCTTTATTCTTATTGAAGGTTCCCCAAAATACTGAATGTATTTTAATTACTAAAAATAAGTTAGTGGAAATTTCTTACATAAGTAGAGAATATAGTCAGCCATGCACTGAGCCATGAAATTGTGTGTGTGTGTGTTCTGTCTCTGTTTCTTTTTCCTCCCAGCGCCCAACACACACATGCCACCCTCTCTCTGCCCCAGCCCCCCAAACACACACATCTTTCTAAAGTACTGACTCTTCATTCCATGCTGACAGGTTGTACTGTAACTTGTTATTAGAGTCTTCGATAAGCAACTTACACTGAATTCTGTAGCAAAACTCCTATAGTGCCAATGCATTCACACTTTTTCCTGTATTTCTCTGTTCTTTATTAAAAATAAATCTCATTTTATAAATTATCTATTTATAATGCTTTGCATTTTTTATGAAATCTTCTTGACACTTCAGATGACCTATGTATATGCGTCTGTGCTGAGTCATGTCTGACTCTTTGCAACCCCATGGACTATAGCCCGCCAGGCTCCTCTGTCCATGGGATTTCCCAGGCAAGAAAGAATTCTGGAGTGGGTTGCCACTTCCTTCTCTAAGGGATCTTCCCAACCCGGGATGGAATGTGTATCTCTTATCATACTTTTACTCCTAGGCTGACTTCCTGTCCTTACACTGTTGGTTTACCCCTGGCCTATAAATCTGTTGCAAAAGTTAGCCCAAAGACATAGAAAATTGCATGCTACCAATTATTTATTTTTTAGGTGCCTAATCTAGGATTTGTTTCTGTGTACTGTGGAGATTGTCTGCATTGTGAATATTGAGAATAATACATAGCTTTGGTAAAAAGTTTCTCCTTAAGGAATAGCATATTTAAAACATTGATTCATTCTTTACCATGTGCTTAGGCAGCCACATGTGCCAAATCTTTTCAAATAGAATATTTTGTCTTCTTTCCACAAGCCATTAAAATTTCAGCATTCCAGGTCTGTCTTCTACAGCTCTCTTACCTGTGAAAATGGGATAAGATTTTGGCTTTTTAGGATCACATATGTGAATTTGAGGTTCAGAGGCTATGGTCACTGTGGCTCTGTGACAGCCATCGCCAACTGTCGTCCAGGATTATGTCCCCTGTGGTTGTCATGGGGGAAACGGTGACATGCATACTTTTAGCTGCTGGAGTGTTAGATTCTGCCCCACAGCCCGGTGACTATTTTGGAATCTCTCCTGTAAGTCTGGGATGTGAAACATCACTAGTTTCACCTTGGATCCTGGGCAGCAGAATGGTCAGCTGCTTAGTGCAGCTGAAGCAGGGTGAATTCCTCAGCATGGATCATTTCAGATGTCTCTCAGAGCTGCTTCTCCTGAATAAGGCTTGCTCAGAAGGATGTTTGTCGGTGGTGGTCAGTCGGTAAGTCGTGTCCGACTCTTTAGCGACCCCATGGGTTGTAGCCTGCCAGCCTCCTCTGTCCATGGGATTTCCCAGACAGGAATACTGGAGTGGGTTGCCATTTCCTTCTCTAGGGGATCTTCCAATCTAGGGAGCAAACCTGTGTCTCCTACATTGGTGGGCGGATTTTTTACCACTGCACTGCACCACCAGGGAAACCAGTTAAACACACAACAGCAACAATGAAACAACAAAAGGATGCTGAACTGTTCTTGCCTGCTGGAGCATAGAAGCAGCCACGAGGTGGATTTTCGGATACCAGCTTAGGAATGGGACAGAGAGCAGGAAGGGCTGGTTGTGGTGTTGGTGGCTAGAATCGATCTCTAGAACCAATGAACTGTGAAACCTAATCAGGTTTTTTTCCAAGGTAGGTAGATTCTGAGAGGAAGATGGACCACAGAAGACCTTGGCCTAAAATATTTTCAACCTCTGATTTGTAACTTAATGTAAGAACCTTATGAACGTTCTAGTCTATTTCAAGATATATCTGTGATCGCTTGTGTAGGGCTAATAAAAAAAGTTAGAAATAAATGAATTCCATGAGAATTCTTCTTTGAGCTCTTGAGTCAAGTAGCACTACCTGAAGGTGAGATAGTATGGATAATACTTGAAAAAACAAAATTATTCTGATATAAAACTTCGGTTTTCTTTACTGTGTCAGTTAAATTGAAAAGCCTACTCAAATTGCAGTTCAAATTCAAGAGTTCCTTCTGGACATACTTGATTCCTTCTTTTCCTCTTTTAGCCCTATGGGATAGGGAATTGCCAGCTGTCTTTAGTTTAAAGGTATTTAACCTGCTTTCCAGCTGCTTATTGTCGTGGACTCAGTGTTGCTGTTGGCTCAGGCTCATCATTCCTATCCCAAGGGCTGTCTTACCACTTCTGCAGGACATTGAGTTAAGTTATTTAACTGCTTTGAATTTGACTGTCTTCATCTGTGAACTAGAAATAGTGATACCTTTCCTGCTACCAGAATTTGAGAAGATTGAATGAGATGGTGGGATATGAAAGTACTTTTAAAGGGTAAAAATTACTAGAATTTATGGTCACGGTAAAATTACCAGCTCTGACTCAGAGTGGCATTAGAGAGGTCCCATAATTGTCAGGAGGTTGAGCACTGCGGTGTAGTGCGGGGCTGGGGTACCCATGCCTGGCTGACCTTAGTCCATCCTCGTTTCGCTGCTTTCTCCTGCTGTGCTTGTCTTACTGGAAATAGCGGTAATAGTTAATTTCCTCTGAGGAGGTACACTGGTACATTATATAGCTTGTCTGGTTTTAAGCCTAGTCCTGTCCTTGTAAACTAAATGCGGTTTTTATTCAGATTTTACAGATGAGAAAACAGGGACCCTGAGAGATGAGGTAACTTGGCAGCTAGTGGGTGGGTGAAGCCAGGGTGTGATCCCTGACAGTTTGACTCCAAGATGGCTCTTTAACCTTATGATAATCTTTTATGCATATTTTACTATTTCTTTAAAATCAGGAGATGAGTTTGAGTTACATCAGAGAATACATTTCTTTATCCATTATTCATTTTCTTGTCTTTTATTGAAGTAAAAAATCATACCTAATGATGATATTTTAAATTCTGTTTAAGTCTTTAAAAATATGCAAAAAGCATCAGTGAAATATTTTTTTAACATTTTTCATTGTTATGTGACATTCTTATAAAATAAGGCCAGTTGTAAACACAAATTTAGACTTCAGTATGTTGACTGTGCTGGGAAAGAGAGTAGGTTCAGGGTGCAGATGTGGTTGGACTTGTTCATGCGCAAACCTTTGCCAGCAGAACGGGAGCTCTACTTGGAGTGCACAGTCAGTGTTACCACTCGTGGAGGCTTTACAGAGTGCTGGCACGCAGATCCCTCCTCACCCTGTGAACTGGCCCTGCTCCCATGTACTCCTCAGAAACCAAGTGAAGTAGTAAGAAAGTGAAAGCTCCTGACCCTCTGCTCCGGGTATGCACACACCCCCTCCTCTGGCCTTCTCCTAGGCTCACACCTGCGTGTCCCAGTGCGTGCTTGGAGGTAGCTGCCTTGGGTAGCTCAGGCATTCAAGATTTATTTCTTTACAACTGAACATAGCTATTAGAGCTCTTTATAAATGAGTCATGAAAATAATAGCTAGTTTTCATTTCCAGTGGTTTTAAATTAAAGCTCAATTTAGACTTTGGCCTTCTTTTAATTGGTGTGTTTTGATTGTTGGTTGTGCCTGTTTACTAATTTGAGTGAAGGTACCACTTTCTAAGGCCAGCATCCAATAGAGAGTTACGCTGAAATGGACTTAAGTTCATTTTTTTCTCTTACTGATGTTTGTTCTCTACTGGTAATATAGATTAATGAATGCCTGCCTATCAATATTTTGTCTTCAGCAGGCATCTTCTTCTATAATTAAAAGAGCTTAGTGGCTCTGAGAGAATTCAGTAATCTCCCCAACAAACAAAGGAGATTATCTTTGAGTTTAACTATAGAAAGGTCACTCAGGTAACACTGAAATCTCCTTTAAGGCAAGATAAATATCTTTGCCCTTAACTGCGTCTCTAATGTTCCATTGTTTTGTTTTCTTAAGTAACAATAGTAATGTGTTTGCTGTCCCAGAAGTCTTATGTATGTGCTGCTTATGGAAACTTAGACTATCATTCCAAACTCAGTAATGTTTACTGATATACCACATGTATACTGCTGTTCTAGGAACTCAGTTATCCCCAGATAAGAGCTGGGTAGGTAACAGGATGATTCTGTTGTGTTGTCTAGCCAGTTGTTGATTATCAGTAGCTAGTTTCATGAGAAGCTCTTTGAGAAAACTGAGTAGTTGTAATTTCCACCTGAGTTTGACCGTTTCCATGCACACGGTGGATATTAGACAACTTCATGAATGCTGCTGATTGATCATCCTTTTAGGGCACAAATGATGTAGGCAGTGAAGAAAAAAGAGAAATACTATTGCACTTAAGAAAGCCCTCATAATAAAAACTTGTGTTGACATCCTCTCCAAAAAGTCAAGAATGATTCAGTGTGAGACACCTGAAAATGTTATTATGTGTATTATATTTATATATAGCCTTTAAGAAAACAGCTTGTAGGAAGTGAAATATGCTTATCTTTATATTTCTTATTACATTGATAGTAATTCTGCCTCTGGGATTGAAGTTTCCTGGCTTCTCACAGTGTCTCTCATTAATGGTACCTTTGCTCAGCTCAGTCTTGGGTTTCTCAGAATCTCACAGTGGCTAAGAACATTTTAATTTCTTGATAGGTAGGCCCAGGCCCATCTCCAAGTCAGTGAAAGGACAGTGGGGAATTGTAGCTCAGATCCCTCACTCTGAGGAGTGCCAGGATTTCCTGGAAGGGAGCAGAGAAGATCTTGCAGATGACACCCGAGAAGCAGAGCAGAGGATTTCATCCAAGGAGAAGACGGTCAGCGACTGCAGTGCCACGAGGCAGGATGCAAGGGCTGCCGCCACCGTCCCCAGGCCAGCAGTTTTAGTGGAGTGTTGGGCATCAGAGCCACTGAACTTCCCTAAGGGATGACAGGGCTGTGAGAAAGCACAGGCTCCTCTTGAGAAGCCAGAGGAGGACAGGGTAGGGGAGAGGCAGAAGCCCCAAGGATTTGTAAAAGCAGGGAAGCATTTTGGGATTGCCCGGGTTGGGTTTTATTTTAAGGCAGGAAGAAGGGAGAATGCTTATAGGCTGAAGACAGTGGAGCAAAGGAGGGAAGTTTGTTGTTGAAGCGGTGAGTGTTCTTTCCTGAAATACTGACATTTCTCAGGGAGGGGGCTTGGAGGATGCTTGACTGCATAGTGACTAGAAAGCCAGTCCATGATTAAATTTGCCATAGTTATGAAATACATTGGTAGGAGTTTTCTCTGTGTTTAAATTATTATTTTTCAGGGTGTAAAGAAACATTTATCCACCTGACAAGTTTTTTAAGAATTGGCTACACTAGGAATATAGCAGTGATGGAAAAGACAAAAATCCCTGCCCCTATAGAGATTATGTCTTCACAAAAATATGGTTGTAAGTAATCCTGGAACCCATTTCATGGTTTCTACTTGCACTTTTTTTCATGCTTTGTGGCCTTCCCTTAGGGTGACGTGAACACGTAAGTGACCTTCCTGCCCCAAGGGATCCAAAGATTGCTTTCTGTCCAAGCCTTGCAGGTGGCTCTTGCTTCACTCCACCCTCTTCCTAATTGTCACCCGCAGTTACCTCATAGAAATACTCTCCGGGTCCCATTTTAGCTTAGGCAGCATGTGTCCCTGACTGGTAGCCAGTCAGATTTTGATGTTGAAGGCATGGGTGTGGTGATTAGTTCTGGGGAGTTAATCCAGCATACTCTGTTGGTAATAATAAAATAATCAAAGTTTTAAAATCATTTCTTTTTAGAAAATAGGGCATATTTAGAAATATCCTTGTAAATGCTGCTTATTATCTTGCATAACCAGTAGACTTTGTTGGATGGAAAATAGTAGCGATATGGCTAATATTTCAGCACTCAAACAGTTTATTTTTGCTTCAGGTAGAGGGTGACTTGGTACTTATATATGGCCAGTGGTTGTGCCATTGATAAATTACATCCCCTAAACAAATTTTTGAAATTTCACCGTATTTATAGTGATTGTCAAATTGTGATGGGAAGGTTGTTGAGAAGAGCTGCTTTAGCTTATAACATTCGTTCGGCAGACTTCTGTTGAAGAGGAAGGGCCCGGGAGCGTGGTACACAGCCTGCCACTCTGGGAATGCTTGCTTGGAGCACTGAACAAAATTGTTTCAAGTCGCTACTCTGACAGTTTACCTTAATTCATTTGAATTTTATGTTTTAGTTGTATTTATATTTTTACCTCAAACTGCCACTGCATCCCCTCTCCCAAATGTTGGAATAAAATTGACATTCTAGAAGTAGATGCTCTATTTTTCGTAGTTACGTGGTGGTTTCAAATGGATCCTGCCAACTATGCCCCCTGCCCAAACTAGGAGAATCCAGATTTAAGGAGTCTCGATTTGGGGTTCGAGCGCTCTACCTTCCCCGGAGACACCCCATTCATTGAGCTCCTCATCTAGTTCCCTTTCTCCTTTCAGGTTGCTTCCTAGTGTAGGGTATAGTCTCGTGACTTCTGCCTCTTCCCTCCCAGGCACAAAATCTTTTGAGGTTTTCTTCAAACCTTTTTCTTCTTGTTAACTGCAGGAAAATGAGTAGGCGGTAACTAAGTTAGAGACATAGACAAGTTCTCAAGTTATGGAAAGGTTTTCCGCTGAAGTACATGTGTTCTAGGCTCCTGGTTTTTGGCTTCTTTTTCTGGCCATCTCTGTGTTTTACTGGAGATGAAATCCGTCACTCTTACTACAGCTGGTATTCCCAGCTCTTCTCTCTTACTGCAGCATCCTAAAACTAGTGGTGGGGACTTGGTTTACACAAAGGCCTCAGCGAAGCTTATTTACATCTTAGAGATCTTTCTGGCCTGAGACTCATCTTGGAGAGGTGTTGCTGTCTTACAGCCTGGCACACACAAGTAAAAGGCATTGCAGAGTCAGTATTGTTCAAGTGGAGGATGAGTAAGACAGAGGCCTTGCCCTGAAGTGAAACACAGCCCAAGGGGAGAGATCAATCTGTTCCTTTATTCAGTACATATTATTGAGACTCTGCCATATGCCAAGCTTTCTGCTAGGGCAAGGAACATAAAGTTAAGACTCACTTCTGCTCTCAAGGATTTCGCAGTCAGGCAAGAAGCCGTTACAGCAGAGTGCTATTTGCTGAGTTGGGACAGAGGAAGGCATCCACCCCACTGCCCACTGAGTGAGAGGGGCTGTGACCAGTGGGGAAAGCCGAAGGCAGCTTCTGGGATAGTTTCTTCAAGGGAGGGGTGACCCTAGAAAGAATTTGAGAAATAATATGGGAACAGGATATACCTAAACAAGTTTTTCTAATTAAGGAAAATTAGGCAAACTCTATTTTTTGCTTCTTCTGTATACTAGGTTAAACTCACATTTTATCAATTGTCAGCATTGTTTCTATTTTTCAACTTAAAAATTTGAGATTGACTATCAGCTGGAGTGATAATGAATTTAGTCAGTTATTTTAGTTAAAAAGAATATTCATATGCATGCTTATGAAAGACTGTCATGTTTTAAAACAAAAAAAATAATACAGTCTATATATTACAAGTATAGTTTTTCCCCATTTCCATTCAGATTATTCTTTTATAATGAAGTTCTTTAAAAATCAGAAAATGGTTAGGAAGAATGTGTTTTGAATCATATATCAGGCTAAATTTTACATCAAAACCCACCAGTTTAAAATAAACACAATGCTTTGGTTCTTCTAAATTGTAGCTTTTGATGCAGTGAAAAGAAATAAGCATATTTAAGAATACCTACAGTCCATTGAAATGAGAAGACATTATATAATGTCATTATATAATGACATTATATATACAATTATATAATGACATTATATAATGAGAAGACAATATAATGATTCAGACCGTATTTGGGACAGGATATTGGAATTAATGTGCCTTCTCTTTCAAGTTATTAGTGGGCAGATGTTATTTTTAACAATTGCCTGTTACATTTTTAAGGAAAGAGTGCCACCTATTGAATGAAGATTTTATCTTCTCTCATTCCATTCCTAGAGTGTTCTGTTTCCCTTTGAATCTTTGATTTCTTCAACTGTATGCTATAATTAACTGCAATAATTTTTGACAGTGAATAAAGCAGTTAGATTCACTCTTGATCCTGTCTTCTAGTGGATTAACCTAGGGTGGCTAGTTTTCTTAGAGGGAGTTTGAGCCCTCCAAAACCAGTTGCAGAAACAAAACCTAAATATAAGCATGATTCAGCACTTTGCAAGTTTCAAAACCTTCCCATTATTTTAATGTATTCTCTAGCTGAAAGGGTTTGTGTTTGTTTTAAGATGTGTGTGTGGACACTCAGTGAATAGGAATTATTCCCAGGAATAATTGAAAGGGATTGAGGAATATACGACATTGGTCAGGATCTACTGGGGAGACCTCAGTCTCCTCGGGGACGTTAGTACAGAGACTGATCACAACTTGGCCATAGGTCACTTGGGGAGATTCCTGAGGTTACAAATCCCAAACACCGGATGCAGAGTAAATTACATGGTGCTTTTTGGTAGTTCTTATCTGTGGAAGGTTGAGAACATGAACACAAGCAGACACACCAGTATCAGAAGTAAAAGACTTCATTTGGGAATTTATATGGTCATCATTTGAAGTTTATTGGCACGTTAGTGGTGTATTGGCAACAGGGAGGCCTGGCATGCTGCAATTCATGGGGTCACAAAGAGTCGGACACGACTGAGCAACTGAACTGAACTAAAGGCATCAACTGTCTCCAGCTTTTCCACTTGTTTACTGGACTGTGCAAGTAGGGAGTGATTTTTTTTTTTTTAAGGAGGTGAACTGTATGCTAAATTGATTTATACTTGCTGATGTAGACAGATTAATAATATAGCCCACTGAGGGATGATATTTTGTGTTAAAATCCTGAGGTCAAAAACAAAACAGTATATAATGTAAGGTGGTGGTTGTTCAGTCGCCCTGTCGTGTCTGATTCTTTGCGACCCCATGGACTGCAGCACGCCAGGCCTTTCTGTCCCTCACCATCTGCCGAAGTTACAGTGTAAGGTATCATTCCATATACAATGTTTTAAGTTGTCTAATCCAAATATGTCAAGCTTATGTCCTAAGTATCAAATGTAATTCACCAAAGATGAATTACTTTTTTTTTTTTTCACTTTAAAGAATAAATTGCATCTAAGAGAGTAGATCTTAAAAGTAAAATAAATAAGAAAATAAATTGCAGTGACTGCATTATGGGAAGAGCAGGCTTGGTGGCGGCAGAGAGCTCTGGACTGGGGGAGTTAGAATTCATATTGGGACGCTGTCACAGCTGAAGCTGAGGCTTGGCCAGAAAGCCACCATGCTTCATTTCTCATTTCTGGCTCCTGCTTCACAGCTTTTTGACTTGAAGCACTTAAATATGCAGAATGATTATGTTTCTTTAAGGAGGAGAAAGTTGTGGTTCTTTTCTTTTAAAAAAAAAAAAAAAAAAAAAAACCAACTAGGAAAGTTAATGTTTTCAGTGTCAAAAAAAAATCCATGTAAATCCATGTTTTTTGGGCCCTCCTTTCTTGACTGTTTCTCCTGACAGTTGTTTTAGCTTTCTGAGAGAGCTCTGATACAGTCCATTGTACATAATACTCACCCTTTTTTAGTAATTAGACTTGAATTGATTTTACCATAGTGACTATTAGGGAAACTGAGTCCAAAAGTTTTAGTAATTTCCAGCCTGAGTTTTCACAGAGTCTATGGATCCACGTTTGTTCTATGGTAATGGTAATGTTGAAAAGGATTCTCACATTTTAAAACACCAGGAGGCACTGAATTATAGATGTACAAAGAATATTTTATGCAAATAAACTATTGGAAGGTACTCTCCAGAATTAACAGAGTCTGTGGATCCTGTTGAGCTATATATTTTTTGATATTATATCTCCCTTGCAGAACTGTAGTATTCACATTGTAGCATTAATGAACGATGTCTTCCCAGGTGGTTCGGCGGTAAAGAATCCGCCTGTCAAACAGATGTGGGTTCAATCCCTGGGTCGGGAAGATCCCTGGTGAAGGAAATGGCAGCTCCAGTCTTCCTGCCTGGGAAATCCCACGGACAGAGAAGCCTGGCAGGCTATGGTCCACATGGTCCCAGAAGAGTGGGATACAACATAGTGACTAAACAGCAACAATTAATTAACCATTAATTAACAACTAAAGAGCAATTAATAAATGAACCATGTTCATTCTGGGTGTCCCTGAAACAACATCTTGTAGTCTGATCTGATTTGGTTAAATTCTTGAATTCCCGAAAGGTTGGGGATTACTTAAGATTCTGTAGCTAGGGAGGAGGGTTCAGGATGGGGAACATGTGTATACCTGTGGTGGATGCATGTTGATATATGGCAAAACCAATACAATATTGTAAAGTTAAAAAATAAAAAAAAAGATTCTGTAGCTGGTTAATGGCCTAGTTATGACTTCCCAATCCTGTTATTAATTCAGTAGCACATGTTTATTTTTAAGGAAATATTTCAGCCATGCAGAGGGAAAATACCAGAGAATAATATAATGAACAGCCATAAAATCTTTACCCATATTTAAGAAATGCTAATATTTTATCATATTTGCTGCAGTTGGATGTTAAGGAAATGAGTGTGCTTTAGACACAGCTGGAGCCTCCTTTGTCTTCTTACCCTCGTCCTCCTCGCTCCCCAGAGGTAATGGGCCCCTGTAGCCTGTTAGCAGTCTTCACATCCCAGACGTCTCTAATCAGCGTTATTTCCTCCTGAAACCAGAAAAAATAGTTTTATTTTGTTATTGTTATCTGCTTTTCAACTAACATATTGTTAAGGGAAACTGAAGTAACATAGACCAGGAGGAAGAGCACAGGGCCTCAAAGCCGGAGAAACCTGGTTTGGAAACTCAGAATTCCCACTTACTGTGGATTCTTAGTCAGACTTATTAATCTTCCCAGCAGAGTTTCTTTGTTTGCACAGTGTGGACACTGAGTCTTACCTTGTAGCTTTGTGAGAGGTTTCATGGAGCCCCTGGCATAGTACCCGGTACGGACGAGGGGCTCCGTAAGGAACAGCAGCAGTGTAATAATGAGGATGGTGGTGGTTGTAGTTATTTAGTGTGTGCTCACCATACACTTGACGCCATTTTAAGTGCTTCATCCATGTTCGTTCTTTGTAAAACTGAGATGATAACTGTATGCAAAGGGTTTAAAACAGTGCAAGGTACATAGGAAGTACATCAGAAGTATTGGCTATTATCGCCATTTTACAGAAAAAGGAAATTACTGGAAGCAAATTAGGGGGGTGAACTTACTTTTGAGCACTTTACCTGTACGCGTGTTTAATCCTATGGTAGGTATTATTCTTTTTATGGTGAGGAAGTTGAGGTACAGAGAGGTTAAATAACTTGGGTCAAAGCCATCCAGCTGGTCCGTGTCAGACCTTGGGTTTTAACCCAGGCCTTCTAGCTCCAGAACTCTCATCACTGATCACCATGCCATATGTCTTGATGACACTTGTGGTACAGCTTCTTTATCTCCCCTATCCCAGGAACGTGTACATCAAGTTATGCCATCTCCTTTGAATAAGAAGCCCTTTTGATTTTGCTGAGTATACAACTGAGATTTTACTGGTTTGGGTGGCTGTTGCCCCATCCGTGCCCCTAATAGACACCCCCGTAGTTTCTAAACTCCCCAGTGAGGACCTGTCATGTACTAGTGGACGGATTTGGGCAGTTCCCTGTAGCCTTCTCTGGATGACGTGGAACAATGGACTGGTTCCAGATTGAGAAAGGAGTACGTCAAGGCTGTATATTGCCACCCTGCTTATTTAACTTACATACAGAGTACATCATGCGAAATGCTGGGCTAGATGAAGCACAAGCTTTAATCAAGATTGCCAGGAGAAATATCAGTAACCTCAGATATGCAGATGACACCACCCTTATGGCAGAAGGTGAAGAGGAACTAAAGAGCCTCTCGATGAAGGTGAAAGAGAAGAGTGAAAAAGCTGGCTTAAAATTCAGCATTTAGAAAACTAAGATCATGGCATCTGGTCCCATCACTTCATGGTGAATAGATGGGGAAACAGTGGAAACAGTGACAGACTTTATTTTCTTGGGCTCCAGAATCACTGCAGGTGGTTACTGCAGCCATGAAATTAAAAGACGCTTGCTCCTTGGAAGAAAAGCTCTGACAAACCTAGACAGCATATTAAAAAGCAGAGACATTACTTTGCCAACAAAGATCAGTCTAGTCAGAGCTATAGTTTTTCCAGTAGTCATGTACAGATGTGAGAGTTGGACCGTAAAGAAGGCTGAGTGTGGAAGAATTGATGCTTTTGAATTGTGATGTTGGAGAAGACTCTTGAGAGTCCCTTGGACAGCAAAGAGATCAAACCAGTCAATCCTAAAGCAAATCAGTCCTGAATATTCATTGGAAGGACTGATGCTGAAGCTGAAGCTCCAGTACTTTGGCCACCTGATGTGAACAGCTGACTCATTAGAAAAGACCCTGATGCTGGGAAAGATTGAGGGCAGGAGGAGAAGGGGATGACAGAAGACGAGATGGTTGAATGGTGTCACCGACTCAATGGACATGAGTTTGAGCAAGCTCCAGGAGGTGGCGATGGACAGGGAAGCCTGGCGTGCTGCAGTCCATGGGGTCGCAAAGAGTTGGACACACATGAGCGACTGAAAAACAACAGTGACAGTGTCTGGATGGCACTGCCTCCTTCGGCCACACGCGTCTCACTGCCTCTGCTTTCCCCTGACCTGCTCCCCACCAGTCACTGCGGAAGCGCTGTCATCAGCTCTGAAGACGTGTGAGTGCTTCCGCAATGCCAGAGCTCCAGGGGTTTGCGAGAAGCAAGGGCCGTTCCCCAGGCCCCTTTTTTATTTCAAGTTCTGGGGTCTTCCTCTAGGCGTGTAGAGATTTTTAAAGTAATGGCTTGTCAGGGGTTTTTCTTGGCTGATCTTTGTCTTCTCTCCAGGCTTAAATCTTAAGCAGAGTGAATACAATGGGCCTGGGGCAGATCTTAGTGACGGACTCTGGCCTCTGCAATGCAGGAGACCTGTGTTCAATCACTGGGTCAGGAAGATGCCCTGAAGTAAGAAATGGCAACCCACTCCAGTATTCTTGCCTAGAGAATTCAATGGACTGGGGAGCCTGGAGTCCACGGGGTTGGCAAAGAGTCAGACACAACTAAGCGACTGACACACTGGTCTCTGCTAGTGGTTAGACTAGGCCAAATTTGAATTGTCTGACATCCACTGCTCTTAGGATGAGTTCGTACCAGGTGAGTTTACTCATCTCTGGCTGGCTGTCAAATAATCTTATCACCCATATTTTGATTTTTAGAGGCTTAATTTCACTGAAGGCAGTTGCTGAATTTTATGGAAGCTTGAAAAGCCACCATTGAAACAGTATTAACTGGTATTAATTTCTTGTCTGTATTTTTCTTCTTAGACCTATTGACTAATTTGAGCCAGAAAGGCTATAGAGATGATCCTGTACAGATTTCTCACAGTATATTCTAAGGACCGCCACTCTGTCAAAGGTGTTTTGCTTATAAGGACTTTTGTGCCAAATTAGTGTGAGAAATACTGTTACCTTTTTTTTTTTTTCCTTCTTGAAAAAGTATGATGAACTTGTCTTTAAATGAATATGTTTAACTTTATCTAGTGTTTCCTAAACAGAATCATAAATTGTTTAGTACTCTGTTGGACCTTATTTTCACCAAAGCTGTTTCTTTTGTCAAGAAAATCTTTTAACCTTCATCAGCTTCATGCCTGCTAGTCCTTTTCTTTCCTTAAAAACTATTCAGGCATCACCTCCTTTGTAGGTCTTTCCAGGACTCTGCTACAAAAAATTAAGGATGGAGATCCACTCCATCCTTGCAGCTGTTTATGATCTGTTAAAATACTCCTATTGTAGCAGTGCTGGCACGTTTTCTCTCTTCTGCTAGACTAAGCGCCTAAAGGGATGGAGATCCTGTCTTTTTTCTTTATCCCACTTTGCATCTCTGTTGCCTAGTTCAGAGCTTACACGTAGTAGGCATGCCAGCATTCACTGAACAGAATGGTTTTCTAGCATTAAAAGCATAGAGAAGAAAAGCGACATTTGTCAGGAAGTTATTCTTCCTCATTCTGAGCATCCCAGTTAACGTGCCTTTCCACCAGCTAGAAAGAAGTACTGTAGAAATAGTACTAGCTGTTCCATGGGGTTTGAAAGAGATCATTCTCCTAGCACAGGCTATAAGAGGGCTTTGTGCTCTACTTCAGCACTATATGCCTTCTCCATTAATCTGGGAACATTAAAAACAACCAAAGGGTTTTTATTAATACAGAAGGTATTCAAGGAAATGACAGCCCAACTCCAGTATTCCTGCCTGGAAAATCCCATGGACAGAGGAGCCTGGCGGCTACTGTCCATGGAGTCGCAGAAGAGTTGGACCCAACTTAGCGACTCAACAACAGTAGTTCATGTTACATTTTTAACTTTACTTTTCTTCAACTGTGAAAGGGGAAAGTGTGCAGGAACATACCACTTTCCCAACTACTAGTTTTGTTCATTTGATCTTTAGAATATTCAAACCCAAGTGGTCACATTTCTTTCAAGATAATTGGCTTAGTAAAAATGTAGTCACATACCCATTGGAGAATGTTCCAGAGAAACATACTTAAGAGCTCACCATAACACTAACTTGGGATCTTTTTGATGAAAACCAAAATGGCGAAGGAGCAGCCATCTTTCTCCCCTGGATGCCTGCCTTGTGCCACGGATTGTGTGCCAGTGCCCTTGGCGGAGGACAGGACACGGCTTTGCTGAAAGCGGCCCCATGGTAGTAGTGTATAGGGATTTCTAATATACTTCTCTAAAAGCTCACTTAGTTTATACATCAGTTGTCTTTTACACATTCCCAACCCTAGACTCATCAAGTAGCATGAAAGGGGAATTCTTGAAAGGAAATACACATTTAGCAAAATACTGTAAAAAAATTAGCATCCTTTTCCTTGCTTACTGATCTATATTCAACAATTAAGGAAGAGGATGCTCACACATCCCAGTGTTTTTTTTTTTTAACAGTTTCTAAAGGTTCTTCGTCAGTTATCAAGGACACAACAAAGGAAGGAATAAACAGTGGAATTTTTAGCACTGAATATTAAAAGAATACAAGCTTACAGAGTGAAAAGTATTTGAAGCTTTCGTGGGTTTTTGTTGGAGAGGAACAGATGAGAAGTGGAACCATACTTAAACTCCCACTGTAAGCATTGGCTCTCAAAAAACAGTTTGCATTAAGCCTGTAGATTTTCTCAGTTCACGAGTGAGAAGAGTTGTGTGACTCTTACCCCATGGGAAGGTGGATAGAATAGTATTATAGTATTTATAAATTTTGTTACAGAAGTGGTTACTTTGATGAATACCCCCCAAAAAAACTATTTTTGTACAATATTAAGTTTAAGTTGTAAATATTCCAGTGACAGCTAGTAACTTGTCAGTCCATTTTGTTTTGTCTGTCATGGTAACAGAACTACACTCACTGTTTTTCTGTCACTAAGGTATTCATATATTTTGTGAGACAATGACTTTTATAAAATCATGAAACTCGTATTTCTCTCCAGTTCTGACCATTTTTACAGTTTTCATTTGTCTGCATAAATATCGTCGTCAAATTTCAGTTCATAATTTGAGACAAGTGAGTGAATTTCATTGAAGTTGAATCTTAAGACATTACAGAACTGACAACATGTTGGTTTCACTGCAGTTGGTTTTGTTTTCTTTTCTGCCCACACAGGAGGGGTGTTAACTTGAAAAGACACCTGCCCTCACCTTCTCTGGTTTTTCTCTTTGACTGTTTCTTTAAAAATAATGCTGCCTTTTTTTTTTTTAATTTCAAATTGCTGAATTTTCTAGGATTTTAATTTCCTTACTAATCTAATTTGATTACTGACTTTATTCATCTTATTTCCTTTTTCTTTAAAATTCTTGTCAATTTTAATAGTCATTGCATATCCTTGATTTTCTATACATAGCTACTTCCCCTTGAATTTTGCTGTATATTTGAGCTATCTGAATTATCTTTTTCTCTAACGAGTTTTAACTTTTATTGCAGTTTGACATTTTCTGACATTTACTGGTCAGCTACACACTTGTCAGTACATATGATTACTATCTTGTATTATCCCCCCACCTTGATAAAGTTTACCTAATTAGTTTCATACTTATATTGGATGATTTTTATACTTATCTATTAGCACGTTTAGAAGGAAGAATGATTGTTTTTTCCAGATTTTGATAGAACATCTTGGTTCCATTACTGAGTGATTACATCAGTAATACATATTAAATTGATTTGTTTCTGGTACATTAATAACTTGGAGGTAGTGGCTTTTAATGGAATCCACTAGCTACATTTCTGAGAGACATGGATGCCCCAAGGAAACATCTTAACCAAGTTTTTGCATTGCTGCTTTATTTTTTTTCTTGGACTGGGTAGGTATTAAGAAATGATTTAGAAAATCACTTTACATTGGACCTTTTATTTGTTTATCTGGGTTCTCAGCCACAAGAAACATAGCCCCTTTAGTTTGATGTTATTTATTCACTATCTGGGAAGATCCCCTGGAGAAGGAAATGGCAGTTCACTCCAGTGTTTTTGCCTGGGACAGTCCCATGAACAGAGGAGCGTGGCAGGCTACAGTCCATGGTGTTGCACGAATCGGACGCTATGGAAGCACAACAGCACAGATTTACCTACCTGAAAGTCTAGCCTTGGTGTTTTACCTTAAATATGTCAGTGACTTTGGAGGCTGTTGAAGTCATCCAAAATGCTCATATGTCAATTTTATAAGATTTACTTTACTTTGATAAAACCTGCAAGACAGTCTTATCATTTGACTATTCTTAACGAATGTTTGTGATCAAGAAAGGTTTCTTGTAATCATTAAATAGTCTTGAGCAGAATTAAATGAAAAATTAAAAATAAGATTCATGAAAGAAAACAAACTAGAATCTTTTTTCTTTCTTCCCTTAAGTCTCTGTTGATCATAATAGTGTCCTAATTGCTAGTTACCGATATTTTATATACCTTAAAAAACATTTGTTTTAATGATGTCTGAGCTTGTAGCACACTGACTTAAAATTATCAGGAGTATTTACTTCTCTGTGGAGTTTACTCATTCTGTAGACTTTATTAATTGCTTTAAATATTTTCATGCATCTCTAGCATGTATATTAAAAACATATAGTATAGAAGAGCTGTGCAGTTAAAATACAGTTTTCTTTTTGATTCTCTTGTCTTCTCTAAAGGGAGACTTTGAGGCATGTAGCTTACTCCGTATATGTGTTAGTTGCTCAGTCATGACTGATTCTTTTCGACCCCATGGGCTATAGCTCACCAGGTTCCTCTGTCCATGGAATTCTCCAGGCAAGAATACTGGAGTGGGTTCCCATTCCCTTCTCCAGGGAATCTTCCCAACCCAGGGATCAAACCCCGGTCTCCCACATTGCAGGCAGATTCTTTTCTATCTGGGCCACCAGGGAAGCCCAGTTTACTCCATAAACTTCATCAAAAAAAGCTTCCACAGAGTTGCCACCTTTAAAAATGGCTTAATATTGCCTATTAGCTCTGCGTTTTGTAAATTCCCTGTTACTATATTTATACAGTGATTGTTAAATCAGTCTTTTATGAATTGCTAATTTAAAAGTAGTAAACCTTTTGAATATTCTTTCTGTTCTCTTTGAAATGTTTATATACCCCAGAGGCACTCATTTCTGGTAGAAGTTATGGGTTAAACAGGCTGTATGTGTCTATTACATGTGCTGGATACATCTGCAGTGTTATTTTCCAGATCTTCATTGATTAGGAGTGATAACCAGCTATGCTAACTCCAGATCGTTGATTGTTTATCAAGCCCATGGCATCAGTTCCTCTGGGTGCTTTGTTTGTGGCAGCAGGGTGTGGCCCAGGGAAAGGACTTACCCTTGAAAAACTGGCACTTTCCGTGTCTAGGTTGGCATAGGTCAACTAGAGAGTGAGTATTTGCAGTGTGATTATCCACTAATTTTTTGGTTTAATTTTGGTTAATTTCATACAACTTATACCGTGCTGTGCTTAGTTGCTCAGTTGTGTCTGACTCTTTTGTGACCCAGTGGATTGTAACCCGCCAGGCTCCTCTGTCCATGGCAATTTTCCAGGCAAGAATACTGGAGTGGGTTGCCAGGCCGTCCTCCAGGGGATCTTCCCGACCCAGGGATTGAACCCAGGTCTCCCGCATGGAAAAGACTCTGATGCTGGGAGGGATTGGGGGAAGGAGAAGAAGGGGATGACAGAGGATGAGATGGCTGGATGGCATCACTGACTCGATGGACGTGAGTCTCAGTGAACTCCGGGAGTTGATGATGGACAGGGAGGCCTGGCGTTCTGCGATTCATGGGGTTGCAAAGAGTCGGACACGACTGAGTGACTGAACTGAACTGAACTGAACCTTAGTATACATAAAGATTTCCAGAACAGTTTAGATTATGGATAATTTTAGACTCTCAATTCTCTTGGTGTCTAAGCAATCTCAAAAAACCCTGGAAAACACACTGAATTATTTGGGACAGGCACAATTCAGAGCCACCCAGTTGATGCCTACCTGTGAAGTTCTCTTAGCAGCAGGAATTCATATACTAAAACCCATAAGCTTTGTTACCGAAAAGAGGGAGAGCAAGAGGGAGAGCAAGGGAGGAACTATCTCCCAAAACAAAACCAGACCACTCTGGGATCCTTAAAATTTAAGTTGCCAGGTAAAAAGCAAGAGAAGGAAACTTTGGTAAGGATAAGGAGAGTGTGGTGACGCATAAAGGCTGTAACAACAGAGGCCAGCAACCTCTTACCATGGACAGAGCACTGAGCTAACAGCTCCAAGCGGGTCACTTCAGTCAGTTCTCATGAGAATGGGACTCTCTATTGTTGGCTAGTCATGGGGCTTGTGGGATCCTAGTTCTTGACCAGGGATTAAACCTGCGCCACCTGCAGTGGAAGCAGAGTCCTAACCACTGGGCCACCAGGGAAGTCCCGATGATGAGACTCTTTACTATCCCACTGGCAGATTAAACAAACCAACAAACCAGGAGGTTACGTTATGTGTCCAAGGTAATAAAGTCTGTATGCAAAAAACACAGGATTTAAATTCAGATGTGAATGACTTCAAGGGCGAAAGGAAACTTAGTGTTTTACAAGTGCTTAAAATTTGGAGACCTAGATCTGAGGCCAAAAAAATCTGTATCTTAGTTGTAAAACAACTCTATTTTCCCTTAAGATAATTTCTCCAGAGATATATGGTCAATGGCAACTGCTGGCCTTTTCCCTCTTCTGAGCAAGGAGGACTAAATAAAATCATTGTTAAGAGTAACCCTTCCATCTTTATGTAATGCAACATTACAACATAATATGTAAAAGTAGCTCGCATTATGAAAACTAGGCCCCCTAAGAGTTCATTTCAGGTTGTGCTCAGGAGCATTTGGCTCTGAGAACGAAAGAAACTAGTAACTTTCTTTTTCCCTCAGTGCAGAGTAAATATGCTGACTTTAGTACGATAAAGGACTATTGATTTCTTGGTATGAGCTTGTCCACAGTATAATGAGTCTTATAATACATTGAATTTCTACCAGAAATCTTTATCAGGGGACAAAAACTATCTGCAGTGTTGCCTGCAAACCTTCCCAGTTAGTCCTTTGAAGGATACAGGCACAAAATTTCATCCTCAAAAAGCTCATGTTCTGGTTAACTCATCAAGGGTGGAATAATATGGGGGTTAAATAACAAAGACAACAAATAGCTAATTATCAACAATGATTATAATATAAGCAGTTTAATACCACCTTAGTTATTTTGATTGATTCACACTTAAAAATTATTCTGAATTGTCTTATACATACTAAAAATCTATCTGGTATCAGGGATTTGTTTCTAATAAAATATTACCCCATTTGAGTTTTAAGATTATAATTATTCTCCACCAAAAATTACAGGATTTTGAAAAGTGGGCTTCCCTGGTGGCTCAGATGGTAAGAATGTGCCTGCAATGCAGGAGACCCAGATTCGATTCCTGGATTGGGAAGAGGCCCTGGAGCAGGGAACGGCAACCCACTCCAGTATTTTTGAGATTCATCATCTAATCAATTAATATAGTTATAATAAGAAAGTTTTTTTTTTTAAACACGAACTAATCTAAACAGATTAACATTGTTACAGATTAAGCTTTATCCTCCTTTCATATTTATTTAAAAAACATGAGGTTTCTTACTTTTTTTGAATGAATCTGTAACTGACCTAGAGCTTCAAAAAAAACCTTCTCCCCTGAGGTTAGGTTTATATAGTTTAGTCTCTTTCTAGACCTACAGAATTTACCTGCTAATATTTAAAAAAACGAGATGCTTCACTTGCCTCTTCTCAGTGAAGCCACTCAGTCCTCCATTTATCTGGTACCAGGCACTGTTGATTAGACTGTCACTCCTGTAGTTCTCCCTCCTCTTGTCTTTTGGGAGATGATTTTCCCTGGTTCTAAAACTCTAATATTCATTCGTATCATGTATGAGACCCTCTTCCTGGAACCTCTTACATGCCAGCCACTGGCCTCTTCTCATGGCACTAAAACACCCTCTTCTTAAGCACACCAAGATATTTCATGTCTCTCTGCCTTTGAGGATTTTTTTCCTGATAGGAATATACCTTTTGAAATCTCATATGCCTTCAGTAAAGAATTTCCTACCACTGTTCTACAGCAGTTAGCCGTTCCCTCCCAGGATGCTATTAATAGTATTAATTATCATACAGCATAAACTCTAGTTTTTAAGAACCTGCTTCCCTCATCACACTGGGAGCTCCTCCGGGACGGGTTACCACATCTTATTCACTCTTCTGTCATCAGGGCCAAGTGTCCTGGACAGGCCACAGAGGCACCCGACATGAGGCCAGAGGGCCTGCCCAGTCATAGCCGCCTTCCTTTCCCAGCGGTCTCTGACACCCGGGGCACCATGCTTTACACATCTAAACCCATCTTGCAGTTCACAGTTGGCTGGCGCAGGAATGTGCCCTGATCCAAAGACCCCCTGCACTGGACGGTGCTGTACATCTTAACCAGACCTTCTCTCTATGGGAGTTTGAATACGGGATACCTGGAGAGTATCACTGTGGGAAGAATGGCGTCCAAATAGACAAAAATAGCAAAGCAGTAACTAGGAGCAAGGAGACAGAAACAAGGGAGAAGAGAGAGAAGTTAGTCAGAAGGAAGATGTGGTTAGAGACAGGGAGAGGGGAAGAAGCAATAAAAGTGAACACAAGTGTTGTACCTGGCTCCCCCGTCCATGCTGTCAGTCAACTGAAGCTACTTTGGTGTCTCCCCGGGGCGTGGATCACCACGTTCTCCAAAGGCCACGTGTACGCGCTGCAGGGGAGAAACTTCACGGGTCCCTCGCTGTGCACTGAAATCACCCCTAACGATCTCTCTCCCCTGCAACCCCAAAGAGCTGATGAAAACACTAACTCAACACAGAAGACACTCGAACAGGCCCAAACCCCCGTCGATCTGACTCTGAAGCCTGTGCTCTTCATTGTATTGGCAGGTCACTGTCAAATCTGATTCTGTTTTTATAACAAGTCATCGTCAGAAGTCTATGCTGATACTTGCTTGGGGACTCAGGATTAAACAATTTTTTTTTTTTTTTTTCAATAGAGTTTATTTATTTATTTTTTAATTTTATTTTATTTTTAAACTTTACAAAATTGTATTAGTTTTGCCAAATATCAAAATGAATCCACCACAGGTATACATGTGTACCCCATCCTGAACCCTCCTCCCTCCTCCCACCATCCCTCTGGGTCGTCCCAGTGCACTAGCCCCAAGCATCCAGTATCGTGCATCAAACCTGGACTGGCAACTCGTTTCTTACGTGATATTTTACATGTTTCAATGCCATTCTCCCAAATCTTCCACCCTCTCCCTCTCCCACAGAGTCCATAAGACTGTTCTATACATCAGTGTCTCTTTTGCTGTCTCGTACACCGGGTTATTGTTACCATCTTTCTGAATTCCATATATATGCGTTAGTATACTGTATTGGTGTTTTTCCTTCTGGCTTACTTCACTCTTAAACAAGTTTTTTAAATGGTGACTTTCATTATAAGAATTAAAGGAGCAGATTAATTGTATAAATTAGTGGAGTACTTCACTGTAACAGTAATAGTGACTACAGTGATATGAAACCTTTCCGGAAATTAATGAGGTTTACATGCACACATACTTGGTAAAAGAAAAACCCTGTTTATGTCTGATCTGTGAAGATTATAAAAAACAATAAATATGTAAAAAAAACTTGTTTTTCTTCCCAATTTTGTTTTTGTTTCAGAGATAAATGAAGCTGAGTAGGTACGATTTTTTTTCCCCCACGGGCAAGTGGAATAGAATTTATATTTTACTGAATTTAAGATTCCATTGGTTGTAAGTTATATCATTATTTTGTATACCATGGAGAAATTTTAAAAACCCTGCCAATTATAACAGCAGTTTGATTTAAAAAGGCATTGAGATTTCAGAGATATTAAAATGTGAGGCACAGGCATGAGAAAGTTGAACTAAGAGATCTTATAGACAGAGTACCTGAAGAACTATGGATGGAAGTTCGTGACCTTGTACAGGAGGCAGGAGTCAAGACCACCCCCAAGAAAAGAAATGCAAAGAGGCAAAATGGTTGTCTGAGGAGGCCTTAAAAGTAGCTGAGAAAAGAAGAGAAGCTAAAAGCAAAGGAGAAAAGGAAAGATACACCCATTTGAATCCAGAGTTCCAAAGAATAGCAAGAAGAGATAAGAAAGCCTTCCTCAGTGATCAGTGCAATGAAATAGAGGAAAACAATAGAATGGGAAAGACTAGAGATCTCTAAGAAAATTAGAGATACCAAGGGAACATTTCATGCAAAGATGGGCACAATAAAGGACAGAAATGGTATGAACTTAACAGAAGCAGAAGATATTAAGAAGAGGTGGCAAGAATACACGGAAGAACTACAAAAAAGATCTTCATGACCCAGATAACCATGATGGTGTGATCGATCACTCACCTAGAGCTGGACATCCTTTAATGCGAAGTCAAGTGGGCCTTAGGAAGCATCAGTACAAACAAAGCTAGTGGAGGTGATGGAATTCCAGTTGAGCTCTTTCAAATCCTAAAAGATGATGCTGTGAAAGTGCTGCACTCAATACGCCAGCAAATTTGGAAAACTCAGCAGGGGCCACGGGACTGAAAAAGGTCAGTTTTCATTCCAATCCCAAAGAAAGGCAATGCCAAAGAATGCTCAAACTATCGCACAGTTGCACCCATCTCACACGGTAGCAAAGTAATGCTCAAAATTCTCCAAGCCAGGCTTCTACAGAATGTGAACTGTGAACTTCCAGATGTTCAAGCTGGTTTTAGAAAAGGCAGAGGAACCAGAAATCAAATTGCCAACATCTGCTGGATCATGGAAAAAGCAAGAGAGTTCCAGAAAAGCATCTATTTCTGCTTTATTGACTATGCCAAAACCTTTGACTGTGTGGATTGCAATAAACTGTGGAAAATTCTGAAAGAGATGGGAATACCAGACCACCTGACCTGCCTCCTGAGAAGTCTGTATGCTGGTCAAGAAGCAACAGTTAGAACTGTACATGGAACAACAGATTGGTTCCAAATCGGAAAAGGAATACGTCAAGACTGTATATTGTTATCTTGCTTATTTAACTTCTATGCAGAGTACATCATGAGAAGCACTGGACTGGCTGAAGCACAAGCTCTAATCAAGATTGCTGGGAGAAATATCAGTAACCTCAGATATGCAGATGACACGACCCTTACGACAGAAAGCAAAGAACTAAAGAGCCTCTTGATGAACGTGAAAGAGGAGAGTGAAAAAATTGGCTTAAATCTCAACATTTAGAAAACTAAGATCATGGCACCTGGTCCCATCATTTCATGGCAGATGGAAACAATGGAAACAGTGAGAGACTTTATTTTCTTGGGCTCCAAAATCACTGCAGATGGTGACTGCAGCCATGAAATTAAAAGATGCTTGCTGCTTGGAAGGAAAGCTATGACCAACCTAGACAACATATTAAAATACAGAGATATTACTTTGCCAACAAAGGTCCGTCTAGTCAAGGCTATGGTTTTTCCAGTGGTCATGTATGGATGTGAGAGTTGGACTGTGAAGAAAGCTGAGTGCCGAAGAATTGATGCTTTTGAACTGTGGTGTTGGAGAAGACTCTTGAGAGTCCCTTGGACTGCAAGGAGGTCAAACCAGTCAACCCTAAAGGAAATCAGTCCTGAATATTCATTGGAAGGACTGGTGCTGAAGCTGAAGCTCTAATACTTTGGCCACCTGATGTGAAGAACTGACTCATTGGAAAAGTCCTTGGTGCTGGGAAAGATTGAAGTCAGAAGAAGGGGATGACAGAGGATGAGATGGTTGGATGGCATCACCAACTCTATGGACATGAGTTTGAGCAAGCTCTGGGAGTTGGTATAGGGAAGCCTGGCGTGCTGCAGTCCATGGGGTCACAGAGTTGGATACGACTGAGCGACTGAACTGAACTGAAAATGTGAGGCACAGGCATGAGAAAGTTGAACTAAGAGTGAGTGGAAAGTTTATACAAGTTTAATGGAGGAGGTGGTGGCTGGGCCCAGGACCTGTGTCCCCGTGGAAGGCTTGGAAATGCTGAAGCTCTGGAGTGCTGGAAGGACACACAGAGGGTCCTAGCTGTCTTCCTTAGGCTGGATAATTTTTTTAATATGAAAAAATATACATTTTAGAACTAATAGTATATAACTGTTACTTACAAAGATATTAGAAAAAACAGGTTTAAATTTGCAGATCAATTTAGGAACAACGAAAATTGTTCCACTGAATAACATTTCAGTTACAGACTGAGTCTTATATTAAGTGCAGAACTGCAAAAAGATTAAGTAACATGAGTAATCATTAAATTTTAAAACTAGGAAGGTCCTCAGAACTGCCAAAGATGTTAACAAATGATCATTCATTTAGTATTTGTTTTCATACCGATTGTAAGCCAGGCATTATTAGATGTTGGGTATATAGCCATGGATGCAAACACTGGTCCTCTGCCTTCACTGAGCTTAGTTTGGGGGGCAGTGCAGTTTATAGGTTTGCCGACAGCAGTGAACACTTCAAAGAAAAAGTACAGAGCTGTGGAAGACTGGAACTAGAGGTTCCTAATTGAGAGTGGGAAGGGTCTGTAAGGAGTTGAAGAAAAGCCACTGAGTGGGTATAAATTAATGAGGTAAAAAGGAGACAAGAAACAGCTTGTGCAAAAAACCTGAGCAGGAGAGATGGAGCCAGTCAGTGAAAGAAACAGAGTGTAGGGGGGGTGACTTCATTTGAGGTAAGACTGGATGATGCAGGGCCTCATAAGCCATAACATTTTGGATTTTTACTCTCAGCCCAGGGGGAAGCCACCAGAGGGTTTTAATGGGGAAAGTGACCTTGGCTGCTCTGTGAAGCCTAGATTGGAGTAAGGTTCAAAGTGAAGAAGGCCCCTCAGGAGTCTGCTGCTAATTGAGACCAGCTAAGGCAGAAGTGAAGAGGAACTAAAAAGCCTCTTGATGAAAGTGAAAGAGGAGAGTGAAAAAGTTGGCTTAAAGCTCAACATTCAGAAAACTAAGATCATGGCATCTGGTCCCATCACTTCATGGGAAATAGATGGGAAAACAGTGGAAACAGTGTCAGACTATATTTTTGGGGGCTCCAAAATCACTGCAGATGGTGACTGCAGCCATGAAATTAAAAGACGCTTACTCCTTGGAAGGAAAGTTATGACCAACCTAGATAGCATGTTCAAAAGCAGAGACATTACTTTGCCAACAAAGGTTTGTCTAGTCAAGGCTATGGTTTTCCCTGTGGTCATGTATGGATGTGAGAGTTGGACTGTGAAGAAAGCTGAGTGCCGAAGAATTGATGCTTTTGAACTGTGGTGTTGGAGAAGACTCTTGAGAGTCCCTTAGACTGCAAGGAGATGCAACCAGTCCATTCTAAAGGAGATCGGTCCTGGGTGTTCTTTGGAAGGAATGATGCTAAAGCTGAAACTCTAGTCCTTTGGCCACCTCATGCGAAGAGCTGACTCATTGGAAAAGACCCTGATGCTGGGAGGGATTGGGGGCAGGAGGAGAAGGGGACGACAGAGGATGAGATGGCTGGATGGCATCACCGACTCGATGGACATGAGTTTGAGTGAACTCCAGGAGTTGGTGATGGACAGGGAGGCCTGGCATGCTGCGATTCATGGGGTCGCAAAGAGTCGGACACGACTAAGCGACTGAACTGAAGGTGACAATCTGACCTGAGCATTGTGACTGAAAGTATGTGTTCTTGAGGATAATCTGTATTAACCGAAGTCTTAATTTGTGTACATTTGGACCCAGCAATTCCATTTCGGGTATTTATTCTAAAGGGATAATCTTAGATGTGTGCAAAAGTTGAACCACTGGTATGTTTAAATATTTATATTTAATATTATGTATTAAATATAAATAATAGAGGATAGAAATAAGAAATTCGTTTGAAAGATTATAGTATTTTCAAACAAGTGGAAAGGAAAGAGGAAAATCATACCCCCTTGAAGATTTGTTTAGATAAGCAGAGTTCTCTGTGTGTTTGAGTGGGTACTAGGGAAAAGACGCTGAAAATACAGAATTGAGAAGAGATGCTCATGAAACAAATTTGGGGAGGAGAGATCTAGGACCAGGGGAAAGATGGTACTTTGCACGGTTGCAGGAGCTTCTGGTGTAAAAATGAACTGCGGTTCTACAGTGTGATTTCCGTTTTGAGTACTAGCCTGGGAATCTTTAAGCCATGCCTTGCAACATTGTTATTGGGTGGAAAGTGCTTTTCATACCAGAGAGTTGTAAATGAATTTTTAGTGTGCAGTCAGCCCATGAATTTGCTTGCCTGTAAATTTGAGTTTCCCTGGGTAAGGATCGACTGAGCAGGATGAATTTTTGAGAAAACATTTTCTCTCTCCCTTTTCCCCTCTCCCCACTTCTGTCCCTATCCCCTTCTTTTTCGCTTCCTTTTCCTCCCTTCCTTCCTTCCCCTTGCATCCCTCCCTCTTCCTCTGATCTGCCTCTAACATTTACACTTTATGATATATTCAGAGCGGAAAAGCAGTCAAATACTTAAAGAAAATCAGCGTTCTCCTTCCCTCCCTCCCTCCCATATTGCCTTTGTGACAGTTTTTATGCCTGTGTAGTGGAGATATTTTCCTATGTGGTGTGTCTTAATGCCCCTCTGCAAGTTTCAGATGTTATGTATTCTTTGCATTAGTAAAAATATCTAGGCCAGTTTCAGGCACAGAGGTATTTAACACCCTGGTTTCCACTCCCTCCATAGTATTGATGCTTAAGTAAAACCAGTTAACTGTTATTTCCTTTCTAGTGCCTGTTTTAAGTAGGTTTTGTTGGGCGGGGGGGAGGTTGTTGTTGCTATTGTTGGTTTTTTTGTTGTTGTTTGCTGCTGCTTTGCAAATACTGCGGCTTTATAGTAATGATTAGCTGGAATATTCGTAGAGGAGTTTGAATTTGACTTTTTGGTAAGCTTGCAGTTATTATCTCTGGTATTTCCTTGAATATTTCCTTTTCCTATCAGTATAATTAAAAAAAAAACACACACAGAAAACTGTAGCTTTACAGAATTTCCAAAATAGTTACTGAAGTTAACTGAGTATTTTTTAAATTGTTGCTTCTCCCAGGATGCAGTTGCTTTAACTCTTTCCTTATAAAACCAGGTTTTAAAATCCATGCCTGTATGTATTGTGTGTTTCATATATCCGTGTGTGGATATGAGTGTATTTTGAAGCTAGTGGGTGTTTTACCTATTCGGCTTTGTAGAGTTAGTTCTCAAAAGTTACCAGCTTCCTGGATATTTTATTATAACTCCACAATACATTATGGTGTAAAGGTCAAAATGTTTCTACCAGGCAATTTTTTACTATTTATATATGGAGTACCCCAAGTACCATATTATTTTCTGAGAAAACAAGTTTAATTATTTAGACTTTGAAAAAATATTGTGGATTAGAAGATGTGGTTAGGTTTCACCTAGATTATTAAATGTTTAACTTATTTCCGCAAATGAGCATACTTTCCAGATTTTATCTGTATTGACTTAAGTTATTGGAATTCCTGGGATAAATAGTAGTAAAATGCTCTTTAAATATTTGTCTGTCATATACTTGAGTTTGTTAAAATGGTGTAATTAGAAACAGTGCGGTTTTCATGAATGTGTTAATGCAGTGCCTAATGTCTCGAGATGCTTTATATTAACTACCTAGAAACAAAGGAAGGTCTGCAGTAAGATTACTAGTAAGCCTGCACCTTCTAAATAGAACCTTACTTTTTAAAGACATTGTTAAACTAGTGTTATCAGGCAGCATTTAACACTCTCCATGTTACAGTGTAAATTCAACAACATAGTATGATTCATAATAATATTTTCATATCTTGCTTAAGTCATTAGGGGATTTTAGCAGTTATCTTTTTAGCTACAAGTCCATTGAAAGTATGAAGTAAAACCATATTGTTCTTGAAAATTATTTTTCACATATAAATTTCATTCTCCTTATTTTTCCTTCTGTTTTCAGTCGTGAGATGGAGAATAAAGAAACTCTCAAGGGACTGCACAAGATGGACGATCGCCCAGAAGAACGAATGATCAGGGAGAAACTGAAGGCCACCTGTATGCCAGCCTGGAAGCACGAATGGCTGGAACGGAGAAACAGGAGAGGCCCTGTGGTGAGTTACCTGTTAGAAGGAAGAAAGCATAGGAGGAAGTGGAAAATTAAGCATAAATAGATCCTCTTGTAAACTTTTTTTCCCCCCTTCATTTTAAATGCAATGCAGTTTTATTTGCTTTGACATTTTCTAGACATTTGAACAAAATGTAGCTAATGCTGTGCTCATTAAGCAACTTAAACTGTTCTAAGGAGTAATCCCTCTGGTTGAGTGGGAGAGGTAATGCTTAAAGCAACACTGCCCTCTAATGTCTGTGTCTCTAAAATCCTTTAATTAGCAATTTGTACTGTACTTAAAAAAGAAAAATGATTTTTCCAATTTTATTTTGAAGTTTTATCTCTAAGGTAGGATCTAAGGATCTTAATTCTAAATCTTTTAAATTCATGTATGACAACATTTTAAAATGCATTATGTAAATGTTATCAACATTCAATTGATGGAGCCTAAATGACTGAAATCTGTGTGGTTAAAAATAGCCTTACACTTACAGCTTAAACTAATAAAGAAAAGTTGATAGATTTTCTGTTGTATTTGTATAATATTGCATAATTTTTAAAAACAGTTCTTGTCTTAATCTTATGTTCACATTTACTTCTTTTTTAATTTTTTAAGTAATAAAATACTGGCATTTTAATTTAGGTGGTAAAACCAATCCCTATTAAAGGAGATGGATCTGAAATTAATAACTTGGCAGCCGAGTCTCAAGGAGAGGGCCCAGCGAGCGCTGCTTCCTCAGCTCCCAAAGGCCGACGCAGCCCTTCCCCTGGCAGCTCCCCCTCAGGTCGCACAGTGAAATCTGAATCTCCAGGAGTAAGGAGAAAAAGAGTTTCTCCGGTGCCCGTAAGTTAATGTTTTAGCAAATGTGCTAAGTTTCTACAGTTTTAAAACATACTTATAACACAGGAAAGATTGGCAAACCATCTGTTAGAGCAACATTCCCAAAGTGTGCCCACAGACCCTTGGCTCAGGGTACCTGCCCTCAGATGCTTTCTGTGGATCCATTAGGTCAAAACTAATTCTGTAATAAAACTGAGATGTTATTTGCCTCTTGCACTGCATTGACATTTATAGTGGTGAGTAAAGCTGCTGGTGCATTTGCCTGAATTAAAGCTACGACGGTAGAAACTGTATTCCTCACTTGGGTATTTGACAGACATTTTTCTTACAAAGAATTAAATAAGACTCACTTCAAGGAAAACAACTCATCTGTTTGTTCACTAGTGGTAAAACTTGAGATTTCAAGCAAAAATTAGAGTTTTGGAAAACTCATATCCAACCACTGTCAGCTTGATAGCTTCTCAGTACTTAGACTTTTAATAGGCCAATAGTATTATCACTTGTGGGTTTTTTTTTTTTTTTTGTATATTGTGCCATGAAATATATGAACTTTTAGAAGATGTACCATTTCTTTGATGTAGTATCAAAGACAAATATTCATTATTATTTGAAAAGGATTTCCCAAATACATATCTATGTGAGGCCAGATTCTCTTCATGTACTCAACCAAAATACCATGTCACAGCAGACTGAACGCAGAAGGATGGATGAGAATCTCAGTATTGAGATTCAGTACTCTGATTCAGTCTCCGTATTGAGCCAGACATCAAAGAGATTTGTAAAAAGATAGGTCCTGACCCTCCAAGACAGAGAGATTACTACTGGTAGGAATGCGAGTTAAAACTTTCTAACCTTGAAAAGCAAATGAGTGATGGCAAAATAATTGTGGTATAGTGACCAGAAGGGGGAGATTTGGGTTTCCTCACACCTAAGGTTGTTAAAGCACATAAACGCTTCAGAAAGTAAATTTTAAATAAAATTTACAGTAAAGCCCAAGATTCTCAACAGTATTTATCAGCTTTATGTGGACACACATTTAAAGTAGCTATTTTTTAAAAAACTCGAAATAGGAACAATCATTTATTAGCTCATAAATCTGAAATAGGGCAGGGCTCAGCAGGAGTGGCTCATGTCTGCTTCCTGTGGCATCTGCAGACGCTAGAATATCCAAGGCTGCTTCTTCACTCCCCTGTCTAGTGCTTCAGCTGGAACAGCTGGGGGCTGTTGGCCTTTCTTTCTCATAACACGGAAATTGGGCTGTAACAAGTGTTTCAAGCTAGGAAAGCAGGTGGAATAGATTCTCACAGCCCTCAGAAGGAACCAACCCTGCCAGCACCTTGATCGTTGATTGTGGACTTCAAGCCTCTGGAACTATGAGACTATACATTTCTGTTAAGCCAAAGAACAAAAAAAGGTGATTCAAGAGAGCAAATCCCAGCATGGATGCGCTTATGAAGCCACCACTTGGATTATGTTTACTAATGCCTTATTGCCCAAATCTAGTTACATGCCCAAATCCCAGAATCAGTGTGGTTGGGTATATAAATATACTGGGAGGTGTGGTCCATGGGGTCATCAAAGTGAAAGTCTACCGCAAATAAAGAATTGTGTCTCCCCTCCCCCTACACCCTCTTTGGGATATATATTAGACAAGGTGACTTCCTCATGCTAACGGCTACCTAACGTTTCATTATCTGGATAAAGATCATTCATGGCTTCTTTGAACTACATACTAGTGGACATTTATGTTCCTTCTCAACTTTTCATTACTAAAAGCAATCTTGCAAAAATATTTTTTATGCATGCATCATTTTGCACATCTAGTGAGCATATCCATAGTGTGAATACTTAGCAAGTCCAATAGTATATGCATGTGTACTTGTTTTGGGTTTTGTTTTACTTCTTAGTAACTGCCTATTTAAAAAATAATGGTTTTGTTAAGACAGTTCATATAGTGTACAATTCACGCATTTAATTGTACAGTTCATTGAGTTTTGGTATATTTACATAGTTGTAGCCATCACTACAATAAGTTTTAAAATATTTTCATCACTCCAGCAGAAAACCCCAGACTAATTAGCAGTCTCTCCCCAGACTTAGGCAACCTGTATACAATCTACTTCCTGACTATATACAATTTGCGTGGACCTTGTATATAAATGTAATCCTATAATATGTATAGGCTTCTGTGGCTGGTTTTTTGCTCTCAGCATCCTGCTTTCAAGGTTCATCCACGGTATAGCTTGTATCATTTTTAATTGTAGAATAGTACTCTATTGTATGGATATGCATATTTTGTTTATTTACTCGTTAGTTGGTGGGCATTTGATTTCCACTTCTGGCTTCATAATGCTACTGGGAACAGTTCTGTACACATTTTTGTGTGGACATAGCTTCATTTTTCTTGGGTATATACATAGAAGTGGGATTGCTTTACAAAGCTTTACAAAATGAGATTGTTTTACAAAGCAGGTACACCATTTTACATTCCCACCAGCCCTGTTGCAGGCTTCCAACCACTTCATTTTCTTACCAGCTTTTATTACCTTTTACCTGTTTCTTTTGGCATCAAAAAGAACTAGACTTTCCACTGGGCAGTGATGGAAAGACCAAGTTCTAGGGGAGTCAGTGAAGTGGAGTGAGTGACACACATCACCCTCACACAGGAGCATTTTCAGCAGCCTCCAGTGAGATGTCTTAACCTGGGAAGAGTCACTTACCACTCCTCCTCCACAGAGAACTCCATGGAGCTGTTTGTAAATGACCAGTCACAGGAAGCACATTTAGTGATCCCTTAAGTGGAAGCCAGGAAATTGGATGCTTAATTTTCATCACTAGAAACAAGTCATTTTACCTGTTTAGGAAGCACATTTTCTATGCTTTTTATTTTGGTTTACATAAAACTTTTCAAAGATGTCAAATACTTATAATTTGTAAAATTACCATATGTTTGTCTCTCTTGGCCAAAGTTTTATTATTTTAGGGATGACAGATTTTAAAAATTTACTCATAGCAATATGTCAGACAAATGCATTTGCAAAACACATTTTGTCCCATCATATTATATATTGAGGCATTTTGGGGTGAATATAAAAAAGGTCTGGTGTGACCTTTTTTAGGTCATTTTTTTTTCTTGTGGAGGAGTAAACGTCTTAGGAGCAATTTACCTAATTTTTAAAATATTGTGAAGTTTCAGAGTGGGAGAATCACACCACCTCGAAGAGCCCCTTCACCAGATGGCTTCTCACCATACAGCCCGGAGGAGACAAACCGCCGTGTGAACAAAGTGATGCGGGCCAGGCTGTACTTACTGCAGCAGATAGGACCCAACTCCTTCCTGATTGGAGGAGACAGCCCAGACAACAAATACCGGGTGTTTATCGGGCCTCAGGTAGGAGCTGTCACTGTTTTACATTTTATTAGGATCTGGTACTAACTCAATATACTGTGACATTCTTAAATTTAAATTAGTATGTAATTCTCTTTTGTAATCTAAAGAGAGTTAAAATATTTGGGGAACTGTAAACTCTTTAATGTGTTTATAAAGGGTTTTACTATGATGTGATATACTTCAGAATACAAATTTGGTCTTTTTATAACTTATTTAGGGCTGTGCTGGGTCTCTGTTGCTGCTTGGGCTTTTTTCTAGTTGCGGCGAGCAGGGGCTGCTCTCTTAATTGTGGCGCATGGGCTTCTCATTGTGGTGGTTTCTCTTGTTGCAGAGCATGGGCTGTAGGGTGTGCAGGCCTTGGTAGCCGTGGCTCGTGGCCTCGGTAGCTGCGGCTCCTGGACTCTAGAACCAGGCTCACTAGTTGTGGTGCATAGGCTTAGTTGCTCCGAGGGATATGGGACCGTCCTGGACCAGGGATCAAACCCCTATCTTCTGCATTGGTAGATTGATTCTTTACCACTGAGCCACCAGGAAAGCCCCTGGTCTTTTTAATAAACCAAAAATAAGAGATTAATTCATGGAGATAGCTGTAGGCTTTTCTTGCATATCCTTATATATCTTATTATATAAAGATAATGAGAAATTAATAGAAAGTTTAGTATAATAAACTTGCAAATATTTTTAAAGGGATCACCCTAGGAGTTGTAGTGGAACACGGATTTATTAAAGTAGAGGTTTTTGGTTTTTTTTTTAACTCTTTAGAACTGCAGCTGTGGGCGTGGAACATTTTGTATTCATCTGCTATTTGTTATGCTCCGGGTATTTCAGCTAGAACCTTCAGACCCAATGTTATGGAGAAAAACTTTAAAGAATTTTGAGGTAATTTTTTTAAATAAATGCTTTGGAGTAAAATTGTCAACTAATTTTTATGATACTCCTGAAATTTTTCCATAAGCTTTAAATTTAAGTAGACAGTGGTCATTTCAGAGGTATGAATGTATTTAAGGATTACTTGATGTTTGTAAATAGTTCTCTTATAAGCTATTGACTAATTAGTTTTTTTCTTCTAGAGTGAAAAAAAGTAAACACTGACCTATAAAAATACTGTTCATAGTAAACTATATGTATTCTTATTTTTGAAGCTCTTAAATTGGCTTTGTGAAAAACTTATGAAATAAAAGCCAAATAATTCAACCTAGAGAACTCATTATCTGTACATTATGGCACAAATGTCATGTTGCTGTCTTTTTTCAATGTTAGGTTGAGAGTTTGTTCCAGAAATACCACAGTAGGCGTAGCTCAAGGATCAAAGCCCCGTCTCGTAACACCATCCAGAAATTTGTTTCACGCATGTCAAATTCTCATACATTGTCGTCATCTAGCACGTCTACATCCAGTTCAGAAAACAGGTCAGTACTTTTTAAGGAATTAACAGCATTATGCAGTGTTACTCTTTAATTTTAGGGTTTATTTATATATATATATACACACACACACTTGTTACGTTGCTTTAAAATGACTTAACTATTGAATCTTGGCTTTCAAGTTAAAAATCACGGGTAAAAAATATTAAAAGTCATCAAAGTATATTTGGATATTTTGTCCTGAAGCCTACAGTGTTGAAAATGGCACCTGAAATATCAGAATATAATAAATGTCCATTTCATAAGAAAAATTAAGGTATAAAGTAAGTGGCTACTGTTCATCAATTTTCACTTTGTGCCAAGCACCTTTTATGTTGTTTTATTAGGTAGGTTTTACCACTTTAGGAGATAACAAACTTGAGGCATTGTGTAAAGAATATGTCTGTAATTTATTTATAAATTATGTACAAGGCAAAGTGGTTATCCAAAATTACTTTCAAATATCAGATCAGATCAGATCAGTCGCTCAGTCGTGTCCAACTCTTTGCGACCCCATGAATCGCAGCACTCCAGGCCTCCCTGTCCATCACCAACTCCCGGAGTTCACTCAGACTCACTGTCCATCGAGTCAGTGATGCCATCCAGCCATCTCATCCTCTGTCGTCCCCTTCTCCTCTTGCCCCCAATCCCTCCCAGCATCAGAGTCTTTTCCAATGAGTCAACTCTTTCCATGAGGTGGCCAAAGTACTGGAGTTTCAGCTTTAGCATCATTCCTTCCAAAGAAATCCCAGGGCTGATCTCCTTCAGAATGGACTGGTTGGATCTCCTTGCAGGCCAAGGGACTCTCAAGAGTCTTCTCCAACACCACACTTCAAAAGCATCAATTCTTCGGTGCTCAGCCTTCTTCACAGTCCAACTCTCACATCCATGCATGACCACAGGAAAAACCATAGCCTTGACTAGACGAACCTTTGTTGGCAAAGTAATGTCTCTGCTTTTCAATATGCTATCTAGGTTGGTCATAACTTTCCTCCCAAGGAGTAAGCGTCTTTTAATTTCATGGCTGTAGTCACTTTCAAATATAGGATTTTTAAATTTCATGGTATAACTGCTTCTCTCATAGATAGTCCTCAGGGAATCCTCATTACAGCCTGTTTTACATGTGAGAACATAAGTAGGCTCTTCCGAACAGAGAGACTAATCATTTGTAATTAAGAGATACAATACCCATTAATCATAGTTATTAATTAAAATCTGTGTTGCTTCTCAGATTTTTCCATTGCCTAATTGCTGATAAGACTAAACTCATAATCCTGAAAGATCTGAGTTGTAAACCAATATGACAGGTGTGGAAAAAATTAAGAGTATTATCATAAAAAGTCATGCCAGTTTTCTTTCTTTTCCAAAATTTCTTTATTGGTTTTAATGAAAAAAAAAAAAAAAATGAGGTTCTTAAAAATTACTCCAGAAAAGAGTACTCCTTTTTTTAGAAGGGCGCCTCCTATGTGTTCTCAGGAACTTCAGTCTGAAGCACTGGTCTAAGTGATAGTGTCGTATTGTTGAGGAATAGAAAGTGATGGTATCAGGCAAGAGCATGATGAAGTAAAGAACTGAGAGAGAAGTGTTTTTTTATCTATGGAAAAAGTAAATGTTTGAATTTTCTTATTTTTTATTAAATGGATTGATTTTAGAATGAGAGTTTTATGAGTTTTTTGGGGACATTAGAGATTTCCAAGTTGACATGGTTCAGTGATAAGTAAAACCAGAACCGGTCATGTGAACAGACGCAGAACCGAACCCTCCTGACTTGTGGTTGAAGACTCTTTCTCTTAGCCTTCATTTCTTCTAAATAAATGGAAAAAATTAGCTTTATTTCTCAAGCTTCCTTACCCAAACTTATTCTAGAGCCTTTTTCCTTTTGATTCATATTTCTGTAGCTTTTTATTTTGGAAAAGAAATTAATGCTTAAAACCAGGTAGCCAGTAGAAAGTGTCTCTCTCTCTCTAAGATGAAAAAGGCACCCTCTAAATATGGGCTGCCATAATTCGTGGGTTTTTTCTTTTAATTTATTTATTTGGATTTATTGTATCCAAGGGGGGAAACTGAAGAAGTTGTAATCTTAACTAAGAGTATACTGTGTAGGTAAGAAGGTTAATGTTTCATATAATCACAGAATTTTATGTCTAAAGTAAATATTTTAAGACTAAAATCAAGAAAAAGAAAATTTATCTGGAGATCTTATCACATTTTATATTAATTTAAAAATAGTATATAAGAAGCACTGAAAAACAGAATTGGGACAGATTGAATATATTAAAAAATAATTAACAAAACTGTACCACCAAAACAATAGAAACCTGTGATCCAGTACAGAAATGGGCAAAGAGCATGAGAAGAATTTTCACAGAAGAATTTCAAGGGCTAACAAACATATGAAAATTTTTCAGGCAATCAAAAACTAAGAAAATGCTTATTTAAAAATATATATTATATATATATATCAGATTAATTTACAGAATTAATAGATTGTAATGAGACAGTTCAGTTCTTATAAGATATGCTTTACTATATATGTAAAGTGGTATAGCCTTTCTGGAAAAAAAAGTAACGTGACTTTTGAAAATATTTATAGTCATTAATCCAGTATATGTATTAATTTTTTTTTTTTTTAAGAAAAAAATTTAATCTGAAAAATGCCCAAGACTTACATATATGGCTGTTTCTCACAGTACTATGGTGAAGAACTTGGAACAACTTAAATATCCAGCAACTGAATGGTTAAGATATACCCATATTATGAGTATCTCATGCAGCCATTAAAATTATGCTTTTGAAGACTATTGAATGGTATGAAATAAAATCCAGATTATACTATCTGTCATGCATGAACCCATTTTTTATATATAAAAGGTATTACAGGTGCTTAAATAAATGAGTAAAAATTTTAATGGTTTTTAACTGGTGGTATTAAGGTAACATTTTTATACTTTAAATACTTAGGGCTTTGAGGGTTACTGGGCCTCTGTCACAGCTATTCGGCTCTTCCCTGTAGCTGAAGTAGCCACAGACAGCATGGGGCATGGCTGCGTTACTCCCAATACTTCTCATCTTATTATTTTTAAACAAATATAAAGTCATGACATAATTTGATCTGCAACTTGCTTTTTAAATAAAAAAAAATGTTCTCACTTTATATATCAAGAACATTTTCCTCAGTACAAAAATATATACTACTTTCTTATTACAGCCATGTAAGATTATATGGATATAACACAATGTATTTTGCTATTGCCATAATTAATGGACATTTGTGCTCAGATGCTCAGTCACTTCTGACTCTTTGTGGCCCCGTGTACTATAGCCCGCCAGGCTCCTGTTCATGGGATTTCCCAGGCAAGAATACTGGAGTGGGTTGCCATTTCCTACTTCAGGAGATCTTCCCACCCCAGGGGTTGAACCTGTGTCTCTGTGTCCCCTGAATTGGCAGGTGGATTCTTTACAACAGCTCTATTTTTTTTCTTTTTTTGCCTAATTAAATGCAATGGATTTTCTATTAACTTGAAATATTTCTGAAGGAAAGCATTCTAGAAAACAGGTTCTTTAGGTCATGGATATGTATGTTTAGTATCTTAAGAAATACTAGCAAAGTCTTCTAAAAATTTAAATTTTTTCACTCCCACCAGTAGTGTATATGAGAGCCTGTTTTCCTATCAGTATCAACCTATTTAATTTTTGTCAGTCAGATTATCCCACCCCCGCCAAAGACAAATAAAATAAGAGCTTTATTAATATAACATGTATTTTGTACTTCTCTTTTTATGTTTATTCACTATTGGTCTTTCTTAAGTCAGCTGCCTTTTTATCTTCTTTGCTTGTTTTACTACTGCTAATATTTTTCTTACTGATATCATACTTACTTTGTATATAATGGGAATGGTATATACAGTATAATTATATTTATCATATAAGTCAAATACACATAATAGAGTTACAGTTTTGCCATAAATGAAACCATTCTGTACAAGTTAGAATTCTGTCATGTTATCTGCTATTTTTTCATCATATAGTACATTATAAATATTTTTCTTTGTCATTATGTATGGATCTCTGATCCTTTTCAAAGGCTTCATAGTGTCTGGGTGTACTTTTTTTTTTAACCTCCTTTTGATGTTCCTTTGGTTGATTTTTTTTTTCATTATGCTAAGTAGTACTGTAATGAACATTCCCACACATATATCTTTATTATTTGTATCTTTATTTCCTTATGGTATATTCCTAGAAGTCTAATTGAAAGATTGTGTACATTAAGAATAGTTGTTTCTAGCTCTTTCCATCATCTTTCCATGCTGCCATAATGATGTGCTTGAATGTCCTGGCTGATACTTTCAAGAGTATCAATAATGCTGAAAAGAGAGGCAAATGCCAGATGCTTATTAGGCCATGCTCATCATCCAGGTCATCGTCAGGTTTCTAACTGTGATGATGAAGCATGGTTACATTGGTGAATTTGAAATCATCGATGATCACAGGGCTGGGAAAATTGTTGGGAACCTCACAGCCAGGCTAAACAAGGGAGGAGAGATCAGCCCCAGATTTGATGTCCACCTCAGAGATCTAGAAAAATGGCAGCATAACCTGCTTCTGTCCCATCAGCCTGGTTTCACTGTACTGACAATCCTACCTGGCATCATGGACCATAAAGAAGCAAGACAAAAACACACAGGAGGGAAAATGCTTGGATTCTTTTTCTAGGGATGTAATACATACAAATAAAATGCCTCAGAGGATCAAAAAAACAGTTGTTTCTAGATTTTTTTCTAGGAAAGTTGGACCAGATTATATACTCACCAAAAGTGTCTGAAATAGGCCTTCATACTTAAGGATGGGGAATAGATGAGTTCTACAGTCCTTCCAATACTTGAAATCTTGACAGTGTTGGCATGTAGTATGTTTATACATAGATCTTAGGGTAGTTCATTTATTCAAAAGGTGCACTAACAAAATTTGGGTGATACATATATCTCTTGAGATTTAGTTCATTTATTGAATTATATTCATAGCAAGGAAAGGTTAAACCACATTCAAAATTACTGTATATTATAACAGCAGATCAGATCAGATCAGATCAGTCGCTCAGTCGTGTCCGACTCTTTGCGACCCCGTGAATCGCAGCACGCCAGGCCTCCCTGTCCATCACCAACTCCCGGAGTTCACTCAGACTCACGTCCATCGAGTCAGTGATGCCATCCAGCCATCTCATCCTCTGTCATCCCCTTCTCCTCCTGCCCCCAATCCCTCCCAGCATCAGAGTCTTTTCCAATGAGTCAACTCTTCGCATGAGGTGGCCAAAGTACTGGAGTTTCAGCTTTAGCATCATTCCTTCCAAAGAAATCCCAGGGCTGATCTCCTTCAGAATGGACTGGTTGGATCTCCTTGCAGGCCAAGGGACTCTCAAGAGTCTCCCCCAACACCACAGTTCAAAAGCATCAATTCTTCAGCGCTCAGCTTTCTTCACAGTCCAACTCTCACATCCATACATGACCACAGGAAAAACCATAGCCTTGACTAGACGAACCTTTGTTGGCAAAAATACTTCTCAAGTAGTTTATGTACACAACGCTCCTAAACAAGAATTTCTAATGAATTTTTTCATAGTGTGAAGAAACCAAAATTGTTTTTAGCATATGGCTTTAATTCTGTTAACATTCTTTTGTAGTTAATGCCTTTGTGTCCCCTTCCTTATAGTATAAAAGATGAAGAGGAACAGATGTGTCCTATTTGCTTGTTGGGCATGCTTGATGAAGAAAGTCTTACAGTGTGTGAAGACGGCTGCAGGAACAAGCTGCACCACCACTGCATGTCCATTTGTACGTGGCGCCTTTTCTCCCTGTGCTTAGTCAGCACGGTTCCTCTAACAGCTAACTGTATGATGTAGGATTTTAACATGGCCTTTGGCGACACTGGTGAGGGGCGAAAAGAAGTACATAACTAGGCCCTGTGTGAACTTCTCAACAAATAAGACTTTAGATCTGTTAGGAGATGAGCTGTGTGAGCAAAGAAATGTTATAAAGTGTGACCCCTGGTAATGAAAGGCGTGCACAGAATTAGAAACAGTTCCGATCTGGTGGGTGCACCTGGAGGGAAGGGGATGGAAGAATGCCTGGGCAGGGCGTGCCAGAGAGGGTAACGTCAAAGCAAGGTTTGCATGATGTGACCAGATTATCAAGTGGGCAGGATGTTTTGGAAAACAGTAAATAAGATACTTGTTACATAACTAATAGCATTTGCAAAAATTACGAGCATCAGAATAATCTAGCCTACTGCGTTTTCCTTTTAGGTAAACGTTATAGGTAAACGTCCTTTAGGTAAACGTTATATAAGTTTTGAGGCTCCTTCCATATATAAACCCTATACTAGCCATTATGAATAATTATTACATAAATAGTAAATGTTAAACATTTATGTTTTTGTAAGTTTTTTTCCCATAATTTTTCAGGGGCAGAAGAATGTAGAAGAAATAGAGAACCTTTAATATGTCCCCTTTGTAGGTCGAAGTGGAGATCCCACGATTTCTACAGGTAATAATTATGCGTTAATGATTTGGATATGTTTAATAAAGAATAAAAATGCTCTCACAGTGTCCTTTAAATCTGCTAATTCTTCTTAGCAATCTCTGTTCACTTTTCATTCAGCCACGAGTTGTCCAGCCCTGTGGATTCCCCTTCTCCCCTGCGAGCTCCACAGCAGCAGACCACCCAGCAGCATGCCTTGGCTGGGTCCCAGCGGAGGAATCAGGAGGGCAGTCTTACCCTTACTCATTACGGGACTCAGCAGATCCCTCCTTCTTACAAAGATTTAGCTGAGCCTTGGATTCAGGCAAGTAGTTCTTGTTCTTCATGCCTCAAAGAACCATTTGAGGCTAGTTAATGTAGTTGTCTCCCCAGTTTATAATTTAAGAAAGTACTTTTGCTTGCTTCCATCATGACTTGTATTCCACTGAAAATTTTAATTTGACCTTTGGTGTTAATACTTTGCTGGGGCTTCCCAGGTGGCTCATTGGTAAGAAATTCGCCTGCCGGTGTGGGAAATGCAGCTTCAGTCCCTGGGTGGGGACAATCCCTTGGAGAAGGAAGTGGCAACCCATTCCAGTATTCTCTCTTGCCTGGGGAAATCCCATGGACAGAGGAGCCTGACGGGCTACAGTCCATGGGGTCACAAAGAGTTGGACACGACTGAGCAACTAAGCATGCACGCACGCATGTATATTAATACTATGCCACTTATAATAGAGCTGGAACTTTAAAAATTCTTTGCAGTCTCACCTCCCACCTCTAGACTAAGGGACATAAAAGTGAATATCCTTATTCAAGGATAGACACTAGAACCATTTAATACCAACTTGTTCCAGTGTTCAATCCCACTCCTGCCAAGAATTTGTTATTTTTCTCACTTGTTGCCATTTAAACTCCGTTTCTCCAATTGGTATTCTCATGGCATATGTCAGGTACTTAATACTTAATGAATGGATGAATAAGAAAAAATATATGGCATTTACCTTGTATATTAGTCATTTTTATTTGTAAGAGTAGTTTCCATTCCTTTACCTTCTCTTCTGCTTAAATGCTTTCTCATCCTTAGTAGATCAGAATTTCAGTTGGTTGGTTGGATTCTAATGGTTTTCTTTGTTGTTATCTGCTTAGTCTATTATTTTTTAAAATGTATAATCCAAAACCAGACAATATCTCTAATAGATTATAGTGAAATAAAATGTTTTTGATAATCTGGTAAATTCTATTGAATTTGTAAGCAGACACAGGTTAACTCATTACACTTATACATACAACAGTAGAATTTCTCTTTTTCTTTTTGTGACTGTTATAGTCCTGAAGCTTTAGAATTCTCTTTTCTTAGCATGTTAACAACCCAATAGGATTCTAATAAAATTTACAGACTTAATAAATATTTTATCTAATTCATTAATGGTATTTAACATAGCCCCTCACCTGCCCCTTCATGATTCCTCAGGAAAACTCTCAAGTTGATACTGAGTCTTGGATGCCATTTTTTCAAGGCAGAGGTCTAGTTTGTTTTGCTTAAGCTGTAGGTTGGACTAAGCTATATATTCTTGTTTTTTTAGGAGGAATATCATATAAGACATAAGACTCGTGGTATGCTATTTAACAGTGCTGTGCTTAGTCGCTCAGTTCTGTCCAACTCTTTGCAACCCCAGGGACTGCAGTCCGCCAGGCTCCTACATCCATGGGGATTCTCCAGGCAAGAATACTGGAGTGGGTTCCCATGCCCTCCTCCAAGAAGTCTTCCCAACCCAGGGATCGAACCCAGGTCTCCCACACTGCAGGCAGATTCTTTACCATCTGAGACACCAGAGAAGCCCCATTTAACAGTGCTAGGCATACAATCAATTCACTAGATTCTAATTGATTTAAGTCTCCTTTACTATCATTCTAAAACAGAACACACAAAAACTGTCATTATTTGTTTCCCCCAAATCATGTTTATTCAGTCTCTAATAGTTAGAAATTTTTCATATAATGTTATCTTAGACATTGTTTACTTTTAGCTAACTGATCCATAATGTCAAGACCATGCACCCCTTCTTTCAGGACTTTCTGGCTTTGCAGAAGTGGTAGTAATTACTATAATGATATACACTTCAATTATTATATGTATTTTTCATTATCCTTTGCTGATTTGAACACAGTTGTTGTTTTTTAGTCTTTTGGGTTTTTCCACTCTATTCATTGTATTTTTTTCTAATTAACCAAGTAAGAGAAATTCTGTTAACTTCTTAAACACCTTGCTCTAGTACCTTTCTTGATTTGGTCTTTTAAAATCTTGCTTCAGTTTTTTCTCTGCAAACTATGTTAACAAAAATAAAAATTTGGGGTTCTTCACAGATACATTTAGTTTAAGTACAGGAGCACAGAAATATATATATATCTATCTGATTACTTAATGGTGTTCACTCTTAGTTTTACTGGAGCTAATAAATGTTAAGGACTTTTGATAATTACTAGTTAAATTTGAGTAGGTTCTTATGGACACATTTGAAAATTTTATAGTATGGTGAAGATTTAAGAAATGTCCTATTTTCCTTTAGTAATCAAAAGTCATACTTAATTCAAAACACTTTAGTTTTTCTTCACATTGAATTCATTTTGTCTGTTTGACTATAGGTATTTGGAATGGAACTCGTTGGCTGCTTATTTTCTAGAAACTGGAATGTAAGAGAGATGGCTCTCAGACGTCTTTCCCACGACGTTAGTGGGGCTCTGCTGTTGGCAAATGGGGAGAGCACTGGAAATTCTGGGAGCAGTAGCGGAAGCGGTCCAAGTGCTGGAGCCACCAGTGGGTCTTCCCAGACCAGTATCTCAGGAGATGTGGTGGAGGCATGCTGCAACGTTTTGTCAATGGTCTGTGCTGACCCTGTCTACAAAGTGTACGTTGCTGCTTTAGTAAGTAGCTTTATTCTCTAACTGTACCTTTTTTGGGTTTGCGTTGGGTTGTTGGTTTGTTTTCTTTTTTTCCTTCTTGACAGCTTGCAGATATCATTTTTAAGATTCAGTAAAACTACATAATTTGATTTTGGAAAATCCAAATTTTGTTTTTATTTTATAATCCCAGGAAATTGGAATTTTCCGTTTAGCATCTTCATCTAGATTCTACTTATTTTAATCTGGTCAAGTTTTCTTATATGCTCTTCTAAAGTAGCAATAGTTAGCTGTTCATATCTTTGTTTGCCTTACCTTACACACGACCAGATTGAAAATATTTTATGGGATAGCAAAGTAACCAAAGTTACCTTTGGTTTTATAAAAAATTTAGTATTAGACATTAAGAGCTGATTTTTAATAAACATTGTATGGAAATTCAGAAACCTTTTCACAAAAGAGGGCTCTGTAACATAAATTACTGAGTTGTTTTTCTAGTTTAATCTGTTAGAAGCTGTGTTTCATGGTGAGACAGAATGACAAGGAGGCTGTTCTGTAATTTTGTAAGCTAAAATTATGAGTATGTACATCTTTAGAACAGTTTCTCAGCCTCCACACTTACTGACATTGAGACAGGCATCTTATGCGTCGCAGGATGTTTAGCGACATTCCTGGTCTTTACCCACTACATGGCAGTGGCAACCCTCTCCTCTCCTTAGTCATAACCACCAGTAGTGTCTCCAAGCATTGCTCAGTGTCTCCTGAGGGTTAAAAATGCCCTCAGTTCAGAACCAGTGCTTCAGAATAACTCTTACCTGATCTTTTGAAAACTCATTCATCTCTCTGCTTCTGCTCTTCCATGCGTGCTAAGTCACTTCAGTCTTGTCTGATTCTTTGTGACCGAATGGACTATAGCCCTCTAGGCTCCTCTGTCCATGGGATTCTCCAGACAAGAACACTGGAGTGGGTTGCCATGCCCTCCGCCAGGGGATCTTCCCCACCCAGGGATGGAACCAGAGTCTCTTCTGTCTCCTGCGTTGGCAGGCCGGTTCTCTGCCACTAGCGCCACCTGGAAACTTCCACTCTTACTCTTTTTCTAATCCATCCTCTAACAACTATGCCTGTAAAATCTTCTTTTGAATAGCAGTATGGCGTAGGGTTATGAACATTAGTTTGGAGTCAAAATGGAGTGAACTCATAATTTACCATCCCAACTGGAATACTTGAATAATTTGCTAGTTAAACTGGGACTAGCCTAGGCTGTCTGGTCAAAATCAGAGAGAACTTGATTCAAATTCCCATTCTCCAGTGTGCTGGCAGTGTAACTTTAGGACTCTTAAATTTTAGCTTCCTCACCTATAAAATAATGAAAATATTTATCTCTCAGGTTTGAAATAGAAACCTCTAACCATAATGTCTAGTGCATTATAGCAAAGTTGAATATAGTGGCCATCATTATTCCTTAAATGCCACTTTATTCCCCAGCTCAGAAACCTTTAGAGGTTTCTGTTTCTTCAACAGCATTTCCTAAAGCATATTCTGTGGAAGTCTGGATGGGTTATGAGAAGTTCCCTGAAGAAAGAGTCTGTGTTCAGTTAAAATTGGTAAGCACAGAGTCACATGAGGTTAAATGGGTCTATTCACTGAAAGGCTTCTAGGAAGCTTTATAAGTTAATATACATTAGGAATCTAATCATAGCATAAGATGCATTATCTCCCAGACTTATCTTACCATGGTCTGTTTTTCATGTTAGCATCTTGAGGGACCCAGCATCCTACAGAATACTATAGAATAAAGACCAGCATGCTGTAGAATAAAGATTACTTCTTTCTTCTGTTTTCCAGCATAGAGCTTCAGACATACTGAACTGTTTGGTATACCGCTTTACCATCCAGTTGTTTATTACCAAGTTCAGATGGTGCCCCAGTGCACTTGTGAGCTCCTAGAGTAGAGGGGCTCTGAATGATACTGTCTTCCGATTCCTCTACGGTTACTTAGTGTGCCAGACACCGTGGGGGCAGGTGTGGTTCCTGCCCTTAGAGCTCTCCTTTCCCTCTCCCCCTTCCTCTTGCCCTTCTTTGTTTTCTCTTCTCCTCTCTCCCCATATATAATTTTTTGCTGAACCATTTGAAAGTTGTGTGTAGGCATCATGACATTTCACTTCCAATACTCTAGCATGTATCTCTAATTATCTCTTAAGAACAGATACATTATTCTGTATAACCACAATGCAGTCAGCAAGCTCTGAAAATTTAGCATTAAAACAATATTATTATGTACTATAAAGTCCATATTCAAATATCCCCAGCTGTCCCAACTGTGTCCTTTACAGCTAAAACCACAGACTTTACTCAGATTTCATCGGGTTTTCCATTAATGTCTTTTTTCTCTTCTAGGATCCAATCCACAATCTCACATGTCATTTAGTTATCATGCCCCCTTAATCTCTTCCCATCTGGGACAGTCCCTCAATCTTTCCTTGTCTTTTGTAGACCTTGACACTTTTGAAGTGTATTGGCCAGTTATTTTGAAGAATGTCACTCAGTTTGGTTTTATCTGGTATTTTCTCATGATCACACTATGCATTTTTTGTAAGAACACCAGAGGTGATGTGCCCTTCTCAGTGCTTCAGTATCGGGGGTGCATCACATTGGTGTGTCTTATGGTTGGTGATGCCATCATCCTTCATCACTGGCTTGCGGGGATATCTACTGGGTGCTGTGAATTCACTCTTAGTAAGGGTCTTCGGGCAGATACTTTGAGACTATGTAAAAACTCTGTTTCTAGCCACAGAGTTATCTTGCCTACAGCAATCATTACTGTAGTATCCTAATGATGAGCTTCTATTTCCCATATTCCTTCTGTAGTATTTAATTGTAACTCTTTTATGAAAAAGATCTGTCTTATTTATATATTTATTCAGTTTTTCATTTCTGTCACCATAGACTTATGGGTATTTATTTTATTCTTTGGGTTATATTTCAGTACTGTCATCATTTACTTTGTTGCCCAAATTATTCCAGCTTTAGCCATTAGAGGCTCTTTCAGATTGGCTCCTTTTCTCATTTTCTTTTTAAAATAACTATTTTGAAATTAATTCAGACATTTAAAAATTACAAAAAATAGTTGAGAGTTCCCTATTTATTCAGTCTTTTATTTGTATCAACTCATGGATTCTTATTTATGGGTCATAATCTATTCCTATCATTGTTTTATTTCTCAAAGTGTCTCAGACTAGGCCATTGTCTCTGATGCTTTTTAAGTGTAGTTAAACTGACCTTCAGTCTTTTTCCCCCAGAAAACGTTGAGAGCCATGCTAGTATATACTCCTTGCCATAGTCTGGCAGAAAGAATCAAACTGCAGAGACTTCTCCGGCCAGTTGTAGACACCATCCTAGTCAAGTGTGCAGACGTCAATAGGTAAGGCCCTATAAATGAACTGATTCAAACCCGCTTGTCCTAAAAGCCTAGCACGGAGCCTCACACCTGCTGAGTGTAGGATACATGCTTATTAAATGAGGTCTGGAATATTGTTTTCTAATGTGAGATTTGAAATTACCATGTAACGTTTAAAGCTCTTAAGGACTAGAAAGAAGAACTAATGGCAGGTGAAAAACAGGATAACAAACTGCATGGACCTCCACATTATTGTGATTCTTTTATTTTAAAGTAATATGCTTAAAACTGAAATCCAGTTGATAAGAATAGCTGATATATGAGGTATAATCTCATTTTAGAGAATGAATTACACAGGATAGGAACCAATAAAATTATTACACATGGTTTGTATTATCAGGACCAAAAAAAAAGATTTAAAAAAAACTTCATAATTTTGTGATGGAATTTTACTCTATGACACTTTATGTCAAATAACAATAATTCTATATATCCCTGCAATATCCTTAAAAATCAGCAAGGGACAGAACAGCCCTAATAGGAGGTATAAAACACAAAGTAGAGAAATGAGGTATGGTGATAAAGGAACATGACGAGCTATGCTTTTATTAGACCACTGGTTCTTTTCTCTCTCTCTCTCCTTTTTTTCCCCTTTCCATAAAGTGGGAGGAAAAGACCATTTTTCATACAAAAAGCATAACCCAGTCAACACATTGGGCAGTTCTAATCTCTTCATGTCCCAGCAGATCCCAGGTGGTTAGGAGCACTGAGTCCCTTAGTTTGCCCCTGCAGTTACCTCCTTTTGGAGCTCTTCCAGGCCAACTTTGTCTTCCTCCCTAAATCACACAGACATAAATCTCTACAGACATAGTCTGTAGAGGGTCTCACAATTTCAGCACTTAACTTTGACTTGTTTGTCATCTTTTCAAGTCTTTCACCTCCATTTTCTCTCTGCACAAGACTACACATTGTAAGAATTAGAGGTTTTCTTGTTGCTTAGAGAGAACACTATAAATATCTGAGAAAAATTAACATATTTGTAAAATGCCTAGAAAAGTAATTTCATTTCTTAATATCATATTGGTTTGGGGTTTTGGTTTTTTTTCCCCTGAGAATTTCAGTGCTTTTATAGCAATTGTTTTGTTGTCCACTCTGAAATTCTAAAGTCAGGTTGTTTGGTCACTTGAATGATGGAACATTATAAGAAATATGGTAAAGAGATTTTATGATATTTAGAAGTCACTCTGGCTATATAAAAAGAATATAAAGTTTTAGATGGGAAGATTTTGTTTTTAATTTAACAATTCTTAGTGAAAATCCAGAAATCCAGAAATCAAAATATTGGAATCTTCTTTCTTATTTTAACAATATATGATAATGAAAATAAGCCTTTTATATGGTTTGATATTTAAATTAATACTTGTGTAAGAACCAGTAGTGAAGATTCTGTGTTTAACATAGAGAATAAGGTAAAATTTAAGAAATTAGAGCTAATAATAAATATTATGACTGATAGTGACATCAATGATGCAATTCTAGTGATAGTCCTGAAAAACATTTTGTCCCACCTTTTCACATGGCGTTACATTACTACTCTCCTTTTAATATGTATTTTATCCAAGACTCAAGTCTGATGTTGCTTCCTTTCATTTTTAGTCGCACAAGTCAGCTGTCTATATCAACGCTATTGGAATTGTGCAAAGGCCAAGCAGGAGAGTTGGCAGTTGGCAGAGAAATACTTAAAGCTGGTAATAACTTTTCACTTAAAATTAATATAGCATATTTTATCATTTTCCTTAGACAGTCTAATCTCATCTCTAATATGGCCGTTGCAGGATTTTGAAGTAATTTTATAAATTGACTTGGTCAGCCAACATTTAAAATAGGAATTAATCTGAAAGATAAATTCTTAAAATTAATATAATTTAGAATATTTTTATTAAACGTAACTTGATCATATTTTTAGGTTTTAATATCACTATTTTTCAGTTATTTTTGCTTTCCTTTTTGTAGGATCCATTGGTATTGGTGGTGTTGATTATGTCTTAAATTGTATTCTTGGAAACCAAACTGAATCAAACAACTGGCAAGAACTCCTGGGCCGGCTCTGTCTCATAGATAGACTGCTGTTGGAATTTCCTGCTGAATTTTACCCTCATATTGTCAGTACTGATATTTCACAAGCTGAGCCTGTTGAAGTCAGGTAATTTTTCTTCTGAAAATGTGTTTCTTTTCCTCTTCTTACCTAACCCATCCCACGCCCACCATTACCTATCCAAGAAGGACACATTTTAGATTAATGAGACTCAGAAACTTCAGAGCACATACAGGTTACCAGTACTCAAATATTTGATTGACAAACACCTAAAGTCTAGGCTATTTAAAATAAAATATATAGATCTTTTATACTGAAGCAGTTTTTTTTTTTTTTTAAATGTAAAAGCTGTAAAGTAGTACCCTTTTACTTCTATACACTTTGCAGTAATTTTAACTTGTTTCATAATTGAATGTGCTTTTTCTTTCAGGTATAAGAAGCTGCTGTCCCTCCTGACCTTTGCTTTGCAGTCCATTGATAATTCCCACTCAATGGTTGGTAAACTCTCCCGAAGGATATATTTGAGTTCTGCAAGAATGGTTACTGCAGTACCCCATGTATTTTCAAAACTGTTAGAAATGCTGAACGTTTCTAGTTCCACTCATTTTACCAGGATGCGGCGTCGTTTGATGGCTATTGCAGATGAGGTGGAAATTGCTGAGGCCATTCAGCTGGGCGTAGAAGACACTTTGGATGGTCGACATGACCGCTTTTTGCAGGCATCTGCCCCTAACAGCTATCCAGAAGCCATGGACAATAGTTCCTTTGAACGCATGGACCATTTAGAGAAAACTGGAAAAGGACTGTGTGCTACAAAATTGAGTGCCAGTTCAGAGGACATTTCTGACCGACTGGCCAGCATTTCAGTAGGACTTCCTAGTTCAACAACAATGGAGCAACCAAAGCCAATGGTTCAAACAAAGGGCAGACCCCACAGTCAGTGTCTGAACGCGTCTCCTGCATCTCCTCATTCCCAGTTAATGTTCCCAGCCTTGTCAACCCCTTCTTCATCAACCCCATCTGTACCATCTGGCACTGGGACAGATCTCTCTAAGCAGAGACCTCAGGGGTTTGTTCCCTGCAAAATGCCTTCTGCATCTCCTCAAACACAGCGTAAGTTTTCTCTACAGTTCCAAAGAAACTGTTCTGAAAACAAAGACTCAGATAAACTTTCCCCAATCTTCACTCAGTCAAGACCCCTACCCTCTAGTAATATACACAGGCCAAAGCCATCTCGACCTACCCCAAGTAATACAAGTAAACAGGGAGATGCCTCAAAAAATAGCATGACACTTGATTTGAACAGTAGTTCCAAATGTGATGACAGCTTTGGCAGTAGCAGCAATAGCAGTAATGCTGTTATACCCAGTGACGAGACAGTGTTCACCCCAGTAGAAGAGAAATGCAGATTAGATGTCAATACAGAGCTCAACTCCAGTATTGAGGACCTTCTTGAAGCGTCTATGCCTTCAAGTGACACAACAGTAACTTTTAAGTCAGAAGTTGCTGTGCTCTCTCCTGAAAAAGATGAAAATGATGATACCTACAAAGATGATGTGAATCATAATCAAAAGTGCAAAGAAAAGATGGAAGCTGAAGAAGAAGAAGCTTTAGCGATTGCCATGGCAATGTCAGCATCTCAGGATGCCCTCCCCGTAGTTCCTCAACTTCAGGTTGAAAATGGAGAAGATATCATCATTATTCAACAAGATGTAAGTATGGAGTCTTTTAAGTGGTTAGAGTTTCCTTGGACCATGCAATAAAATAAATCTAGTTCAGAAATATGGCTTCTAATGTGAGTTAACTATAAGAAGCAGATTTTTCACACAGAATTAATTGTACAACAATTTTTGCGTTACTGCTTGAACATAAATACTTGTTGCCTATTTCAGAGGCGCTTCTGGTTGATTCTACAATGGTGAATCACTTATGCATTTGACATTGGTTACCAACACTGTCCTTTCAGAGGTCAAGTTTATAGGTGATTTGGGAAGCCAGACTAAACAAGAGTAATATTTTGCTAGGCTAATTTCACAAACTCATACTCTTAACAGTAAAAAGATTGCTTTCATTTATTATGTAGACACCAGAGACTCTACCAGGACATACCAAAGCAAAACAGCCTTATAGAGAAGACAGTGAATGGCTGAAAGGTCAGCAGATAGGCCTTGGCGCCTTCTCTTCTTGTTATCAGGCTCAAGATGTGGGAACTGGAACTTTAATGGCTGTTAAACAGGTAAATGTCTAGTGAGCTTATAAATGATTAAAATTATAAAAATGAGTAAAGTAAAAAAACAAAGGGTATATCCCCGTGTGTATATATTTTAGTTCTTTAAGTTTTCAGAAACCTGAATTTCAAAATTAGATGTTGCCAGGGCACCAAAAGCATCATGAGTCTATTTGAAAGTTGAAGCATGATTACCATAAGATGTGGTATCCAGATGGGCCTTACAAAGGTTGTGTTTCTTATTGTGCTTTTTCATATTTATTAGAGATATGGTTTTATACTCCCTTCAGCCAAATTACTGGTGCAGTGTCACCTTGGGATTTCTATGGTTTACTCTTTATAATGAGCATGCTTATCAATATATGATAACAGTCAAGTTTTCATTTTCAAGTCATGTTGGTTCTTATGATTGGTCTTTTCTCATTTTTTAGTCTGTCTTCTGACAGTTTTGAAAGAGTGGCTGTGCCCCAGCCTTTTATCAAATCTCCTGATAGTTTACTGCTGCTTAAGATAGAGTCTTTGGAGAAGGCAATGGCACCCCACTCCAGTACTCTTGCCTGGAAAATCCCATGGACCGAGGAGCCTGGTAGGCTGCAGTCCATGGGGTCACTACAAGTCAGACACGACTGAGCGGATTTTCACTTTCATGCATTGGAGAAGGAAATGGCAACTCACTCCATTGTTCTTGCCTGGAGAATCCCAGGGACGGGGGAGCCTGGGGGGCTGTTGTCTATGGGGTCGCACAGAGTCGGACACGACTGAAGCGACTTAGCAGCAGCGGCAAGATAGTCTTATTATCTAAGACGACTTTGACTTGGTTTTTTTAAAACAAGTATATACATTGCATCCATGAGCATAATAAATGCAATCTCCTATTGATATATAAGCTAATTTGGGTTTTTCCATTTTATATCAGATTGTTAATGAAAATTATAAATAAAAACTCATCAGGATTCAGAACTTTATATGTTTATTGAAACAGGTGACATATGTCAGAAATACATCTTCTGAGCAAGAAGAAGTAGTAGAAGCATTAAGAGAAGAGATAAGAATGATGAGCCATCTGAATCATCCAAACATCATTAGGATGTTGGGAGCCACATGCGAGAAGAGCAATTATAATCTCTTCATTGAATGGATGGCAGGTATGTCCATGTTTTAAATAGAAAAGAATACATAGATTTAACTTTTGCTTGATACTAAATTTAGGAAAAAGTTTAATGAACACTTATTTTATTAAATAGGTTTCTAAAAGCAAATTGCTCTAACAGTACAGTTGTATAAACTGTAAATATTTTGTTCATTTAAATATAAATAAAATATGCATTATCTTTTAAACTTTTACAGTGTGTCTTTTAAAATGATTGTGTGCCATTGTTTTATAGGAATAATTATTCAAACCTTCTGTGATAAGATCCATATATGTCCAGTTGGCCATCTTTAATTGGATAGATTTAAATGGCAACCCACTCCAGTGTTCTTGCCTGGAGAATCCCAGGGACGGCGGGGCCTGGTGGGCTGCCGTCTATGGGGTCGCACAGAGTCGGACACGACTGAAGCGACTTAGCAGCAGTAGCAGCAGCATGAGATATTTTAACATAACTATAAAAATGAAATGAAGATACAGCTTTTAAAACTTACACGTATACTAGCACTGAAGCATAAAGTTGAACCTTGTCATCTGCTTTAACAAGCAGAGTTTTATTCTGTATTACACAGCATAATACAGTAAAATATATACAGTAAAATAAATGACTTGGGGTGTAATGAATACAAAAGTGCTTGGTTTAACTTCTTAGATCTTTTGTGTTTGAAGAGGATATTTCTATTTACAAATCAGTTATTTACTATATTCTCTGATGTTGGTTGTAGGTGGTTGATGGTTGTATATGTGTTGACTATAAATACTTCTAGAAGAGGCTTACTGAGTGAGATAGGAAGCCTAATTCTGGGTTCTTCTGGCTCCTCCCATTCTTTTTACTTAAGTATTTCACTGTTTACTTAAGTATATAAGAAAGGCATTTTGTGTATCTTGGTCAAAAAGAGGTGAATTGTACATATGAGAAATAGTTCCATCTAAAATTGTTAACTTTTAAAGGTTTCTGAAATCTTGACTTTCCAGAAAACCAGTTCATGCGGGTTCCATGAAAATGTCTCCTAATTGACAGACTTTAAGATTACTGGAATGTGTTAGTTTTTAAATCAGTTTCACTTCTGATGCAGATGATAAATATTTCAAATGTGAGCTCATGCACTGCAAGCTTATATAATCAAAGTATATAATAAACCATTTAACTTTGGCTTAAAATTATGATTATTATTACATGTTTAGGGGGATCTGTGGCTCATTTGCTCAGTAAATATGGAGCCTTCAAGGAGTCGGTAGTTATTAACTATACTGAGCAATTACTTCGTGGCCTTTCATATCTCCATGAAAACCAGATCATTCACAGAGATGTCAAAGGTAAGAATTCTTTTCATTACTATCTGCTTATTACCAATAAGCAGAAAACAAATGTCATTTTAAAACTTGGAGCTTTGTTGATAGTTTCTAACTTGAGCTCCACTATGGGATTTTTTCCTCCAAATCTCTCCTGAGTACTCAAATTTCTCCTAAGTAAATCATTAGAATTACCAGAAGTGAAAAGAACTTTTAGGATAATATATCCTGCCTTCCTTAAGCTGTGACTTTTACACAGTCTTACGGCTAATTGGTGGCAAACCGAGTACAAAATACAGGTCTCTGATTCCCCCATCTTGGTCTCATGATGTACTGCTTCCCCAAAGGTTTCTGTTCTTGGTTTTATTTAAAATAACTGGGATATTATAAACTTCTTTTAAGAAAGCACCTCTCAAATCTGTTGCAGTTTGGTTTATTAAAATCAACTTTGGGGAATTCCCTGGTGGTACAGTGGTTAGAACTTCACGCTTTCACTGCCGAGGCCTGGGTTCGATCTGTAGATGGGGAACCGAGATCTCGTAAGCTGGGTGGCATGGCCAGATAAAAAAAGCAACTTGGCTTTCTGACATGAATGCCTTTCTATAACATTAATTTTTTATTAAGCTATAATTATGAAATTACAGTATAAAGTCTGAATTGGTCTATCTGGGTCAGTATGTTTAAACAGAACTTTGTCTTAAAAGTGTAAACTACACTAAAAATTGAACTCTGAGGAAAGATTTTGCTAGGAATCATTATATTAAAGGCTTAACACTAAAGTTTCACAAAATCTCTGCTTTTATTCCTAATGCCTTGATGTTTTACCCCATTTTCCCTCTGAGGCTTTGGATTTTATTTATTTTACATTGCGGAGAACTATATACCTTTACTAATGAAGTGAACTGGGAAGGAGAGTAGATTTCTCTGACATGGGGTCTTTCTTTTGTCATTGTCCTATTTCATTAGTAGCATTTTACTGAGTTTTTAATCTGTTGTTTTTAACATAGAAGGTTATTTGCTGTTTCTGTTGGCAGGTGCCAATTTGCTCATTGACAGCACAGGTCAGAGACTGAGAATTGCTGACTTTGGAGCTGCAGCCAGGCTGGCATCAAAAGGAACCGGTGCAGGAGAGTTTCAGGGACAGTTACTGGGGACAATTGCATTTATGGCACCTGAGGTGAGAAGCAACTCTGAGTGTGATGAAAGAAAATATTTTGGAGCTCTGTGTGGCAGTGTTACACTAAATAATTTTGCAGTGTTATCCTGTATGTGCTTACTAACTGGAAGTCCACAGCCCTAAAACTAAGGTTTTGATGATATCCTTGATCTTCAGGCCCTTAATACCTGCCTTTCCATAGCCTTTAGGCAAATCTGCTGCTGTTTCTGCTGCTAAGTCGCTTCAGTCATGTCCAACTCTGTGCGACCCCACAGACGGCAGCCCACGAGGTTCCCCTGTCCCTGGGATTCTCCAGGCAAGGACACTGGAGTGGGTTGCCATTTCCTTCCTCAATGCGTGAAAGTGAAAAGTGAAAGTGAAGTCGCTCAGTTGTGTCCGACTCTTAGTGCCCCATGGACCGCAGCCTACCAGGCTCCTCCGTCCATGGGTTTTTCCAGCCAAGAGTACTGGAGTGGGTTGCCATTGCCTTCTCCTAGGCAAATCTATTAATGCCTATTTCTAAAAAAGAATTATTGGGTAATTTATAGCACTTTTTTCCTGGCAAACCTAAAGTACATACAAAATAACTGTGTTCTGGTCTCTTCCGTTGTGTTCAGAGCTCTTCATGTTCATACACAGTGATCACTAGTTGTCCCCTTGAGTTTACTAAGTGTACTGAGGTGGCTTTGAAATTCTGATATGACTCTGCTTTAGAAGCTCACAGTTCTCCAAAACGTATTTGTGCCACATGGGAAATTAATTAAGCTTATTAATAAAATCACAGATAGTCTATGGAATTGCTCTTTGTACCCGTTTTTCTCTGAAGTAGAAAAACCAGAACCCATAAATAAAGAATGGCTTTCTCTTTTTCTAGTGAGTCATATTTCCAAGTTAACTCTGCTTTATTTTAGGTCCTAAGAGGTCAGCAGTATGGTAGGAGCTGTGATGTATGGAGCGTTGGCTGTGCTATTATAGAAATGGCTTGTGCTAAACCACCTTGGAATGCAGAAAAACACTCCAATCATCTTGCTTTGATATTTAAGGTAATCATGAGATAAAAATGACTTCTGCTAAAGTTGGCAACAGGCAAATTTTCATGGATTCTTCTTCACTATCAATCTAACATGAAAGCATATCTTACTAGAAATAAGTATATGTGTATCTAGGAGTTGATATGCTGCAGAGAATGTTGGCAGCATCACAGTCAGTTCTCATGCGTTATAAAGTCACTGTGAACACTGAATTAGCAGATACTGAATCACTGCCCCTGGGTGAAATATGTACCTACACACACACACACACACCAAACTTTTAAATGAAAATACCAGAAGCTCTTTATGTATTGTACTGTCACAAATTTGTATTATTTACTGTATTTAAAAAGTTCATACCTGAGGCAGAGGCCAAGGCTGTTCTACCCTTCTGACAACTCTCAAATTAACTTTGTCCGTTTCCACCAGAGAGTAATGTAATGATTGAGTTTTTAGTGTTTGAGTTAGACCTGTGCTTGTTTAAAAGCTTGGATTTTGGAGTCGTACAGACCTGGTTCCATCCTTTAATAGCCGTGTGAGTAGGAAAATTATTCTGTCTGCCCTCTGTTTTCTTGTTTATAAAATGGGTGTAATAATAACACCTACTTCATGAATTATTCCTGTCACCTTATGAGGATAAACAGAATTGCTTCTGGGCCTGAGTAAAGCACTTAAGCCACAATCACCTCTCTTGCTGAGTGGCTAGTGTGAGTCCTCTGAGCTGACTGCCAGCACCTCTCACCTGCTGTAACCTCCTCCAGGTCTCCCCATTCTTGAAAAATTTCCTCAGTCCCCTGGGGAGAAAAAATCAGTGCAGTTGTGTTTCTGATGTAGTCAATTGACTGGCTAGGTTTAGTCTTACTCTGAATAGCTCTCTGTGCTAAAACAAACAAACAAAAAAACACAGGAAAAGTGCAATGAAGCAAAGAGGACAACCATTTTGGAGAATATGAGGAAAGCAGAACTGATTTGAGTGAATACCTGCCTAATCCTTTTGATGCACCTTGGCCTTGTTCCTTTGAGACCATAAAGAGGACTGCAACTCCCATCTCATCAGGAAGTATTTGGTCAGATTCAGGAGTTTTACCATAGACACCTTGTTAGGAAAAAGTCCACCCACTTCTGTTTTAATTCTTCTGTATAGGAGGCACAGGTATTGAAATATATGCACGAGTACTTGTGTATCACAAGCTCTAGTTCTGGAGTGCTTTAACACTGTAGTGTTTTCTCTTACAGATTGCCAGTGCAACTACTGCTCCATCAATTCCTTCACATTTGTCTCCTGGTTTACGAGATGTGGCTCTTCGTTGTTTAGAACTTCAACCTCAGGACAGACCTCCATCGAGAGAGCTACTGAAGCATCCAGTCTTCCGTACTACGTGGTAGCCAATTATACAAATAAACTGTTACAGAGACAGGATGCTCAACAAGAGAAAAGAACTTTTGTGGGGAACCACGTTGATGATCTGCTGGCCTTCATGCCACTGAACAGCTATGAACAAGATCAGTGGGGAACCCTTACCTAAGTATGTGATTGACAAATCATGATCTGTACCTAAGCTTAGTATGCAAAAGTCCACAATTTGTGCAGAAACTGTAAACCGTGCCTTTCAAAGAACTGGCCCTTAGTAAACAGGAAAGCAGTGAAGTCTGCATGACTAATTAACAGAGCATAATTTTTTGGAGCACTTTTTCAGCAATATTAGCAGCTGAGGGGCTCAGGATCTGTTTTAATGTTTCAATTATTCTTCCATTTCATATCGTGATCACAAGCAGGGGGTTCTGCAGTTCTGTTCTTTTTTTTTGGTCACTGGCAAACAGTCAGTATCTGCCTCTTTTAGGTCAGAATATGCTATAAGTAGCAGTAAATAAATATATTTTTGAAAAGTTGACCACTTCTTTATGACCCACAATTGACTTTTTTTTTTTAATGCCTGGGCAGTTGTGGTTCATTGTGCATTTTACTGTTGGCCCATTCATTTCGTTTTTGGAAATTACGGTTCTATACTTTCATTTCACCTTCATTTTTGTTTAATATTCAGGGAAAGGTGACCTTTTCAAACCACACACAAAAAAAGTAGAACTAGATGTGAACTAGAGTTTATTAAATATCTTGCTGTTGCAAGAGTTTTTTAAAATACAGATTTTAAAACTTTGTTTTTAAAATTGGAATATGATAAAATACTACCTTCATTGAGTCAGTCACTGCTCTTCTCATGCAGGTTAAATATAAATTAAGTGAAAATCAAATGTTCTCTGTGATGCAGCTCACAACCAAGATCAAGATGACCTTGAAATGTATTTGAATTTTATAATTATGTTTCTTTAGTAGGAAACTTCACACCATTTAGGTCTTACTCTGTATGTAATAATCCGTCATTCATCATCACCACTGATAATGTTAACTGCTATTTTCCTTCCACCATGTATCATCTCTTTACAGTAGGCCTGGCTGAGATACCTAAAGAAAAATTAATTTAATTATGCAACTACAAACAGGTGTTTCCAAACAATAAATTTGCTTCAAACTTGGAAAATATTTTCAGAAAGAAAAGTGACTTTGAAATTTCATTTACACACTAATTCGTTGGATTTTGCACAGTTCTCTAATGGTTTTTATCTGAACTGAATTCAGATGCATGGAATCCTGAAGGAAAATGGCAGCTCCTTTACCCTTTTTCTGTGAGTTTTTTAAATCAAGTACTGATTTAAGTATTTAATACAACTTTTTGAGATGTTAAGTTTTAACTCTTCAGAAGCCAGTTGAATTGTTGCAGAGTTAAATAGAATTGGTTATTCTCAAAGACTCAGGATAAACTAAATAAGCTATATAGAGAGTACATTTTAAATGTACAACACAAATTGGAAGTAAAATAAGTTACAAGATAAGTTTACAGGGCAGTTTTTTTTTATATAAATGAATGTGTTTCTTAGTGAAATTTTACATTCCTTTGGTTGGAAGATTGGCAATATTTGAAGAGTTAAAAATAGTACTGAAATGTGAAGTTTGGTAGCTCTAAATGTGTTGTGTTTTTTTTTTTTTTTTTTGACTACTTTAGAATTTTCACAGTTCTAATAAGATTGTTTCCAAGTCTCTCATGTGCAAGCTTTAAAGGATGCACTCTTGCCATTTTATGTACTGGAAGATCATTGGTCAGATTAATACTGTGTCTGACAGAGATGTAAACTGTATAAACTGAGGAACCTCAGCTAATCAGTATTACTTTGTAGACCACCATGCCCACCACATTTCAAACTCAAACTGCCTCTAGATGTCAAAATCCATTGTTTGAGTTTGTTTGCAGTTCCCTCAGCTTGCTGGTAATTGTGGTGTTTTGTTTTTTTGTTTTGTTTTCAATGCAAATGTGATGTAATATTCTTATTTTCTTTGGATCAAAGCTGGACTGAAAATTGTCATGTGTAATTATTTTTGTGTTCTTAATGTTATTTGGTACTCAAGTTGTAAATAACGTCTACTGCTGTTTATCCCAGTTTCTACTACCTCAGGTGTCCTATAGATTTTTCTTCTACCAAAGTTCACTTTCACAATGAAATTATATTTGCTGTATGACTATGATTCCTAAGACTTCCAGGGCTTAAGGGCTAACTTCTATTAGCACCTTACTGTGTAAGCAAATGTTACAAAAAAAGAATCTCTGGGTTAAGAAAATTTGGCTTAAATGTATTCTTTGTTATTTTAAATATATCAAAGATATTTTAATTAAAATTTTTACCCCATTGAACCAATTTTATAGTATTTGTACCTATTTTGGTGTTTTGTCTTTATAGTAAATAAAAGTTTTTGAACAAAGGTTGTTACTTTTATTTATTTTGGAATAATTCCATTCTTAAAAAAGAGTCCTAAGAATACCACAAAGCACTCACATATACCATTCACTCTCAAAAGCCCCACCCACTCAGGTTTTGCAGCGGTCTAGTTATATCCTCTATAACAAAAGGATCCGAACCAAGATCAGCTTTGTTCTTAGTTATGCTTCTTGAGTCGCAGTCAATCCAGAACTATTCCTTCTTCCTTGACCTTCACACCTTAATTTATTGTTTTGTAAAAGTCGTTCAGTTTCCATTCAGTGCTTCCGCATGCTTCAGTTCAGAGTGAGTATCTGTGACAGGAATATCTCAGAGGTGATGCAGGCCGTGTTCTTTTCAGTGTCTCATATCAGGAGGCATACAAGGTCAGTTTGTCTCCTTGCTGTTGATGTAAACTGGATGATCTGATTGATAGGCTTCACCACAGTACTCTTGCCCTTTATAATTAATATCTACCTTTATATTATTTTGTAGAGGTGATACTTTGAGACTAAATAAATACATTGCTATTTATCCAACTTTAGCTCTTTGCTCTTAGCTGTCTTATCTGAATTATTACTTTGGTTGGTTGCCAAACACTGATTTTCTGGTTCCTGCACACCTGTATTTTGTGTGTGTGTGTGTGTGTTGTGTCCAACTCTTATGACCTCATGGACTGTAGCCCACCAAGCTCCTCTGTCCATAGGATTTCCCAGGCAAGAATACTGGAGTGGGTAATAGCCTATCCCTTCTCCAGGGGATCTTCCCAACCCAGGGACTGATCCCAGGTCTCCTGCTTTGCAGGCAGATTCTTTACTGGCTGAGCCACCAGGGAAGCCCCATATATTTATTAATGGGCATTTTGCTATAAGAAAGACCTCTTCTTTATTACTCACATATCAAAATGGGTTTGTGGATTCCTATTCAGTGAGACAGAAGTCATTATTGTCATCACAGATTTACTCAAATTGTCACATTTAGCTATTGGGAGCCTCTCAGAGCTTAGCTTCTCTCTGGACTGACAAGCCACCCATTATTCTCTGACCACTTCTATACTTTCAGACCCATCTTGTGTGTTTGCTTCAGCCTTGGGATCAGCATTTTTCCAGAGCCCTGACTCCACCGATAAAAAACGGTGCTAGATATGCTCATTGCTCTGGGGTGTCACTGCTCCCACGCCCTCTTGGTAGACAAAGCTAGATTATATAGTTTTATGCATACATATGCAAAATACACACACACATACACAAAAACCATAAGTTCATACCAGTTTTCAATTTCAGTCTACCACTACCCAGATTCATTCGAGACTTCCCTCTTTGCACATCTGTAACTCCTTTTCTGGACAGTAAGAAACCTGGCTTCCATTTGCCTCAATATATTGACTTATGCTATGGTTAGATAACATCACAGATTGAATGGATATGAATATGAGCAAACTCCAGCAGACAGTCAAAGACAGGGAAGCCTGGCCTGCTGCAGTCTATGGGGTCACAGAGTCAGACATAACACAGCAACTAAGCAACAACAAATTGACTGACTAAGTTCTCCACCCACCTATGTAACCCGTAAGGAAAGTAACCTAAAGGCAAGGTAAGCTGTATACTTTTTCAGGGTAGTTTTAGGTTCACAACAAAATTAAGCAGGAGATTCATGAATTACCCATATACTTCCTGATCCTACATATTGCATAGCCTCCCCCACTATCAACATCAAATGCTTTTTTGACAAAATGAAAGTGTTTTAACAAATTTTTCTTAAAAAACATTAACTGAAAATTACATCTTTTTAAAAAAACCTTCCTTATGTGGTTTTACATGTCATAAACTTGCATATAAACACTATTACTGTCCCCAGACAGCAACAGATAAACTTAATTGATCCTGTTCATAGGACTCGATCATGATACAGAAAAACATAAAAACCATCCTCCTATGTTAAAATTGTTGGGAATGAGAAGATTTATTCACCAGCTACTATTTATCAGGGACACTTTGCAACACAGTGATTATGTTCTGTTTCACAAGTGAGGAGATAAGGCAATTTCAATCATTCTGCAATTCAGGGTGTACCAGGGAACTCATTTGGCTGACCCCAGGGTTTTAGTCTTCCATTGTATCTTGTTTTTATTGTGTGTTGTTGTTTTCTACTTTCATCCTTTGTATTTCTGCTCAGTAGTCGTTTTTCACATGATCACCCTGCAAGATAGGTAATGTCACTGAAAAACTGAGTTCAGAAGCCATCCTGTGTCTTTACATTTGTTTTAAACTTTCTGTAATAGCTTGGTTTTAAATGTACACCTTTTAAATAGGCTCTGAATATTGTTCCTAAAGGGCAGACTTCAGTCATTTCAGAAAAATACTAACTTTGAGTAAAGCTTTCTGTTTCAGAGGAATTAATAATTCTGTTGTTCCTTCGTTCTATTTAAATGATATTAACAGTTTTTAAAAATGGTCAAATCTGCAGGTTACATGGAATCTAGAAAAATGTTGGGGTATCATGCCCATATGGAAATGCCAAAGAATGCAATTGTGAACTGACATAGTAGTAACTCTTGTTATAGAATGTATGAAGTACTGCAATCAATGGAGAACACAGTGACAAACAGAAATGTATGTAAACTGCCGTATTTCCATGTTGTGACAATTTATAGGTTTGTCATTTTTAAAATTTTGCTATAAGCAAAAGTCACATGTTGAATTGCCGCAAGCAAGGAAAGGATGGGCCTTTTAAAGTAGGTGATGATGATGGACACGGTAAGCACAGAGCCTGAAGCATCACCTGGGTCAAATCTGGCTCTGCCACTTCCCAGTAGTGTAATTCCTGTTTGACTTTCTGAACCTCCATTTCTGCATCTATAAGATGAAACCAACAGTTTTGAAGAGAGCCTATATAAATGGCTCAGTACAGTGCTAGGCACAATGGATGCACGATATGTGTTTTGTGAATGAAGTGACCCAAGAGTCACAGACTCAAATGCTTTAGCCTTGGGATCAGCTAGAATACTGTGGGGCTAGAATATCCTTAACAGAGCTTTTGGCTGACCTGTGAGTTCAGGCCAAATTCATGTCCAAGAGGGCCAATGGTTAGCATGTTGGAACTGAAGAAAAAAAGTCCACTATTGCCAAAACCTGTAAATTTTCAAAAGAAGCTGGAGAGATCTAGATGTTACATGCAATTTCTTAATGTCTACACACTGGAAGCTAATTTTACATTTTTATAAGGAACTGTAGGCTAAACAAAATTCACATGTTTTATCTGGCCTGTGACTAGCTGCTTTTGACTTCTGAGCTGGGTCCAGGCTTGTAAAATAAAAAAAGAAGTAGAAAATGAGAGTTAAATCTCAGCTTTGGGAAACTGAATCCAGGACTTTTGTCTTCTGAGATACATGACATAAGGGAAAAGTGGAGATGCTGATTATAAATGCTAGAGAACTAACCTATGAGGAGAAAATTATGTCTGATTTTAAGCACTAGTGTGAAATGCTTACCACTAAAGCCTAATTACCATGTAGCAAACTATACATGAAAATTAAAGTGTGAGTCGCTCAGTCATGTCCAGCTCTTTGCAACCCCATGGACTGTAGCCCACCAGGCTTCTCTGTCCATGGAATTCTCCAGGCAAGATGACTGCCATTCCCTTCTCCAGCGGATTTTCCCGACCCAGGGGCCAAACCCAGGCTTCCCGCATTGCAAGCAGATTGTTTATCACCTGGGCTACCAGACAAGCCCACTATGCACATGCAGCATTCAAATGTGCCATCCCAGTGGCGCAGCAAAGCCCGCGTGATAGAGGAACTTCACCCACAACTGAAGCCAACCTCACCACTCTGCATCAACCTGGAGTCACTATGACCCCTACCCCACAGCCCTCCCTTCAGCTTTGCCTCGTTGAAATACAGTGAGGCTAAACCGATGATGCAAGAGTCATGTCCCAGAGTTCTTTTTCCCACAATGCTGAAATTCGTAGTAGAGTTTATTTTTGAGATGACTGTTATTTTTCCATTAAAATCAATTTGCTTAATGAGCTCTCCCAACATCTACGCAGACATACTCAGAGGATGAGGGCTATAACTAGGATGAAAGGGAGAGAAAAGGAAGGGAAATAATAAGGATGGGGAAATACTGGAAACCTCTGGTAGGGAGTAGCATGGCCATGTATGTATTTCTTTGAAGATCATTCTAGCAGTATCTTGAAGAAAGAATCAAATGGGGCTGGCTGAAGAAGAGGCAGAGAAAGTCAGAAGACAACTGCAGTATCTAGATAAGAAGGTATGAGGGGGAGGGACTTCCCTGGTGGTCCCAGGGGATAAGACTCCGAGCTCCCTGGTCAGGGAACTAGATCCCGCATGCCGCAACTAAGGAAAAAAAAAAAAAATCCTGCATGCCGCAACTGAAGGATCCCACAAGCCACACAGAAGATGAAAGAGCCCGCGCCATAACTAAGGCCTGGCACAGCCAGATAAATAAGTAAATATTTACAAAAAAGAAAGTATGAGGGGAGAGTGAAGTCAACATCAATAGAAGATAATATCCCTACCAACACTGAGTGATGAAGGAGCGGAAAATCTGAACAGACCAATAACAAGGAGACTGAATTGTACCCCAAAGCCTCTCAACAAAGAAAAGCCTGGGCCCAGATGGTCTCGCTGGGGAGTTCTATCAAACATTAAAGGAATTAATGCCAATCCTTTTCAAATTCTTCTAAAAAACTGAGGAGGAGGGAACCTCCCAAGCTCATTTTATGAGCCCAGCATTACCCTGACACCACAGATAAGTAAGATAAGGAGAAAACAGAAACATAAAGGCCAGGGGTGGTCCCAGATGGCAGTGTGGGAAGATCTGGAACTCACCTCCCACACCAAATCAACATTCAGAACACTTTCCTCTAGAAAAGACCTGAAAACTCACTGACCAGCACCTTCACGATAAATGATAAAAGGGCCACCCTGGGACAAGCAGGAGAGGCAAGGAGTGGGCTTACTAAAACCCCACCCGCGGAGCAGTGATCCACGGTCCGGAGGGATGTCAACCATGCAGAGCTTCTCCCTGAGGAGGGAGGGGTTCATGCCCCTCACCGGGTCCCGCAAGCCTTGGGACCTGCAGTGGAAGAGATGAACCCCCAGAAGGTTCTGGCTTGGACCCTGGACCAAAGGGCTGTAGAGAACTGAGATATCTCTCTTAAAGGGCTCACATGCAGACTCACTCGCCCTGGAGACCAGTATAAATGCAGCAGTTTGAAAAGTGCCTGTTCTCCATTCTGACTGAAGCAATTTATTGATACATTTCCCAACAACAGGGTAGGGGGGTTCCTTTATCTCTGCATCCTCCCTAGCATTTATTACTTGTAGACTTTTTGATTATGCTCAATCTGACTGGTGTGAGGTGATACTTCATCATAGTTTTGATTTGCATTTTCCTAATAATTAGTAATATTGAGTATCTTTACATGTGCCTGTTGGCTATCTATATGTATTCTTTGGAGAAATGCTTATTTATGTCTTCTGCCTATGTTTTGATTGAGCTGTTTTTTGTTTTGTTTTTCTGTATTAAGCTGTATGAGCTGTTTATTTATTTTTGGAAATTAATTCCTTGTCAGTCACATTGTTTGCAAATATTTTCCCCCATCCTGTAGGCTGTCTTTTCATTTTGTGTATGGTTTCCCTTTGCTGTGCAAAACCTTTTAAGTTTAATTAGGTCCCAATCGTTTACTTTTGGTTTTAATTCCATTACTCTAGAGATGGATCCGAAAAGATGATACTATGATTTACGTTCGAGTGTTCTGCCTGTTTTTCCCTTTAGGAAATGTTCTTACATTTAGGTTCTCAGTCCATCTGGGGTTTACTTTTGATTATGGAGAGGGCAATAGCGACCCACTCCAGTACTCTTGCCTGGAGAGTCCCATGGACGGAGGAGCCTGGTGGGCTGCAGTCCATGGGGTCGCTAAGAGTCGGACACGACTGAGCGACTTCACTTTCATTTTTCACTTTCATGCATTGGAGAAATGGCTACCCACTCCAGTGTTCTTGCCTGGAGAATCCCAGGGACGGGGGAGCCTGATGGGCTGCCGTCTGTGAGGTCGCACAGAGTCGGACACAACTGAAGTGACTTAGCAGCATGGTGTTAGAGAATGGTATTTCGTTCTTTTATTTCATTCTCTCTTTAGCTGCTCAGTTTTCCCAGCACACTTACTGAAGAGACTGTCTTTTCTCCACTGTATACTCTTGCCTCCTTTGTTGTAGATTAAATGTAAGGGCATGGGTTTACCTCTGGGCTCTCCACTCTGTTCCATTCATCTACCTGCCTGTTTTTGTGCCAGTAGAGTATTCATTACTATACCTTTGTAGTAATTATGGTACAGTCTGAAGTCAGTGAGTGTGATTCCTCCAGCTTAATTATTCTTTCTCAAGATCGTTTTGGCTATTGGGGGTCTTCTATGTTTCCATACAAATTTTTAAACTCTTTGTTCTAGTTTTGTGAAAAATGCCATTAGTATTTTGCTAGGGATTGCACTGAATCTACAGATTGCCTTGAGTAATATGGTCCTTTGAACAATATTAATTCTTCCAATCCAAGAACATGGTAGACACATCATATGTTTCATGTGTTGTCTTCAACTTCTTTCCTCCCTGTCCTATAGTTTTCCAATATGAGTCCTGTACATCTGTAGGTAGCTTCATCCCTAGGCATTTTCTTTTTGATGCAATGGTAAATGACATTGTTTTCTTAGTTTTCCTTTCTGACATTTCATTGTTAGTCTGTGGGAAAGCAACAGATTTCTGTATATTGATTTTGTATCCTTCAGCTTTACCACAGTCATCAATATGAGCTCTAGTATTTTTCTAGTACCATCTTTAGGATTTTCTACGAAGACTATCATGTCATCTGCAAACAGAGACAGTTTTGCTTCTTTTCCAATTTGGGCTGATGTTTCGTTTCACTCTGACTGCTGCAGGTGGTACCAAAGTGGCAAGAGTGGGCATTCTTGTCTTGTTCCTAATCTTGGAGGAACTGCTTTCAGTTTTCACCACTGAATATAATGTTATTTGTGGGTGTGTCATACATGGCCTTTATTATGTTGACGTACGCTCCCTCTATGCCCACTTTCTAGAGAGTGTTTTTTATCATAAATGGATGCTGAATTTTATCAAAAACTTTTTCTGCATCTATTGAGATGATCATATGATTTTTATTCCTCAAGTTGTTAATGTGATATATCACACTGACTGACCTGTGGATACTGAAAAATCCTTGCATCCCTGAGATAAGTCCCATTTGATCATGATGTATGATCCTTTTAATGTACTGTTGGATTTGCTTTGATAATGATTTTTTTTTTGAGGATTTCTGCATTTATGTCATCAGTAATACTGGCCTGTAATTTTCTTTTTTGTGATATTTTGTCTGGTTTTGGTATCGGGGAGATGGTGTCCTCACAGAATGAGTTAAAAAAATGTTCCTTTCTCTACAATTTTTTAGAATAGTGTCAGAAGGATAGGTGTTAACTCTTCTCTAAATTTTTGGTAGAATTCACTAGTGAAGCCATCTGGCCCCGGACTTTTGTTTGTTGGGAGTTTTTAAATTGCTGATTCAATTTTGGTACCCATAAAATTTTCATGTCATGAAAAACAAAAACAGGGACAGATTAGACTAGATTAACTTTGACCCAATTTTAAAAGCAAATAATAAACGAACAAACAGCTATAAAAGGTATTTTTGAAATCTGAAAAATTTAAATAGGAGCTATATTCATGATAGTGAATTACTGTTCACTTTAAACGTCGTTCTGACATGAGTGCACAGGCATATGGTGTGTGTGTGTGTGTGTGTGTGGAGAGAGAGAGAGGAATTATTACAAAATGTTAACAACTGATGAACCTACATAAAAGATATATGGTTGTTCCCTGCACTTTTCTATAGGTTAGAAATTTTAAAAATAAAAAATTGGGAACATATTTGTTTGTATATTCTTCAACTTGGTTTCATTTATTTTTGCATTTTACCTTTATTCCCTTTTTTCCCCTGTAACGGGATTTCTGTATTTCAGTGGCAATTCAGCCTTCACTAACTGACGACGTTTAGAATTATTTAGGGAATCACACAACATTGCAGAGTCGGACACGACTGAGCGACTGTACTGAACTGAACTGACACAACATCCAGAAGAGGGCGCCAGAGTAAACGTTTTCTTTAATGAAAGGATGATCTCAGCAGTGTTCTGACTGACACATAACTGAAAATCAAACTTTACACCACGTTTTTCTCAAGAATAAATCTCACTGCTCCTTTTAGAAAACTGAAAAAACTCAAGGCAATTCACTGATAATTCCATTTTTCCAATCAAAACCTTAAGTTCAATGTTTATCCATTTTCTTAGAGAACAATACTATTCTGCCATCCCCTTGAGACAAGCGTTAATAGTTACAACCAAAGAAAGGCTTTAAAAAGACACATGATGCCTTCTTTCCTGGTTTCCTGTTCTCAAGACCACCTGCTCTTGGTAGACTCTCACCCAGCTGCCAACCACTGTTCCTCTGAGCTTCTCAAACTAGTCCCACATGCTAGTGCTCTGCTTAAGAACCTTCAATGACTACCTACTGCCTATCTCACGATTTCATCATGGTCTGATCTTACTCTGCCTATTTCATTTCCTACTACATCTAATGGAAATTTTTATTCTGAGTAGACCCCACAGTATTCATTCCCACTTCTGCACTTTTGCTCATGCCAATGGCTCTCAAACTAGATAGCAGCAAAGTGGTTGGGGAAAGAGGTGGTTGTGCGTGCGTGCTCAGTTGTGTGCAAGCATGCTCAGTTGTACCCAACTCTGCGACCCTATAGACTGCACTCTGCCAGGTTCCTCTGTCCATGGGATTTTCTGGGCAAGAATAATGGAGTGGGTTGCCATGCCCTTCTCCAGGGGATCTTCCCAACCCAGGGTTTAAACCTGATTCTCTTACGGCTACCTACACTGGCAGACGGGTTCTTTACCACTAGTGCCACCTGGGAAGCCTGGAGAAAGAGGTGAGTTTTGCTAATTCACAAACTAACAGAGACCATTTTTTTTCTCCTTTTCATGCAGTATTTTCTTTTCTTTTACTTTCTTTTTTCCAAGGGAAAGTATGAACACAGTCCTTCACTACCACAAATTATCCAGCTGAGTTTTCGCCATTTGGGGAAGTTGCAGGGGTCAACACATCTGGATAGGCCTCGCCCTGGGAAAACCACTTTCATGATAATTATTTCACACAGTATTTTAGATCCTAAAGCACAAAATGACTTCAAAATACTTTGTGTCTAATTTTATCAATATGCAATATACTACCGTCATTCACAGAACTGACATTAACTTCAATATCTGAAGTTAATAAAATGCCTTGTCACAACTTTCCTTTTAAAAATTTGCATTATAATATGTGGCTGTAACACTCAATTCTTGATCATTTTTGTCTTCAGACCCCATTATCCTTTAAATTTTACTGAGAATCCCCAAGGAGCTATATCTATTGATATTTAGTGTATCATATTAAAACTGATAAACTTTATTTACTTATTCATTAAAAATAACAATTAAAAAATCTATTATAATATGTATAACGTATCTTTTTGAAAAATAGCTAAATTCCCCCAAATAGTGAAAAGAATGGTATTTTAATATTTTTGCAAATCTATTTTATTTCTGGCTTTATAAAAGATGGCTGGATACTCACACCTACTTCTGCATTCAATCTGTCTCACCATGTATCATGTGACCCCTAGAAAACTCCACTGTACCCTAGTGGGAGAATGAGAATAAAGACATTAACCTCTGAGTACTATTACGAATATAGTTTTGACCTTGCAGATCTCTAAAATGGTCGTAGAGACCCCTGTGTCACTAGGCAGGACTTAGAGAACTGCTGGTTTATGCCTTCCCTTCCTTTCTACCTCTCGTCTATCTACTTCTCTTTGAAGCACTCCTTTACTCCAGTAACTCATACTCAAATTCTGTGGTAACTATTATTTAATATTTATAATTATGTTTTTCCAACTAGACCATAATATTGGATGTATAGGCACACAGTTATCAGTGAATAAATATTTGCCAGTTATGTTACCCACATTAGATGATGTAGCTATTCAAGTAGGCTCCAGAATATCCACCAACTTTAAACATCAACTCTCTTCCAGCAAAGAACTGTGAAATAAGGACTCATGCAAAATAAGCTTGTCCTCCAACAATTTGAAAAACAGTTCTTTCTTGGATACAGTCAAAGCTCTAAGTTATTTACTGATCCTGACCATAAAAAAATATTAAGTGGATAAACTGCCAGGCATTCATAAAAGGTTTGACTATCTGCTAGTTTGTCAACATAAACTCAATCTTTTCATCACTTACTACAAACAGAGTAATTTTAACTCCCTCTGAAGGTGGAAAGAGAACCCCTCTTTTCTTGTCCAAGAGCAGAAAAACATTGGTGGGTTTATTTTAAATGGTTCAGTAATTCCCTCCTGCATTTCCCTGTAAGACTGGCTTTCTAATTCTGGGCTATTTTAAATCTTATCTTCTCATTTCAAAATTCCAATATTACCCTACTGTAACTATTCTCAGTGAAGATCTTGCCTCATAGGTCAATGAGAAACTAGAAACCATCACAATTTAGCCCTCAACTTTCTCCAACCAAATCCCCAACACACCTTCCATTGAGCCCATAATCTCTGCCTTCTGTCTTGCTTCAGATGAAGATGCGTCCATGCTCCTGTCAAAGGACCTCTCTACTTACCCTCTGAATCAGCTCCCACCTTCTCAAGAACTTTATTCTGGAAATTAGTCATACATCTCTATCAATTTCTTTCGTTCTGTTGGATCATTCTCATCAGCACACAAGGACACTATAGGATCTTTCATCTTACAAAAGTTCTCTTCACCTTTGGCCCTATTTCCTGGCGTCCCTTTTCGTAAACTCACTGAAAGAGTTGTGTACATTTGTTTTTCCTACTTCACCTCACATTTTCTCAACACACTCAAACTTCCCAAAACTGCTTTTGATCAAGTCATCACAGGCCTATATCTTGCAAAACTCATGGTTGCTGCTCTATCTACATTCTTTGCCATCTCTTCTTCAAGTCTTCTGGCTAAAGACTCTTAATTTTATCTCTGATTATGGCTCCAGGTGTGGATATTCAACCAGTTACTTGACATTTCTCACAGGTATTTTAAAACTTCACCCTCCCACATCCATTCATGAGCAAGTCCCGTCAGCTCCTCCAAAATATAGTCCTAATCCATTCACTCTCTACATCTCCATAGCTACCACTTAGTCTAAACTATCATTATCTCTCACCTGAGGCTTCATATTAGCCTTCTAATTAACCTTCCATGTATGGTGACAGCCCACCTATTATCCATAAAATACTCAAACTGGTCTTTTAAAAACAAGAATCAAATCCTATTACTTCTCTGCTCATAACCCTCCAAAGACTTCCCACTGCACTAAGAACTCAAATCCTTCCCTGAACCTGCAATGCCCCACATGGTTTGGCCTCTTCCCTGACGTCATCCTTCCCGTCTCCTTTACTATCATGTTCCAGCCACGTGGCCCTCTTTTCCCTGCTTGAACATAGCAAGCTCCTACCCATCTCATTGCCTTTGCATTTCCTATCCAGAGACTCTCCCCACAGATCTTCCCAAGTTTTGCGTCTTCTTGTCATTTAGGTCTCAGTCATACATGCCACTACCCTATCCAATGTTGCTACACCAGTTCCCACCCCCAAGTGACCTTTATAAAGAGAGTGAAGTCCCAGGAGGAAACAGACGACACACAGGAAGTCCTCCAACCCACTCTCTTCTCAGGACTCTACCTCATTTTCTCCAGGGCACTCATCACTGTCTGATATTATTTATGTGTTTAGTATCTGTCTCCTACACTAGAGCTTCAGATGCAGCAGGTGCTCAATGGATTATCTGTTGAAATCTCATTCTGAACTAATTCTGGAAGTTAGAATCCATTTAGGGACACATGCACTATTTGTGGATTTTTAGGATATTGATAATAAACTTTATCTTTCCTACATGGCATTTTTGTGATTAACAGCATAAATGGGCTTTAAATGAAAAAACACAGCACACATATCTTTAACTGGGTAGAGTATTTCAAGAGACTGAAAACAATAGGAAGCAGGGGTAAAGAATCAGAGAGAAGAGGGCAGTTTTGGACAACAGCACATCTCCATGCCTGCCAATACTAATCTTTTGATCATCATATATTTTATATTAGAAAATTGTCTGGCAGTCTGTTGTTTCTCATTTATCTGTATTTAAAATTTTATGTAAATCATTAAAGACACGGATGATCTAAAGGACAATAGCAGCCACTATGACCTAATATTTATAGAATTTTAAACCAAAAAGCTATAAAGCATATACTCTTTTCAACAGCATTTGGTATATTCGCCAAGAGAGAGCATATTCTGGGACATAAGACAAGTTAATAAATTTAAAAGAACTGAAAACATACTTATTCTCTAATGACAAAAAAATTAAAAACCAATTACAGTAACATATCTAGGGAAATCCCAAATATTTAGAAATTAAAAGCACATCTAAATCATGAATCAAAAAAGAAATCACAAGGGAAATTTTAAAAATATTTTATACTGAATGCTAATGAAAATACAATATATCAAAATTCCCAGGACTCAGCTAACATAATGCTTGGAAGGAAATTTTTAACTTTAGATGCATACATTAGAAAAGAAAAAAGGTCTAAAAACACTGATGCCAAAGGTCTACCTCAAGAAGCTGGAAAAATAAGGGCAAAATAAACGCAAAGTGAGGAGGATATATAAAATAATAAAATGAACAAAATAGAAAATAGACAAACAACAGCGAAAATTAATAAAATCAGAAGCTATTTCTTTGAAAAGATCCATAAACTTCCAGTTACAATGATGAAGGAAAAAAGAAAACACAAATCACCAAAATTATGAATGAATTTATCACTACAGATCATATAGACATTAAAAAGACAGTAAGATTATATTTACGGACAATTTTATACTACCAAATTTGATGACTTAGATGACATGAACAAATTCCATGAAAAATACAACTTATCAAACTTAAGATGAAAGAGAAATTCTGAATAGCCCTACAATCTTCAAAAGAAACTCAATTCGTTATCAAAGAAAACTAGAAGCCCATGGTTTCAGTGGTGAATTCTATTAACATTCAATAAAGGAAACACCAATCTGATAGTTTTTTTTTTTTTTTTTTTTTGTAGAAAGTAGAGGAGAAAGGAACACTTCTGAACTCATTTCAGGAGGTCAGCATAAGCCTAATACCAAAATCTGAAATAAAACTACAAACAAGCCATGAAACTGAAAAAAGAATCCACCTGCCAATGTGCATTTGATTCCTGGTTAGGAAAGATTCCACATGCTGCGGAGCAACTAAGCCCATGCACCGGAACTACTGAGCCTGCCCTCTAGAACCTGGGCGCCCGAACTACTGAGCCCACGTGCTGCAACTTCTGAGGCCCAGTGCCTGGAACCTGTGCGCCCCAAGAGAAGCCACTGCAATAAGAAGCCTGCCTACTACAAGGAAGAGGAGCCCCTGCTCTCTCCAACTAGAGAAAGCCTGCGTGCCGTAATAAAGACTCAGCACAGCCAAAAATATATAAACCAATAAATAAATAAATATTTTAAATGACAGAGTGTGACAAAAGTGTCATTCACAACTGAGTAGTGTCATCTCCGGAATCCAAGGATGGTGCAACATTTGACAGTGTGGCTTCCCCAGTGGCCCAGCAGTATAGAATCTGCCTGTAATGCAGGAGATCTGAGTTTGATCCCCGGGTGGGAAAGATCCCTGGAGAAGGAAATGTAAACCCACTCCAGTATTCTTGCCTGGGAAATCCCATGGAGGGCTACAGTGCATGGATTGCAAAGAATTGGACACGACTGACTGACTAAACAACAACAATATTATAATTTACTACGTTTATGGGAGAACAGAGAAAAATTATGTGATCATCTCAATAAATAGCAAAGAAAAGTATTTGATATTCACCATTCATTTAAAACTTCAGACAAAAATTCTTGACAAATAAAAAACAGAAGAGAACTTTTTAAACTCTATAAATTATACCTACCAGAAAACTACAGTAAATATTAAACTTGAAGGTGAAACCTTAGAAACAGACAGAAGAATGAAGTATACTTTTACGAACTAAGGGGAGACTCCAAAATATATCTTTAATAAATAAAAGAAACTGAATATACAAAATATAAGAAACTCTAAAGACTCCACCAAAAAACTGTTAAATTAATAAATTCAGTAAACTTGTGGGGAACAATTTCAACATGCAAAAATCTGTTGCATCTCTATACACTAATAAAGAACAAGGAGAAAGACAAATTAAAAAACAACCACATTTACAAATGCATCTAAAAAAAAAAAAATTAGGAATAAATTTAACCAAGGAGGCAAAAGACCTAGACAGTGAAAACTACAAGACATTAAAGAAATAAACTGAAGAAAACACAAATAGATGGAAAGACATTTCATGCTCATGGATTAGAAGTCTTAATATTGTTAAAATGCCCATATCACCCAAAGCAATCTACAGATTCAGTGCAATCCCTGTCAATGCAATCAACTTCCCAAAGGCATTTCTCACAGAAACAGAACAATTCTTAAACTTGTATAGAACCACAAAAAATCCCAAATGACCAAAGCAGTACTGAAGAAGAGCAAAGCAGGATGCAGCATGCTGCCTGTTATCAAATATTACAAAGCTATAGTAATTAAAACAGAATGACACTGGCATAAAAATAGACACACAGATCAAAAAAACATAACAGAGAGCCCAGAAATAAAGCCATGCACATGAATAAATTTACAACAATAAATTCACAAGAAAGGAGAGAAGAATACACAAGGGAGAAAGGATATATCTTCTATAAACGATCTTGGGAAAACTAGACAGCCACATGAAAAAGAATGAAACTAGACTACCGATTTACAGTATACACAAAAATTAACTCAAAATAGATTAAAGACTTGAATGTATAAGACCTGAAATCATAAAACTCCTCAAAGAAAACACAGGCAGTAAGTTCATTCTTACCAATGATTTTTTGGATTTGACATCAAAAGAAAAGGCAACAAAAGCAAAAATAAAAAAGTGCAACTACATCAAACTAAAAAGCTTCTGTACAGCAAAGAAAACCATCAGCAAAGTGAAAAGGCAAGCTTCTGAGTGGGAAAAAAGATCTGCAAACCACAAATCTGATAAGGGGGGTATTGTCCAAAAAAATATATGAAGTGAAGTGAAAGTCACTCAGTCATGTCCCACTCTTTGTGACCCCATGGTCTCTATAGTCCATGGAATTCTCCAACTCATACAAATCAAAGCAGCAAAACAATCTGATTTTTAAAATGGGCTAAAGATCTGAACAATTTTCCAAAGAAGATATCTAAATAGCTAACAGGTACATGCAAAGACGCTAACAACACGAAGTAATCAGGGAAGCACAAATCAAAATCACAATGAGTTATCACCTTGCATCTGTCAGAATGTCTATTATAAAAAAGACAGCCGAAAACAAGTGTTGGTAAGTCTGAGTGAACTCCGGGAGATGGTGATGGACAGGGAGGCCTGGCGTGCTGCAATTCATGGGGACGCAAAGAGTCGGACACGACTGAGACTGAACTGAACTGAACTGAAGGATGTAGAGAAAGGCAAACCCTTGTGCACTGTTTGTGAGAATGTAAATCCATGCAGTCACTATGGAAAACAGTATGGCTGTTCCTCAAAAAAATTAAAATTAGAACTACCATATGATCCAACAATTCCACTTCTGGTTGTTTCCAAAGGAAACCAAATCATAATCTCAAAAAGTTATCTGCACCACATTCACTGCAGCATTATTATTGAAACAACCTAAGTGCCCATCAATAGATGAACGGATAAAGAAGATGCAGTAAATACACACACACACACAATGACTACTACTCAACCATAACAGAAATATGAAACTTTGCCATTTGCAACAACTGGATGAACCCTAAAGGCATTATTAAGTGAGATAAAACAGAGACAGACAAGTAGCGTATATTCTAACCTGTATGTGGAATCAAAAATAAAAAAGAACTGAAAACAAAAACACAAGCTCATAGAAACAGAAGTCACGGGGATGTAGTGTACAGCAAGCAGATGACGGTTAATAAAACTGTACTGCACATTTCAAAGTCAGTAAGAGTACATCTTAAAAGTTCTCATGACAGGAAAAAAATTTTCTATATATGGTGACAGATGTTAACTATAGTATGGTGGCGATACATATAAATATCACATCATTATATTGCATACTTGAAACGAATATAATGTATGTCAACTATAATTCAAAAAAGTAAATAAATAAATAAGGTCTGGGCAAAATGGTGCTTTGTACTCGGTGTACACCTCCATGATTAAACCTACGATAACAAATATCAAACCACTGGAAATGTATATAAAAACTGCTTTTTTGCTTTTAAAGATAAGTATATCACTACAGGTAAGAAGTCAACCAGTTCTTTTTGGAGATCAGACGAGATCGGGCGCCTTCAGGCTGATACGGCCTGAGACCAACCAGTTCTTTTTGGTTCCTTTTAAGTCTGGAGACCTTAAAGTTACTCTCTGAATGCCATTTGTTACACATCCTGGAACTGAATTGTCTCCATTTAGCAAATCAGGTTAACTCTGGAGGGTGTCAATTTACCAAACACAACACCTGCCAGCAGAGCCTCCGGAGTTTGCCAATTACCCTATTACAATAGGGTGAAAAAGAAACTTTGACGTATTTTTTTTTTTTTTTATTACTATTTGGAATACAGCAAGTTAGTCGTAAGGCTACTTGAATTTCCCTGAATTTTCACTAGATCTGACTAGTTCGATTTAGACTTTCAGGTTAGGATTCACCCTCACTTTGAGGCAAAGAATTCCTGGAAAGCAGACTTTTCATTCTGAGGAAACGGCAATATATCTATTTCTTAATGACCATCTGCTGATCTGAAGATGACTGAGTTAGTCTCGTGTGTGAAAATACACGAGCGAATGGAGAAAGGAAAAGGAAATAAGGGGCCCTCCTACAGCTCTACGAACCTCTGTTTCAGCGAGCTGGCATCAATAAAGCGGAGGCACGGAGAAGCGGCAACTGGAGCCAAGGGGCACCAGGACAGCCAAGCGGAGCGAAGAGGGCAGAGACCACGAAGGGGCGGGACGGCGCGGCCTCCGCTCCTCCTCGGTCGGGGCGGGCCCGAGACCGCGACCCACCTCTCCCGCGCCGTCCTCGTCCAGGCGCCACGGTACAGCCATGCCGGGCCGCCTGATGCGGGGCCTCTGGCAGCGATGGCGCCGTTACAGGTACCGCTTCGTACCCTGGATCGCGCTGAACCTAAGCCACAACCCGAGGTGAGAGGGCGAGGCGGCTCGACCCAGGCCGTTTTCCTACCTCCCAGCGCCGCCACCGCGACCCACAGGACTTAACGCTAGCGGACCGAGGTGGGCGGAGCCTTAGGCGAGTGGCGCCTCAAGCAGGCGGAGCCTAAGACGGCCTACGGGCCCGAGGCGGGCGGGACCTGAGTGGGCGGGGCTCGAAGTGGGCAAGGCCCCAGGTGGGCGAGGCGGTGGCTGGCTGAGTCAGGCCTGCTGGGGGCCCGAAGACAGCACGGGGCTTTTAGGTGGGCGGGGCCTAAGGCGTATTTCCCAGCGTTCCCGGCGCTGCGAGGGCTTCGGGCCTTGTTGCCCGCGGGCGTTGGCCTGAGTTTTAAGTCAAGTGCCTGCAGAGGTTGGGTGCTTGTGTTTGGGCAAAAAATAGGAACTTTTGAAAAACGGAAATAACTTGCAAGGCGTGAAGGTGCGTGGCCTTCTCTCTATTAAGGCAAAGTTAGGAGCTTGAAGTGCCTTGGAAAAGCCAAACCGTAGTTCATTTTTACAGCTCTGTAGTTTGTACGGAGAAAACAACGCAGCTCTGCTGTGAGGGTAACAGCTTGGAGTAGCTGATGTATAAAAACGAGCAAAAAGCCACTAAAAGCAAGTCGGAGTATTGGGTTTAGAATACGGATTCAGCGCCTAAAGAAGGCGATCTAGCTGAGTCAAGGCCGTAGGATCAGTGTTAATACTGGCTTTAGTAAATTGCCTGCTTGGAAGAAGTTAACGTGATGCTCACTTAAATAGGCAGACTAGCTCGGTTGAAGGCTGGTGAATAGCCAAAGAGCTCTCCCAGTTTCGTACTACAGAAACGTAAATTCAGATGCATCATTACTACTATCAAACTGAGGTGGAAATTGGTTCCTTGTAAGTAAAACAAGAAGTAAAATAATACTTAAAAAGTGATCATTAAAGTACTCCTGAGAAAGACTGACGACATTTATAATGTTAAATGTGTCTTTGAAGCTGCTGCTGCAGCTAAGTCGCTTCAGTCGTGTCCGACTCTGTGCGACCCCATAGACGGCAGCCCACCAGGCTCCCCTGTTCCTGGGATTCTCCAGGCAAGAACACGAGTGGGTTGCCATTTCCTTCTCCAATGCATGAAAGTGAAAAGTGAAAGTGAAGTCGCTCAGTCGTGTCCGACTCTTAGCGACCCTATGGACGGCAGCCTACCAGGCTCTTCCATCCATGGGATTTTCCAAGCTAGAGTACTGGAGTGGGTTGCCATTGCACCAGAAGCAGAGCGAGACTGACGATATATATAATGTTAAATGTGTCTTTGAAGCTACACCCGTGTAAAAAGGGCCCCTGCAATTTGAAGACATAATGGCTTTAGGTGTACTGGAAACCAGCCCGTTTTCTGCTGCTTGTTCTGCCGTATACCACCTTTAGGACGTTGGGCAAGTTCCCTAACATCTCTAAGCCTGAGTTTCCTTGTCTGCAAAAATGGGATAATGAAACTAAGGACCCAGTAGAATTTGGAATGGAATGGGCCTTTTATAAGTATTAGCTGTTGTTGACCTGTGTAAGTATTGTTGGGAGTCAGGTTACTAGAACTGAACCCCCAAAACTCTTTTCCAAACTTCTTAGTTTTATGCCATTCAAACACATGAGAATTATCTTCATAAAGGCCAGTAACCCTGATGACATCAAGACAGTCTGGCTTTTATCAGTTGAAGGGTAGTGAATAGAAACTTTTCCCATTTTCAGGACTCTCCGATATGTTCCAGAAGAATCCAAAGACAAAGTTATCTCAGATGAAGATGTCCTAGGAACATTACTGAAAGTTTTCCAGGCTCTATTCGTAAATGATTTCAGTAAACAATCAGATATCTTGACTGTGCTTCCAGAACCTGTTAAATCAAAATATCAAGACCTACTGTCAGTTCAGCATCCAAGGGTGAAACAGCTTGAATACAGACATCAGCAGCAAAATACCTTTACACCAGAAGAAATTCTTTATAAGACATTGGGTTTCAGTGTTGCCCGAGCACCTAGCTCATTGATTTCTGCTGGAAAAGGTGTCTTCGTTACTAAAGGATTGGTACGGAAAGGCGCGGTTGTATCTATGTATCCCGGTAATGACATAATTAGTACTTGACCAAGAGTTTCTTATATACGGATAAATACAAGTTCGACAAAATACCTAACCCTATAAGCCTTAGAGTAAGGGGTTGTATTGGAAACGGATTTCCACAGGCTTTTTTTAATTGGCAGATAATTGCTTTACAGTGTCATGTTGGTTTCTGCCATACAAAACCTGAATCAGCCATAGGTATACATATGTCCCCTCCCTCTGGAGCCTCCCTCCCACCACCCCTACCCCACGCCTCTAGGTTGTCACAGAATACCAGGTTGAGCTCCCTGCGTTACACAGCAACTTTCCACTCGATATCTTTTCACATATGGTAATATATATGTTCCAATGCTATTCGCTAAGTTTGTCCCGCCCTCTCCTTCCCCGGCCATATCCACAAGTCCATTCTCTATGTCTGCATCTGTAGTCCTTCCTTACAGATATGATTTCCGTGGACTTTTAAATCTTGAGTTGGAAATTAACTGTTTGTAAATTATCTCATGTATTAGAAAGTATCTGGGAGCATTTTGAGATAAATGCATTTTTCTTTTAAGGAAATTTTTCTAATCAATATTTAAATTTAGGCAAGTATAGTATGGCCTACTTTGATAAGACTGATTACTTAGAAATTACTAGAGAATAAGTCAGTTTGGGTTAGATAATAATTAAAGGTAAAAAATGATGTGGATTAAAATATAAAGATTAAATTTAAATCTGTAAATCACTGAGTAAAGATCTTCCTGCCATTTCTAAACTTGAAAAGTAAAGCAGTTTCTTTGCAAAAGATCATTAACTGGACTGCTCAGTAGAATATATTATTTGTTAAAAGTATTATTTGGTGCAGTATAAATATGTGTGAATGTCCAAAAGACCTGTTTTTTAAGAAGTCATTCTACTATCTTCTTAATTCTATGTCCCTAAACAGGGGCATCTCAGTTTCCTCCTTCACAACTATCCTAACTCCATAAAGAATAAACAGAACAAGCCAGCGACAAACAAATAAATACTGAAATAAATTTAATAAATAGATTAACAGGGCTTCCCTGTTGGCTCAGATGGTAAAGTGTCTGTCTGCAATGCAGGAGACCTGGGTTCGATTCCTGGGTTGGGAAGATCCCCTGGAGAAGGAAACGGCAGCCCACTCAAGTACACTTGCCTGAAAAATCCCATGGATGGAGGAGCCTGGTAGGCTTACCGCCCATGGGGTGGCAAAGAGTTGGACACGACTGAGCAACTTCACTTTCAACATGCCTGCAACATAGGAAGCACCCTGTAAATATTCTCTCCTTTCCTTCATTGCAAATGAAAGGGAAAACAACCTGAATGCCAGCCTCATCTATTCCCATATATATCTACACTAATTGATTAATAACAAAATAATAAAAATCAATAACAAAATTGATTAAAAATAAAATAAGAAATGTAAAACACATTTCTTAAAAGTCTCTTTAATAGATGTCAAATAGAACTCTTTCGGAGAAGGCAATGGCACCCCACTCCAGTACTCTTGCCTGGAAAATCCCATGGACGGAGGAGCCTGGTAGGCCGGAGTCCATGGGGTTGCGAAGAGTCGGACACGACTGAGCGACTTCACTTTCACTTTTTCACTTTCATGCATTGGAGAAGGAAATGGCAACCCACTCCAGTGTTCTTGCCTGGAGAATCCCAGGGACGGGGGAGCCTGGTGGGCTGCTGTCTATGGGGTCGAACAGAGTTGGACACGACTGAAGTGACTTAGCAGTAGCAGTAGCAGAACTCTTTTAAAAAATAAAAACAAAAACACAACTTTGAAACCGAGCCTAAAATGTGATGTTCACATTTTTTGTTAACCAGAATAGTTGTATTTTATTTGACTGTGTGGACAAGTTGGTTCTGTGTTCCTTCTGCTATTGGGCACTTTTTAATGAGGGAAGTAGCCAAAGAGAATGTGATAGTCTAGACTGGAGAATGGAAACATTAGAAAAAGGTAGAGAAATTAAAGCAAATTCTTCCATGTTCTGTTTATGTGCCAGAGAAAGGTCCTTTATCATGATGGTTATGATTTTTATAGCTTGCTATAATATGTGTTTGTCTTATATATTAGGTACAGTATATCAGAAGTATGAGCCAATCTTTTTCCAGTCCATTGGAAACCCATTTATTTTTAGATGCCTAGATGGGGTGCTCATTGATGGAAATGACAAAGGAATATCAAAAGTCGTGTATAGGTAAGTTGGTACCATGTTCAAATTTAATTGTAGGAGACAGAACCATACCACAATGACTCTGACCACTGGCATTTGCACTTTAAATAAAAATCTATTTAGCAAGCCAGAACAAGACATGGAGGAAACTTAAAGGCGTGTTACTAAGTGAAAGAAGCCAATTTGGAAAAGGCTACATAATATATAAAGTCCAACTATATAACATTCTAGAAAAAGCAAAACTGTGGAGACTATAAAATGATTGGCATGTGCTAAAGTCTGGGGAGGTGAGGAGAGGTCAAAAGGTGGAGCATGGAGAATTTTTAGGACAGTGAAAATATTCTGTGATACCCTAATGATGGATATCTCTCGTTATACAGGTATCCAAACCCATAAAATGTACACCACCAAGAGTGAGCTGTAAGGCGAACTATAGACTCTGCAGTGATTATGATGTGTCAGTGTAGGCTCATCAGTTGAAGCAAACATACCAGTCTGGTTGGGGATGGTGAAAACTGGGCAGGCTGTGCATGTATGGGAATGGGGGTTACCTAAGAAACATCTGTACCTTTTCCTCAGTTTTGCTGTGAACCTTAAACTCTTCTGAAAAAGTCAATTTAGGAAATTGACCAAAAAAAAAATCTATTTAGTTAATTGTCCAATTGATTAGATAAGTTTTTTTAACACAGACTTCCAAGAATGAGCTTATGGTTGCTGGGGGGTTGTGGGGGGGGGCGGGGGGGTGGTAAAAATGTGGGGAAAGGATAATTAGGGAGTTTGGGATGGACAGGTACACACTGCTCTATTTAAAACGGATAGCCAGCACTGTATCGCACATGAAACTCTGCTCAATGTTATGTGGCAGCCTGAATGGGAGGGGAGTCTGGGGGAGAATGGGCACATGTATATGTTTGATTGAGTCCCTACTCTGCTCACAGGAAACCATGACAACATTGTTTGTTTATCAGCTATACCCTAATACAAAATTAAAAAGTTAAAACAAAAAAAAAGTTTTTAAGAAAAATTTCACCGAGGGTTAACTGAATTTTAAGGTACAGAGGAACAGTCTCTTAGCTAATGCTTTCACCTGTTTCAGATCTTGCAGTGGGAGGGATCAACTTGGCCCTTTAAAAATGAGTGATAGTACATGGCTAACATCAGAAATTCATAATCCATTGGCTATAGGACAGTATGTGAACAATTGTTCAAATGGTAAGTTGGCACCCTGGGGCTGTGAGATAAAAATACAGCAGTGGTAATGTTCCTCCTTTGCCATATGACTGAGTGCCAGAGGCAGTTAAGTTTAATATCTCAGCTATTGAAAGCCCTGAAGTAAATTTTATAATGGCTGATGTCAACCAGAGAATTTGGGGAGATAATGATATATGTTAATTGGAATTCTTTAACTGTTTTTATTCTGATTTTGCAATAAATAAGGCAATTGATAACTGCCCTTTTGATCACTATTCTTTTAGTTATTTTTTACTAGTTAACTTAGAGATTATTTTGTCAGTTCCTCAACATAGCCTTATAGATTAATCACTACACTGGTTCTGTTACTAAGTTTATGAGTTACCAATCTTCTCTAGGGCTTTATTTTCCTATAAGGCTTGATCATCTGACTACATTTAACACAGACTGGTGTTAGACATGAACTTGAAGCCTGACTCCTCTACGTAACCTTTATTCTCTCTGAGCCTCTGTTTCCTAATCTTCAAAAAGTAAATAATAAAACATGCAAATATATGTATCTATATAATCTTGCAGTGCCTGGAACATAAGAGTGATTATTAATTTGAGCATTTTCTGGTAATTTAGAAAACTATACATCAAGTGCCATAATTCAGTACTGTTTTCCATGACCTGATAAAATGGTTCTGTTTCTAAACGTTTTGTACTTGTTCTTAGACAGAGCAGCTAATGTCTGTTATCAGGAATTTGATGTGCCTGCAGTTTTCCCTATAGAACTGAAGCAGTATCTTCCAAACATTGCCTACAGCTATGACAAACAAAGGTTAGTTCTTCTCGGAATTTTTCCTATCTTCTGTCTTATGCTGTGCCTTAAAATAGATATATATTTTCTAAGAAAAAACTAGAGAGTTTGGGGGTTTTTTTTAGTGAAAAATTATAACTTAGATTTTTATGTTCATCATAAAATGTGTTGATGTAGGTTATTCTCCATTTACAGTCATTACAGAATATTGGTTACATCCCCATGTTGTACACTGCATCCTTGTAGCCTGTCTTATACCCAGAGGTTTGTACCTCTTACTCTCCTACCCTTGTATTTCCCCTCCCACCCGCTGGGAAGCACTAGTCTGTTCTCTGTATCTGTGAGTCTGCTTTTTTGTTGTTACATTCACTAGTATGTTGTAGTTTTTAGATTCCACATATAAGTGATTAGAATACATATTTATTTAGGCTGCACTGCACCTTCTTTGCTGCACACAGGCTTTCTCTGTTTGCAGGGAGCAGGGTCTGCTCTCTAGCTGCAGTGCACAGGCCTCTCATCGCAGTGCTTTCTCCCGCTGCAGAGCAGCGGCTCTAGGCACACAGGCTTCAGTAGTTGTGGCACGTGGGCTTAGAAGTTACGGCTCACAGATTCTAGAGCTCTGGCTCAGTTGTGGTGCATGGGCTTAGTTGTCCTGCAGCATGTGGGATCTTCCCGGATCAGGTATCGAACCCATGTCCCCTGCCTTGGCAGGTGGATTCTTCACTACTGAGCCACTAGGGAAGCCCAAGAATATGTGTATTTTTAATGTAACATTTATTTTTTGTGCATTAAGTGGAAAGTCTACTGAGAATACTCAAGTAACAATTTTTAAATATAAGTAATTGTATATTTAAGAGTTTTTTATTAACAATACTGTAAGAAGACGTTACCTTTATATCCTTTCACTTAGCTGCCAGTTGCTAGCAAACTTTATTTTATACAGGTCCAATTAAATTGTCCTTTGATGATGAATGATATTTAAAACTTAGACAATTCCCTGTACTTGATAACTTTTATGTTTCTATATGTATGTGTGTGTGTGTGTTTTAACAATGAAGTTTTTTTCACCTGACATTCTGGGGCATAATATTATTGCTGTTCAGCAAGTACAGGAAAAGTTAGAAGAGTAGGAACTTGAAGGTATGCATATGTCTTATTGTGTCCATTAAAGGTATTTTTTTTAAATTCCAATAAATGTTAAGTAACATTTCCAGCTTTGCGGAATACAAAGATACAATAATTTTTTTTGAAGTGTTGAACTATAATGTCATTTTAAAATGCTTTTTATGATACCAGTTTTGAGGATGGGAACATAGAAACATTTTCAAAGAAGTAGTCAGTTGTATAAACTTATTGATTTGTGGGCTTTTTAAATGATGCACAATAAATATACTCTAAAATGCCTCCATCAGCAATGAGAGCTATTTCCTTATGGAAATCAAATACATAAATTAAGATGATAGTAAGGAATCTGAATAAAATTATCAATGAAATCCATCTTGATGGTACTAAAAATATGAGCTTGTATCTGTTAACACTGCTAACTATGTTTCTCTTTGTTTTCAGCCCACTGCGCTGTGTCATTCTTGTTGCACTCAGGGACATTGAACAAGGAGAAGAGCTTTTTTCAAACTACTATACAATTGTCAGCTAACTCTATGAAACTATGTTTACTACTCAGTTATTGAGTTAATTCTAAATGTTTTTTGTAAGTTCCACTTGCAGAACAAATGTTTTGATACCTAATTGGAGTGGGAATTTTGTTTTTATTGATATTAGTATTTTAATTAATCATAAAACCTATTTGCTTCGTTACACTTTCAAATTTGTAATGCAATTCCAGTGTTAATTTGGTTTTCACCTAAGTACACAGTAGCTTACTAAATTAAAAGCCACCACCTGAACTTATAATTTTAACTATTCTTTTGATTATCTTTAGTAGTTTATCAAATTTTAGCCAAGTCATCAGCAGTTCTTACACTGTTGATGTGTACTAATATCCACAAAAACTTAATTTTTTCAGAGTAAACCAAGACCAAAAATATTTGTTGTGTTGTCATGAGTTAATTTGGAGAAGGCGATGGCACTCCACTCCAGTACTCTTGCCTGGAAAGTCCCATGGATGGAAGAGCCTGGTAGGCTGCAGTCCATGGGGTCGCTAAGAGTCGGACACGACTGAGCGACTTCACTTTCACTTTTCACTTTCACGCATTGGAGAAGGAAATGGCTACCCACTCCAGTGTTCTTGCCTGGAGAATCCCAGGGACGGGGGAGCCTGGTGGGCTGCCATCTATGGGGTCGCACAGAGTTGGACACGACTGAAGCGACTTAGCAGCAGCAGCAGCAGCATGAGTTAATTGGGGTTTGTGTGTAATTTCAAGATTTAGCTGGTTAAGGGGGCAATGGGGAGTCATTATACTGTTTTCTCTATTTGAACATTTACACACACACGCACACCTACAAAGCTTAAGAGACTGTAAGAGAGATTGTTTTGGCATGGAAATATAGTTAAAAGGTGGTGGTGGGAGGAATACCTGTTCCCCACGTCTCATGTTTAGTGGGCTTCCATTAGTAATTCTGCCTCTCTCTCCACCTTTTGGAGGAAGAATGATTCTCTGAGATTATTTTTAGACAAGAATTAGACACCATGGCCCCAACCCCACTAGTTCCTTCTCTGTGGACTCTCCCAGTAGTCTGTTCTGGGTGGTTCTCAGCCCTGGGTGGCAAGTAGCCTGTAGTCAGCCCAGCCAGGAAAGGAGTGAGTCTAGTTCAGAGGTGGAGTATCAAGTGAGCTGGCCTGGCATCAGCTCTGAAGCCACATTCTCCAGTTCTATTAGGAGGAGTTACTTTGATCTCCATCAACCTGACTCCTGCATCCAACCCTCAGCTCCATACTTGGATAGGGAGTGCGTTATTTATGGGCCTCTCTATGGCACCTGTACCACCAGATTCTGACCCTCTTTACTGCTACACCAACAGCTCTTCTCACTTAAGTTTACTGTAATTTCAGTAGCCTCCCGATTGCTTTCCATGTTTCCATTCCTGCCCCCTTTTCAGAATAGACAGCCAAGAGTGATTTCTTTTAAGCACAAATCAGATCCTGCTGGCATCTGCTCAGAACTCTGATTACTCCTACTTTAGAATATATGCCGAGTCCTTCACTACCTCTGATCTCACATCCTGCTCTCTCCACACAGCCTCAGCTGTCTCCTTGCCACTCCTGAGACTGCAGGGTACACTCCCACCTCAGGGTTTTTGTACTAGTTCTGCCTCCAAAAACCTCCCCCGCAATAGCCATATAGCTCTTTCCGTCACCTTGCCTAACTAAGCTACTGAAATTTACAATCCTCAACTGCCAACCCCTAATGCTCCCCATTCATTTATGTAGCGTTTATGATGTCTATGCACCTAAGTCCATGGGAGCATCTTTTTCTCAGCCTCATTTGTCTTTTATTTGTGCCACAAGGGGAACTCACTTTGTTAAAAAGCCAAGGGCTTCCCTGGTGGCTCGGTAAAGAATCCACCTGCCAGTGCAACAGACACGGGTTCAATCCCTGGTCCAGGAGGATCCCACGTGCCTCGGAGCAGCTAAGCCTGTGCAACACACAGGCTATTGAACCCGTGCTCCAGAGCCCAGGAGCCTCAGCTACTGAAGCCTGAGCACCCTAGAGCCTGTGCTCCACACAAGAAGCCACCGCAATGAAAAGCCCAAGAACAGCAACCAGATAGTAGTCCCCACCTGCCGCAACTAGAGAAAAGCCCTCGTGCAGCAACAAAGACCCAGTACAGCCAAAAATAAAATTATACATTCTATATATATATAAGCCAAGCTAGTTGATCAAGAAGATCCTATTATCCAGAACTTTATGTTAAATACAGAAATTTAACTTCTGCGGCAGTGTTAGGTATTTAGGAGTGAAGTGTCAGACTTTTTAAAAATAATTCATTAAAAAATGCATATACATATATATGGAATTTAGAAAGATGGTAACAATAACCCTGTGTACGAGACAGCAAAAGAGACACTGATGTATAAAACAGTCTTATGGACTCTGTGGGAGAGGGAGAGGGTGGGAAGATTTGGGAGAATGGCATTGAAACATGTAAAATATCATGTATGAAACGAGTTGCCAGTCCAGGTTCGATGCACGATACTGGATGCTTGGGGCTAGTGCACTGGGACGACCCAGAGGGATGGTGGGAGGAGGGAGGAGGGTTCAGGATGGGGAACACATGTATACCTGTGGCGGATTCATTTTGATATTTGGCAAAACTAACAATTATGTAAAGTTTAAAAATAAAATTTTAAAAAATGCGTATAACATAGAGTACAAATATGGCACAACATTAATTGTTCGATCAGGATTGTTCTTTATACTCTTAACTTTTGTCTTAAAAGTTTTTCTATCTTAAGTTGGGGGGAAAGTTACCATCAGCTTAAGTGTAATATAGTGAAACAAACATCAAATTCATCAAACGTTTACTGAATGCCTACTATGTGAAGGGTCCTGGAAGATTCAAACAGTTCCTGCTGATAAAATGCCCAGTATGATGACTTGGTCTGGACTAGAGGGATGAAGTTATTTTTTAAAAAGAAAACACTGCTATTAAAAAAAAAATCATTTTTTCCTTACTGGAATAACTTTTCAAGATTTATAAATGACTTATTTCATTTCTGACATGTTTATGAAATGCTTTTATTATTTCTACACCTGGTTACAACTTCATGGCAGTGTTAGCTTTACTTGTGTAAAAACAATCTCATAAAAATCTAGGTATACTATGAAGCTTGTCTCTCACTGAAGCGAATGCCAGCTATAGTATATTAAGCCTTGAAAAATGTGAGCATTTCTGATCTAGGACTAGGACTTCAGTGACCCTGTGCAGTTTTGTTCAGAGAACCCAGCCAGCCACAGAAAAGAGAACACGGAATAGAGATCACTTACCTGGGTGGGAAATCCTAAACAGTGCTATACCCCAAGACTATTTTAAATTAAAAATGGAAGTGCGTATAACAAACTACCCAATTTACAGATACCATGCAACCTTTGAAAAAGGAAGAGAAGCAGCATGCTGGAAAAGCAAACCATGGATGGATGGAATGGGTTAAGGTCTACAAGTGTCTAGATTACTCTGCTCTCACTAGGCTCTCCTCCCTCCCCTAAAAGCCTAAAGGGCTGTGCTCACATATGGCACTCGGCTGCACACTTCACTGTATTCAGCCAAGAAACACTGGTGTTTCTCCCCACTTTGAAGGCACTTCTGTGTATGTGTACACCAGGGAGGCCTGCTCATCAAGGCTCTTTGGTATCTGTGAATGAAGAAATGTGATTTTCGATGAGCAACTGAAGCAAAGATGTCCTCTTGTCCTTGTACAAAACCGACATTACGTGCCATCTGATCATTGCATATTAAGAAAGGAACTAGACAGAAAAAGCTCTGGTCAGAACAAGTGAAATACGGGGACCAAACTTGTGAAATTAGGCCAAAGTGAGATATTTAGCTTGGGAAGATGAAGACTTGGGGAAGTTATTTCTGGAGTCTACCAAACAGGAGACGGATCAAGACCATCCCCAAGAAAAAGAAATGCAAAAAAGCAAAATGGCTGGCTAAGGAGGCCTTACAAATAACTGTGAAAAGAAGAAAAGCGAAATGCCAAGGAGAAAAGGAAAGATATACCCATTTGAATGCAGAGTTCCAGATAGCGAGGAGACATAAGAAAGCCTTCCTCAGTGATCAATGCAAAGAAATAGAGGAAAACAATAGAATGGGAAGGACTGGAGATCTCTTCAAGAAAATTAGAGATACCAAGGAACATTTCATGCAAAGATGGGTTCAATAAAGGACAGAAATGGTATGGACCTAACAGAAGCAGGAGATACTAAGAAGAGGTGGCAAGAATACACAGAAGAATTGTACAAAAAAGATCTTCACAACCCAGATAATCACGATGGTGTGATCATTCACCTAGAGCCAGACATCCTGGAATGTGAAGTCGAGTCGGCCTTAGAAAGCATCACTACGAACAAAGCTAGTGGAGGTGATGGAATTCCAGTGGAGCTATTTCAAATCCTAAAAGATGATGCTGTGAAAGTGCTACACTCAATATGCCAGCAAATTTGGAAAACTCCGCAGTAGCCACAGGACTGGAAAAGGTCAGTTTTCATTCCAATCCCAAAGAATGCTCAAACTGCTGCACAATTGCACTCATCTCACACGCTAGTAAAGTAATGCTCAAAAGTCTCCAAGCCAGGATTCAGCAATACGTGAACCGTGAACTTCCTGATGTTCAAGCTGGTTTTAGAAAAGGCAGAGGAACCAGAGACCAAATTGCCAACATCCACTGGATCATTGAAAAAGCAAGAGAGTTCCAGAAAAACATCTATTTCTGCTTTATTGACTATGCCAAAGCCTTTGACTGTGTGGATCTCAATAAACTGTGGAAAATTCTGAAAGAGATGGGAATACCAGACCACCTGACCTGCCTCTTGAGAAATCTGTATGCAGGTCAGGAAGCAACAGTTAGAACTGGACATGGAACAACAGACTGGTTCCAAATTGGGAAAGGAGTACATCAAGGCTGTATATTGTCATCCTGCTTATTTAACTTATATGCAGAGTACATCATGAGAAATACTGGACTGGATGAAGCACAAGCTATAATCAAGATTGCCGGGAAAAATACCAATAACCTGAGATATGCATATGACACCACCCTTATGGCAGAAAGTGAAGAGGAACTAAAAAGCCTCTTGATGAAAGTGAAAGAGGAGTGAAAAAGTTGGCTTAAAGCTCAACATTCAGAAAACTAAGATCATGGCATCCGGTCCCATCACTTCATGGGAAATAGATGGGGAAACAATGCAAATAGTCACAGACTTTATTTTCTTGGGCTCCAAAATCACTGCAGATGGTGACTGCAGCCATGAAATTAAAAGATGCTTGCTCCTTGGAAGAAAAGTTATGACCAACCCAGACAGCATATTCAAAAGCAGTCATTACTTTGCCAACAAAGGTCCGTCTAGTCAAGACTATGGTTTTTCCAGTAGTCATATATGGATGTAAGAGTTGGACTATAAAGAAAGCTGAGTGCAGAATTGATGCTTTTGAAATTGTGGTGTTGGAGAAGACTCTTGAGAGTCCCTTGGACTGCAAGGAGATCCAACCAGTCCATCCTAAAGGAAATCAGTCCTGAATATTCATTGGAAGGACTGATTTTGAAGCTGAAACTCCAATACTTTGGCCACCTGATGTGAAGAGCTGACTCATTTGAAAAGACCCTGACGCTGGGAAAGATTAAAGACAGGGAGGAGAAGGGGATGACAGAGGATGAGATGGTTGGATGGCATCACCGACTCAAGGGACACGAGTTTGAGTGGACTCTGGGAGTTGGTGATGGACAGAGAGGCCTGGCATGCTGCAGTCCATGGGGTCGCAAGGAGTCAGACACGACTGAGTGACTGAACTGAACTGAACCAAACTATGAACATTATAATAAGGAAGACTAGTTTACTACAAATATTCTATGAAATAATAACATCTAATCAAATTTCAGATTTCAGGTCTCCCTAAATGACAACAGTTACTGAGAACAGTGTTTGAAACGTAACAGACATTCAATAAGTATTTCCTGAATGAAACTAAAAGTACATATAATCCTCATTTTTAGATAGCTAGAATTTTATTGTATTGATAGATGGACATTTATTTTAGAGGATTTAAAGAAAACTATTTCACCTATCAATTGTATTTACCTATCAAATAATTTACTACATCTAAAACCTACTTAACAGTGTTAAATATCTGCCCATGTGTTATAGCTTAAGAGTCATTAAATAAAAATCTATTTGTGGCAAATACTCACACGAACCAAGAAAAAAAAAGATTTCCAGATTTTTATTTCTGGAACTGTACACCAGGTATTAAAGTACAACAAATACAAAATAATGCTCAAAAAAATCAGTGTTTATGTACAAATATTAAAATCAATGCAACAATAGCAACTTCCTCTTGAACATCTGATACTAAAACTTGTTCTGATTGTCACTAATCAATCTCATACTCACGGCGTACTTATTTCAAACCGGGACAACTGGAATCACTGGTTGTCTAAGAGGAGTTTTAATATCTACCACATTTAACAATAAAACTAACAGTTTCCTCCTTTCAGTGAAAAAATTAAGAACTTTTTAAAAAACATAGTACTGTCAATATTTTTATAAATTATTTCAATTTCCATTTGTAGACAATGTGCTTTGAAACTCTGGGCAAACAATCTCCTTGGTGGTCAGGTTGATTCATTAGTTTACATTCAAAGTTGAAATATTTACTAGAGACTTTGGTTAAATTAAATAGTTTTACTATGCTCTATTAGATTTGATGTTCTCAAATATTATGACCCTCAATTGTAAAAATTAAAAGGAAACAATTGCACAGTTCTTTGACCTAATTGTACAGACTTTAGTATTGTTTAAACAGTATTCTACATCCTTCAAGTAAATTCAGCAGTTGACCATAACAAGAGGAAAACTAAACACTGAAAAAGCTAGCATGAAAAAGTGGAGTACAACTAACAAAAGTAAAGTATTGCTATAATCACAGCACCAGTTTCACTTCTAAATGAATCCGCTGTCCTCTTCAAACCCCCTGTACATAAAAAGACACATCAGCCAACACTGCAACTGCTCACCGTGGATTTTTGGTTTGTTCATATGAAAATAATATGGCAAAGAAAAAAAAGAATTTATCACAGTTTGTTATAAGAATTGTGCTTAACACTTAATAATAAAGGCATTATTGTTTCTTCATAAGACTGCAAATCAGTTATTTTCACGCTCTCAAACGCAATTCTTCTAAGAAACAGTAACAAATTCTCTGTTAAGATGCTTAAACGGAGAGGAAAAAAAACCCAGTAAACCCAGATTTAAAAGGAAATTCAATAAATAGTTATTTTACATGAATAAAGCCAGAGGGGTACAGTTTATGAATGTCACATCAAGCATGCACAAAAATGGTATCATACATGGAGGAAGCAGTCAGAAAATACTGAATTAGATCTAAAAAGATATGAAGAATTTACATATATATACAAAAATCTTGCAAATTATTGCCTCATTTTAACAAGGAATTAAAAGTAAACGTTACCAGCTAGTTAGCACTCTCTAAGAGGCTAAAATCAGATTGGTGTTTAAAAATCTATTAAACTAGCTGGAATTTATTTTTCTCTCATATCATTTCTGGATTTTGGTCAAAAATCTTTATTTAAATAACTAAAGTGTCCATTCAACTTGCTGATAATCAAAACTTTAGATAAGAAACACTGTTTCCATCTTATATCAAGATCCCAGCAATGCATAGATAAACTGAATATATTACTGCATCAGCTACTGAGAATGGGCATGTTCATTAAGTGCAACTGGTATTAGCATTCAGTCATCTTTGTGTAAATTGTTTTATACAGACCAGCCACTGTAAACCCAGAGTAAAAATTAAAGTTATGACAATGGAAGATTGTGGCCGGTATCTTACTAAATTATAGATGTATTCATTTTTAACAAAAGAAATTAGGTTCAAAGTTTAGCACAACACCACAGCAATATGAAGCTGATAACTTGGATAAAAATATCTGAAAGCAACAAAAAGCCCAGGCTACCCATTATTTACTGTGTGCATACAGGAATGCTGACTTTAGATGTATAAATTAGAGACTGACTTTAAGTTATTAATTTAACTACTTTCGTCCACTGTGCTAAACTAACTTTTTAAGTAAATGTGCTAATGCGTAAACACTTCAAAGCAATCTTCATTAAAATGCTGCAAAGAAAAACAAGAATACAAATCATCCAAAACAAAGGATGTCATTGCAGTTCACAGTTTGTATAATAAATACCCTCCCTTTCCATCACTAAGGTCACTACATTCTATCTATTCATCAGCACAACCTTGAAGCGACTTATACTTAAAAATATCAGCAATGTAGCCAAATATCTAAGTTTTGGCAAAGCAAGACAACTAGTAGAAATTGAAAATTTTAATTAAGATGGTGCAAAAAAAAAGGAAAATTCTGTGTTTTAACTGAACTATAAAAGCAAAGCTTATCACATCCTAACACTGCATTACATATTGCATGAATTCACCTTATAACTTAAAGATGCATGTCTACAGAGCAAAAATGGCCAGAGTTTATGACAATGGTTTCTCATTCACAATGTTTAGAATAAAAATAAAAGTGAGTTTTGAGACGCATCTGAACGTCAATCACTTTTTAGAACTTAAAAGTGGTAACGTACCATTGTATTTCAGATAGAAACTCACATTTTTTCTTGCCAACTGGTCCAAGCTAAACAGAAAAGTTTAAATGTACTTCAAGGTTCTACTGCATTATGTGTAGGATCTAGAAATCCCACCTAAATATTAACATTTGAACTGCAGCACTACACAACAACTGAAAAAGTGTCCCAAATGTAAACCAGTCTAAGTGGCAACGTCCTTGGCTTTGTCGACTGTGCCCTGCAAGTCAACTGCCTCAGGAAAAACGAAGTTAGCAACGACCGGTATGGTTTTTATGATTACAATCTTGATAATGGTGGACAAAACCCCATCTAAATTCCGTATTTTCAAATGCCAATTTTTTAGCCAATAAATGAAGTTACACAGAAGTCTTCTGGCAGTAAAATGACCAATTCTGTGTAAGGTAGCCCTGGTCTAGAATTTTGAAACAGGATCCAAGCAAGCGTCTTCATAATTTGCACGCAGTTCCTCGTGCTGGCTTCTATAAAGATGGACTTGCTGTTTTGTAAACTGAAGTGCTCTAGTTGAATAACATGAGAGAAGTTTCCATTTTTAAAAAAATCCTTGCATGTTTGTGCAGTTTAAAGAAACCTACCCCTGCTTTTATTTAATTAAGAAAATAAAACCAAAAAATGCTACATTGAGCAGGGATCAGGATCGGTACCTGTAAACATTGTTATTCCACTGCATCCATTACGGCAAAAGGAATTTACACGAATAGAAGCCACTCCATTCAGTTCAGAACATCTGTGCTGGTTTTGAGCTGGTGGCCTCTGTCTACAGGTTTTAAAAATGGGAGTGAGGGCAGTGGGGAACAGAAAAGAATAGAAAAAGAAGGGAGTGGGGAAGAGGTATTGGGGATGAGGAAGAGATAAGCAGAGCTTAAAGCTGCACCACAGAGTTCAATCTTAGTTCCCAACTCTGCTGATCATAGTTCATTTCCACATTTATGGATTGAAAATGAAAATACTCTTGATAAATCAAGATATAGTTCTATACATACTGACATCACTGATGTCATAGTGAAAAAAGTTCAAACTTCCAGTGAAAGACTAAGCAAACCTGATACTTTCCTGGTACTGGTACTGCACACCCACTGTTTCTGGGCCCTTCACTCGCTTCATTCAGAATGCAGGGCGGCATGCTGATGCAGAGCGTGGGCACTGATGAAACCATTGGTCTCGTTGGCAGACAGACTGCCAAAGTCAGCCACAGACACGGCCATTTTGGCACTGGTGATATGATGTGTGTGATTTTCAAAGTCTACACCCAAATTATTTACAGAAACCTCATTCATAAAGGATTCAGGAACAGCAATGCCCATTTTCAATCTCTTTGCTGGTCTTTCTGACTCTTCACTGCACATGTTCATGGGGTTCAGCTCTGAGTGATAAAATCCAGTCTCAAATAAATTAAAACAATCACTTTCCCCATTGCTGGGCAGGGTGAGTAACTCCTCCGTTACAACAGGCACATGATTGACTTGTCCACGGGGCGTGTTGCCCAGTGGAGGAAAGCTATCATCCAAACAATTCACATCCGTTGGATTGCAGACGGTCGCTACGCTGTTGGTCAAAGCTAAAAAGAAATGAGAAATGGTTTCAGTAAGTGGTCCTACATCATGTGACAAAGAGGATATAATTCTGTCCCACATTACACTAAAAAATGTTCTTACCTGTCAAATCACTGGCAGTGAAAGAGTTGAGAATGTTTAGCTGTTGATCAGGTACAGGCTCAGGTCGGTTAGAAGTTAAGGCTGAAGAATTTACTGTCCCACCCAGAGCTTCTGTTTCATCCACCAAACGATCCATATAGTCCCTAAAAAACACACCCAAATAATGCTGTGACTGCTTATCACAGTTAAAAACAAAAATCCCTGAAGTCAAGCCCAGGGTACTTACGTAACTCCAGGGTGATGGTTATATCGTTTCTTTCCAAATTTTGTCTGTTGAGCAAAGTAATCATAACGCTCAGATTTCTTCCACATATAGTAGAATGCTACACATTCAGCAACTGTTCTAGTTCTCACCTAATAAAAAAAGTTGAATTTTTTTTAAAAACCAAAAAATTCTACACATTTTTAGTAACTTTTTTTTTTTTAACACCCATGGGTCTTATTTTCTATCTTTCTAATTATGAAATTCTGAATATGTTACTAGTAAACTGTTTTTATTTTCACACTATTTAATAATGAGGCTACCTTTAAAAGCACAAGGCTTTTTATTTAAATCAGAATGTAATAATAATAATAAATGTGCATCCAGAAATTATCTTACACCTTTACTGAAAATCTTAAAACACTGACATACTTTACTTTTCTTCACTGAACTTTCACCATGATTCTGACTGTACCAAGGGTACTTGTTAACCCTGAGTGATCCATGAATGAGCCTCAATGGGATATAGTAATTCCCAAAATGTCATTCAAGTACACTTTTCTAGGGAGAAGGGTGCAGCCTCATCAGATTATCAAAGGGCTCCATGACCCAAAAGAGACTCCGTTTGTAAAGGGATCAGTACTCAACCGCATCTGGAATTTAAGATGATTGCCAGCTAAAGGCAAGATTTTTCCTCTATCATGCATCTCTTAGCTGCAACAAAGTCTGGTAGAAAATAAAAAATGATAATAAAATTTGAGCCTCATTCAACTTGGCTCCACATCCAGACTAGGGTTTCTCTAACTATACACAGCTAAAGGTATGAATTCAGATGTACAGAAAAAAATTCCGTATCTTTACCCAATAAACACTTTCTCCCCTGCTTAATTACACAATAAGGAAGTTTTAGAACCTCTATTGTGATTAGTGGCTTTGTTATAAGATCATAATATAGGAACAAGCATTTTAAACCAAGAAATAAAGTATACCTTTCAATAAACACATTAACTATAAGTCTCCAAAACTTGAAAGCAATCAAGATGTCCTTCAAATGGTAAATGGATAAACAAACTGATACATCCATACAATGGGATATTATTCAGTGATAAAAAGAAATGAGCCACAAAAAAACATGGAGGAACTTTAAATGCATATTATTTAAGTCAAGAAGCCAATCTGCAAAGGCTACATACTGTATGATTCCAAGTATATGACACAATTTTTAGGTCACTGAAACTATTCTGTAGGATACTACAGTGGTTGATAGGTATTGTCATATATTTTTCAAAATCCATAGAATATATAACACAAAGAGTGAATCCCAATGTAAACTATAAACTTTAGGGGATAAAAATATGACAATGTAGATTTATCAGCTGTAACAAATATACCACTCTGGTGTGGGATGCTGATGGAGGAAGAAGCCATGTATGTGCAGGAGCAGGAAATACATGGGACTTCTACTTTCTCAATTTGGCTATGAACTTAAAACTGCTCTAAAAAATAAAGTCAATTTTTTTAAAAGTGTGTATATATTCTAAAAAGCTTGAGATAATTATCTCTCATTAAAATATGATTTGTTTATACTTTCTTTTTGTCCTAAGGAAACTAGAATTCTGAAATATTTAACTGGATATTCAATGTCTATTGCTATTCAATATTCTAGGCCTACTGCTTTTTAAAGATTTTATATTTCAGAGCAGTATTGGGTTTGTGGCTCAGATGGTAAAGAATCTGCCTGCAATGTAGGAGACATGGGTTCAATTCCTATGTCGAAAAGATCCCCTAGAGTGGGAACTGGCAACCCACTCCAGTATTCTTGCCTGGAGAATCCCATAGACAGAAGAGCCTGGCAGACCATGGGGTCACAAACAGTCAGACACAACTGAGCGACTAGATGACATGACATTGAATTTACAGAAAGACTGATCAGAAAGTAACCAATATGTTAATAGCATGGGAGCATTAACAAGTTATAGCTTCCCCCCCCCACCCAAGTGACTTATAAATTAGTTGCTTATATTCATTGTAATCACTAAGCAATTTTTCTGTTTGTTTATGTCTAATTTGTCTAACTTACCTTATTCTTCTGTATAAGATGAAAATCTTTTCCAAAAAGCATGAGTGCATGTTCAAAGCTCCGGCATTCTTCTTCTGTCCATGCAGTCATTCCTTCTAAAGAAAATTTAAAACAAAACAAATTGGTCTCAAAACTCATATATACAAATCACTAATTTACTTACAGTATGGTTTCCTAATAAAAAACTATAAACTTCTACACACACACACATACAAGTCCTTAATCCTAACTAAAAAAATTTAGACTACCAAAATATAAACATTGGGTTTTTTTCTCTGTATAATGAGACAAGAATTTATTTTTTTCCCTACAATTTATGTTCATTGTTTTTCTGATTTTTTTTTTTTAAACAATGAGCATTTTTAATTAGAAAAAAATAAAATGCTATTTCCTCTATGGAAAGAAAAGCCTTACTTCGGTCTTACATCAAAATCATTTATGGTCTCTTTTAATTACAGACCATAAATAATCAACACATATTTATTTAAAGTCAATTTGCAGAGTGCTATACTGCAGAAATATAAAAGGAATAAAAAACAGCTTATGCTCTCAAAAGACTAAGTCCCATTCAACTTCCCAGCAGATATTAATACTGATGCATTAAATCTACTTGAAGCAGAGGAGACTTGAAGTGCCCCACTCACAGTGGAGGCCTGGTCCCCAAAGCCATTCACAGCAGTCCACCACAAAGGTGAAAAACAGTTTGACTGAAAAAGAAAATCTTAGAAACCTTAAACTAAAGAAAAATTAAATGCACTTAGCATTTCAGAGTTTTGAGAGCTTAAAATAATTTTTTCAGAAAAGCAGCTACTACAAGGAAACCTTTCAATAGACTATTTCATCCACAAGTTTTGATGCATTGTTTTCAGCTTTTATATTTTTCCAAGTTTATTTATATTATATTATTAAGCATTATTTCACTCTACATACTTAATGAAAGCTGTGGTGCATGCAATCCATTTATATGACAAAAATATTGAAATTAAAGTTAACCATTTTCCTTGACATACACAAATCAAAACCTAAGCACTATAATAATAGTTACATGATTACTAAAAATATACTTCTTGCATGTTTACTATACATGTTTGGAATATATTATATGTTTCTTTTTTAATTTTTTAATCTCCTTTTCATTTCCTGTCTGGTTTGAGAAAGAAAAAACAACTTTTTCCCCCAATGAAACCATAAAATCATTCTTATTAATTACTTTGGATATACTGTCATCTCTGGGGTCTGCTTTGTTCTGGAGGTGACAGGGGGGTAACTAATTTGTATTTGAACAATCTCTGGTATGTCTAAAAATAGAAGGCAAGAAAAGGAAAAAATTACTTGCTATGAAGATGAACACGGATACACAAAAGTGTGACAAGACTACGCCGTCCTTTGTGATACTTTGCTTATTCTGGTCCCAAAGACCAGCCCCTGTCCTTTCCCTCTCTTGATCCCAAGTGCTTCTTACCTTGAGATGCCTTGCCATTGCAACAGTATCTTTCGATTGCTTCCTTTATATTATGGTTACACTTGAGAAGTTCATATAATGCCTAAGGGAAAGAGAAAAAAAAATATTCAACAAAATTAACCAAAAGTTCATACTTAGCAGCATTCAAAACAAACACACACACAAACAAAAACATGTGCATTTTAAGAATCCTGACAAATACCAGCTGAAATGCTAATTTTAGGACATCTGAAGCGTATGTTTGCTTAGATATTTTATTTATCCTATACACTGACTCAGGAGAAGGCAATGGCACTCCACTCCAGTACTCTTGCCTGGAAAATCCCATGGACAGGGGAGCCTGGTGTGCTGCAGTCCATGGGGTCGCTGGGAGTCGGACACGACTGAGCGACTTCACTTTCGCTTTTCACTTTGATGCACTGGAGAGGGAAATGGCAACCCACTCCAGTGTTCTTGCCTGGAGAATCCCAGGGACGGGGGAGCCTGGTGGGCTGCCGTCTATAGGGTCACGCGGAGTCAGACACGACTGACGTGACTTAGCAGCAGTATACACTGACTCTGGTATCCCAGGAGTTTTTTCATTCTCACTCTACTGCTCAGAAGTCATCTACCAGTATCATTCCTCGCTTTTTTATTTTTTTTAATTGCTAGATCTTCTGAGCTGGTAGAATTCTCCTATTTTAAATGTTTATGTTAAGACTCATGGTCTTGTCTCTTGTTACCACCTACTCCCTGACTTTTAGAGTTTTACTAAAAGACAACAGCAGCAGGCCTAGAGTAGAAGGATAGATATTTTAATGACTGGAGTTGATAATGGTCTTAGTTATTTCCATCTACTATGGAAGATACCATTTTTTAAAAATTAGAATTTCCTCCCATTAAATCTGTTTCGAATTATGAATATACTAAATAGCAGCAGACAGAACTCAATTGAAAGTTAACTAATAATCTACTTTGTCAAGTACGTGTCAAGAAAGGCAAGTATATGAGTAAACCTATTAACACATTAATAGGTTAATAATCAATACATCAATAATCAACCATTAAAAACAATCTCAACAGTTGCTAAAAAAGCTTCAAATAAATCAGTACCTATTTTTATTTTTAAAAAGACAAAAAGTGTAATAGTTATAAGTAGCTAGATATTATCTTATTCTAAGAAAACAGCCGGCATCAAACCATGGCTGGTATTATGCTTAATGTAAAAACCTGAGGTGTATTCTGTGGTCACTCACTCAGCTGTGTCCAGCTCTTTGAGATCCCAGGGACTATAGCCCACCATCCTCTGTCCAAAGGATTTTCTAGGCAATACTAGAGTGGGTTGTCATTCTCTTCTCCAGGGGATCTTCCCAACCCAGGGATTGAACCCGAGTCTCTTGTGTCTCCTGCATTGGCAGGAGGATTCTTTACCACTGGGCCACCTAGGAAGCTCTTTCAACAAAAGCAGGCCTCAAACCACCATTACTACCAAAAGTCTCTCAGAGTTATGGCTAATGTAGTAGGACATATAATAAGAATAAGAGATATAATAACGGTGAGGAAGGAATAAAAGTCTAATTTAAAAAAACAAACAAACAAACAAACAAAAAAAAAACAAAGAAAAAAAAAGTCTAATTTAATAATAATTTTAAGACTAGAAAACCTAAGAGAAACAACTGAAAAATCATTATACTAAATTAGTTTCAATAGCTTGAGAAAAAAAATGTTAATCTATATATTTCTCTAAATCAATAATATACAAATACAAATATACTAGAGATCCCATTTACAAAGCTAAATACATGCACACATTTCAAGACAATGAGGAATCAATTAGACACATGTGATATTTAAACAAAAACATTCAAGTGATTAAAAAAAATCAAATAAACAGAGAATCAGATCATGCTCTTCAAATAGAAGGTTTAATGTTTTAAAGGTACTAATTCTTCCAAAATTAACTTACAGTTTTAACAAAATATCAGTAGAAAAATCCAACAGGATTTCCTTTTGACAGCTGACAAAACTGCTCTTAAGTTCAGCTAGTATGGCTTCTCTATGTTATTTGGAAATTCAAGTTTGAGTCCACCTATCTCTGGGCACCCATTAATCAAGATTAACTAGACTAGCAATAACAAGTGAAAAGGTATATGAGAGGGGTAAAACAATGCCAGAGAGAAAAAACCCTGATAAGCCATACTCCTACGCTTATCCCACATACCCTCAGGAGACTGCTCTGCACCTACAAGTACACAGTACTTAACAGATAACCCTAAAGCAAATTTATACACACTTAATAGACATTAACTTTAACCACTTCCTTAATAAAGTTCAAGAATAATCCAAGAAGTAACTTCATTGTAAAATCTCAAAGTCCAAGCATAGAGAATGTCTAAATATACGATGGAATATACAGTCACCAAGAATGAACTATTAAAGAAATCTAAATAGCAAATAAAATGAGATTAAGGGATTAAAAGGATACAAAATGGTATCTAAAGTACAATATATGTGTGTATAAAGGAAAAAAAGCCAGAAGACATGAAATAACACAGAACGGTTATCATTAGGTCCTGGGGTTTTTTTAAACCAGTATCTTCCAAGTTTTAGAATCAGAAAGAGACAGCCAGTTCATACATTAAAAACGTTTTAATCAAATGTAAGAATATTAAGAAGATACTACATTAGTTAGCTGCTACTTCAACAAAAATTGATGTATACCTGTTCATTGTCCCTTGTATGTGTTCCTGCAGAAATCCGATCCATTATTTTTTCATTTCCAGTTCTTAATGAGGTCTCAACAAGGTACTCCTTAACTTTGCTCTCCAAAACCACACCAGGACGCCAAAGCAACTGGTCTTCATTTTCATACACTGATAGAGAACATCCCATTAACATGTTAAATGTATCAACACACTACAAGATGTACACAAACTGTTCTCCCTCTTCCTATACAAGTTAACTAACTTTGAAGACCCTGGTCATCTGATCGTCTGGCAAGCTGAGTCTTTCATCAATAAAGGTTTAAAACAATTTTTTTTAAACTTTATTAAGGATCAAGTATTCCAGTGACTAAAGCAAGCAAGTTTTTTTGGTGGTTGGATTTACCAAATTAGAGGCTTTCTCTGTAGTCTAATGGAGACTTTTCTAAGTAGTCTAATATAAAACCCAGCAGTGGTATCTTACATTCTTCTAATGAGGGGGTAAAAGTAACCTGTGTAAATTCAGTAATAACTTTACCGAAAATTTCTCTTTAACTCCCTAAATGACTCTATGAAATGTCTAGAGGTTAAAAATTGCAAAAAAATGAAAATAAACCAACAGAAATAAAAATATCAGCCAGTAATGAAATAACTAGGAAAGATCTATCTTCCCTTTAATATACTGATGAAAAATGGAAAAGAATGGTAAACAGTAAGAGAAGCAAAGTTTCCACCTTTTAAATAAGCTCATACTTAATAGGCAAACATCACTAAAACAAACTGTATATTTTATTAATGTAAACACTGCTGCCATTCTCAAAGCTTCCACTCCACACTATAAAGTCACACAGATGGCCCAAGTATTTATCCCATTGCTCCAACTTCAATCCATTCTTTAAGTGTATAATAATTACTAAATATAGCTAATGAAAGTAATTTACTGAGAGCTCACTATATAGCGGAGACCATAATAAGTGCTTTACACTCACAACTGTGTAAGGCAGGCACTACTACTCCCAATGAGCTGGAAATTAAAAATAAAGTGTGCCTATGAAGCAATCAGACTGAACTTTTGAGGTAAGCTTCTGGAACCAGTTTCTTTATTCTTTGGTCAAAATTTAAATAGGTAAAATAGTTTGAGTTTATCTCCTCTTAAGAGAGAGAAGGTATATGCTCCTTTCTGAAGGTGCAGAACTGAGCAAATATCACCTCCATCATGTCTCATCTGAGGACTGGCTGCTGCTGAACATGTACTCTGCCCAGGGCCAAATCTATGTGGTTTCCAAGTTGAGCTAGGAAAGTGTACCTGGATTTTTACTTCCCACCACCTCATCCATCCACATTTTCAGAACTAGCTATAGTTAGAATCTATCAAAAATGTGAGGAAAACTGATTACACTTAAATAGGGGTGTGTAACAAAAGCAGCAGAATCCTTGAAGTGAAGTCAAAGTCGCTCAGTCACGTCTGACTCTTCGTGACCCCATGGACTATACAGTCCATGGAATTCTCTAGGCCAGAATACTGGAGTGGGTAGCCTTTCCTTTCTCCAGGGGATCTTACCAACGCAGGGATCAAACCCAGGTCTCCCCCATTGCAGCCGGATTCTCTACCAGCTGAGCCACAAGGGAAGCCTGAGAATATTGGTGTGGGTAGCCTATCCGTTCTCCAGCAGATCTTCCTGACCCAGGAATCAAACGGGGTCTCCTGCATTCCAGGTAGATTCTTTACCAATTGAGTTATCAGGGAAGCCCTGAATCCTTACATTCTATCCTTCCAGGGCTGGGGCAAGGGAACTTCTTCCAGCTTCATTTTTCTTAAGCATTTCTTCCCCAAAGATTTTATCCCTCTGTTTTCATTATCTCGGGTGATACAGTGCTACCAGCTCCCACTGGAGTTGGGTGTAGGCCAAAGAGCTGTACATTAAGAGCAGCTCCACTATTTTAACAGGTGCGTAGCACACTAAGCCGCACCACAAGAGGCGGGGGGACGGAGGAGGTGGGCAGCGGTTCTCTGAGTCTCATGGTTAATTCTGATATATTCCTGAGTCAGGCTAACTCTTCCCCTACTCCAAATCTATCTTTACATTCACAAGATGAGTATACAATCAGGTACTGAAGTAAACATATTGAGAGATAACTTGGCTTACCAAATATTATCAAAATTAAAAGCCTTTCTTACCTTTCTCATTACCAGCATATTCTCCGAGATAAGGTGGAATCTCTGCTTGATATTGTAAACCAATCATTATTTCCTTCAGAAAAATTTAGAAGTAGAAACAACTTATTATAAAAATAAATACTGGGAAAAAAGTTCCAATTCATTCATCAGTTACTACAAGTCTAAAGTTATCTTGCAAAATTACCTTAAATTATTTCAGAAATGTTTTTAAAAGCTACTTTAAGCCAAATGATGTAAAGCTGCAATGGTAACTTAACATACCTTCCTCAGATCTTCAGGTGAGTTACCACTGTCTGTTTCAACATCTTCAACCTCTGAGTCTTTATCTCCATCACACGTAGTATTTGCTTAAAAGAAGAAAATTAAATCTTTAAAAAGGGTTTTGTTGCCTTTCTTTGCAGCACCTGAAAGAGTGGCTGATATTTTGTGATAAAAATTTGCAGAGTAAATGAGATCGGCACAAATACACTAAACTTCTTGTACTAGTCTCATTTTTACACAAGTTAAGACATTGAAAACATGAAGAAAATGCTTGTTATCATTATAATTATTTGGTATACGATCATACAGTTTGGAAAGGCAAGAGGAGAAAGCAGAGCCCTGGACTACACTGATTACATTAATCCAGAGAGAGACAATCACAGAGCAGCACAATGAGTTCATAAAAATAGTCTTTTTGCACACGTAAGTGTATTGTATTGGAACTTGTTAACTGAACAGTTCTTCAACCATAAAAATACCTGAGAAATAAGCAAAACTGCATGTAAGAAATTATTTCAATCCAAAGACCTTTTAAATATTGCTGATATACATTAAAAGATAACACCAAGGAATTAAAAGGAAAGCATTAAATCAATCACTAAAACTACAAAAATACTGTTGGCAACTGATAGCAATTTTCAAAACCAGGAAAGTAGGAGCTTTTTAACAGAAACCTAAAAAATGTCTATAAAATTTCATGGCTGAACCAAGACTGGTTGCCTTAGCAACAGATGAGTCTTGAGAAAGAAAACAGCATTGCAAAACCAAACAAATGCTTTCATTTTTAAACAGCATATTAGTTTACATCTCTCCCAATAAAAAAAAAGTTATAATCTTATTCAGATTATAATAGTATTTTATTTCAATTAAGTAAAACACTTAAAATATTCTTATGAAAACTATATTACGTAACAAAATGTACTCAAGCCAGAGTATCAGTGCTACTACTACTACTCAGTAATGATTGGATTTCTTACATCGTAAAGGTCTAGGGAAGAAGTCAGAAGTTTCATGGGAAGTCACAGATGGAGTCAGATCATCTGCGGAAGACTGAGTTTCCTCATCATCACCTGACAATAGGTCTTTTGCTATTTCCTCCTATAAGAAGAGGAATGCAACACTAGGGTTAGAAATAATTATATCCCATCAATATTGAAAAAAAATCTTGATAACATTATTCATAAACATGATGGTATTATAATACAGATAAGAACTATTAATAGTTGAAGCCTCAGGTTTGAGAAAAGTAAATTTGAAATTCTATAATTTACTTCATGTATATAATTATTTAATAACATTTACTACTTAAGTATATATAATATCTAATGATCCATACTATTACATATTTATGATATAACAAACAATCTACCCAATTTGTGGGTATACAGAGAATTTATCTGAAGTGACAAATTTTTAGTGAACTTACAACAAAAATAATCTTACTTCTAAGCAGTTAAAAGTTAAAATTAACTTTCTGCCAACTTAAATAACTAAAACAAAACAGTCTCCAAACTCCACTCTTTCAATAACTTTAAAAAGTTCAACTAATGTACCACTCAGACTAGCGATATAATTTTGAAAGAAACAGTTCTGAATTAATTTTATGTAAGTATATAGTCATCCTTGTGCCTGGCACACAGTAGGCACTCAATATTTGCTGAATGCCTATGGCCATTAAGGTCTTTGGTACATTAACATCACTTTTGAAAAGTGGAGACAACACAACTCACAGGAAGAGGTTCCAAGATGTGGATTCCTCTCCCTGCTTAAGACCTGAAAGTCGAGGAAAGCTTCCCAGGGATCCATCAGCAGAGACCATGACTATGAATTTTTCTCACCAGGGACTGGCCACCCCTACAACCAGCCTATGTTAAAGACGTACCACTGAGGTCTTGGCTGCTATGGCCGCTGTCACTCCCAGAGCCCAAGAAAACAGAACTTCTCTCCAACCTCTCCATGCCTAAGCCAGCTTGTTTGAAAACTTCTGGGGATCTATTAATCAATGCATTCATGTGTCCACAGGATCAAAAGAAGTTAGGGCAAAATCTAAGTGTAGATATAATACAGCTACACAGGAAAGATAAAAAGTTATGGAAGAAAACTCTAACATTCAAATTATTATGAAGTTATTACTAGTTTTAAAGTAGTGAGATCAAAGCCAAACAATATTCAAATCAGTCACCAAAATGACAAGAGCAACAGTCCACAAGAAGTTTACAATTCAGAATTACGAAGTACTTTAAAGAAACTAATAAAAGCAGTCAATGGTAATAGATCTGGAATTCTTCTACATGCTTGTACTTACTTTGTCTAGTGTCATATCTGGTAGTTCATCTGCAAGTTCACTTGGGGAGCTATTTGCACTGGAATTTGCAACAGCTGGAATTGTAGGTTCATAGCCATAGAATGCCAATAAATCTTCTAGAGGCATGTTTCCTTCCTATTCAAGCCAGAGAACAAACATGAACTCAGTAGATGCCACAATGCTGAACGGCAGATAAACCACGATGCCATTAATGTTCACAAAGCACATATATCAAAAGAGCAGCACCAAATCAAAAACCAAGTTTTAGTTTTGTTTTTTGTACAATATACAGAAAACAGGATCAAATGCTAAGAGCTGTAATCAATATATGAACAAAAATCTAGCAATTAACACCTTAGTTTTCATTTTCCAGCATCATTTTACTTTTTAAAGACTTTGTCAAATATTTGCTTTAGGGCATACTTTTTCTTCCACTTTTCATTACTATATTCACCTTGAAGAATGACTTCATATAATTTTTAGCTTGTTTCCCTGCAATTAACAGTTGACCACTTGATTTATTCTTTGTATTAATAGGAAGATACCTAATAAGGCACCTTGGCTGAACATTTATGAACACTATTGTTTATATATCAATGTTCAAAACACAGTTATCTTTTGATATTCCTACTACTTGTATCTACATTCTCTACTAGCTATCTTTTCCCCCACAACTTTCTGATGAAGTTTGCATTACCACCAGCTTACAGATGAGAAAGCTGGGGCTTAGTTCTGCATCTGAATTCCAGGCACTCTAGCTCTCTTACTGGCGATGCTGCTTTGATAAAATTACATACTCGCTGCAGTGCTGCCTGTGTTATGAATGCTTATGCGAAGCCATATAGAGGCAGTCACTGTTTTTCCCCTCCACTAATCTGAAAATAAGTGCTGTATTTCCTTTTTAAAAATATTTTAATTCAACCACAAAGTGCATAGAACCATTTATAACTATCATTTAAATAACTTCAAAATGATACACCCCTACTGTACAGCACAGAGAACTTTACTCAGTGCTCTGTGGTGACCTAAATGGGAAGGAAATCCAAAAGAGCGGGGAGACATGTATATGTCTGGCTGATTCACTTTGCTGTACAGTAGAAACTAATGTAACATGGTAAAGAAACTATACTCCAATAAAAAAAAATTTTATGAACCCATACATCGATGAACTAGCTAATTTCTTAAATATTTTGAAGATGTTTATGTCCATCTATAAAGAGATTTGCTTTTAAAACTTGCTCACGGTTCAGTTTTCCCCTTAAAAAAACACATCTAACTTATGAAGCAAACAGCATGAAAATGTGAAGCAGAGTATGCAAAATACGCCCAGTTGACCACAACAGCGAGCTAAGGAGGACCAGTGACGCTGCCCACAGCCCACAGGGGACACAGGTTCTGGAGACCCCAAGAACTGGCCCTCACTTTTATAGCTGGGCTTCCCTGGTGGCTCAGACAGTGAAGAATCTGCTCACAAAGCAGGAGACCTGGATTTGATTCCTGGTCAGGAAGATTCCCTGGAGAAGGAAATGGCAACCCACTCCAGTATTCTTGCTCAGAGAATTCCAGGCACAGAGGAACTGGGTGGGCTACAGTCCATGGGGTCGCAAACAGTCAGACACGACTGAGTGACTAACACACTTTTGCAGTCTAGAACTTACATTCTGCACTATGCCTGAATGAAACAGGTTCATGTTATGAGCTTAGAATAAGGTATATGACAAAAGGCTAACTTGTAAATTTGCAATAGGAGACAAGCACCTTTCCAATGACCATGCCATCCATGAAATCTTTTCAGCTTGGAACTGAAATCAGTCAAAACTGCTTCGGAAGCATGGACAAATTCAGCACAAATTAAGCTGTATGGTCAGGATGAACAGAAGTTAACCCATGCCATGGGAAAACCATGAATTATTTCTCTGAAGAATGCCTCGAAGGTGCCAGAACCACGATGAGAATTTCTCTGGTCCTGCTCCTTATAAAGTCCACACAGCCCATTCCCTTTCATTCACACTACTTATGAGACTGGGTTGCAGCCTTTGCCAACCACCTGTTAGCGATATTTCTCTAAAACTTTAAAGTTTCAGATTCCCTCCATGTACTGGGGAGATGGCAATTTTCACTCATCATGCACTGATAGTCCACCTTACCATCAATATAGCACTTAATGGGTTCTAGGAACTGTGTGGCAGACTACCAGCTATAGAAAAAGAAAATTTCCAAAAAAATTCCTGCTCTCAAGGAATTCAGTCTTGGTGGAAGGAACTGATAAGTTAACAATTATAAAACACCATGACAGCTGCAATAATCAATTCTGGAACTGGTGCTATGAAATGGTGGGAAGGAAGACCTACACTCCAGGATTTAATAGCATACGATATGGAAGTGTCACACAGAGGATAATGACTGAGAGAAGTCTTGAAAGACGAAAAAGCTTTTAACAGATGAGGCTTGTATACTAGGGACCTGTGGCTTGTCATCAGAAACACTGACTGAGTAGTGACTGCCCGGAGGCAGGTGGTGCTATGAAACACAGGTCTTCTACAACTTACAGACGAGGGAGGATACTGAAAATACTCAAATGCAGAACTGCCAATTATCATGAGTGCAAAAGAAACAGTCCTGAGATACAGAATTACGTGGAGAGCCCATTGTCGTGGGGTTGCAGAGGAAGACAAGTGACCTTTAGCTGAGGGCCGAAATCTGAGAAGTGACCAATCAATCCTGTGAAGAGCATTCCAGGCAAAGGAAACAACACACTTGAGGCCTGACTGTGGTTTTCCACTAAGCCAATGGCCAGAACACGAAGAGTAGAGTGAAGCAGGGTTCAAGAGGAGATTAGAAAGAGAAACAGAGGCAGATCGCGAAAGGCTTCTCGGCAAAGAAACTTGGAATTTACTCCCAAGGCAATGGGAAGCCACTGGAGACTTATAAAACTAGAGTGACATGACTTTACTTCTTCTTAAATCCTGAGCAGCTGTATGAAGAAAAATTGCGGAAGGTGGAGAGATAAGAGAAAAGCAGGGAGATCACTTGGGAGACTCATGCTGGGTTAGTGATACAGACTTGGAAACAAGCAAATAGGTGAGATACATTCTGAGGTGGGAATCAAACGGACTATGGAGTAAAAGGGAGAAAGAAGGACAACTCCCCTGATTTCTATCTGAGCAATTAGGTGGTGGTGACTTTTATTGAGACAGAAAAGACTAAAGGACAGGAAGGCTGACGAAGGAATTAAGGAGTTCTGCAGTTGTCACAAGTTAAGTTTGAGAGGACTATGAAACATCCAAGTGGAAAAGTCAAGCTGGATGAGAGCCTGGAGCTCGGAGGATCAGGCTGGGCTAAAGATATAAATCTGGCATTCATTAACATCTAGATGATATTTAAAGCCACAGGAGTAGATGAGCTCACTCAGGGAGAGTAAAGAGAAGGGGATCTATGTTTTATTAGAAGAAGTTTTCAGATACACTACCCTATAGGCAATGGGACACGTCTGGAAAATTTTGGACATGATTTTCATTCTGAAAATAATGTCCTGGGGGAGTAGAAGAATAAGAGCCCAAATTAAAGAAGGGAATTATCCAAGCAAAATTAAGAAATAAGAATCTGTTTCTTGACTTACTTGATAGAGGGAATGTAGATAACACAGTAGTCTAAGTTGATTGCCCATTTCTGGCCTGAGAAGGTTAAATAGCTACAGTGCAATTATGAGACCAAAACAAAAGACAAACAAGTGGGATGGTAGATGATGGTTTAAGGTGAAGTTGAAGCAATGGGCTTGAATGAGTCATCCAGAAAAGGCAGAGAGAGTGAGAAAGACAAAAATTAGAACCCTGGGGTACAGGGTTTAATTGATGATATTCATCAATTAAAATAGGGGTAAATAAAGTAAAGCCCATAAATACAATGGAGAGAGATGTCAGAGGGTAGAAGTAGAACTAAGAGAAAATGCAGGATTATTAAGTTAAGGAAGAAGCAAAAATGGAGAAACCACAGATGGTCACTCAGGTCAAATATCAAAGAGAGATAAAGCAAGACAGAGAGAGACGTGAATTCTTTGTATTTGTCAATCAGGAATTACTGATGACCTTACAATCTGTTGGGAGAAGCAAAGCTGAGGACTGAATGAGTGGAGAGACAATACATATATTATAAAAGGTGAATGAAGAAGGCAACACAGGGTCAAAGGAGAATTTCCAAATGTGAGAAATGTATCAGTAGGATTCCACATTGAAATTAAAAAAAGCGGGGGGTGGGGGGGGGCGGGCGGGCAGAAGAATAAACTGAGGACTAAAAGAATGAAAATTCAGGAAGAGCCTGGACTGTGGATGATACTTTTGGAATGAGAGGGGACAAAGAAAAAGCATAAAAGCTAAGTTTGCATGTGTGGGGCAAACAGAAGATCTGAGCAGTTATTCATGAAAATTCTACTTTCTCTATAAAGATACAAGTATGATCATCTGTTGAAGGAGGAAGTGGCCATCTTAGTGGAAAGCTCATTATAATAGTCAAGGGATGACACTACAATGACCCTGAGAAGGGGCTGGTGCTAAAACACAGAAATTATCTGTACTAAGACTTTGTACTAAAGCAAAACTGGAAAAGATTAATCCAGTCTCTGAAGTACTTTACAAATGAACTTTTTATTAGAGCCTATTAATAAATCACTTAGTCCTTTGAAGCACAGAAGCAATGTTTTCAAAATTGAATTAGCAAATCTCCAAGTCTCTAAGGATCCATGGTGTTGAGATCAACTCAGAAGTTTGATCTAGCACCATATTCTAGGGATGAGGACTTTATTTCTAAGGCATTTTGTTGAATCTATTTAAATTTCAAGGGTCCCATTTAAGTGCAGTCATACTTATTATAAATGAACTGTTTTATAAATTGAAGGATTTCTAACAGGAAGAGCACATGATTTAGAGACAGCTGCTGCTAAGTCGCTTCAGTCATGTCCAACTCTGTGTGACCCCAGAGATGACAGCCCACCAGGCTCCCCCGTCCCTGGGATTCTCCAGGCAAGAACACTGGAGTGGGTTGGAGTGGGTTGCCATTTCCTTCTCCAATGCATGAATGTGAAAAGTGAAAGGGAAGTTGCTCAGTCGTGTCCGACTCTTAGCAACCCCATGGACTGCAGCCTACCAGGCTCCTCCGTCCATGGGATTTTCCAGGCAAAAGTACTGGAGTGGGGTGCCATTGCCTTCTCCGATTTAGAGACAGAGGACTCCCTAATTGTTAACTACTACTGTGGGCAAATCACCTAACCCCTCTCATCTCTATCTCCTATCTGTAAACAGAAAAACACATTATTTCCTTAATCCTCTGATGCACAGCCTCACATACCAGAAATCAGGATGCATCCTATTACCAATGTACAGATTTCTCATAGCAAGGCTCCTCTCTGCTCCCATCTATGCTATTTTTTGAATCTACAGTACATCTTACCATCAACAAGGCCTCTAAGCAAGGAAATAACGCTAGTATTTCTCTGACACACCTGACAGCGTTGCTAGATAGGGCCGATGACATTGTCTAAGTGAGGGAGAAACTAATTTTAACATAACACCAGTCTGATACCTTAAAATACAGGCTGCAGAACAGAATACATGTAACTTTCTAAAATGCTTTAAAAACAAATAAATAAGGACTTAAACCCAAGGCTAAGTGGTAGAAAAGACGTTTTTCTACTTCTCTCAATTTACAATGAAAATCAGAGTAGAAATCTCTATATTAATAAAAGCAGGAATGTAAATTACTTTTGAAAAAGTTTTAGGTCTAATTCTAGGATTATTAATTAAAACCTATCAGGAAACAATAACATGAATAAGTTAAAAAATAGTACAATATAACACAAACCTTATTTTAGTATTTTTGGTAACTAAAATCTTGTCATACAATCTATTCTCTATACTTACCAAAGTGCCACTATAAGAAAACTAACTTTGTACCTCTTTTATTTTCCATAACATACAACATACTAAAAATTTTTAAGAACCAAAATAAAGGGCATATATAGATTATAAACTATCAAATGTATTTACTATAAGCATAAAAACTTCTAATTTTTTAAAACATGAACATCAAATCCCTAGGACTGTTACCATGTACCAACATTTGAATCACTGTTGCATAATATAAGATTAATACATTATTTTAAATTGTACACAAATAATTTTAAATTTCTTTAAAAGTAAAATGATCCTTACTCTTTAAATATGTGTCTCTAACTATTATTTCTTTTATTTTCACGTTTCATTAAACATCAATAAAGAATAGAGATCACATTTACAATTATGGGCTTCCCAGGTGGCTCAGTAGTAAAGAATCCACCTGCCAAAGCAGGAGACTCAAGAGACATGGGTTCGAGCCCTAGGTTGGGAAGATCCCCTGGAGTAGGAAATTGCAATCCACTCCATTCTTACCTGGAGAATCCCATGGACAGAGGCGCCTGGAGTGCTGCAGTCCATGGGGTCACGAAGAGTCAGACACAGCTGAGCACACATGCACGTGAGCACTACAGTTATGCTCTACTATAGATAATCACAGTTCAGAGGGAGCGAGCAGTCAGCCACTCTTAGAACAGTTCTTCTTGTGCCTTGCTCAATGAGAGAAGGATGAGCCTTCTGAGCAGGGACACAGCACTTGGGCCTTCACTAGAATTTATTTAAAAATCACCTGTATTTTTCTGTCCCAATTTCCAAGAATGTGACAAAATGCCAAGAAGAAAAACTGCCTAAAGAGAAGCTGAAATATTTAAAGACCTATAATTTTTCTGAATCTACAAATTCAGTGATAGGTATCATTACAAAGCAAAGATTTAATTACTGGAGTTTACTAAACAAAATGAAAATCACAGGACTAGAAACTAGGTATTTCTATGAATAGCTAAGTAAGTAACTCTTTGCTGTTGATTATTTCTCTATATCTTCCCTAATTTTCTTTTAAAACTCATTAAACACAGATTAAAGCAGATATTACTATAATCTCTGGAAGAATAAAACCTACAAATCTGAAAAACAAAATTTTACTGGTCCATAGATCTCTACCAGATTACCCATACTCAAGTAGTAACTATGTTTAACACATTAAAAGAAATTTTAAATTCATACTAGTTTAGTGACAATACATCTATTTGCATGGCTAAAGCGCATTTGTATTATTTTCTTATATCATGCTGTAACTAGATTGCTGTCTCCCTATCTTTAACAGCAAACACACAATTAAAGAAGGTGCATCATGAGACCACCTAGGACTTTTGCTCATGCCCAGAGCAGTATCCTGACTTAAAAAACTACAGGAGAGAAGTAAGAAGAAGCCTTCCACGAACTTCCACATGAGACTAAACATCTTTTACTACACATAAATCCTTTCTCCCATAGCGCTCACTGCTTACTGCTTTTATGGTTCTTAGCGGAGGACATCAAAAAAATCTTAGTTCCCATTTGTCACCCCACACTAGACCGTAAGCTGCTTGAGTCCAAAAACACTGTCAAACTGCTAATTTTTGCAATCCCATGACCCACCACAATCCCTGGTTCAGTGATAATGCTAGTTGGATTATAATTCTCAGTTATTCTAGGCTACCCATTCATGAGAAGTAGAAAGGAACTGCCTGGAAAATATCAAGGCAGACCTTGAGAATATTGGGCATCTTTTCTTATCAACAGGCAACATACTGTCATCACCCCTGAAAGAAGTAATAGGCAAAACCTTTCTTCTTGAGTATTTCCTAGCAATTTTACCTCTATATTCCCAAATCTGTTCAGCTTTTATAGGAGATATACGATTTTTTAAATGATTAAATCTAACTGCAACCATGTTGCATTAATTTGTCAAAGAAATGAACATCTTTAGAAAATTTCAACTCTTCAGGAGCAAGCCTGGGGTCTAGGCCCTGAAGACGCCTGTGTGTTAAGATGAAGGAAGAAACGCAATAATAGCCCAGCTTTGCCTCACAAAAGCAGAAGAGATCATACAAGAATGTGTTTTGCCTTCTTCAAGAAAAAGAAACACGAAAAATTCAGTAGTATTCCTGAAAAATTTGTTATTCTGGGTTGATTAGAAATTTGCAAATAAGGTTAATTTATAGATAAATAAAAGGAATCCTCTTTCATGGAGGCCTCTCTCTGTAGTTTCTGGTTATAAGTATGTGTTTAAAAATCAGTTCATTTGAACCTAAACTGATTGGGGGTTTTAAAAGTTATAAACTACATTTACCCTACCAACTTTTTAAAAGATAACTGGAGGGTAGGATAGAGGGTATTACTAATTCAGTAAAACAGTGTGATACAATGCCAAGAGGCTGGGCTAGGATTTAGAACTCTCCTACAGTTCTCTAGATCTCAATAATCTCATCTGTAAATGTACCTACTTCATTGTGCTGGTATAAACTTAAAAATGGTTGGAAGCAAAGCAGAAGCGTTAGTCACTCAGTCATGTCTGACTCTTTGTTACCCCATGGACTGTAGCCTGCCAGGCTCCTCTGTCCATGGAATTCTCCAGGCAAGAATCCTGGAGTGGGTTGCCATTTCCTTCTCCAAGGGACCTTCACAATCCAGGGATTGAACACCAGTCTTCTGCATTGCAGGCAGATTCTTTACAGTCTGAGCCACCAAGGAACAACCCCACCTTCCACCAAAAAAAACAGATTAAGAGATAAAAAATAATTTTTAAAAATTAAATGAAAGTGTACTTATTAGGCTATTCTTCAAAATAAGAAAATCAGTAACATTCTGTACAAAAGTAAATATGCTGATACTATTGTTTTAATTGAAGTATAGTTGGTTTACAATGTTGTGTTTCAGGTGTACGTTCAAGTGATTCACTTATTTATATATACGTGTGTGTGTGTGTGTGTGTACATACTCTTATATACAAATATATATATTCTTTTTCAGATTCTTTTCCATTATATGTTATTACAAGATACTGAATATAGTTCCCTGACCTATACAGTAGGTCATTCTGATACCATTTTTATTTAAGATAGGTTGTAAAATAATTTATAATAGAATTCAAAATTTTTACTATGTTTGTGTTAAACCTTCACTATAAGTTTGTGAACTATATATATAATATATATATATAATATATATATATATAATTTCTATAAAACGTTTTTAGGAGGTGTGCATTATGATGTTATTTTTCACACACTGAAAGATTTTAACCTGATTTTAAAAATCTATTGACATATAGGTGGTTTAAGTTAATTTTAGAGAAAGATGAATACTTCTTGAAAAGCAGAACATCAACCAGTACTGAAGTAAAAACCTTTACCTTTTCTAAGTCTTCGATTTCAGAATTGAAGTTTTTACCCTCATCCATCATTTCCTCCTCTTCGAGAGTTCTTTCATCGTCATAGTCATGGACCAACATCTCAGCAGTGGGGTCAAAATCATGATCCTCAGAAGACAAAGACCCAACTAGAAAGAAACACACTCAATCACTTTACAAGTTCATAAGGCTATTTACAAAAGAAAATAATTTGTGTTCTACTGCCAGTTCCTTTTAATGTTTATATATGAGCTTTATTAAATGCATTTATTATGTACTTCACAAGCTATAAAGTTAAGACCATACAGTTTCTGAAAAGATATTTAAATCAGCAAAAGAAAAAAGCCAGTTTATAACCACTTTTATAAGGTGTCCAATCCATGAGAACATGACTTTTAATAGCAACAAAGTGATTTAAATGGAGTGGTCTTTAAAAAAATGTTCTAACAGAAAAGTCGCTTATCAGTTAGTTTAATACGTTTGTCTAAAAGCAGTAGAAAAATGTCAAAAGGGTTATGAATAGAAGACTTCACAAGAATCTGCTATACACTGAGGCTAAAAACTTCAGAAGGGAATATTAATTTTACTCAATTCTCACTCTCAAATAAAAGTTCAAATCACAACAGAAACCTGGTTTTTTAGAACAAACCCAAGTTTCTATGAGGCAGCCACACAGCAATTGAGTCTTGAAAGGCACCACCTCACGTTTCATGTCTGTAACAGTATTTCAAGCTCCCCAAAACTAACCCGTATGAGAATGCCCTTCTGTGGACTACTACTAAGTACTTAAGATTATGTGAAGGGAATACAGAAAATCCTATCTATGGGCTTTGGAAGATACATCCCATTGCAAGCTGTTTTCGTCAACTCAAACTTGTTTATAAGATGGCAGTGCCTGGAAATTCCCTAGCGGTCCAGCAGTTAGGACTTCCACAGCCAGGGGCGTAGGTTTGATCCCTGATCAGGAACTAAGATCCTGAAAGCCTTGAGATGTGGCCAAAAAGAGATGGCAATGAATGATTTTTAATGGCAATTCTGAAGTCAACAGGATACCCTGAAAACCAAGTGGAGAAATGAATACTATCTATAATTCCAAGACAATAAGGTCAAATTTATGAAAAACAGAGTTTTCTCCATTTGTTTTACTCTAATATGTAATTCAACTAGACCAATGACTCTCAGAGGGGAAAGAAAAGAAGCAGCAGAATCTCAAGAGTAGAGAAAGGGAGAATTGGAAGGAAGCATATTCAACACAAAAAAGTTTGATGTGTTTTTACTCAACCTTTAATATGTTAAAACTTCAAACACTGAAGGACATTGAGATCATTACCAAAGCACTGAACTATACCAAAGATTTTTCAAAATCAGTGACAATTCAATGTTTCTGGCTCTGAGTTCAGAGAACTCTAGTCGTTAGTCCCGAAAATAATAATTTCTCTAAAATGTTTTTAGGAGGTGTGCATTATGATGTTATTTTTCACACACTGAAAGATTTTAACCTGCTGATTTAAAAAATCTATTGACATATAGGTGGTTTAAGTTAATTTTAGAGAAAGATGAATACTTCTTAAACAGCAGAAAAGCAGAACATCAACCAGTACGAATTTTCTTTTTTGGAGAAATTCCTGGATACCTTTGGGGTATGCCAAAGTGTAAGGTAGGAAATGTGAAGTGAAGTCACTCAGTTGTGTCTGACTCTTTGAGACCCCATGGACTGTGGCCTACCAGGCTCCTCCATCCATGGGATTTTCCAGGCAAGGGTACTGGAGTAGTTTGCCATTTCCTTCTTTTCTACCTCTTTGACGGCTGAGCTCTACTCTCTTCCTAATCCACATCGCTTGGCTCACTTCAAGGTTTCCCCTTGAGGAAAGCATTCATTCAATAAGGGCCAGAAATGGAAGGGCCTCAGAGTCTACTCTTGGCCCTGTCCCTGGCTTTCTGGGACCTGAGGTAAGTCATTTAAACTTTCTGGGCCTGGGTCCAGTTTTTCATTTGTAAAATATATAGGGTTGGCTTAGATGACCTCTAGTCTCTTCTGGTTCTAAAATTCTCTTAAAAATTGGCTAATTGATTAAAAATAAGTTATAAGTTTGTTTAAACTCCAAAAATCACACCGTCTCTTGCTTTTTATTTAGATTGCAACTTCTTAAACACAGTGATGCAAAATGGAAAACTTCTATTATCATCCAGATGTTTGGCATTTTGTACATAAATATTCTTTCCCTGAAATCAGTTCTAACAAAGAAACGTCTGTCTCAAAATTAAACAAACTTAAAAACAATTTAAAAGTAAAGACTATTTTCAAAAGCTATTTTCAAAATAGCCACAAATTTCTTCTATTTGGTGTTAATTGTTTTATACCTTAAATGATAATCAAATGAGACCTTGAAGACTGACTAAATACACAGAGTAATATGCAAGGAAAACGGTCTGTTCACTGTAAGGCAACATGTGGTAACTGAAGACTTGAGAGCCCATCCGGACTCTGCTATTAACTAGGTAACTCTCAGCAGAGTTATTTAAATCTCCTCCAGTGTAAAATAAGGGGGTTGAACTAGTTTAGAGGCACTTTTCTTAGAGACTATGAGGGAAAAGAGGCAGCCAAAAAGGGGCTGGAAAGGGAATGAAAAACTGAAACAAAGCTCCTTACATTTTAGCACATGAGGAAAGGTCTCTACCATGGGATAGGTTTCAGGGGTTCCACAAACCCCAAATTATATGCAGAGTTCTGGAAACAGAGTCCCTTGCTTTCATCAGATCCCGACAGGGGCTTCTGACACCAAAACAGTTGAGAAACACAGTCCTAGATGGTCTGATGTTGTCTCACCTCAAAAATTCTGTATGACCAACCTCAGAAAGTATGTGTTTCTTTTAATTAGGCCAGCTTTACCTAACTATCAGTTTTCAATTTAACACAATCTACAGGCATTTCTCAATTTTGAAAAATGTATGAGACAAAATAAGGGGAGACGGGGGAGAAGTGATTAATATCAATATAAGCAACCCCAAAGTCCTGACAAATTAGAGAGACGAATTGTCAAAGAAATTAAAATCTAAACTGCTGAAGTTGGAGGAAAGTTTGGGATAGATGTGGGATTAATTGTTTCAGGCTTGGAGAAAAATTAAAAACAGGGTATGTGAGAATTAGATATATTACTTTAAAAGAACATGTCAGTTAGCAGCTTTGTAACAAAGTATTTTTTTCAACATGCAAGGAAAAAGAGAGAGGAATTATGAGACAGAATAGTTGTTCCTTCCTCAAACAACTTAATTACCAAAAAGAACACCGAAAGCTCTTAAAAACAAATGATGAAAAATTCGCAAAACAAATTTTTGTTGAAAGAACTGAGCAATAGATCTTTGGGACCCCATCACCACCCGCTGAGGCCCACTGAAAAGGTAAGAGAACAGAACAAACCTGGGCTCGAACTTCCAAAAGAAGCCTAGGAGAGAAAAGAAGACGTGCGGTTAGATCGCGAAGCCAGGGGAAGAGGCAGCGCCGGCAACAGGGCGCAGAGGAGGCGGAGCCCAGCGCTCCTCCGCAGCTGCCAAAAGTGCAAGACGTAGCTTCGCTCCACTCGCTCCTGGCCCCCTTCGGGCCCCTCTTGGCTGCCTCGCCTTCCTCCCCGAGTCCCCAGTGTACAAACTCGCAGACCCGGGACGAAGCCCGGTGTCTAACAGGCAACTCCAAGCCGCCCCTTGGAGCTCAGCAAGTTACAAAGCAGAGAAGCAGAACCCAGAACAGTCGGCTCGCAGCATCAGTCCCCCATATCCTAGCATTTCAGTAGTCCCCCGAATCCCACCGGCTCTCCACGGCCCCCAAACAACACCTCGCAAGGCAACACCCTTTCCTGGAAGGGACTCGCCCCCTGCATCGAGTCCACCCCCTTGGGGCCCGGTAGCCCCAACTCCGGGGCTGTCCTCTATCCCCGAGCGTAGGCCAGCTCGAAACCGGACACTGGCCCCCAAACCAAGAGCGTAAGCCCCCCATCCTCTCTCCCGCGTCTAGAGATGCGGATCCGCAGTCCCAGAGACAGTGGCATCCTCCCGGAGTATTTAGTCGCTCCCCGAGCCCAAGAGCGAGCTCCTCGACCTAGGGGGCTCCTGCCAAGGGGCTTCTGCTGCGCCACCCGCCCCCCATCCTCCCGCCCCAGCTCACTAGTCCCGGGGGACACGTCCAGGGCAGCTCCGCTCGCCCTGCCGACCCCCTTAAACGGAAGGAAAGTGGGGCTACCGAGAGCCCGTGGAGAGAGCGTCGAGGGTCTTGGTCCTCCCCGTTTACCCCCAGGGGCTCCCGCACCTCCAGGGCTGCGGGGCGGGGAATCTTGCCTCTACCGAAGCCCAGCGGCCGCGCATCCCGCTCGCCTCCGCGCCGGAGCAAAGTGGAGCGTGAGACTCCTTCAGCCCGCAGCCCGGACCCAAAGGGCCGGGGGCACAAAACACTCCTCCCGCAGGGCAGTGGCGCAGCCCGCTCCCCGCTTTGCGATCCGGCCGCGGGGGGGGGGGGGGGGGGCTCGGCCGGTTTCCACCCACCCCGGCCCCGGGAGGCGGCGCGGAGGCTCCAGCGGCCCGCGCAAGCTGCTCGGCGGCACGGCACGGCGGCGTCCCCCGACCGGGGCTCGCTGCCGCCGGCCGCCGCCTCCGGTCCGACCCCGTCGCCGGCCGGGTCGGGGCCGGAGCCGCCGCGGCCTAGTCCCGGAGGGAGACCGCTCCCGCGCCCGCTCCCGCCCCCCGGCCGGCCCCGCCGCCGCCCGTCGCCGCCTTGCGGCCCCACAACGCCACGCCGCCCCCCGCAGGGCCCTGGGAAAGGCTTGGGATCCCCCAAGCTGGCTTGGGGACCGCGGGAGACCGCCGGGCGCCCGTTCCAGCCCGGCCGCTCCTGCCCGGTTTCCCTGCTCACCTCCGCCATATTGGTACCTTTAGGGCGAACGAGCAGCGCCGAGCCCAGTCCCCGGATGGGGCGCCTGAGCCAATCGCAGCAGCCGCCGCCGCCGCCGCCGCCGCCGCGGTCCGCCCGGCACCCGCCCGGCGGCGGAGGCGGCTCGGCCCCTTATAGGGCAGGGCGGCCCGCGACACCCCCAGCCCGCTCGCAAGCCCACCCCGCCCGGCGCCCCTTGCCGCGCCCCGCGCCCGCTGCGGGCGCCTCGACCCGCACCAGCGCTCACCCGCCCTTCCCCTTTCGGCTGGAGTAAAGTTCCTGCCGAATTGGAGGCAGACGGGGGACGGATGGAAACGCTGGCGCGGGACAGACTCACGTCCAGTCAGTCGAGGCCCAAGAGCCGGTCGGGGCGTCTGCGGACCGACTGACAGACCCTCCGGTCTGGGTGGGCGTGGGGGAGATGAGCAAGAGACTTGCAGGGACAACTCGACAGACTTCCCTAAGTAAGGAGAGAGGAGATGATCGACGGCCGAGAGGAAGCCCTGTGGAAGGTGGACTGAAATTAATGGATTGATTGATGGACGTGAATAAGCCCAGAAAGAGAGGACAGCGACCAGGCATTTTGCGGTTTCCCCTAAGAGACCTGCAGAAATGGGAAGAGCTGATCAGCGTACACGGTGATCAGTGGAATAAACGGTGGAAGAGGTCATTTGCCAAACAGACTCTGGAAGATAGGGCAATAGGGCAAAGAAGTGATGGTGAATAGACTTCCACGATTCAGAGAAGAGGCTTATAAAATAAAAACTGCACGCGCGAAAAAAACAGAACAGTACTAGAGGTTGTTAATCACCAAATAGGTTGATTTGGGGATAGGGTTAATCCCGGACCGCCCCCCCCCCCGCCCCCAACAGGAATGACCCAGAGGTACACACTCCCTAGACCTGGGGAAGGGCAGAAATAGTCAGTCTATCAAGAGTCCTGAGCCCAGTCTTATGAACTCGACCTCCCACTTCCGTCCCAAAAGTTCAAACACTTGCTTAGGGTCAAATGGGAAGCTAGACCTGTGGGCACGTGGGTGGGTTAAGGATGGAAGACAAGGTTTAAGAGGTGTGCCTTCTCCTAAGCATACCTTATAGCAGTTTGGTCTTCATTGGGATGCCTAAGTAACTCCTGGCAGGTCAGTTTTCACGCAGAACAACTTTGAGCAAAGTACGCAAAAATACTCACCAGCTACTGGATGGTAGCCCACAAAGGTAAATCTTGCAAGAAGTTTGAGCCCACATTCCTAGTCGGTTTGGCACACAGTTCACTTGGCACACAGTTCACTTGGCACACAGTTGTCTTGACGCAGGAGACAGAAATAATGATATGTATGGAAACCAAAGTAAAAAAAAGATGATAATGTGGAAAAGAGAAGTCAACTGTAAGATCCTGGATAAGTGAGATGCAAACACAGAGAAGTATGGCAGGACCCTATGAAGGCTTGGACAAGAGTGTAATCTCTGACATCAGGGCCTTTCTAATCAACTTTTGCTGAAATACTAATATGAAAATATAGAGTTGAGGTTATCTGCTGTAATCTCACAAATTGAGAGACTTTTTAGAAGCTTCAACTTTCCTTTTTTTTTTTTGTCCGAACATGAAAGATCTAGGTTGTAATCTGGGGTTGCCTTCGATTCTCCCTTCCATTGCTGGAAAATAGATTACAGATAGGAGTGGAGAGGGTTACTTCCAACATTTTTAAGCAAGGCATCTCAAAATTAGAGTTATTCCACTGGTAAAAGTTATTTACTTATAGAAGTTTTAGGAGAAAAGTCACTTCAACCATTTCAAAACATCATAAAGACATGGAAAATTACACTTTCCCTACTGTGAAAGATATGGTTCGACCTTTTGTCCAGTCAAATAACTCAAAAACATCTGAACTTTGAAACCAGAGGGCTTGGCACACATTGTATGTTCTGTCCTCAATGAGGCATTTAGAGTTTTCAAAGTAAAAAATGGCTTGAAATTAAGTGCAAGTGATTAACTTTAGAAATGTGACAATGAGCACATCCCATGGACAGAGCCATTAAACAGTGCCCTGAGCTTTTGACCACAGGCCGAGCCACCATAGAATGGGGCTAAGATAGAGTCATGAAGTATCTCCAACAGCCTGCCTTGTCATACTTAACAATAAGAAGAAACGTTTTCTTCGTAGCAAAATGTGGCCCATCCAAACTATAAATCTGGCCTTAGGTTCCATTTTGCTATGTCTGTGAAATATACAGACTCACACACTTGCATAAACTTAGTAGTGTCTGCAGATTCTCTTTTTATTAAATTGTGAAGATTTTTGGTAGACACTTGTAATTTTGACTGCTTATATTCTCTTTATACTAGTACATAATTTATGTAGCCTATGTCCAAGGTATTAAATAAGGATTCATAGAAAGATAAGTGAAGTTAAATTAATTTGAAGTTTAAAGAAACAGAGCCACTTTCCACTCCTAATCCCCAGAGAAAAAGTTTACCACCAGTCTTACATAACATATTCCTTTTATGATAAAGTATGTAAAGTCTATTTGTACATGGATCTTTCATTCTTTTTGATGACATGACTTCCAGGAGTCAGTACAGATAAAAATTCCCCTTGTTCTAGAGAGTTGAAATAAAAAATTACTTTTTATTGTTGTCATTATTATACTGTCACTACACAACAGATAGCATATAGAAAGTAAGTCCTATACTGGATGCTGGGAACTATGGGATCACCGCAAAAGTCCTTGCAAAGCTTATAGTTTAACTGAGTAATTTTTATATGTGGTAGATGGGAACTAGAGCAAGGAAAACTCAAACCTGAAACCAGGGTATTTCCTAAGGAGAACCAAAATGTAATAGAGCCTCCAGCCATATTTAGAAATGAAATAAATCAAGAAAAGATTATAAATGTGTGGTCTGAGATGTCTTACAATAAATACATACAATAAAATAAGAAAATGTAAATACTGTATAAAAAATGAGGACCAGTGAAAATAATTAGCCTAGATTAGATGAACATTCAGAGAAGAAGTTAGAACAAGAATATATGCAAGAAATGAGGTGTGACTTGCAACATGAGAGTTAAGCCATGAATTTGGCTTAGAACTTTCTGGAGTCAAAGCAAAAACATAAATACAATAAGTTGCTTGTCCTTGAGATTCTTATTGTCCTTGAGAAGAAATGTACAAATTCTTCCATGGAAACAAAGCTTTTCAGAACCTTTAACGAAATGCCTTGCCTGAGCTACATAGCAATGTAAAGGGAAAATACCTCTACCAGATCCCCAAAGGGTACTAGTGGGGTTTACAACACTGTTTCTTGTAGTGACCATCCGTGAAAGTTGAGGGGACCCTATAAATGTATGACCTACTGAAAGCAGTTTTAATAGGGCCACGGTAATGCAATACAAATATTTAGCTTTCCACAGACTCCATCTATTAATAACCCAAGAGAAAATAATAGACTATCCAAACTTAAAGTCTCAATCTCAAGTGCCTATGCTAGTCAGGCAGGCGCAATGAATGAGTGAAGCTGAATACTGTGAAGATTAAAGTAGGGACAGCAGCAAACCCGGAGGAGGTAACCCTGCCCGAACAGAGCAGCAGCTAACTCAGTCTCAGCAGACTGGCTTCTGCCTTGTGAGAATGTGGGCCCAGTGTTCACAGGTGCTCTAAAACAGCTGGAAAACTGATTATGTGAATCTTCTGATTTTTAAATTTTATCAACTAATTTAAAAACCGTCCAACACAATGTAGGACAAATAAATGTTAAATAAATCATGTGAACTGTGAGCTTCCAGTTTGCAGACTTTTAGACTATCTCTTAACCTTACCTCTTAAGATGGCTTTGGATAAGATTAATACCAACAATTCAGGTCTCTATTACATCAGACTTCTTGCATTTTTCTAAATATATCCATTTATCATGTGTGAAACTCAAATATTTTTTGATGGATAGATAGAATGAATGACTACTCTCTGAGAAAGCTAATTGATTGTAGTAAGCTTTGCCTAAACAAAGATTGCGAACAGAAGGGAGATGGTCTATGTAGTAATTAAAAAAAAGAAAACAGCTTTCACAGAGATGAAAAAGAGAGAATGAATCCTCAGTTCACTACAAAGCAAAAGGAACCTGGTCCACTGACAGGAGAATCTACCGGACCCATGAGTCAAGGCTGTGCTTATAACAAGAAGATGTTTTCAGGCTAACATAGTTTTGTAAGGCAACCCAATTGTGAGATCTTATAACTCAGTATTGTCCCTTAAGGGACATTCTCAAAAGAATTTTGAAGAACTGTATCCCTTTTCACATATCCAAAAGTGTTAGTCTCTCAGTCATGTCCAACTCTTTGCCACCTGATGGACTGTAGCCCACCAAGCTCCTCTGTCCATGGGGATTTGCTAGGCAACAACACTGGAGCGGGTTGCCATTCCCTTTTCCAGGGGCACCTTTCTGACCCAGGGACCGAACCAGATATCCAAGTTGACATCTAATTTTTTCATTATAAATTTAAACAGTTGCGGGCTTCCTTGGTCATCCAGTGGTAAAGAATCTGCCTACCATTGCAGGAGATGTGAGTTCCGTCCCTGGTGTGGGAAAAGCCCACAGGCCGTGGAGCAGCTAAGCCTGTGCACCACTCCTGAGCATACACTCCAGGGCCCGCGCCACACCTACTGAGTCCACATGCTGAGCTTACTGAAGCCCACATGCCCTGGAGTCCGTGCTTCACAACAGGAGAAGCCTCTTGTTCACAGAATGAGAAGCCCACATACCGCAACTAGAGAGTAGCCCAGTCGCTGCTGCTGCTGCTGCTAAGTCGCTGCTAAGTCGCTTCAGTTGTGTCCGACTCTGTGTGACCCCACGGACAGCAGCCCACCAGGCTCCGCCATCCCTGGGATTCTCCAGGCAAGAACACTGGAGTGGGTTACCATTTCCTTCTCCAATGCATGAAAATGAAAAGTGAAAGTGAAGTTGCTCAGTCATGACCCCATGGACTGCAGCCCACCAGGCTCCTCTGTCCATGGATTTTCCAGGCAAGAGTACTGGACTGGGGTGCCATCGCCTTCTCCGAGCCCACTCGCTGCAACTAGAGAAAAGCCTGAACAGAAACAGACACAGCACAGCTATTAATAAATAAAATTATTCAAAAATCTCAATAGTTGCAAAGGATATTCTTTCCAACGTATTGTAATGGTAGTCATTTAAAAACAAAGCTATTATATAACACTATAAAATGTATGCAGTAGAATTTAAACACCATAGTAATTTTATATCTCCATCATTCTGTAAAAAAAGAACCTAATTCTTCTTTAACAATAGGAGATTTCACATGATTTTTCTTTCTCCTTCAACTCATATTCTCATTCTATTTCCTCCAAAAATTCTATTACAGTGTAGTATGCTTTATGCCTAAAAGTCTGTTGTGATCTGTAGTATCCTTCTCTGCCACAAAAATATCTCTATAAGTCAACACTCAAAATTAAGTAACTTTCCTCTAGATTATCAATACAACTATTATTAATTCACAATTGATCAAAACAATATGAATGTATTATAAATGTTGATTAAATTTTATTGAACAAAAATACAAATTATCTTGGAAATCAATATCTTAATGAGTTGAACCTTAAAAAAAATTTAGTTCATGTACCTATGGATAAGTATTTCTTAATGCTAGAATGAGAATAAAGAACAATCGCATTCTTTTTATTTGTGTAGAAGCAAGCTCTGAGAACCCATATTTATACAATAAGAAGATAGAATGGAAGAGTTTTATTATTAAGCCATCACTCAGTTCTTTGAACTTTTTAGTAACAGAGCATGCAATGATCTAGCAAACATTTGTAATGCTCTTACACTGGTATTTTGATTGTCTCCAGTTTTAATGAAAACAAAGAATTAAAAGCTACTTGACTTACAAAAGCATTTGTTTCCTAGCCCTTACAGTCCTGCACTATACTCACTTTAATTTTGATGAACACAAGAAAAGACTTTGCCAAGATTTATCAAATGACCCTTAATTGTAACAGTTTTATTGATTTTTTTTTCCACTTAGGAGCATCTGTTTAACCTAACACACTCAGAAAAGGGAGGTAAAATGGAAATATTCTTAATTCTAACACTTTCTTCTGAATACAGTATTTTAAATAAAACTTATTTATTTTTATTGTGTTATGTGTTTTAAATATATTTTTGTTAAAAACCTTAGAGCTGTGAACTTAGCCCTTTCAGTTTGTGGAATATATCTTCCACATACCCAACTAGCAAAGACTGTCTTCTTTGTCAAAACAAAGTTCCAGGTCAGACTTGCTTTCTTTCAGAAAAAGCCTGCCTTCCTTTTTCAATCCTAATGAGCATGTTAAATCTTATCTTGAAGCATGTTACAAAACCACAGAGAAATAAATTATAAACCATGTACGATAAGATACATTATCGTACCACCAAAAGGAGGCAATTCAAAATTAAAATGATGTAAGATCTAATAGAGTTAATTTATTCAGTTTATAAGTTTAAAAAAAGACTAATCAATAAGCAGTTCCTCATTACTAAGGTTGTTATCATTCAGTATGGTGGTTTAGTTGCTAAGTCGTATCCAACTCTTGCCTCCCCATGGACAGAGGAGCTGGACAGGTGACAGTCCATGGGATTCTCCAGGCAAGAATACTGGAGTGGGTTGCCATCAATGTAATGCGTAGCTAAAATGGATAAGTTATTTCTATTACAAGGAATATGATAAAAGGCACAATATTCCTTTGGCAAACATGTGTACATGTATGTACTGAACCTTAGTATTTGCTTTGGGAATAAAAAAGAATTATCAGTAAAAAAAATCAGAAACACTTCATTAATTTCATTTGTGTTCAAAATTTCTTATGTATTTGATAACAGAGAAAGGTATATGTTGCTAAAAATAATCAGTCCAGAAGTTAGCCTTTCATTTTGTTTTTAATAGGAAATGGAAAAACATTATAAGATGAAACCATACAAGGATTTTTACCTGTAGCTTTTATCTAGTGTTCATAGAAATGTGGAGGTCTCTGAAAACATTTGGTTCCTCTCAAAACATGGCCTACAGATAGGCATTGAGATTAATTTAATATACTTGCTTAAATAGTTTTTAATATTTCCTGCTAATTCTTTATTTTGCTCTTTCCAGAACTCTCCTTCAAGAGCAATGCATTCCTTGACAGTGGTCAAGAGAGAAAAGAAAGTCATTACATAAAAATTATTTTCCCCCTCATTACGTACACTCCACAACATAAGTCTGATGTCAGAAAATTCCAACAAGGGCCAAAGCACTCCATTCCTCATGCCACACTTCATATTTTACTGAAATTATATAAGACAGGGAGATTTAATATGTATTAAAAATGGTCTAAAAGTTTATTATGTTTCCTTTATTTAATGCAGATTTCTTCTTAAACCTTATTTACTCTGCTGTTGTTGTTCAGTCACTGAGTTGTGTCCAGCTCTTTGCAACCCCATGGACTACAGCATGCCAGATTTCCCTGTCCATCGCTGTCTCCCAGAGTTTGCTCAAGTTCATGTCCATTGTGTTGATGATGTCATCCAACCATCTCTTCCTCTATTGCCCCCTTCTCTTCCTGCCTTCAATCTTTCCCAGCATCAGGGTCTTTTCCAGTGAGTTGGCTTTTAGCATCAGGTGGCCAAAGTGTTGGAGTTTCAGCTTCAGCATCAGTCCTTCTAATGAATATTCTGGGTTAATTTTCTTTAGGATTGACTGGTTTGATCTCCTTGCAGTCCAAGAGACTCTCAAGAGTCTTCTCCAGCATCACAATTTGAAAGCATCAGTTCTTCAGTGCTCAGCCTTCTTTATGGTCCAACTTTTCCATCTGTACATGACTACTGGGAAACCGTAGCTTTGACTATAGGGACCTTTGTCAGCAAAGTGAAATCTCTGCTTTTTCATACGCTATCTAGGTTTGTCGTAGCTTTCCTTCCAAACAGCGTCTTTTAATTTCATGACTACAATAGGGGGCGCTAGTGGTAAAGAACCTGCCTGCCAATGCAGGAGATACAAAAGACGCGGGTTCGATCTCTGGGTCAGGAAGATCCCCTGGAGTAGGAAATGGCAACCCACTCCAGTACAGTACTCTTGCCTGGAGAATCCCATAGACAGAGAAGCCTGATGGGCTACAGTCCATAGGGTCACAAAGAGTTGGACAGGACTGAAGCGACCAAGCACAGCACAATATTTAATGAAGGTATATACATTCTAAAGACATAATGCTGTTGTACACTTAATAGAAAATGAGACTGAAAACAAACAAACGGCAACAACAAAACCTAACCCTGTTAATTAAAGACACACACTGACGAGGAATCTTGGGGCTGATTTGGAGCTAAATATCATTTAATCAGTAACATGCTCCTTCATTATACACATCATGTTCAGAGGACTCATCATCACTCTTTATGAAATATGAAATTAGAAGGTATACCAAGTGGCTCCAACTGTGAATTATTCTAAGATTTAAAACAAAGGAAATTAATCCATGAATTGGTTATATAGGTCATGATTTGACTGAGATGCCACACAGAGGACTGTGAAGCAATCCATAAATTTTCAAAAGCAGAAAGTGCTACCACTTCTGAGCTGGAGAGACAAAAGGAAGAGTCAATGTCCCCAAAGCCCAGAGGCCAGTCACTGGCAGAAACTGGCGTTACTGTATGCTTGACCAGCTACAGTGGAAGATACAGCTATGCTGAGGACACCACCAGGGGCAGTGAGAAGGACAAACACTCTGGCTTTTCTCTTCCCCTTCCAATTTCCAACCAGTGCCTCCCATTACCCGAACTTGGGAAAAAGTTCAGGTAATGGGGAAAAGCCAGCTGACCCAGGAGCTCGGGAATTGTAGCCTACAGAAGTTGAAGGTTATCATATGGAGCAGTTCAAGGGAAGGATATAGAGTGAAATTAATATACTCTGGTCACCCGCTGCAAAGAACTGACTCATTGGAAAAGAACCTGATACTGGGAAAGACTGAAGACAGGAGGAGAAGGAGATGACAGAGGATGAGATAATTGGATGGCATCACCAACTTGATGGACATGAGTTTGAGCAAACTCTGGGAGTTGGTGATGGACAGGGAAGCCTGGCGTGCTGCAGTCCATGGGGTTTAAAAAAGTCAGATGCAACTGAACTGAACAGACTAGCACAGGGTAAAGATTGGCCAGGACTTCCCAGGTGGCTCATTAGTAAAGAATTTTCTTGCCAATGCAGGAGACATGAGTTTGATCACTGGGTCAGGAAGATCCATTGCAGAAGGCAACCCACTCCAGTATTCTTGCCTGACAAATGCCATGGACAGAGGAGCCTGAAGGGCCAAAGTCATGAGGTCTCAAAAGAGTTGGACACAACTTAGCAACTAAATCAACAACAAAGACTGGCCTAGAAAATAAAATAGGTTAATTTGGAGAAATTGTTACAAAGTCAATAATTTTACAGGCCAGGGAACTCTACTTTGAAGGAAATTTAGAAGAAAAAAAAAAAAAACACAGCTATAGAATAGTTGACAGTAGAAAAAAAAACAGCCCTGAATTCAAATGTCATTAGCACATGTGACTTTAGAGAAGTCATTTAATTTATCTGAACCTCATTTCCTCTTTTTAATCTGTGCTCTAACCCTCTTAGAAACAATGTGCATTACATCAGAATTGTCCCACTGAGGGGTGAGGAAGCTGGAATTTTATCTGCCAATTTTATCCCACCTCCCTTAAAGGTCACTCCTGGGCACTTTTGGCCTGCCCTTCCTTCAAGAGGGCCAAGTCCACCCTGGAGCACGCCAGCCTCCATGTCCATCACCAACTCCCCGAGCTTGCTCAAACCTTAGGTGGAGAGATGCAGAAAGCAGGTGTGTACAGGTACTTCTGAAGATGCCTCCAGGGTAGACTGAGGAATATGGACCAAACAGTGGCAGTACCTGTTGCTGATGCATAACTGAAAAAGATCTGGGAATCATAATGAAGATACAGCTATGCTGGAGATGCCCCAGGAACAAAGAGAGAAGGACAAATACCCTGGCTTTTCTCTTCCACTCCAATTTCCTGCCAGTGCTTCCCCTTACCTGAACTCAGGGAAAAAGCCAGCTGACTCAGGAGCCTAGGAAATGCAGCCTATAGAAGCTGGAGCCTATCACATAGAGCAGTTCAAGGGAGGATATAATCCTTCCCTTAAATCAACACAGTTGTGCTTTCATGTTCCCCTAGATCAGCGCTCTTCAACCTTTCCTGGCCTATATCCACAGTTAGAAATATGTTTTTACATAATTCCACAGTGACAAGAGAACAAACTCTGTATGATTTCAATACCTTTAGACCACGAAATTTTTGCCCCTTGTTTTATCTCTTTGGATATTTTCCAGCGTCTCCTAGTTTATACTCTTTGGGAACTTGAATAGACTTTGTATCCTACTGTTGTGTGAAAACTGTATAAATCTTAATTATGTTGATTGGTTCACAGTGATTTTCAGGTCTACTATATCCTTCTACTTGTTTGTTTATTCATTATATTAATTTTTGAGAGTTTGATACTGAAACTTCAACTAAAAATCTTAATTCATCTACTTAAAATTGTATTATATAGTGGAATTATATGTAACTTTGTTCTGGATTTTGCAAGTCTCCTGTGTGTTATCATACTTTCATAATTTAAAAAATAAAAAAAGAAACATGTTTTTACATCGTAATACAGTACACCTGTGTGTATACTTCCACAGGTTTAACTAAAACAAAAGTTTCGTTAAACAAAACTTTTTCCAAGTTGCATGGACTCTGATATCTTTACAAGTCTTTAGTTTTTTGTTTTTTTTTAAAAAAAAAACAAAGGTTGCAAGTCCCAAAATTGATTCCATGATCCTCTGAAGACCTTAATTCATTTTCCTTGCTGCTCTAAGTGTAGGCTGCTGCTGTGACAAGGAACTGGAGCCAGAAGGTAAATAAACTTTGTCACTATGCACTAAAGTCATTAAGCACTAAAATCAGCTGACGTTTCTTTCATAGCAAGAGATTCTCAATGAAGGAAGCAGTGTGTTGATTCATATTTTGGCTCAAACTCCTTGTCTAGTCAAAAACCAGTAACAGTTTATGGATTCACACTTTGAGTAGTATTGCCCTAGACCACACTTGAATGGGGTTTTAAAAATGGCTTATTTTAAGTGTAAAGAAAGAATTTTTCTAACATTTACCCTTCTCTGTTAAAAGATCCCTATGCCTCCAAAATTTTATTCAGTTATTTCTTGGACTTTCTAAGGGACATCTCTGATGCTGTCATCAAACCACATTTACAGATGTTCCCCACCCTCTCCTTTGTCCCACAGACTAGAAGCAACGGTAAAGACCACTGTCAACGCTGTCTGCTTACCGCTGCAAGAAGGACCACTTGGTTGGTCCTGGCTCCCTTTCTGCTGCACCCAGCCTATTTGGAAATAAGATTCAAGTTCCACTTTTGTGGGCCAAAAGGGGAGGAAAATTGGGTCCCACACCACAACCGTGGACCCTTCTCCAGGCTACCGGTTAGTTCTCTGAAGCCACTACCTCCCAAGACAGCAGTCCTCAAAATGATAAAAGCTAGGGCAGTGAGTGTCAGCCAGGACCCATTTTGCCCCCATCCCTGGACACTTGGTAATATCTTGAGACATTTTTGCTTGTCACAATGGGGGCAAAGGGGTTGCTACTGGCACTTTAGTAAGCAAAGGTCAAGGATGTTGTTGAATACAATGCATAGGACAAATTGCACAACAAATAATTAAATGATCAAAAAGATCAGTGCTGAGACTGAGAATACCCCACCCTAAGGGTACACACAGGCTTCCTGGGGTCAGCAGGTAGATTGCTCTTAGCCGACTGTTTGCCATGACTTGCTGTACTAAGTCACTTCAGTCGTGTATGACTCTTTGCGACCCTATGGACTGTAGACTGCCAGGCTGCTCTGGCCATGGGATTCTCCAGGTAAAAATACTGGAATGGGTTGTCATGCCCCTCTCCAGGGGATCTTCCCGACCCAGGGATCGAACCCACGTCTCCTGAGGCTCCTGCATTGTAGGCGGATTCTTTATGGCTAAGTTGTTACTTATCTTCAATTATATTTGTAATGTTTCCTAAATTTGGCCTTCCACAGTCTGCTAATTCTCCTTTCCAACCTCCCTTTTACAATGGCCTTTCTCCCAAGTCCCAAATATACATTCCCTGATATAAAAACCTGTGAGGCACCCAATAAGGGACAATTTGAGTCTACGGCTCTCTCCTGTGAGGAAGAACTGTGAGACAATTTCCTGGGTGCAAAGCAAAAGAGCTTCATAAAAACACAAAAGCCGCAGTGCCTTGTCTCGTGCACTGCTCAGAGTTCTCAGGGTGCGAAACTCCTGACAAATCTCTGAAAGTTATTCATACAACTATATGTCTTGGAGTTAGCATCTCAAAGTAAGATAAATTGATCACAGGGAGACATATGAATATGTCTGTATTAACTGATAAACGAAGTTAGATTTTTTCTAACTGAAAATTCAATCTGGTTAATGGGTCTGACAATGAGGACTGGCTTCATTTCAACTATATAGCAGATGTTTCCATAAACTAAATCGGCTAAATCTGCAGGTCAAGGTACAATATATGACATGCCAGAAATGACATCCTTTTCAATTATTTAGATTTATAATAGAAAAATGTACATGCTAACTTAAAAATGTTAGAGGAGAATGACACTGTTGGTGCAAATGTAAGGTGGTACAGCTACAGTGGAGAACAGTATGGAGGTTCCTCAAAAAAATAAAAATAGAATTACTGTATGATCCAGCAATCCTACTCCTGGGCATATATCCAGACAAAGCTTTAATTCAAAAAGATATATGCATCCGAATGTTCATAGCAGCACTACTCACAATAGTTAAAACATGGTCAACGAAAGAGTCAACAAGAGTCCAAAATGCAGTACTTGGATGCAATTTCAAAAACAACAGAATGATCTCTGTTTGTTTCCAAGGCAAACCATATAATATTCACAGTAATTCAAGTCTATGCCCAACCACTAACGCAAGGAAGCTGAAGTTGAACGGCCTATGAAGACCTACAAGACCTTCTAGAACTAACACCAAAAACATATGTCCCTTTTATCATAGGAGACTAGAATGCAAAAATAGGAAGTCAAGAGATACCTGGAGTAACAGGCAAATTTGGTGTTGGAGTACAAAATGAAGCAGGAAAAAGGCTAACAGAGTTTGCTGAGAGAATGCACTGGTCATAGCAAACACCCTCTTCCAACATCAAAAGCAAATCAACACATGAACACCAGATGGTCAATACTGAAATCAGATTGATTATATTCTTTGCAGCCAAAGATAGAGAAGCTCTATACAGTCAGCAGAAACAAGACCTGCAGCTGACTGTGGCTCAGATCATGAACGCTTTATTGCAAAATTCAGACTTAAATTGAAGAAAGTAGGGAAAACCACTAGGTCACTCAGGTATGACCTAAATCAAATTCCTTATGATTACACAATGGACGTGACAAATAGATTCAAAGGATTAGATCTGATAGAGTGTCTGAAGAACTGCAGATGGAGGTTCATAGCATTGTACAAGAGGCAGTGATCAAAATCATCCCCAAGAAAAGGAAATGCAAAAGGACAAAATGGCTGTCTGTGGAGCCCTTACAAATAACTGAGAAAAGAAGAGAAGAGAAAGGCAAAGGAGAAAAGGAAAGGTATACCCATCTGAATGCAGAGTTCCACAGAACAGCAAGGAGAGGTAAGATAGCCTTACTAAGAAATCAATGCAAAGAAGTAGAGGAAAATGATAGAATGGGAAAGACTAGAGATCTCTTCAAGAAAATTAGAGATACCAAGGGGACATTTCATGCAAAGATGGGCTCAATAAAGGACAGAAACAGTATGGACCTAACAGAAGCAGAAGATATTAAGAAGAGGTGGCAAGAATACACAGAAGAACTATACAAAAAAGATGTTAATGTCTCAGATAACCACAATGGTATGATCACTCACCTAGAGTCAGACATCCTCAAGTGCAAAGTCAAGTGGGCCTTAGGAAGCATCACTACGAACAAAGCTAGTGGAGGTGATGGGATTCCAGCTGAGTTATTCCAAATCCTAAAAGATGATGCTGTGAAAGTGCTGCACTCAATATGCCAGCAAATTTGAAAAACTCAGCAGTGGCTATAGGGCTGGAAAAGGTCAGTTTTCATTCCAATCCCAAAGAAAAGCAATGTCAAAGAATGCTCAAACTACCACACAATTGCACTCATCTCACATGCTAGCAACGTAATGCTCAAAATTCTCCAAGCTAGGCTTCAACAGTACATGAACAGATAACTTCCAGATGTTCAAGCTGGATTTAGAAAAGGCAGAGGAACAAGAAATCAAGCTGCCAACACTGGATCATAGAAAAACCAAGAGAATTCCAGAAAAACATCTACTTCTGCTTCATTGACTATGCTAAAGCCTTTGACTGTGTGGATCACAATAAACTGTGGAAAATTCTTAAAGAGAGGAATACCAGACCACCTTACCTATCTCCTGAGAAACCTGTATGCAGGTCAAGAAGCAATAGTTAGAACCAGACGTGGAACAACAGACTGGTTCCAAATTGGGAAAGGAGTACATCAAAGCTGTATACTATCACACTGTTTATTTACTTATATGCAGAGTACATCATGGGAAGTGTTGGACTGGATGAAGTACAAGCTGGAATCAAGATTGCAGAGAGAAATATCAATAATCTCAGATATGCATATGATACCACCCTTATGGCAGAAAGTGAAGAGGAACTAAAGAGTCTCTTGATGGATGTGAAAGAGGAGAGTAAAAAAGCTGGCTTCAAACTCAACTTTCAAAAAACTAAGATCATGGCATCTGGTTCCATCACTTCATGGCAAATAGATGGGAAACAGTGGAAATGGTCACAGACTTTATTTTCTTGGGCTCCAAAATCACTGCAGATGGTGACTGCAGCCGTGAAATTAAAAGATGCTTGCTCCTTGGAAGAAAAGTTATGACCAACCTAGACAGCATATTAAAAAGCAGAGACATTACTTTGCCAACAAAGGTCCATCCAGTAGTCAAGTATGGATATGAGAGTTGGACCATAAAGAAAGCGGAGCACTGAAGAACTGATGCTTTTGAATTGTGGTGTTGAAGAAGACTCTTGAGAGTCCTTTGGACAGCAAAGAGATAAAACCAGTCAACCCTAAAAGAAATCAGTTCTGAATATTCTTTGAAAGGACTGATGCTGAAGCCGAAACTCCAATACTCTGGCCCCTGATGCGAAGAACTGACTCATTGGAAAAGACCCTGATGCTGGGAAAGATTGAAGGCAAGAGGAGAAGGAGATGACAGAGGATGGAGACGTCTGGATGGCATCACCAACTCAATGGACATAGTTTGAGCAAGCTCTGGGAGATGGTGAAGAACAGGGAAGCCTGACGTGCTATGGTCCATGGCATCGCAAAGAGCCAGACATGACTGAGTAACTGGACAACAACAACAAAACATGGAAAACAACCTAAATGTCCATTGACAGAAGAATGGATAAAGAAGATGTGGCACATATATATAATGGAATACAACTCAGCCTTAGGAAAGAATGAAATAATGCCATTTGCAGTAACATGGATAGAAGTAGAGATTATCACACTAAGTAAGTCAGAAAGAGAAAAACCAACACTATATGATGTAATTTATGTGGAATCCAAAATATGACACAAATGACACAGAAACAGAAGCAGACTCTCCGACATAGAGAACAGAATTGTGGTTGCCAAGGGGGAAGGCGGTGGGGGAGGGATAAACTTGGAGTTTGGGGTTAGTAGATGCAAACTATTGTAGATAGAATGGATAAACAACAAGGTCCTACTGTATAGCACAGGGAAATATATTCAATATCCTGAGATAAACCATAACAGAAAAGAATATAAAAAGAATGTACATATATGTATAACTGAATCACTTTGCTGTAGAGCAGAAATTAACACAACATTGTTAATCAACTATACCTCAATTTAAAAAAATGTGAGAGGAAAGTGATAGAAGCCAGAATAGAGGTTATCTATAAGTAAGAGAGGGCTGCTGCTGCTAAGTCACTTCAGTCGTGTCCAACTCTATGTGACCCCATAGACGGCAGCCCACCAGGCTCCCCATCCCTGGGATTCTCCAGGCAAGATCACTGGAGTGGGTTGCCATTTCCGTCTCCAATGGATGAGAGTGAAAAGTGAAACTGAAGTCACTCAGTCGTGTCCGACTCTTAGCAACCCCATGGATTGCAGCCTAACAGGCTCCTCCGTCCATGGGATTTTCCAGGCAAGAGTACTGGAGTAGGGTGCCAAGAGAGGGCAGGTATCAACAAAAAAGGAGCATGAGGAACCTGCTAAGGTGCTGAAAATGTTCTTTCTACATCTTGATCTCAGTGGTGGTAACGTCAGTGTATAATTATGGAAAAATTCACTGAACCATACACTTAAAATCTGTGCACTTTAGAAAAGTTATATTTTAACAAAGGTAAAAAAAAATAAAGTGTTTTTCAAAAATATTTTATGAGAGTATTCAAGGAGAAAATGACTACTGCTTTGGGAGAATGAGAGGACTAGATTTTCCTGGACTTTTTCCTTCTTGTCTTATGCTATGCTAAGTCACTTCAGTCGTGTCCAACTCTGTGCGACCCCATAGACAGCAGCCCACCAGGCTCCCCCGTCCCTGGGATTCTCCAGGCAAGAACACTTGTTTTATAATCATAGTCTAAAACACGTATCTTCTATCCTTTCTCCCCAAGACTCCTTCTTTCTAACCTATCTCATTTTCTTTCCAAATCCTTCCACTAAGGCCCCAGAAGCTATATTCTGTAATCAACATACCCCTACACCCTGAGTCACTCACCATGCATGTCCCTCTATCAACTGCCATACCTGAAATCTACTCCCTCTCCTTGATTGCCCCTCCCCTCTCCCCACAGGACTTTCTCATCTTTTCAGACTATACATACCTCAGAGTCACGAGGGGCAGTCTGTGTCCTTGCTCTTCTGATATAAGCAAGGTGCCCCACCTTCTGAGAATCTTAGCACTCAGTCATACAACCTTCACTCCCATCAATGTCATTTACTGACTTCCTGGCCACTGCCCTTCACGCACTGAGGATTTGGTGAGCACACAGCCTTCTCTACCTCGATCCCTGCTTTTCTCTTGGTTATATTTATACTTAAAGAACAGATGACTTTAGTTTTGGTAAAGTTCAATATAACCATTTTTTAAATGGTTCTGTGACTGCGTGTGTGCTAAGTTGCTTCAGTAATGTCTGACTCTTTGCGACCCCTTGGACTATAGCCTACCAGGCTCCTTTATCCATGGGATTCTCTAGGCAAGACTATTGGAGTGGGTTGCCATGCTGTCCTCCAGAGGATCTTCCCAACCCAGGGATCAAACCTATGTCTCTTATGTCTCCTGCATTGGCAGGCAGGTTTTTTACACTAGCACCACTATGTAATTTTTGCCCACTCCAAGTTCTCAGAGATTTTCTCCCATATCTTTTTTTCCCAAATATGTTACAATTTTAACTTTAACATTTAGGTCTATGATCTAATTTGATTTTTATATTTGATGTGAATAAAAGATAAATTTTTCCTATATAGATATACAGTTGTCTCGGCACCATTTGTACAAAAGCTTTCCCCGTGGAAATAACTTGACAGCTTTGTCAAAAATCAGCCGAGTACAGTGGTCCTTTGGTATCTATTGGGGGTTGGTTCCAAGACTTCCCCCTTAGATACCAAAACCCACAGAAGCTCAAATCCCTTATAGAAAATGGTATGGCATTTGCATATAAACTAAACCTCCCCATATACTGTAAATCATCTCTAGGTTACTTATAATACCTAATACAATGTAAATGTTATGTAAATAGTTGTAAATACAATGTAAATGCTATGTAAATTGTTACCAAAGTACAGCAAATTTAAGTTTTGCTTTTTGGAAATTTTTTAAATTTTAAAGAAGTATTTTTAATCTGAGGTTGGTTGACTTTATCAATGTGGAACATATCAGTACAAAGGGCAGACTGTACTATGCAATTTTACATGACAGACTTGAGCATCTGTGGATTTTGGTATCTGTAGACAGTCCTGGAACCATTTTCTCAGATACCTGGGAACAACTACATATATGATACATATAATATATACATATTCAACTGAATCAACTGAGATGTTTATATTACATTATATAGACATTATATAGAGCTTCCCTGGTGGCTCAGATGGTAAAGAAACTGCCTGCAATGCAAGGGACCTAGGTTCGGTCCCTGGGTTGGGAAGACCCTTTAGAAGGTAATGGCTACCCACTCCAGTATTCTTGCCTGGAGAATTCCATCAACAGAGGAGCCTGATGGGCTACAGTTCCTGGGATCTCAGAGTTGGACACAACTGAGCTACTAACACTATTACATATAGTGCCTATTTCTGGGCTTCCTATTTGGTTTCATTGTTCTGTATGTCTATCCTTAAGACAATTCCACAGTCTCAATGACTTATAGTAATAAGATATATAATAAATCTTGAAATCAGGTAAACTCTTTAACTTTGCTTTTTCAAAATCATTTTAGTTATTCAACATCTTTTGTTATTTCCATATGAATTTTAGAATCAGTTCCTCAGTTTCTACAAAATGCCTACCAATGTTTTCAGTGAGATTACACTGAATCTGTAGATCAATTTGGAAAGAAATGACATCTCAACAACAGTGAGTTTTCAAATCCACGAACATGACACACCTCTCCATACATTGAGGTCTGTCTTTCTTTCAGCAATATTTTATAGTTCTCAGTTTATAGGTCTTGCACATCCTTTATTAAAGTTTATCCCTAAGTATCAATATTTTATGTATTTTCAAAACTATTTTAAATGACATTTAAAAAATTTCATTTTACAATTGTTGAGAGTATATAAAAACTTAAATTTTATATATTGACCTTGTATCCTACAACTTTGCTAAACTTGTTTTAGTAGCTTTTTCATAGAATCTGTAGAATATTCTGTTCACAAACATGCCATCTATAATTAAGGCAGTTTTACTTCTGCCTTTCTAATCGAAATTATCTTTTTCTTTTTCTTGTTGTAGTGCAATGGCTAGGACCTCCAGGACAATGGTGAAAAAAACATATGTTTATATAACTTACCTTCCTTGTTCTTGATATTCCTGGGGTAAGGCATCTAGTTCTTTTACTCTTGTGGTAATTATGAAATATAGTCATGATTTCTCTGACACTTCTCCCTTCAAAAAGTTGAGCCTAATACCTCTCCCCCTTGAGTGAGCTGTAGTTAGTGACTTGTTTGTAATGAATAGACTCTGGTGGAAATGATGGTATATGACTTCCAAAAGACCAGATCATAAAGGGCATTGTGGCTTCCTCCTTCTTTTCTCTTTCTCCTGGATCACTCATTCCAGGGGAAACCACTTGCCAAGACATGAGAACATTCAAGAAGCCTTGTGAAGAGATCCATACGGTAAAGACCTGAGGCTTTCTACAAACAGTGAGCAAGAACCTAAGGTTAGTAAATCCTCTAGCCCTAGTCAGGTCTTCAGATGGCTACAGCCTTCACTGATGTCTTGAATGCAACCTCATGAGAGAACCTCAAGCAGACCCACCCTAGTAAGCTGCTCCCAAATCCCTAACCCTCAAAAATTGTGAGATGATAAGTATTTACTGTTTAATATGCTCAGTTTAGGGATTTTTTTAATACAACAATAGATAAATAATACAGCCATTAAGTCTCATCATATTTCCAATATATGCTCTTTATCAACATTCCCTTCTATTACTAGTTGGCTGAGAGTATTTATCATAAATGAGTGTTGAATTCTGTCAAGTACGTTTTCTTCATACATTGAGATGATCATATGGTTTTCCACCTTTATTCTGGTAACATGGTGATTTTCAATGTTTGACCAAATTTTCATTCCCAGGATAAATGTTACTTTATACATTCATCTTGTTGAGCAGTAAAAATAAATGAACAACTGATACATACAACAACATGGATGAATCTCAAAAGCACTCTGGTTCCATTTATATGATGGGATGGGGAGGGAGGTGGGAGGGGGGTTCAGGATGGGGAACACGTGTACACCCGTGGCGGATTTATGTTGATGTATGGCAAAACCAATACAATATTGTAAAGTAAAAAAAAAAAAAAAGAAAAAATAAATAAATAAATTTCACAAAACGGCAAACTAATCTAGAGACAGAAAGTAAATTAGTGTTTACCTGGCACCAGAAAGTGGGTGGAGATTGACAGCAAAGGGCAGGAGGAAAGGGTGATGGAAATTTTCTGTATCTTGATTATGGTAGTGCTTCCACAAATGTATAGCACATTAATCAAGGCCCTTAAAATGGGCCTTAAAATGAAATTCACTTAAGATGTAAGTGAATTTCACCTAAAAAGAACTGATGTTTAAAAATTTATACCTGAATTCTATGAAATTAAAATAGTTGAGAATGTATTTCCATGTCATGCCCATTAAAATAAAAATGCTAAAACAGTAGGTCTAGGTATCTTTAAGCATGGTTTTCTGTGTTACAACTAAAGCTAGCAATTTGGTTAATGACTATAGTAAGGAAGAAAACACTGCCCTAGTTAATGGCTTTAATCTATTTTGCAAGTCTAAATGGTTGTTAAGTAAGGCTTCTGCTGTATATAGAAGCATTACTGTTTCAAAGTGTACTCACTGGGCCTATTTTCCTACGGAGAAATTCAAATATATTTGGGAGATCCAAACCCAAGTCAGTTTTCCAAGGAAAAAACCTCTACTTCAATGATCCCAGCCTCAGAATAAAGGGTTAAACAGAAACACAATCCATGACTTTTCTAATGGTTTTTCTCATTGTGCTGACAGCATTTAGTTGAGGTAATCTTGAAATCTGTATCACCCTGAACTAGGACTCTTCAGCCTAGAACACAGCCTGGTACAAACACCAACTGATCGAATGCCAGTAGTACAAGCGATGGAACCCAGGTCTCCTGCATTGTAGTAGGATTCTTTACCAGCTACTAGGGAAGCCCAAGAATACTGGAGTGGGCAGCCCATCCCTTCTCCAGTGGATCTTCCTGACTCAGGAATCAAACCGGGGTCTCCTGCATTGCAGGTGGATTCTTTACCAGCTGAGCTACCAGGGAATCCACAAATGTCAACACTTGTTTCTAAATAAACCAGCCATAAAAGAGAAGCTGTTGATAAGAGGAACAATTAACATTATCAATTGTAAGTATTTGTCAGTAAAAACTGATTTATTATAACCAAGCCTAATGCTGACCCTCCTCTCTCTTATCTTTGCATTTGCAGAAAATGAAAAGACTGGAGGCAATGAGAGTCTACCCGTAAATTGGTAATTGCACTGACCACGCTCTCATCCTTGTCACTCTCAGGTTGGAATTCTAGAATAACTGCTGCCCACAAGTCAGCCCCTCCTGCAACCCTCAGCTTGTCATTCCAGCAACATGAACAAAAAAGAAAGAAAAGAGCTAAGGAATCTGTCAGTCACATTCAACTTTCCTCTTTCTCTACTCTTTTACTTTGAGGGTGGAATCTAAAAACCTCATTATCTGCAATCCCTTTTCCTTAGCTGGGGAAGCCAAGAGCTGGTTATACCTCTGTGATGGTAGATGCCTTTTGTAAGAAAACTTAAAGAGCCCTGAAATCAAGGATGTGTGTATATTCAGTCACTTCAGTTGTGTCCAACTCTTTGCAACCCCATGGACTGTAGCCCTCCAGGCTCCTCTGTCCATGGGATTATCCTGGCAAGAATACTGGAGTGGGTTCCCATTTCCTCCTCCAGGGGATCTTCCCGACTCAAGGATAGAACCTGCATCTCCTGAGGCTCCTGTATTGACAGGTGAATTTTTTTTCACCACTGAGCAGCAAGACAATTGAGGTCAGGGAGCCAAGAGCCAATAGGAAGAACTAGGGGACTGTAATAAAAAAGACAGATAACTGTGGATGAAGATATGAAAAAATTAAAACCTTCATACACTGCTGGTGGGAATGTATTAATAAAATGGTGTAGCTGCTTTGAAAGCCATTCTGACAGTTCTCAGTAGCTTAAACATAGTTACCACGTAACCCAGCAATTCCACTCCTAAGTGTACACCCAAGAGAAAGTAAAACACGTGTCCATGCAGTAACTTATACAGAAATGTCAGAGCAGCATTATTCATAACCACCATAGAGTGGAAACAACCCAAATGTTCATCAATTGAAGAGAGGATAAACAAAGTGTCGTATATCCATACAATGGAATATTACCTGGCAACAAAAAAGAATGAAGCACTGATACTCATACTATATGGCTAGATCTTGAAAACATTATGCTGAGTGAAAGAAGCCAGTCACAGAAAACCATGTATTGTTTAATTCCATTTATATGAAATGTCCGGAATAAGCAAATCTATCGAGACAGAAAGAAAATTAGTGATTGCCTAGAGTGAGAAGGGGAAAGTGGTGCATGGAAGGGGGTTGTGGGTTGTTGCCTAAGAGGTACAGTGTTTCTTTTGGGGGTGTTGAAAAGATTCTAAAATTAACTGTGTGATGGTTGCACAACTCTGAATTTACCAAAAGTCATTTAACTGTACACTTTAAATGAGCGAACTGTATTGGATGTGAATTACGTTTTAGTAAAGCTCTTACAAGAAAAATGAAACAAAACAGGGGGCCAGGGCAGAAATGGGAAACCCAAAAATTAGCCACAGAGAAAAAGCAAGCAGGCAGGTGGCCTGAGGCAGTTCAAAGTCGCCGCTGTGTGCTGCTGCTGTTGGTCTCTATTTGCTACAAGAGGGGGCACAGATGAGATGAGCTGAATTTAAACCGTGCAGTGAGCTGCCATTTTTACAGCAGAAGACTGCCTTTATAGTTGCTATTAAAAAGGCTCTAAAAGGCTGCTTCTGTATTCAGGTCTTTTTAGAGGGCAGGTGGTGAGTACCTTGCTTATTTGTTTATTTAGGTCCTCAGAGTTAGGAAGCTGAATTACCCATACTCGGTTCAAGATATTTTATCCTCATCGAACCCATCTAAGACCTTTTTGCAGGGATATATTCCTTTATATTTATTCCTTTTAACTCCTAAATTTCACTCAAACCACCATTCTAGTGGACATAATGAACATTTTTTTATTTGTGTGTGTGTACTTGCAGATTGTTATCGCTTTGTATGCAAGTATTCTTAATTTTAATATTATTGCATTGGACATCTCTTTCTGGTTCTTCTTCCTCTTCTTTTCATTAAGCACATTGTTTCTAAGACCAATCCACATATCCGCACTGTTAGGTACATATCTTTGCTCACTGGTGTGTGTCCACTACATATTACCTAACTACTTTACCCATGATTGACATACAGGCTGCCTTCCTCTCTCTGCTACCCTCAGTAATGTGTGGCATTCATGAGAATGCTCCTCACAGACCTCAGACCTCAGAAAGGGTAACTGAGCAGAGGCCCCAGCTGCTGTACTCTGAAATCCAGCTCTGTGTTTCACCCGAGGTCACACTGCTCCCTGGCTGCTCCCAGTCAGTGACTAAGTACATCAGGGACACTAAGACAAGCCCATTCCTGGGAGACATGGGATTCTTCTCACAGCTGATTTTGGCTTGAGGACTTCCTGGTGGACTCAAAGCACCTTCTTTAGACTGTGTGGCAATCATCTAGGACACTTCCACCAGCCTACCTTCCCTCTCTCCTTCACTTGGGATCAGACTTGCATTATGCTATGTCCTCCCAACACTCCGCATTTTCTCTCACAGGCATATCCCCCAATAACATCTTTGTAGACTTAAATGATTTAACCCGCATCTTGCCACCTCTTTTTTGAAGAGCCAGGCTAATCCATAATGCTGTACCAAACATCCTTATACGTGTCCCCTAATAAAGTTGTGTAAAGATTTCTTAGGGATGTACATCTAGGATGGAAATTGTTGGGTCCTAAGCTGGGGCCAAATATCTGCCTGGAGGGGTTGCTCCCATCTACATTCTCTACAGCAACACATGAGATTCCTGTATCTTCTCATATCTCTCTCTCAGCGGCATTATCTGCTCATTTCTGCCCATCTAACAAGCATAGAACAATACCTCTTCATTGTTTTAAATTTCTTTTATCTGATTACTAAAGTTACCAGTCATTTCTTCATGTTTTTTAGTCTTTAGGGATTCCTCTTCTATAAATTGCCCATTTCATTCTTGGCTCATTTTTATGTTTTTTTTTGTTTTTTTTTTTTTTGCGGGGGGGGGGGTGTGGTTTAAGGAATTCCTTGTATATCCTAGATACTGAGCCCCTGTTGATTTTAGACTTTGCAAACATCTCCCAATTTACCATCTAGTAACTTTTTCCATGATATCTTTAATGGAACAAAATCATTCATTTTAATATCAAGAGCATCTCTAGAAAAGGGGAGATTTATTAACATCTCATATCATGGTCAAAAGCTTGAACCATGGCCAAAAACACTCAGACTTCATTCCAGGCTTACCATCTCCAAGCTGTGGACATCTAGGCAAGTTATCTTTCTTTCAACTTTTTATCTCTAAAATGGGAGTAATATAAGAGAACCCAACTCCATCTGAAGCAATTTGGATAAGTAGATTAACTTAAGGTGAAGAAACATAAAATTCCATATGTATGTTATTTTAACTTAAAATATACAAATATTTGTGTATACATCTTCATACAGAATATAGGCTTTTTCTTTGACTAGTCTTCACATCTTTTTTATTACCTAATCCAATCTATAACACATTGGCAATAATTTCCAGTTTGGGATTGTACTCTTGCCTGGAAAATCCCATGGATGGAGGAGCCTGGTGGGCTGCAGTCCATGGGGTCGAGAAGAGTCAGACACGACTGAGCAACTTCACTTTCACTTTTCACTTTCATGCATTGGAGAAGGAAATGGCAACCCACTCCAGTGTTCTTGCCTAGAGAATCCCAGGGACAGGGGAGCCTGGTGGACTGCCGTCTATGGGGTCGCACAGAGTCGGACACAACTGAAGCGACTTAGCAGCAAGGTATATCAATAATTTATATCTCTTATTTTTACAGTGTTTTTCTTCCTTTAGCAATTGTTTTTACTCATATTTAATTGACAGAAATTTTTTGTGATATCTTTCCAGAGCATTCCACTTAATTTTCTTAGAAACAACTCTTCATACTCATATTTAACATTTATGTCCTAACTAATCAAATTGTGACATTGTAACAAGCACAATAGGCACAAACAGGTTTGAGAACAAAGATAATTTCTTTTCAAGCATATAACTCAACATATAGGAGCAGCTGGAGAAAGGAATGGCAATTCACTCCATGTTCTTGCCTAGAGAATTCCATGGACAGAGAAGCCTGGAGGGCTACAGTTCATGGGGTCACAAAGAGTCGGACACGACTGAGTGACTAACACACACACACACACACACACAGGAGCAGCAGTGCACAGGCCATCCAGAGTCCTTGGCTTTAAATATTCCACGTATCCTTAGAATCCATCCTTGTAGGTCATGGAGGAAATGGAGTGCCTTGGAGAATCTGATGGGTTGTTCTAGTAGACTCTGCTTGGGAGTTTCCATTGTTATCTGCTTTTACCACTGAGCCACCCGGGAAGCCCTTCAACTAAGGTACCAGGCTACTAAGCAGGTCCTCTGAAGACACATGGTAATGACTTTGATAGAGTAATAAGAATCACATTATCACATTATAAGAGGGTTTGGCATGAAAGGAAGCTGCATAGGGTAGACCCTAAGGATACTTTTATAGTCACATCCCAGAAGGTAAAATTGGGAAATAGTGAAACTATGACACAGCTAGTTGTGTTTTTTTGTTTGTTTGTTTGTTTTTTGCTTTGATATGTTTTACTCAGAGAAGATTTGCATGTGACCCTGAAATTTCTCTGCTCATTCAAGTTTTAGCCATTCTTTTTGTGACATGGATCTATGGAATAGTAAGTGCCATAATCTTTAATTCATGCATAATTGTCCTCTGTGTAACTCTGTGGGATTCAGCCAGGCCTGGCAATATTCAAGTGTGGATGGAAGGAAAGGAGACAGCGAGACTTGGACTGTCTCTGTCCTTCAGGGTCAAACACTAAGGAGGGAGAGGGAACCAGCAGCTGCAGGGAATTTCAGCTCTGTGCACATTGCAGGGCGGGTGTGGCTGGAGAAAGCTGAGCAGGCAGCTGAGAAGGAAGAGGAGCCCAGCAAGCACAGCAGTGGGGCATTTGAGGTGGAGCACCCTTAGAAGTCAGGGACACCCAGCCAGGAATCTGTCAGCATGGAAGATATTCTGATCCTGGGATCTGGACTGGCAAGGCCAAGGGTGGCTCCTGTTCTGAGATGGGGACACGGCTAGGTTACTGAGAACAGGCTCCAGTACAGAAGCCCAGACTCAAGAGATGGGGGCCTGTGAAAGAAGACGGAGAATTCAGGAACAAATTAGGCACTGCTTATGGACCTCTGTGTGGGTTGGCCGTAGCTGAGCTGTAGTAGAAAGACTGCTTTCTGGGAAGAGAAAAAGGAAGAAACCAGGCTCCAGACTGGATGAAAGAGGTGGGGGACTGTCAACTGTCAGTCGGCAGTGGGATCCTTGATAGCCTCTGTTGCCCCACTATGAGCTCAGTACCCTGATCGCTGGAGTCTCTGGGCTGCAGAACCTTCCCTTTGCATGCGCTGCCCTCAGAGTAGCCCCACAGGCCACACCACAGAGCTACTACCAAAGCGATAAAGGAAAACCTGCGAAACCCTCTAGGCTGAGATTTTAAATATTTAGTCTTCTCTGCAATTGATTCTCAGTCGACTTCTTTGCTCCCTGCTGCCTTGCACCTGCCACTAGAGCTCCTTCTAGGCAGCCAGCCCCAACTTCCTAAACCTGGGAGCATTCTCTTTAAATAAAGTCCATCAGAGGTGTCTAAATGGGAGAGAGAATTGGACAAAAAGAACAGTGGAGGGAAAAGGGCCAGTTCTAACTGAAGTCAAAGTTGGAAGGACACTGAAAAGTAAGTGGTATTGAGAGAGGCTGCAGGATGCTCTCCAAAGCATTCTGTGCTAGGACTGAGTCATCCTTGGGTGTAAAGTTTTTTGATGCTGATCTACAAATGAATGAATAAGTCAGTGAATGAATCAGTGACCTGACAAATGAAAGACTGATGAGGCTAAGAAAATGGCAGTGTGCAGTCATCATACAGATATGTGTTATATGTGTATGTATGTGTATATGAGTGTGTGTACACGTGTGTGTGTATACATGTGTCTGTATGTATGAAGAAGGACAATTTCAAAGCATTGACGGGTATAATAGGTACACAGGGGCCTACTCTGGCTCTTAGAGGGGGACTGGTAAAGAAGTAAAGGAGAGTAACAAGCCCCAAATTGCCCAGAAGCTCCCCACTCAATGAATGGCAAGAGATATGTGAGGCAGCTGCATACTGGTAGCCAACAGTTGTCATTTTCAACTCTTCCTTCCCCCATGGGATGTGTAGTAAAGAGGGGCCCAAGTCAAAAGATGCTCCATTCATAATTTCTATTTCTTCCTGGTTCAGTCTTAAACGATTGAACTTTTTAAAGAATCTGTCCATTTTTTACATGTTATCTTATCTATTTTATTGCCATATAGTTGTTCATAATAGTCTCTTATAATCCTTTGTATTTCTTCATCATCTGTTGTAATCTCTCCTTTTTCATTTCTAATTTTATTGATTGATTCTTCTCTCTTTTTTTCTTGATGAGTCTGGCTAAAGGCTTGTCAATTTTGTTTATCTTCTCAAAGAAACAGCTTTCAGTTTTATTAATCTTTACTGTTTCTTTCATTTCTTTTTTATTTATTTCTGCTCAGATCTTTCCTTCTACTAATTTTTTTTGTTCTTCTTTTTCCAGTTGTTTTAGGTGTAAAGTTAGGTTGTCTTATTCGATGTTTTTCTTGTTTCTTGAGGTAGGATTGTATTGCTATAAAATTCCCTCTTAGAACCGCATTTGCTGCATCCCATAGGTTTTGAGTTATTGTGTTTTCATTGTCATTTGTTTCTAGAAATTTTTTGATTTCCCTTTTGATTTCTTCAGTAACCTGTTGGTCATTTAGAAATGTGCTGTTTAATCTCCATGTATTTGTGTTTCTTACAGTTTTTTTCCTTGTAATGGATATCTAGTCTCATAGCATTCTGGTTGGAGAAGATGCTTGATACGATTTCAATTTTATTAAATTTACTGAGATTTGATTTGTGACCCAAGATGTGGTCTATCCTGAAGAATGTTCCATGTGCACTTGAAAAGAAGGTGTATTCTTCTGCATTTGGATGGAATGTCCTGAAGATATCAATGAGATCCATTTCATCTAATGTATCATTTAAGACTTGTGTTTCCTTATTGATTTTGTTTTGATGATCTGTCCATTGGTGTGATTGGGGTGTTAAAGTCTCCTACTATTATTGTGTTACTGTCAATTTCTCTTTTTATGTCTGTTAGTCTTTTGCCTTACGTATTGAGGTGCTTCTATGTTGGGTGCATAGATATTTACAATTGTTATGTCTTCCTGTTGGATTGATCCCTTGATCATTATGTAGTGTCCTTCCTTATCTTTTGTAATCTTCTTTATTTTAAGATCTATTTTGTCTGATATGAGGTTTGCTACTCCGGCTTTCTTTTGCTTCTCATTTGCATGGAATGTATTTTTCCATCCTCTCACTTTCAGTCTATTTATGTCTTTAGGTCTGAAGTGGATTTCTTGTAAGCAGCATATATATGGGTCTTGTTTTTGTATCTACTATTATTCAACACAGTTCTGGAAGTCCTAGCTACAGCAATCAGAGAAGAAAAAGAAATAAAAGGAATCCAGATTGGGAAAGAAGTAGTAAAGCTCTCACTGTTTGCAGATGACATGATACTGTACATAGAAAACCCTACAGACAGTATCAGAAAATTACTAGAGCTAATCAGTGAATTTAGCAAAGTTGCAGGATACAAAACCAATATGCAGAATCACTTGCATTTCTATATCCTAACAATGAAAAATCAGAAAGAGAAATTAAGGAATCAATCTCATTCACCATTGCAACAAAAAGAATTAAATATCTAAGAATAAACTTACCTAGGGAGACAAAAGAACTGTACACAGAAAATTATAAGACACTAATGAAAGAAATCAAAGATGACATAAACATATGGAGAGATATTCCATGTTCCGGGGTAGGAAGAATCAATATTGTTAAAATGACTATACTACCAAACACAACCTACAGATTCAATGTGATCCCTATCAAATCACCAATGGTGTTTTTCACAGAACTAGGACAAAAAATTTCACAATTCGTATGGAAACACAAAAGACCTTGACTAGCCAAAGCAGTCTTGAGAAAGAAGAATGGAGCTGGTGGAATCAACCTTCCTGACTTATACTACAAAGCTAGAGTCATCAAGACAGTATGGTACTGGCACAAAAACAGAAATACAGACCAATGGAACAAGATAGAAAGCCCAGAAATAAACCCATGCACCTATGGGTACCTTATTTTTGAAAAAGGAGGCAAGAATATACAGTGGGGAAAAGACAGCCTCTTCAGTAAATGGTGTTGGGAAAACTGGGCAGCTACATGTAAAAGAATGAAATTAGAACACTTCCTAACACCATACACAAAGATAAACTCAAAATGGATTAAAGACCTAAATATAAGACCAGAAACTACAAAACTCTTAGAGGAAAACATAGGCAGAACACTTGATGACATAAATCAAAGCAAGATCCTCTATGACCCACCTCCTAGAGTAATGGAAATAAAAACAAAAGTAAACAAGTGGCACCTGATTAAACTTAAAAGCTTTTGCACAGCAAAGGAAACTATAAGATGAAAAGACAGCCCTCAGAATGGGAGAAAATGATAACAAATGAAACAACTGACAGAGGATTAATTTCCAAAATATACAAGCAACCCATACATCTCAATACCAGAAAAACAAACAACCCAATCAAAAAGTGGGAAAAAGACCTAAACAGACATTTCTCCAAAGAAGACATACAGATGGCTAACAAACACATGAAAAGATGCTCAACATCACTAGAGAAATGCAAATCAAGACTACAATGAGATACCACCTCACACCGGTCAGAATGGCCATCATCAAAAAGTCTACAAACAATAAATGCTGGAGAGGGTGTGGAGAAAAGGGAATGCTCTCGCACTGTTGGTGGGAATATAAGCTGATACAGCCACTATGGAAAATGGTATGAGGTTCCTTTAAAAACTAAGAATAAAACCACCATATGACCCAGCAATTCCACTCCTAGGCATATACCCTGAGGAAACCAAAACTGAAAAAGACGCATGTACCCACTGTTCATTGCAGCACTATTTACAATAGCTAGAACATGGAAGCAACCTACATGTCCATCAACAGATGAATGGATAAAGAAGTTGTGGCACATATACACAATGGAATATTACTCAGCCATAAAAGGAACATATTTGAGTCAGTTCTAATGAGGTGGATGAACCTAGAACCTATGATATAGAGTGAAGTCAGAAAGAGAAAGATAAACATAATTTTCTAATGCATATATATGGAATCTAGAAAAATGGTACTGAAGAATTTATTTACAGGGCACCAATGGAGAAACAGACATAAGAATAGACTTACGGACATGGGGAGAGGGGAGGAGAGGGTGAGATGTGTGGAAAGAGTAACATGGAAATGTACATTACCATATGTAAAATAAATAGCCAATGGGAATTTGCTCTATGGCTCAGGAAACTCAAACAGGGACTCTGTATCAACCTAGAGGGGTGGGATGGGGAGGGAGATGGGAGGGAGGTTCAAAGGGAAGGGATGTATGTATACCTGTGGCTGATTCATGTTGAGGTTTGACAGAAAACAAAATTCTATGAAGTAATTATCCTTCAATAAAAGATAAATTAATTAAAAAAAAAAAGATGCTTCATTCAGCCAGCCCTTTCTCTGACAACTCCCTCGTGCTTACTCCCAAACACTACAAAAGAAATGGAATCACTCACAGAGTTTATAACTAATGCTTGGATGCAAATGAAATCCTGTGCTCCTGAAAGACCAGCGACCCCAGCACTGGCTAATACAGTACCTACGCGTGTACTACACAGTCTGTAGAAGTGATGCAACTGCAGCTATGCAGAGGGGGTGACTTCCCACGAGATTTTATCCAGCCAGTATAGGAGAATAATGTGTCCCAGTGGCCTGTCATGGATGACCTTGCAGAATGAACATCAAGTTCTCAATTGATAGAGGGAGTGAGTACCAAGATCACCCGGGAAGATCTGTCAAGCCTCATATGCCCCAGATATCTTAGCCCCGATTCTGGTATTTCCTGCCTGAGACATAAGCTCCTAGAAGATAAGGAATTAAATCTGAAGTTACCTGCATCCAATAGAATACCTACCTTGCTGTGTAGGCTGAATATATATTTTTATAATCAGATAATTTGATTATGATCATAGAGTTTGGAGGGATTTGGGCCCTTCTTTGCTTGAAAAGACCTTAGAGTTCAACCAGTGATCTTATTTAGTGGCAGAAATTAGATCCCAAGTGGCAATATGACTTGTCCAATATCATACATCTTATGGCTCAGCATGGTAACTGAAATTCCAGAATTCAAAATAGTTAATATAAAAATGTAAATTAATCAGTGAACATAATTATTTTCTGCAAAGGGCAAACCACCAGTTTTAGGAAATTAGTCAGATGGTCTGACTGCAGGAAAGAAAAGACATACTAGGCGCCCATGTCAAATGTGGGGGGTATGGGCCATGGGTCTGCCCTATGTTCAGGTTCCTGGCTTCTCTATCCTAATGCCAACCAAGCCTTGCTGTACAGTCCTAAGCCTACAAAGTAGAGCATGTGGGCATGGTTTATCTCAGACCGCAGGAGAAAAGGAACCAGTGTCAAATGCCAATTTTAGTGCTTCAAAGAAGATCCTGAGAGAGATATTCATTAATCAGGAACAATTTAGATGACTTCCATTTCAAGACACGTAATCTCTATTATGAAAACTCTCACCACAGTTAAAACAACTTTTCCTGAAGCAACAGCAAAATGAACATGGCTATCAACTTCATGGGGAAGGCTACTTCTACAGTCAAGAGCCAAGAAACCAGAAACAGTTACTTCTTTTTCAATGGGCCAATGCCAACACAAAAAGCACAGCTTTTTAGGCTGTGCTTTTAGGTTAATTTCTTTTCAATATTTCACACTCCAAGGATTTAAAACATAAATCTGTTTGTCTTTGAATTGTTGAAAAGCAGGTTGTTATTTAAACAAACATACCACCATGAGTGACACTTTCTACGTGGCCATTAACATACCACCTAGAGAAGATATTGATGAGGTGCAGTCATCTTACCAACTGTGATTTGGTGCCTGAGCAGCACAGGGAACACGGATGTGGAGGCTGTGTGACTTTGTCAAGCAAATGGCCCAGTCCCTTTTGTTACCCTTTGGACAGTAAGGGCACCTTATGAAACTGGGCTCTGTGAAGCACATACATTGTGTCTTAGGATTTTATCCATCCATCCAAATGATTTAAACCGATATCTAGTGTTGCCATAGGAAATACGTTTTTAAAAATATGCCTAGTCCTGATAAAAAAAAAATGTTTAGAGAAGCCTGTTCTTGGCCACTGTATTTCCAAAAATATCTCTTGCCTATGCCAACAAGTGAGCACACAATCTATGTTATCTGTGCCTTCAGCCACTTGCACTGTTCTTCGTCTTTGAAGCCAGCTGTTGAAGGGCTTTCACTGCAAGGTCACTCAGCCTCCAAAGAGGATCACTTGACAATGGCACACAGTCATCCGCAGGTAGAAGATAAGAGCCTTTGCAACTGTGTGTGGCCTGAGTGGTTGCACAACGTCAGTGAGATGAGAGAGGTGTTACCAGGAGAGCAAGCACTCCCTTCTGAAGTTAAAAAATGAATACCATTGCCTTTCTTGCCCTGAGATAACTGATTTGTGAAATCCATCAGTCAAATGAGATTTTAAAATCTTCCAATGGAATGACTTGCAGTTTATACAACATTCTATGAGCTTATCCTAAGATAAAAAAAATCATACCCAAGCCCTCATATTTTCATCTAACTCTGGTGTTAGTAGTTAAAATAATCAAATTTTAACAATTTTTTTTCTAACCAAGTAATTTCCCAGACAAATTTGAGAGTAAAAGCCTCCTTTATCAGAATGATTTCTATAGAATGTTAAATGTAGCACTTCCATTAATGTGTATCTCAGTATTTAACTGCATCTTTCCAGGCAGACCTCTGACAGAGGAAAGTATGGAAGAATGGCAAAGAGTCTACCTACCCTAGGATAGGCTTACATTTAACTTTCCAAGGAATTTCAGGTGCAATAAATTTTCCCCCAAATTATTGTATGACAAGAGATGGTAATTTTAAGTAATGAGACTCAGCATTTCCTTCTTCTGTTGCCCATGGTATGATGATTTAAAGTCAGCAAGTCCTTGATCATACTTACAATCTATGAAATTAAAATATGGGTGTGGTTTTGATCAAGGCCAGTGAAATTTGGCAGTTCTGAACTAGTTATAAGAACAATTCCACTTCAATTAACTTAAGAAAATAAAGATGTGAGCAAAGATTAACATACAAAGATATTCAAAACAGTATTTGTATTATAGGAAAAATTGAGAACAATTTTAATGCTCAATAAGAGGGCACTAAATAAATGATGGTACAATCATTAAAAATGATGATCCAAATGTAACAGTATTTACTTTAAATGTTAAATAATAGGGAAGTTATAAAACACTAAAGACAGATAAGCTATTTTTATGGGAATATTTATCTATATACACAACTAGTCCAAGAGAATATGCAATATAACTATGGCTTATTTTAACTTTCTTCCTGCTTTCTAAATTTTCTAGGATAAATATATGAGGACTTGCATAACTTTATTTTTTAAAACATTTCATTTTAAAAAGAATAAAAGTATCAGAAACCAAAAATGCTACTTGCCAAATGTTTGTCATAAATATCTGCAGCCCCTCCTTTCTACCTGAAAAGTCAGAACAGGCTAACTGATGAAACAGATAAACCCTACATCTTGGCAGCTTTCTTAGGCAGCTCTTCTCTGAGCAGTGACAAGGCACTTTCAATCTACAGCCTTCCTAGATCCTTTGCTTTAGGTCAGCAGGTGAAGGAAGAGAGAATTTGTAGGGTCGCACAGGTTTTCTTCGACAAGTCCCCATGTAACTCACAACAGTGCTACTGGCCAGATCTTGCTCATAATACCAGGTCTAAAAACTGAGAAACAGTTAGTTACCTGAAAGTGAAAGTCACTCAGTTGTGTCCGACTCTTTGTGACCCCGTGGACTATAGAGTCCGTGGAATTCTCCAGACCAGAATACTGGAGTGGGTAGCCTATTCCTTCTCCAGGGGATCTTCCCTACCCAGGGATCAAACCCAGGTCTCTCACGTTGCGGGCAGATTCTTTACCAGCTGAGCTACCAGGGAAGCCCTTAGTTACATGGCTAGGGGAAAAAGGAAATAATTTGGTAATCAAATTATTACCTACTTGTTATATAGAGGTGTGAGTGAAGTATTCTTCTAAGAACTAGAAAATGAGGAAATGAAACTAACCTAGCTGAAGTCAAGCCCAAGCCCCAGCAGGGCTTTCCAGGTGGCGCTGTGGTAAAAGAATCCACTTGCCAATGCAGGAGACAAGGGTTCAATCCCTGAGTCAGGAAGATCCCCTGGAGAAGGAGATGGTGACCAACTCCAGTAGTCTTGCCTGGAAAAGTCCATGGACAGAGGAGCCTGGCAGGCTACAGTCCATGGGGTTGCAAAGGGTTGGACACGACTTAGCGATTGAGCATGCACGCAAAGCCAACCGCAGTAAATAAATTATATCCAATTCCTACCTTTTGAGCAATGAACAGGAGAGAATCAAATGGATATTGCAAAAGAGGACATTCTCAGTTATGCTCTATACTCTAGGACTTAGTTTTTCAACCACCAACTCATGACCATGTTGCCAGAACAGAATGGCTTAATGCTATCCATGACTTCAATCCAGTACATGGCAGATAGGCTAAAGATAGCACCCAGAATACATTGGGCTCATAAGAATGCATTGGGTCTTAAGAAACATGACTGTACCATAAGATCTTAAATTTTAGCACAAATATTAATATGCTCAGTAACTCAGTCATATCTGACGCTTTGTGATCCCATGGACTATATTCCTCCAGGCTCTTCTGTCCATGGGATTTTCCAGGCAAGAATACTGGAGTGGTTTGCCATTTCCTGCTCCAGGGGATTTTCCCAATCCAGGGATTGAACCTGCATCTCCTGCATTGGCAGGCAGATTCTTTAAAACTGTGCCACCTGGGAAGTCTCTTAAACATTAACGGAGTCAAATATTTTAACCCAAAATCTAACAATATTAAGCACTCATATAAAGAAAGAATGTATTAATAGAAAGATATTATTTTCAGAGACTTCAGTAAAAGAAAGAGCTAAAAGTAAGAATTTGGCAGTTTATTCATCACCATTCAGGGAGAGACATTAAATCATAATTTTAGCAAATATTCATTGAACTCTGTGGCTCAGAGGCTTGTAAATTTATCACACACATTATATCACCTAATTGTGTAACAAGTCTTATGAAATACCTTCTGTCATTATATTCTTTCAACAGAGGAAGAAACAGATGGTCAGGACGTCTAAGCGACTTGTTGAAGTTTTCAGTTTGTGTCAGATTCATGAGTGAACTGAAGGTTTTTGACACCAGGAGCTGAGAGGCAGTTTACTCATAACATCACATGGAACATGAAAATCATGCTCATCTAAGAAGTGTACCCTATGGCAGAGCAAGAGTAATTCATCATGTTCCACCATGGCCTGGATGAAATACTTCCCCAACCAATTGCTTCTAAACTTGGCTGGTGTCACTGGGAACTTATACAGTCCCCAAGCCCTATCCCAGCCATGTCTAAAATGAAAATCTCTATTAAGTAGGGCTCATACTCTTAAAAAGCTCCTAAAGTGATTGAGAATGCAATCACATTTGGGGATTAGTACTCCAGAATTTCCCTCGCCTCCCTCTGACTCACACAACTGAAAGATTCTATTTAAAAATTCAGCCATGTTGACAATGGGACAGTGTATCCTAGATGGTATGCATAAAATTCCACTTACAGGAACATTTATATTATTGTGTAAATTACTTGGGTTTCCCAAGTAGCTTAAATGGTAAAGAACCTGACTACTATGCGGAAGACCTGGGTTCGATCCATGGGTAGGAAAGACCCCTGGAGAAGGGCATGGCAACCCACTCCAGTATTATTGCCTGGAGAATTCCATGGACAGGGGAGCCTGGTGGGCTACAGTCCACGGGGTCATAAAGAATCAGACACGACTGAGCAACTAACACACACAGTTTTCAGTTTTGTAGATTAGTCTTTTAGGAACTTGATCAACACAACTAGATCCCTCCCCCTCCCCACCCCCACCCCAAATCTCTTCATTTCATGCTGTGGTTCTGTTGGGTGAAAAAGAGTCCTGGTTTGCCCAGAGCGCTTCTAGTTTTCACACTGAAAGTCTCACTTCGCAGATTTCTCTGGTCAAACTGGTACAACTGGTAGGGTGACCAATGCATCCCACTTTGCCTGCGACCACCCCATGCTTTAAAATTGAAGGTCCCGTGTCCCGGAAACCACTTGAGTCCCAGGCAAACTGCACTGGCTGGTCACCCCTACTTAGTCACAAATCAGTGCCTCCCTATAAGACTCCCTCTGCATAGTCTGATTCCTCTGCCCCCGCCACTGTGCTTTGTGTGCTAAGTCATGTCGGACCCTTTGTGACCCCAGGGACTGTAGCCTGCCAGGCTTCTCCGTCCATAGGATTTTCCAGGCAAGAATATTGGGGTGGGTTGCCATTTCCTCCTCCAGGAGATCTTCCCAACTCGGGGATTGAACCTGAGTCTTCTGAATCTCCTGCACTGGCAGGCAGATTCTTTACCACTGAGCCACCTGGGAAGCCATGCATACTCTGATAAACTCACACACATTCTCTATTTTATCTCTTACTAAAGTATCCCATTCCCCAAGGACTCAATGATTCTAAAGTATTCAGGAAATGAAGATTTTATTCCTATGGAGGCCTCATAAGTTAAAACATACAGCTGAGAGGCTACACTGGGAACTTATTCAGAGAAAAGAAAACCATCATTTAGGATTTTCCAAAGATGGAATGTTCTGTAATTTCTTCACATCCTTTCATAACCAGGATTGAAAAAGCAAACAAAGGTGTGTTGCAATGACACAAATATCAATGGGAAGAATTTAAAGGGTCACACCAGGTAATGTGATCACAGAAACTCCAAGGTATCTGGCTGCTGCTGCTGCTGCTAAGTCGCTTCAGTCGTGTCCGACTCTGTGTGACCCCAGAGATGGCAGCCCACCAGGCTCCCCTGTCCCTGGAATTCTCCAGGCAAGAACACTGGAGCTTGGGCTGCCATTTCCTTCTCCAATGCATGAAAGTGAAAAGTGAAAGGGAAGTTGCTCAGTCGTGTCCGACTCCTAGCGACCCCATGGACTGCAGCCTACCAGGCTCCTCCATCCATGGGATTTTTCCAGGCAAGAGTACTGGAGTGGCCTGCCATTGCCTTCTCTGAAGGTCTCTGGAATCTGCGGAAAAAAACTTAGAGGTCACCGAGTGTTCTCAATTAAAGAAGACCCCCAGTGCCTCCCTCGTTGACTGAATGCCTCTCTAATGTGGGGTTCAGACTTCACTCCTCATCTGTCACACTGGTATGTTTCAAGTGAGTGATCCAAGTGAGTGAGTTTGCCTAATAGATTTTTTTTTGTCTCTGAGACCTTTTCTTCATGTAAGAATTGGTGAGCGCTGGGTCAGTCATTTAGACATTAACACATCTGAATATTCATAAACAGGGTCTGTTTTAGTGTTCCCAAACTCTGCTTCATGAATAATTCACATGTTTGACAGCAACCTATGTTATTCAATTTATTTAAAGACTACAATCAATATAGCATGCTGCTCTAAAACATAGCAACCAGTCCTTTAACTGGAGTGTGCTTTACAATTTCTTTCCAGTTATTTCTCCATCACACTGAACCACAAATATAGGGTAATTACTAATAATTCTATTTCCATTTGCATGTCACCACAATCAACATATTGATTGCTTTTTGATGATAATAAATGGTTGGTTAAATTGAAGGTTTGCGATTAAGAATGTTAAGCTCTGATATTTATTTAATTCAGCTGCACCAATTTAGGTTGCACATGGTAATTTCATAAAAAGCCATTGAGAATCAAAGTAGTTATTTGAATCAAGTTATAAAGAGAGCTTGGTTTCCCCAGGAGAATCTGGCATTTGAGTAAATTACACCAACTAGGGGTTTGGTTTTGCCTCTCAGAGCATACAAAACACTTCAAGATTATGCTTATTCTGATATGTAAATAGAATGGAGGAAAACTTAGGAAATTTCTTAGGTTAATTTCTTATTTGAGGATTTAAAAAAGTAAGCCTCAGAGAAGGACTAAATAGAGACTAAATGAAACTTGCTCTAAGCATAAACAAGGTCTTTGGGTAAATAAAAAACAAGAATTATAGGAGAAATATGAAAGAATAGTCACTCTGGTAGAGAATTCGAGAGGTTAGCAAGACTTTGGCTTACAGCCAGGAAACCCATTTCAAAGGAATGAAAATCCACAATGTTTTATGAGATTCCTTCAGGAGCAGGCACCAAATTTTTGTATAAATCCAGCTTGATGATTAACAAAAATTAGCCCAAACTAGAATGATCAGTGTTAGGAAATTCTTAGTGACATCATTCAGAGTGCACTGCCATCTCACTTCCTTTTATTCTCTTTGAATAGTCATCTTTCAACACCTTCCTCATTTATTCATTTAAGAAATACAGTAAGTTCTGATGAGACTTGATCTCTCCCTCTACCAACCAGGGATATGATGAAGTTATTCAGAACCACCTTTCTTTCATACTTTCTTAACTTGAAGGCATACAGTTCCTATTGTCATGTTTCTCAAATCAAGATGTATGATTAATATAGTCTTTCCTTCTCCTCCCTAAAGAAAAAAAGCTATTATTAATGCATAATCTCACAGTCCATAATGTCTTAGACAGAAGCCATGATAATATCATTGCTCATGGGTTCATGTAGACCAGAGCTTCCTTGGAAATATGTAATCTATCTGGACCATGCCTGACATTTTATAGAAACCCAAGTCTTTCCTATTCATAAAGTTACTGTGGGAACTAAGGTTTCCAGATACCCTACTTTTAGTGCATAATGTCAACACTGGACACCACTCCCGATGAAACTGCTTTGTCATCTCTCAACTCTTAAACTCTCTGCCCCAGAGTATTTTGTTTTCCCTTTCTCTTGCCTCAACCACTGCTTTTCCTTCCTCTCCTAAATCTACCCATCATGCTCTTGGGAAACCCTATTTCCTATACATGGACTGTACTCAACATCACAAAGTATTCTCTAGATCTCCTTGCCTAAACTGAAACCCAGACTTTCGCAAAGGAAACTGCTTGCCCTGCCACCCTCTGAATATTTGCTCTTACTCTTCCATGCATGATGTACCCTGAGGTCAAGAGGTTAGCTTGCCAGCATCCTCCATAAACAATGATGCATTCAGGCCATTATTTCTCCATCCTCTTTTCCTTTAAGGCCCATCACCTGGTTTTACTCTCCCCTGACTTTTCACTCCCTCTTTCCCCATTTATCACCACCAATGGTTGCTTCAATGTTCCACATGAAAGACCCATTCAGCACTTCGGTGTCTTGTTTCTTTACCTACTCAATTCCACATACCATCACCTTCAGTTACTTCAGTTGATACATCTTAGACCTCACCACCTCTTAAAACGATTCCACCTCTAAAATTTTCAAACATTCCTATTAACTGTATCATAATCTCCTACCCTTACATTTCTCCCACTTTGTCCCACTGTCCTCGTCTTTCTTGTTTCATCTTCTCTGCATTTCCTTTTCTATCTAATCTAGACCGCATGCTCAGTTGATAAGTCATGTCCAGCTCTTTGCCACCCCATGGATTGTAGCCTGCCAGGCCCCTCTGTCTGCAGGATTTTCCAGGCAAGAATACTAGAGTGGGTTGCCATTTCCTTTTCCACTCTAGACCCCATAGTCCATTACTTCTACCACTGTCTATCCAGTTTCCTCCATCAGCTTCTTCTTTTGTCCTTCCACCACATATGCCCAGCAAATGCCAAACCTGGAGAACGCAACCACCTACCTTCTGTGCGCCATATCTAATCCATGGGCACCATTAGCGGGATACAATCCAAAAAAATTGTTTCCCAACTTTAAAAAAAAGAACCCATTCTGAACTACAACTACATATATACCCAGACTTACTTTCTCCCTTTCATGGACAAGACTCTACAAAAGAGATGTCTGTACTCAATATTTCTTCCTCCTTTTGTTGTTCAGCCACTCAGTCATGTCCGACTCTTTGCAACCCCATGCACTCCAGGCTCCCCTGTCAATCACAGGCTCCCCTGTCAATCACAAACTCTAGGAGAGTTTGCTCTCTAGAGTTTGCTCAAATTCATGTCCATTGAGTCTATGATGCCATCCAACCATCTCGTCCTCTGTAACCCCCTTCTCCTCATGGCCTCAATCTTTCCTAGCATCAGGGTCTTTTCCAATGATATCCCATGGCGACTGCAATCTTGGCATCTCATGCCACTGAAGTGACTCTCACTGAGATCTCCAACCCCTATTGTTAAATATTTGACTTTTGTAGCATCTAACCATCTTAACTGTGTCACCTTTTTAGAAGCTCTCTTTCTCTTCTTTTCTATGAAGTCATGTTCTCTTGGTTTCCAGCCTCCTTATTTGACCAATTCTCAGTCTTCTCTAGCCAGCTTTTCCTCTGCTCATCCTTGAATGCAGCTGAACCTCAGGTTCTGTTTTGGCTCTCTTCGCTTCTCTGCTGGGTGATCTTCATCACTTCTGTGCCTTCAATTATCATCCATATTGTGTCAGTTCAGGTTTTCCAAAAACCATTGACCAAGATGTGATAAAATGTTCAAGTGATCTATTGGGGTAAACATAGGTAAAGGATACAGGGGAGGGAGCAGAAATAGGCTGGAAAATATTTAGATCATGATGTCATTCTGATACCTTGGAAAAAAGAGAAGGAAGGAGGGAAGACTGGGTAGGAAGAGTCTCAGGCTGCCAACAAGTTCTAAGAAAGTTCCAACCAGTTCTACAGAGAATCCTGGAATCAAAGTTGCCTGTTAAGCCCTGTGGCTGACTGTAAAGTATGGCCTTGATGTGAACACCGTGCAGGATCCAAAGCAGGATTGGCTGGGTCTGTCACTCATCTATGCTTCTCATAGTGGTTTCTCTTGAAGAAGGTCTGAATAATGCACTTTCATGGCACTAGCATACATATCAATAAATTTCAGCCTTGGCAGGGTGTGAGAATCCTGATGGAGCTCTTAAAAACATATGCATTTAGATCCTACCTTGTGAAAATTTTGATTTAGTATTTGATTTTTTTAGTATTTTTTATTTGTAAAAAGCCTTCTAGAATTCTAATTTCTAGCCAAGTTTGGGAACATCAATTAATCAAATTGTTCTATTCAGTCTAGAGCTCCATCCTGAGGTCTAGACACATGCAATCAATTGCCTACTGGGTCTTTCCATTCAGATGTCCCATATTAAGATTAACATAATCTGCCCAAATTCTGTTCCTTCTCCTATAGTTCCTATTTCAGTGACTGCCAACACCTTTCACCTCTTAGTGGTCCAAACCAGAAACTGTGGCATCCTCAGGGAATTCCCTCTCCCTCATTTCTCAAAGCCACTTAGCCACCAAGTCTGTTGATTCTGCCTTCTTGATATTTTCTGAATCTCTCTATTCCCGAGTGCGACTCTATTAGTTCAAGCTCTCCTCTTGCCTCCATTCTTATCCTTGCTAACTCATTCTTCACACAGCCAGGTTACCCCCCCGCAACACACATCTGATAATGTCACTCCGTTGTCTCCTCATGGCTCTCAAGACAAGGTCAAGGATCCTTTATACATTACACAAGGCTCTACACATTTGTCCTGTTTTATCCCCTGCAGTCATCCTACTCCTTGCAGTTGAGCTACTTGCAGTTCTGGGAATATCTAGGCCTTTGGAGCAGCTATAACCTCTTCCTGGAATATACTGCCCACTCCTTTCCTTGATAATCCCTAGTTTTTCAACCAGTCTCTGAAGGCTCCATTTGAATTCTCTTCTTTTTGTAAGCCTTCCTTAAGACCAATGTCACTTTCTAACTCCACCAAGACTGGGTTAGATGTCCTTGCTCTCCCCCCAAAGTATCCTATAATTGCATGGTTCACAGTGATGGATGGGATCCTTGAAGCTATGATGTGCTTTCTTCACTATAATATCCCCAGCAATTAGCACAACACTCAGTAAATATTCATGTTTAAACTAAGGAGTGAGTGAGTGATGTTTGGCCTCTCTACTAGACACTGAAGTTCTAGGCAATGTGCCATGAGGGCTATGAGCAGTAGAAAGAGCACAGGCTTTGAATTCCACCATGGACTCTTTCTGCATAAACTTGGGCAACTACTTAACCCCTTTGACTTTCAGTTTTCTCATCTGTAAACTGAAAACTTTCCCTCTGGATTGCTATAATGATTAAATGAATTGTTATTTAAAACATGGTGCCTGTCATATGGAAGATACACTCGAAAATTCTAGTTTCTTGACTCTCCTCACTTTTACAATATCTCAGTTTCACTCTTCATCCAGTCAAATCCAACTTATTTTTTCTTTTCCCCTTAGAGTTGCTTCCTTCCTGTATATTAGACCATCTTCCCACAACTCATCTGCATAGCTGCCACTTTCCTCTTTTCTTTGATTTCTTCCAAGAGCTGATTCCTGTACCTCATTGCTGAGGCAGACACCGCTAATGGTTTTTGCAGAAACTGTGGCGTCAGACACAGCAGCAGATCCATAAGTTACTGCACATCCATGTGAACAAAAGATAGGGCTTGAATTCCCAGGTGGGAAATGATAAATATAATTGCTGAAGTGGATGCCATTAATGGTTTTTGCAGAAACTGTACTGTCAGATCCTTCATCATATGGACACTAGAACTCCCAAGAGCAACCAGGAAAATAAATTCTTATGTATCAGAAGTTCTTAGCTAGAACATGGGCATTAAAATACAATCTCACGTAAGTATCTGATAGGGACAAAACAAAAGCTCTGTAATAAATCCTTCTCACCCAGATGTTCTAAAAGAAAAAGCTGACTTAGGACTCCTGTCCTACATAGATTAATTAACTAGCTAACTAAATTTTCCAGTATTTACTTAATGTCTTGTGTGCACCAAGCACTGTGCCAGGTCTGGGCATAAGTACAGTTTGGAACTAGAAGCCGTTTAGCACAGTAGTTAACAGCTTGGCTCCAGGTCATGTCTGCGCAAACTCAAATGTAGACTCCATCACTCATGACTTGTGTGACCCTAATCAGTTAACTGCTCTGGGTCTCAATTTTCTTATCTGTAAATTGAAGACAATGGTAGTACCTTCCTGATAAGTTTATAAGGAATTAACGAGTTAATACATGTTAGGTGTTACTTAGAACAGTGCTTGCCATAGAATGTACTTAAATACATTTACCACAATTATCATGGAAATACATAGGAGGGCATGCACCCCAGGCTTGGAGACCAAGAAGGGCTTCCTTGAGGAAATAATGCCTAATCTGAGACTAGAAAGATGTGTGAGGTGAAGGAAAGAGTACTTTAGACAGCAAAAACAGTCAGCCCCAGTGACTACGATACAAGATAGAAGAGCATTAGTTGAGAGTTGTTGGATTATTGTGTGTGTGTGTGTTGGAAATAGGAGGCTAGAGAGAGACATGATAAAATAAGCAGGAGTGCCACATGTCTTCCACATGCCCTTCACATTATCCCCTTATCTACCCTGCTTTTTGCCCTGAGGCTGATTTCTATGGACCATCCCTGTGGCTCTGCTGCTTACTGGTTTCCAGTTGTGTTTGGCCAGTGAGAAGCTCTGAAAGACCATCGGACAGAAAGAAGAGAGTGAGGGTGGGATGTTACTCCCTTGGCTCCCTTCCTCTAGGGTCCCAGTGAGCCACAGCTTCTTTCAACCAGCCTTGTCACCCAACAACTGCCCCCTAGCATGAGGAGAGAATCCCAGCCCAGGAAACACTTGGAGAAGGAGGTCATGAGCCTACTAGTCTTTAGATTCCTAAATATTTCTAACGTCCACTGGGTATTTCCCAACCTATTCCAAGTGTCAGACCTGAGAACAAAGAAAAGAAATGTCTCTATCTTTCACTTTGTACACTTTCTTCTTTTTTTTTCCCTGGTCTTGCCACATTGCTTGCAGGGTCTTAATTACTCAACCAGGAGTCGACCTGTGCCCCTGCAGTGGAAGTGTAGAGTCCTAACTGCTGGACTGCCAGGAAATTCTCTGTACATCCCTTCTATTTTTAAAAATCTCCTAGGAAAATAAATAAATAAATAAAAATCTCCTAGGGTCAAAAAGTGTGGATTTCAGTAAACAAAACAAAAATACAACCTACAAACTGGGGGAAAATATTTGCAAATGGTGTGACCCACAAGTGTTAATTTTCAAACTATACAAACAGCTCATACAACTCAATAAAAAAAAAAAAACCCTATCAAAAAATGACCAGAAGACCTAAATAGACATTTTTTCAAAGAAGACATACAGATGGCCAAGAGGTACATGAAAAGATGTTCAATATCACTAATCTTTAGAGACATGCAAATCAAAATTAAGTGAAATATCACATCAGTCAGAATGGCCATCATTAAAAATCTACAAACAATAAACGCTGGAAAGGGTGAGGAGAAAAGAGAACCTTCCGACCTTGTTGGTGGGACTGTAAATTGGCACAGCCACTATGGAGAACGGTATGGGTGTTCCTTTAAAAACTTAGAACTATCGTATGATCCAGCAATTCCACTTCTAGGCATATATCCAGAGAAAGATATGTCAAAAAGGATACATGCACCGCAGTTTGAAAGCATCAATTCTTCAGCGCTCAGCCTTCTTTATGGTCCAACTCTCACATCCGTAATGACTACTGGAAAAACCACAACTTTGACTATACAGACCTTTGTTGGCAAAGTGATATCTCTGTTTTTTAATACGCTGTTCTCAGTGGCTCAGATGGGAAAGAACCTGACTGCAGTACAGGAGACCTGGGCTCAATCCCTGAGTCAGGAAGGTCCCCTGGAGAAAGGAATGGTTACCCACTCCAGTACTCTAGACTAGAGAATTCCATAGTCAGAGGAGTCTGGCAGGCTACAGTCCATGGGGTCGCAAAGAGTCGGATACAACTGAGTGACTAACACTTTCACTTCCAGGTTTGTCGTAGCTTTCCTAACAAGGAAATGGCAAGATTTCCTTCTTTTTGATGGTTGTATAGTATTATTTTATGTATGTATACCACATCTTGTTTATCTATCCATCTACCAATGGACTGTTGCTTGGGAACATGCTTAAGTTGTTCCCAAGTCTTGGCTACTGTAAATAATGCAGCAATGAACATAGGGGTGCATATATCTTTCCAAATTAGTGTTTTCATTTTCTTCAGAAAAATACCCATATATGGAATAGTTGGATCACATGGTAGTTCTATTTTTAATTATTTGAGGAACTTCTATACTGTTTTCCACAGTAGCTGTAGCAAATTGCATTCCCATCAACAATGTGGGAAGGTTCCCTTTTCTCTACATCCTCAGCAACCCTAGTTATTTTTTTATCTTTTTGATAATAACCATTCAGACAAGCATGAGATAATATCTCATTGTGGATCATTTCTTCATTTTCTCTATGTTATGTCCTCCCTGTTTGTTGGGGCAGATGGCTGCATGGTCTGACCATTTGATGGAAGGGATATTTGCTTTATGCCATGATATCAACCTCTACATCCTCAATGTGTCAAGACTACTTCTGGAAATGAGACAGTAAGATGACTTGGCTCCAGGGATTACCAAGGCCAAAATATATCTGCTTAATGTGCTCATGATATTTTATCTATTACACAAAGATTTGAAATAATGTATATATCAGTCAGTCAGTTCAGTGCTCAGTTGTGTCCGACTCTTTGTGACCCCATGAATTGCAGCACGCCAGGCCTCCTTGTCCATCACCAACTCCCAGAGTTCACCCAAACTCACGACCATCGAGTTGGTGATGCCATCCAGCCATCTTATCCTCTGTCATCCCCTTCTCCTCCTGCCCCCAATCCCTCCCAGCATCAGAGTCTTTTCCAATGAATCAACTCTTCACATGAGGTGCTCAAAGTACTGGAGTTTCAGCTTTAGCATCATTCCTTCCAAAGAACACCCAGGACTGATTTCCTTTAGGATGGACTGGTTGGATCTCCTTGCAGTCCAAGGGACTCTCAAGAGTCTTCTCCAACACCACAGTTCAAAAGCACCAATTCTTCGGCGCTCAGCTGTCTTCACAGTCCAACTCTCACATCCATACATGACCACTGGAAAAATCATAGCCTTGACTCGACGGACCTTTCTTGGCAAAGTAAAGTCTGCTTTTGAATATGCTATCTAGGTCATAACTTTCCTTCCAAGGAGTAAGCGGCTTTTAATTTCATGGCTGCAGTCACCATCTGCAGTGATTTTGGAGCCCAAGAAAATAAAGTCTGTGTCTGTTTCCACTGTTTCCCCATCTATTTCCCATGAAGTGATGGGACCAGATGCCATGATCTTAGTTTTCTGAATCTTGAGCTTTAAGCCAACTTTTTCACTCTCCTCTTTCACTTTCATCAAGAGGCTTTTTAGTTCCTCTTCACTTTCTGTCATAAGGGTGGTGTCATCTGCATATATAATACACTACAAATTCTTGGACACGTGAAAGTGAAAAAATAAAAGTGTTAGTCACTCCATTGTGTCCGACTCTTTGCAACCCCATAGTCTGTAACCCGCTAGACTCCTCTGTCCATGGAATTCTCAAGGCAAGAATACTGGGGTGGGTTTCTGTTCCCTTTTCCAGGGGGTCTTTCTGGCCCAGGGATCAAATCCAGATCTCCCACACTGCAGGCAGATTCTTTACCATCTGAGCCACCAGGGAAAGTAAGTGATTACTATATAGTACCAATGATTATTTTGTAAGTTAGAGATGATGCAGTGATTTGGTTATTATTAATTCTTAGGCAATGATTCTGAAGAGCTCTTTCTATTGTATCCAGGTGACTACAGATCCACTTGCATAGCCTTTCTTCTTTTTGACATTTTTTTCATGGTTTTTAACCCTGCATCTGTGTTCTGTGTAGAACTGTGATAGAGTTATCTCAGTCCTGTTATCACATGACAAGCACAACTGTTGGCTTTTCTGTTTCCCAATACCCTTTTGCTCTGCTTTGGGAATCATATCTCAAGTAGGAAGGTGCAGGTACCACAGCTGTCCCTGATTCCAGCCTTGCAAAGCTCTCATTTGTACCACTCTCTCGGGTCCAGTGGGAAGGAAAACATTTGCAGGTGTGAGAGCTGTCCGCACTACCAGTCTTGACCTCTAGGGGCACTCTGGTCTCTCTAGTCACCAGAGCTGAAAGTGGTCAGGTAGAGATCATAGGAATGGGCCCTTCCACACAAAACATGTTATTGACTCTAAGGTAACTTGATGGAACAAGGGACTGGTTCCAGATTGGGAAAGGGGTACATTAAGGCGGTACATTATCACCTTGATTATTCAACTTATATGCAGAGTACATCATGTGAAATGCTGGACTGGATGAAACACAAGCTGGAATCAAGATTGCAGGGAAAAATATCAATAACCTAAGATATGCAGATGACACCACACATATGCAGAAAGCAAAGAGGAACTAAAGAGTCTCTTGATGAAAGAGAAAGAGGAGAGTGAAAAAGCTGGGTTAAAACTCAGCATTCAAAAAATGAAGATCATGGTATCTGGTCCCATCACTTCATGGGAAATAGATGGGGAAACAGTGGAAACAGACACAGACTTTATTTTCTTGTGCTCCAAAATCACTGCAGATGGGGACTGAAGCCATGAAATTAAAAGATGCTTGCTCCTTGGAAGAAAAGCTATGACCAACCTAGATAGCATATTCAAAAGCAGAGACATTACTTTGCCAACAAAGGTCCGTCAAGTCAAGGCTATGGTTTTTCCAGTGGTCATGTATGGATGTGAGAGTTGGTCTGTGAAGACAGCTGAGTGCCGAAGAATTGATGCTTTTGAACTATGGTGTTGGAGAAGACTCTCAAGAGTCCCTTGGACTGCAAGGAGATCCAACCAGTCTATCCTAAAGGAGATCAGTCCTGGGTGTTCATTTGAAGGACTGATGCTGAGGCTGAAACTCCAATACTTTGGTCACCTCATGCGAAAAGTTGACTCATTGGTAAAGACACTGATGCTGGGAGGGATTGGCGGGCAGGAGGAGAAGGGGACGACAGAGGATGAGATGGCTGGATGGTATCAGTGACTTGATGGACATGAGTTTGGGTGAACTCCGGGAGTTGGTGATGGACAGGGAAGCCTGGTGTGCTGCGATTCATGGGGTCACAAAGAGTCGGACTCGACTGAGTAACTGAACTGAACTGAACTGAACTGAACTGAACTAGAGTGTATAGGACACTGACCTTTCTCTTTGGTGCTATTTCACTTGGCTGGTAGACCTTTGATCTTAGGACAATTTGGGGGTGCCACTGTGCTAATACAGGGTGGTTTTATATATCTTTTTTAGATTCTTTTAATCTTCTTTCTCTGTGTGAGCTCCCAGCCCATTCTGTTGTCTGGAGGAGAACTGTACTCTACTCAGTCTCTTTTGATTTCATCTTCTGGACATTATGTGGGCCTAAATTCATGATCTAGGCCTGTCTTATTTAATGATCTATTTCTCTTAGTCCTGTTATTCTTGTCTGACCTAAATCATTAGCTGGTTGTTACAGCTGATTCTGTCTGTAATTCAACTCAGTGTCTCTCAAAGTATGGTCTGGAGGCCATAGTCATCAGAGCCACTTAGCATGTGTGTTATGAATGACCACGTCCCTCACCTAACAAACACACGTCTAGATATTAGGTACAAAAATTTAGCAAATCATATCCATCAATGTATTAAAATAATAATACACCAGGACCAAGTGGGATTTATTTAAGCTATGTAAGGTAGATTCAAGATTCAAAAATTAATCAATGTAATCCACCATACCAACATGCTAAGGAAAAAAAATATGATTATGATCATATCGATTGACATAGAAAAAATTTGGTGAAATTAAACTGATTCATGCTGCTGTCTATGGGGTCGCACAGAGTCGGACATGACTGAAGCAACTTAGCAGCAGCAGCAGCATATTTGGAATAAAGGACAATTTCTCAACCTCATAAAAAGAATTTATAAAAACACCTATAGCTAAAATTATACTGAATAGTGAAAGACTGAGTGCCTTCACACTAAGATTGAGAATAAGGCAAAGATGTTGGCTCTCACCCCTCTTATTCAACATAAAACTAGAAATTTTAGCCAGTGCAATGAGGCAAGGCAAGAAAATAAAAAGCATCCAAATTGGAAAGGAATAAATAAGACTATCTCAATTTACATGATTGTCTACAAAGAAAATCCCAAGAGAGGGGGGAATCAACCTCCTAGAATTAACAAGTGAGGTCATCAAGATCTCAGGATAGAAGAAAGTCACACAAAAATCAATAGTATTTCTATACAGTAACAATAAACACATGGATACTGAAATTAAAAATATAATGTCATTTGCAAGGAGATCCAACCAGTCCATTCTAGAGGAGATCAGCCCTGGGTGTTCTTTGGAAGGAATGATGCTGAAGCTGAAACTCCAGTACTTTGGCCACCTCATGCAAAGAGTTGACTCATTGGAAAAGACTCTGATGCTGGGAGGGATTGGGGGCAGGAGGAGAAGGGGACAACAGAGGATGAGATGGCTGGATGGCATCACCGACTCGATGGTTGTGAGTTGGGCAAACTCCGGGAGATGGTGATGGACAGGGAGGCCCGGCATGCTGCAATTCATGGGGTCTCAAAGAGTCGGACATGACTGAGCGACTGAACTGAACAGATCTGAACAATTTTTCTAAAACCAATGAAATACTTAAATATAAATCTAACAAAACATGCATAGGGTTCACATGCTGAAAACTACAAAAGGCTGATTAAAGAATTCAAAGAAAATCTAATTTAACGGAGAGACACACTATGTTCATGGATTGAAAGATTCAACGTAGTTACTATGTCAATTATCTCCAAGTTGATATGAATGTTTAACATAATTTCATTCAAAAGCCCAGCAACATTTTTGTAAATACAGAAAAGATTATTCTAAAATTTATATATAGAGGTAATAGTATAGCTAAAACCTTTTTTTAGAAGAATAATAGGAGTGGGAGATCCCCAGGAATTGGGACTTTTACTGCTGTGGCCTGGGTTCAATGCCAGGTTGGCGAACTGAGATCCCACAAGCCATGTAGTGCAGCCAGAAAAATCAAATGTATAGGAGGATTCAGTATACTCTATTTCCAGATTCATGGGGTCACAGAGTCGGAAACGACTGAGCAACTGATCTGATCTGATCTGATTTCCAAATTTACTATATGGCAACAGTAATCAAAACAGCATGGTACAGGTGAGAGAACAAATACATAGATCAACGTGTGATCCGCATAGAGAATCCAGAAAAGAACCCACACAAGCATGATCAGCAAACGTGCAGGAGCAATTCAAGGGAGGAGGACAGATTTTTCAACAGTGTTAGACCAACTGACATCGATAGATGAAACCACCTCAACTCCAACCTCATATCTTTTACAAAAATTAACTCAAATTGGGTCACTGACTTAAATGTGAAGCATAAGACCTTTAGAAAGAAAAAGAGACAATCTTCACAATCTATGGCTAGGCAAAGAATTCTTAGATTTGACACCAAAAGCATGATCCATCAAAGGAAAATTGATAAACCTCATCAAAATTAAAAACTTTTGCTCTGTGAAAGATCCTGTTAAGGTGATGGAAAGATAAGAAATAGCTCAGCAGAAAACATTTGCATACCTGACCAATGACCGAAACAGAGCAGGACCCCATCTATGGTCTTTTTCCTTCATGTCCTCTGCCTGCCTTTCATCTGTAGAAAAACTTTACTCAAAGAATAAATTTAATCAGATAAGTGATAACATGCAGAAACAAAGGAAAACAGTCAAAAGAGATCAAATAATAATAGTTTAGTCAAGGACTTTTAGTTCCTTTCCAGGGCTATAGATAATATTCTGAACCATATCCTTTGAACTGTTTTGTAGATACTCAAACCCCCACCAGGTGGGAGAAGTTATCTCTATAACAACAAGAGCAGAACCATGAAAAAAGCTGCCACAATTCTGAGAATTGGCCTCAAAAAATGGGAACAAACCAATCCTGGAAACTGAAGACTAACTGTACCCCAATTAATCAAGATGATGCTAATCAGACCATCGAATGACTGATTTCAAAATGACTGTCTGAGCTGACTGTGCTGTTTCTGCATGTTGCCACCTCCCTCTGCCTCTTGCCCACTGATTGTTAGTGGGGGGAGTTGGCCTTTGGACACAAGTCCCTTCCCCTCAACGCCACTGCCAACCTCTGAAATAAACTAAACTTTCCTTTCCACCAACCTTGCCTCTTCATTGACTTCTAAGTGGCAAGCTATCAGACCCCACTTCTGGTAACATGACTAGTATTTAGAATATACAGAGAACTCTAAAAACTCAACAGTAAAAAATAAAACCCTAAACAATCCAACTAGAAAGTAGTCAAAAGACAGGAAGAGACATTTCACTGACGAAGATACACAGATGGCAGATACACACATGAAAAGATGTTCAACAACCATTAGCCACTAGAGAAATGCAAATCAAAACACAGTGAGATATCACTATGGCTAAAATCCAAAATGCTAACAACACTCAATGCTGTCAAAGACGTGGAGAAATCTGATCACTCACACATTGCTGCTGGGAATGTAAAATGATACAACCATTCTGGAAACTTGTTTGGTAATTTCTTTAGAAACTAACCTGCAATTACCATACCATTCAGCAGTTGCACTCCTAGGTATTTATCCCAGAGAAATGAAAAACTATGTTCACATAAAACCTGTGCACAATTATTTATAGTAGTTATTATTCATAATAGTCCAAAACTGGAAAGAATCAGATATTCCATAATGGATGAATGGCTGAATAAGCTGTGGTTCATCCATATCATATAATACTCTACAGCAACAAAAAGGAAAAAAAAAAAAAGAACTATTAATATAACTTGGACAAATCACCAGAAAATTATGCTGAGTGAAAAAAGCCAATCCTAAAAAATATTTTATGATTCTATTATAATGTTTATGGGATGTCAATTTAGAGAAATTGAAAACAGTGGTAGCCATGAGTTAAGGGCCCCGGTAGGCGTGTAGAGTGTAACTGTGTCTACAGAAGGCCAACAGGAGATATTTGTAGCAATGGAAATGTTTGGCTCTGTATCTCATCTGTATCCTGGTTGTGATACTGCACCATAGATTTGTAAGATGTTACCATTTAGGGGTAACTGAGTAAAAGGAATATGTGATCTCTCTATTATTTCTTAAAACTACATGAGAATCTATAATTACCTAAAACTTAAAAGTTTAATTTAATAAAGAAAAATGTTAATGTTGATACCACTTACCAATACTAATTATTAGTTGCTTTGGATTTACCTGTTATGTCTTTATTAAAGTCATTTTTCTGATTAAAAAAATGACCAAGTACCTTACCCCCAACACACACACACATACACATGTGTACACAATTTACCTAGAATTGGATACTACTCATCTGCTGTCCTGGTGTGATGCCTAGAAATCTACATTACTAGCAATCAGATAATTTTGAAACATGAAAACACTGCTTCAGGTGAAATCTGGTATCATTCCCCATGGTTGTACATAAGGTTCCAATGCCATGACCATGTGGTGTCAAGCGTAGGATACAGAAGTCCTTGAACTTTGCTACACAATCATCTTCCAATAAAATCTGACTCCTGTGGTTCTGTAGAACATGCTTCCTACTGAAATAGACCATAGCCTCTCACTTTCTGTGTGTGTAACACATTCTTTGCTTACCTCTCCAGGCTGTGCTTGGTAACCCATTTAGTTTCACCAGGAGGAAAAACATAACATACAGAGTTTTAGGGTCAAAATGAAGATCTTCCAAAAAGTATAAATGAGCTGATTTGAAAATAAAATGTATATTCGGAGAGTTCCTGACATCTAGCAAATGGTAAGAATGAGAAGAAAGCCCATTTTCAAAACAAAAGCTCTGGACTCCATGTTCTCATGAAGTGGAACATTTAAAAACTTGCACCCAGCTAGAAATAACCTCATGCGTCATTCTGCTTCTGCTACTCAGCTAGCTCCTTGCAAAGTCAGATAGGTTTACAGTTTCAGAAAGACAGAAACTTGCAACAATGCTAGGAGTTGAAACTTACGCCACTCACCCTTGTCAATTACCCAACCCCTGTAATCCTACATAACCATGTTTGTGTAAAGGTCAGGCATCCCCCACTGCTGTGTCCTAAGGGCTGTTCACGCTTTGGAGACCCCTCGTTTGAACTAACCTATTAACAGTCAGCACTGCCCACTAAAGTCTGGTGTTATGCACTGTCTATAAAAACTCTGTAACTCCTTTGTTCAGGGCTCAGAGCTGGAAGTGTTAACTGCTCTGGGACCTGAGGTGCCGCTGGTGTAATAAACCTGAGTTTGCCAACTCTCCAAGTGTGGGGCTTGGTTTCTTGACAGACGGACTTCTGCAACACACTCACACCACACATTCTTGTCTTGGAGTGAAGGTCCACAGCTAAGCTAAGGGATGGCA